>NC_142872.1:74852500-75477500 GCF_051225735.1 Oryctolagus cuniculus
TAAATCACAATGTACAGCACATATAGCACAGAGATCCTACATGAGGAGTAAGTGCACAGTGACTCCTGTTGTTGACTTTACAAATCGACACTCTTGTTTCTGGTGTCAGTAATCACCCTAGGCTCTAGTCATGAGTTGCCAAGGCTATGGAGGCCTTTTGAGTTCACCGACTCTGATCTTATTTAGACCAGGTCATAGTCAAACTGAAAGTTCTCTCCTCCCTTCTATGATGACCTGTTCTTTCCACTGGGATCTCACTGGCAGAGATCTTTCATATAGGTATTTGTTTGTTTGTTTTGCCACAGTGCCTTCTCCTTCCACGCCTAAAATACTCTCATGGGCTTTTTAGCTGGATCCGAATGCCTTAAGGGCTGATTCTGAGGCCAGAGTGCTGTTTAGGACATCTGCCATTCTATGAGTCTGCTGTGTGTCCTGCTTCCCGTGTTGGATCATTATCTCCCTTTTTTATTCTATCAGTTAGTATTTGCAGACACTAGTATTGTTTATGTGATCCCTTTGACACTAGTCCTATCAATATGATCAATTGTTAACAGAAATTGATCGCTTGGACTAGTGAGATGGCATTGGTACATGCCACCTTGATGGGATTGAATTGGAATACCCTGGCACATTTCTAACTCTACCATTTTGGGCAAGTCCGATTGAGCATGTCCCAAATTGTACATCTCTTCCCTCTCTTATTCCCACTCTTATATTTAACAGGGATCACTTTTCAGTTAAATTTCAACACTTAAGAATAATTGTGTGTTAATTTCAGAATTAAACCAATAGTATTAAGTAGAACAAAAAAAAATACTAAAGGGATAAAGTATTAAGTTGTTCCGCAGCAGTCAGGACAAGGGCTGATCAAGTCATTGTTTCTCATAGTGTCCATTTCACTTCAACAGGTTTCCTTTTTGGTGCTCGGTTACTTGTCGCCGATCAGGGAGAACATATGATATTTGTCCCTTTGGGACTGGCTTATTTCACTCAGCATGATGTTTTCCAGATTCCTCCATTTTGTTGCAAATAACCAGATTTCATTTTTGACTGCTGTATAGTATTCTATAGAGTTCATGTCCCATAATTTCCTTATCCAGTCTACTGTTGATGGGTATTTAGGTTGATTCCAGGTCTCAGCTTTTTTGGATTGAGCTGCAATAAACATTAATGTGCAGACAGCTTTTTTGTTTGCCAATTTCATTTCCTTTTGGGTAAATTTCAAGGAGTGGGATGGCTGGGTTGTATGGTAGGGTTATATTCAGGTTTCTGAAGAATCTCCAGACTGACTTTCATAGTGGCTTTACCAGTTTGCATTCTCACCAACAGTGGGTTAGTGTCCCTTTCTCCCCACATTCTCACCAGCATCTGTTATTGGTAGATTTCTGTATGTGAGCCATGCTTTACACCTTACACAAAAATCCAGTCAACATGGATTAATGACCTAAATCTATGACCTGACACCATCAAATTATTAGAGAACATAGGAGAAATCCTGCAAGATATTGGCACCAGCAAAGATTTCTTGGAAAAGACCCCGGTGGCACAGGCAGTCAAAGCCAAAATTAACTACTGGGATTATATCAAATTGAGAAGTTTCTGTACTGCAAAAGAAACAGTCAGGAAAGTGAAGAGGCAACCAACAGAATGGGAAAAATATTTGCAAACTATGCAACAGATAAAGGATTAATAACCAGAATCTAAAAAGAGATCAAGAAACTCCACAACAACAAAACAAACAGTCCACTTAAGAGATGGGCCAAGGATCTCAAAAGATATTTTTCAAAAGAGGAAATCCAAATTGCCAACAGGCACAAGAAACAATGTTCAGGATCACTAGCAATCAGAGAAATGCAAATCAAAACCACAATGAGTTTATGGATTACAATGTCTTTTTCCTCCCCATAACTTCCCTCCCACCCACAGCCCTCCCCTCTCCCACTCCCTCTCCTCTTCCATTCACATCAAGACTAATTTTCAATTATCTTTATATACAGAAGATCAATTTAGCATATATTAAGTAAAGCTTTCAACAGTTCTATATTTTTCATATATATGAAATTTATTCCAAAATTCCTTCTCATGTTATAAGCTACTTCTATTATTATCCCCAATTTATGAAACTTTTAAAGTAACTTTATTAACCTGATGAAATTTTATGATTAAAATAACTATACATATACATGTACCCATAAGCACTGATCATATTCAATATTATGACTCAGCTTTAAAATTTCATGTCAACTGATTTTGTAAATATATGTAATGAATGGGATTTTCACTAATATTTACAATAATTGGCATTCTTTGGAAATTTATAATCATTAAATAAAAGTTAAAATAAATAAATAAAAAACATTTAAAGAAGAAATGCTTATATAATAAATGTAACAGACTCCATATTTTCACAAGAAATACTAGCCAATAATTTCTGCCTTAAATAACTTTCTATATATTAAGAACTAAGAATTTATTACTATAATACTCTTATATAATATCATTATTTTCCATTTACAGTCAGGTTATGAATATGACTGTACAACATGAGAAAATCTATTAAGTTTTGTTGGAATTAATACAACACATGAACAATGCATTGATATAATGTCTAGGATATCTGTACATGTATCTAATTTTTCATGATTGGTTCATTTTTCTTCCCACCATGACATTCTTCACTTTCACTCATCCAAATAAAAGTAATCAATCACAAGAAAGATTGAAGGCTGATTCCACTGTTATACATTGTATACTACATAGCTATGTAAATAATACACAATGTACTATAAGTCCCCCCAAATTAGCAAGAAAGTAAATAAAAAGTAAAGCAATGAAGAAGCAGAATACACAGCAGGCTCATAGAATGGCAGATGTCCTAAACAGAACTCTGGCCTCAGAATCACCCCTTAAGGCATTCAGATATGGCTGAAGAGCCCATGAGAGTATTTCAGGCATGGAAAGCCAAGAGACTCTAGAAAAAAAAAAAAAAAAAACTAAATGAAAGATCTCTGCTAGTGAGATCCCAGTAGAAAGAATGGGCCATCAAAGAAGGAGGTACCTTTCTCTGAAGGGAGAAGAGAACTTCCACTTTGACTATGACCTTGTCTAAATAAAATTGAAGTTGGCGAACTCAAAAGGCTTCCATAGCCTTGGCAACTCATGACTAGAGTCTAGGGAGATTACTGACGCCATAAACAAGAGTGTCAATTTGTTAAGTCAACAACAGGAGTCACTGTGCACTTACTCCTCATGTAGAATCTCTGTCCTTAATGTGCTGTACATTGTGATTTAATGCTATAACTAGTACTGAAACAATATTTTACACTTAGTGCTTCTGTGTAGGTGCAAACTGATGAAATCTTTACTCAAAATATATTAAATTGATCTTCTGTGTATAAAGATAATTGAAAATGAATCTTGATGTGAATGGGATGGGAGAGGGAGCGGGAGATGGGAGGGTTGTGGGTGGAAGGGAAGTTATGAGGGGGGAAAAGCCATTGTAATCCATAAACTGTACTTTGGAAATTTATATTTACTAAATTAAAGTTAAAAAAAAAAAACACAATGAGGTTTCACCTCACCCCGGTTAGAAAGACATAGGCTTTTAAAAGGACTTGAACTATCTTTTGTATTATATAATCAAAAATCAAGCAATGTCAGTATTTTATTTTTCAAAGAAATAGAAAAGTATCTCTTATTTTGGGGAAGAGGGTGAATAGATTAATATTGAATTTGGTCTTACAATATTTTCCTATCATCAAGTCACACCTTTGAATTGAATATGAATCTGGTCAGTTCTATGTAATTCCACCATTCCATGACATACTTGCTCCATTTAGGTAGACAATATCAGAACCATGAAAAGGTTAACCTTGTATTCTGTGAAATAATACTTAGAAGATGTAACCTTTAGCTGGATTCAAATTTAATTTTAAATGCATGGCATTTTCTTTCTTCTTAAAATGAATATGTATATAAATATTCATGCTTTCAATTTCATATTAGCATATTCAACATACATGTTAGCACATTCACTACAAATTAAGTATGCCATAAGTGCCACAAGAGATATAAAAGGGAGTAAAAATAGTGTCCTCCATACAGATATAACTTTTTCCAGTGAAGAAATAAGTGTAAAGAGTGGAACTGTAGAATAAATTGTCATAGTAAAGGAGTAGCAAGGAGAAGTACCTGTCTTGCATTTGCCATAGACGTCGCTATCTGCGTGACCTTGGGCATGTCACATTTCCTTACTGAATTTCACTTTCCCCACTTGCAAAAAAAGAAAGATAACAATAGAAAACCTTTCAGGGTTTTGTAGAAACAGCATAAATTATGTGTTAAATATAGAAATGCTTGTCATCTGGATGATCAATAAACACCCGCTCTCTTTCTATAAGCAGCATCATTTATATGTTCTCTGAAGTAAAAGGTCAGGGAATATCAGCAAAAGAAGCTAAAACATTTGCAAGGGTTTGATGTTTTCTAATAGATTCTTGTATCACTAATGTTTAAATAAAGCTAAGTGGCCTTTTAGTCACTTTAGGGAATGTGCACTTAGAGCAGAGGTTAAGATGTCACCGGGTACATACCAGTCTCATCTGAGAGTGCCTGGGTCTGAGCCTGGTTCCACTTCGGATTGCATCTTCGTGTTAAAGAACATCCAACGAGGCAGCAGGTGATGGCTTAAGGTGATGATACCCACGTATGAGACCTTGATTGAGCTATGGGCTCCTGACTTGAACCTAACCTAGCCTGATATTGCGGGCATTTGGAGATTGAGTCAGGGAATGGATGATCTGTGTGTCTGTCTGTCTCTGTCTCCTGTCTTTCAAATAAAATGAAATATACAATTACATTGTTAAAATATCACTTCAAATAAGAAATAGTTCTTTGAGTCCCTGGATTCATACGTTAAATAGAATTGTCATTAAGCATATTTATTATGTTTGCACTTGAATTGAATGAAACCTCATCACAACATTTTCTTCTAAAACATTTCAAAGAACACTGAAAATTCAGAAGTTACTGGAAATGGGATATTTGATTTAACTGAAAATTTACAAAAATGAAAGAAAAATTAAAACAATACAAATTTTCCTCTAAATACTTGTCTTGTGGCCTGTGGTGTGGCTCAGCCAGTTGAACTGCTGCTTAGGGTGCTTGCATCCCATATTAGAGTGCCAGTTGGGGCCCAGCTCCTCCACTGCCTATCCAGAACCCTGTTAATGTTCCTGGGAAGGGAAGGGAAGATGACACAAGTTCTTGGGAACCTGCCACTCTTGTGGGAAACCCAGATGTAGTTCAAGGTTCCCGACTTTAGCCTCACCCCAGTGGTTGTGGCCATTGGGGCTAAATGAGTATATGTAAGTCCCCTCTATTTCTCTGCCTCTCCATTTCTGTCTGTCACTTTGTTTTTCAAATAAATAGAATATATGTTTTTTTTTAAAGAAATCAGTCTTGTAAAATATTTTAGTGATCAGCACTGTAGTGCAGTGTATAAAGCTGATACTTGTAGCATCCCATATGGGAGCTGGTTCAAGTCTTGGTTGCTTCATTTCAGATCCATCTTACCTGGGAAAAACAATGGAAGATGGCCCAAGTATTTGGGTCTCTACCAACCATTTGGGAGACCCAAATGAAGTTCCTGGCCCTTGGCTTTGCCTTGGCCCAGCCCTGGCCATTGTGGCCATCTGGAGAATGAACCAGCAGATGGAAGATTCCCTCCTTCTCTCTCTCTCCAGCTCTCTCTTTCTATAACTCTAAATTTCAAATAAATAAACAAAATATTTTAAAAAATATTTGACATTATGACTTGAGAATCCTAAAATGATTGCTGAATAAAAATAATTCATTTAATTCAGTCAAGAAAACACATAACCCTCACATAAACCAATCAAAAGTTTCTAAGAATAAAAAGATTTTTTTTAAGCTGTGGAGCAAAACTCAGATGTCTCATTCCTTGCTCCAGATGAGCAAGTTACTGGTCATTTCCCCAGTTATCTGATCCTTTGGACTCAGCTTCTTCATCTCGTGTACATACTTTATTAATGCTTACCATCCAACACCTTTGTAATTTCCAAGGAGTTAAAGCATGCAAATTATAAAGATATAGATTATGGAAAGCATCATTTCATGTCATCAGAATCTTTATCAAAGTGGTAAGCAAATTAGGAGATTTGGGTCCTGTTTTCAATAAAAAACACATTCACATGATAAATGATGTCTTCCAGGGAGGATATTTCTTCTTAAAATGTAAAGAATTCTAATCTTTTGTAAATGTTGTATACATCCTTGCATATATTTGTGTTTTCTAACAGTTGTGAAAATTAGCAAGATGTATATCACTAGAGTACTTTTTAATCCTCTTCAGAGTTAACACAGGAGTGACAGTATAGCAGTAGCAATCATTTTTTAATTCCTTTTGGAGGAAAAGTCAGAAGGACTTAAAATTTTAGAGGAAAATATTCAACTGTACTTAAACATTCTGCAAGCAAATGTTTTGTCCATAATGAAATTTTGTATTAACATTAAAATTTGGCATTTAACAACAAAATTCAGGGGAGGATTATTTTTAATGGGCATTTGAAAATATTTATTTATTTGAGGAGTAGAGAGAGAGTGATAGACAGAGATATAGAACTTTCATTTGTTGACTCACTCTCCAAATGTCCCCAAGGGTCAGAGCTGGACCAGGGCAGAATTAGCAGCCACAATTCAATTCCTATCTTCAAAGTGGAAGGTAGGAACCCAACTACTTAGCATCCCAACTGCCTTCTAGGCTCTGCATTAGTACAAAAGAGATTGTGATCTATACAGTTGCAACAAAACAATTCCTGTAGCTTTTGATTACTCAATCTCTTTTAGTTCCGTAAGATCTGAGTAAATTAAAATCCACATGGACTGACAGCTTAATTATTTTGAAAATCTAGCATTAACTCAGTTCATGTTCTAAGATGATTCTCCAAAAACTGTTCTACATATATTATCTCATTTTTATTATCATATATTGTTTTGTACTGATGATGAAGAGAACCTTAAAGATGTTCAGATTTTCTCTACTATGTCTTAGAATGATGACTAGAATCTCTCTTCTGTATCTGTTAACATTTCCATCACCATTCTTGTCCTTTGTGTTTTTTATTGTATAATTTGAAATACTCAGCTTTACCTTTCAAGTCACTCAACAAGCTCAATCCTCTTCCCCAATCATCTAATGAATATATTTTTTAAAATTTTTACTTATTTATTTTCAGTTTATTTGAAAGGCAGAGAGACAGAGAGGGAGACATAGAGCTCTTTGCCTGTTGCTTCACTTCTGAAATGCCCACAGCAACCAAGGATGATGAGGTCAAAGCCAGTAGGCCCAAACTGAATCCACATCTCCCATTTGAGCCATTACCTGCTGCCCTTCATGGTGTTCACTAGCGATAAGCTGTATTAAAAGCAGGACTGGGATGGGGCACCTTGATATGCGATGTGGGCTTCCTAATTCAAACTAGTTGCTAGACCAAACATCCACCCCTGGATAGATTAGTTTTAAAGTTATTTTCTTTAGTTCCTGGACTTTTGGTTGTTGTACATGAATGTCAAGTATTCTATAATTTCCCTTTTTTGTTTTTATTAAATCATCTGTCTCCTCTGGAAACTACATTTTGGTAGAAATCCACTTTGTTTATTAGTCCTATGTCTGTGTGCTTAGTTTTTGTCTATTCATGATTAACACCTAACGCTCAATTCTGAATGTGAAGTAAAAATTGATGAAGATGATGAATTGGGCTTTACAAGGGCACTGGGGAGGAGCCATTCTCTCCCCCCATTTGCTTTAGCTACAAATTCTGTAGAATGAACACGTTGGCTCAGGCTATAAAGGAATTCACTTCATATTCCCTTCCTTCCCACCAGATCCTCCCTCATCTTTGTCATCCTCCCCTTATGAGTTCCTGTTCCTCTGAAGACCACCTTGTCCACATCACAAGTGTACTGATCCTCACCCATGGGATTTCATCTTCAAATCCAAAGATTCCTCAGACCAAAAAGAAAATTGATGTGGTTACCTTCAGTCCACACTGAAGTCCTGCTGACCCCATCCAAGCTTGATAGTTCTAGCACCTTCCATTAGGACATGGTCTGGTAGTTGGTTTTGTGGTTGGTAAGGAGGCAAGAAGAAATACAATCTACCAGAGACTACTAATGACTGACTCAAAATGGTAGCATACATTTACATGAACACAAAGAATCAATGGCACCCTGGGAAATGTGGTGTTGTCAATCAACTTGATTCCCACACAGAAAAGGACAACTTACAGCTTGATTGCAAATCCATAATAAAAGCTCAATATTTATGTATTGGGCTAACTATATCATAGCTTTATGATTAATCTATAATTAACTGATTTTGTCAAGACCACATCTTTTCTTTTGTTATAGGTATATTGTTCATTTAAGTACATCTTAATTGTTATTTAGTTATTTTGAAATGCACAAATCCTTGCAAATATATTTAGAGCAAATTTTACTAATTCTGGTCCAAGATGTAGCTCTTAGGAAGAAAGAGAATTTCTTACTAGGTGAACTAATGGGTGTCTTTAATATTTATATTTCAAGTGTGAAAAATGAGAGATCTAAAACTCTTTACTCACAGGTAGCTTGTGTTGCCCAAGAAGGCCATAATCCAAAATCTTCAGAGTACTTGTTAACACACAAGTTTGGGTTCATCAAGCTACCCTATTCTAGTTAATGTTTTTATGTATGTGATTATTAGTTGCTTAAATTGTTAAGCATATTTCAATTACTGTTAGAATATTTTGACCATAAAAGAAAGTTAAAAGGACAATCAGTTTTATTAGTTCTTTGTAGACTCTTCTGGTTTAGATAAATCAAACTACACTAAAATTAAATATGTTACCTACCATCTCAAAAGTCTCATGGCATTGCTGATAAAATGAAAAAAAAAATCCCCATTAAGTAAAGTTAAATATATTACCTACCATCTTAAAAGTCCCATGACAAATTATTGATAAAATGAAAAAAATTCTATTTAATTACAATTATTATAATTTTGAACATGTTCTCTTAGAATTTTGCATACTTTTATTCTAGCAGTTTCTGCTTGTACTAATATTTAGGATGGCTTTTTCTTTCAAGGACATTGCTTATTCTTTGCCAATGAAATGTAAGGCTTCTTGTTAATGTCTTGGTATATTTATTTTTCAAGAACAGGATCTGTTTTGCATATTCGAAACAATGGATTTGACCTTGTGTGCTATATCTGGGCAGTTGGTTTTGATTTGGGCTATAGAAAAGCTGTCAGTTCTCACCTTCACTATCTGCCAAATGGGGATTAAAAAACAAATGCTCTCTAGCCGGTCTCCCACTTCTTGGAGCTCTGAGACATGTGAATTTCTTCTAGTATTCCATAAGACATTGTCACTATTTTGAACTGTGTGCTTCTTCACATGCAAGGAGCTCACATCAATTTTTTTCTCAATTTTCAGCATTATAAATTTCCTGTCCAGACAATACCTACATACATTGGTTTAAATTGGTTATTTATAATTTGTTAAAATATTTGTGTTTTTTTAAAAAAATATTTGTTTGTTTACAAGAGAGGCATAGTTACAGAGAGAGCGAGAGACAGAGAGAGAGAGATATTCTATCCACTGGTTCACTCCCCAAATGGCCACAGGGGCCAGAGCTGGGCCAGTCTGAAGCCAGGAGCCAGGAGCTTCTTCCTGGTCTCTCACTCAAGTGTAGGGGCTCAAGGACTTGGGCAACATTATACTGCTTTCCCAGGCCATCAACAGGGAGCTGTTTCAGAAGTGGAGCAGCCAGAACCTGAACTGGCTTGCATATTGGATGCTGGCACTGCAAGTGGATGCTCAAACCACTATGCCACAATGCTGGCCCTATTCATAATAGTTTTATAATCCTAGAGCTTGTAGGCAATGTTAAACTAATCCATTCTAATACTTGCATGTTGGAGAATAAGAAAATAGAAACAAAAATTATTTTGTCTTTGCTCCATAACTGACCAAAATAATAGTAGAAATTCTGTTTTCCGAAATCTAAATCAGCATACATTTTTGCTTCTGAAAATGCTTCAAAGGTGAAGGTGGTGATATTGTAACTGCAAAGGGAAAATAAGTAACAGGTAAAGTTAAAAGAAACTACAATAATAATCAGTTACATACAGTATCTAAATGAATTCACACAACCCTCCAAATATGGATGAATTAGTTCATTTTACTGCTGAAGCCACTGAAAAACAGTAGATTCCCTGACCCTGGTTCCATAACCAGAAGTGGTTAGAACTCTTTTTTTTTTTTTTTTTTTTTTTTTTTTTTTTGACAGAGTGGACAGTGAGAGACAGAGAGACAGAGAGAAAGGTCTTCCTTTGCCGTTGGTTCACCCTCCAATGGCTGCCGCGGCTAGCGTGCTGTGGCCAGCGCACCGCGCTGAGCCGAAGGCAGGAGCCAGGTGCTTCTCCTGGTCTCCCATGCGGGTGCAGGGCCCAAGGACTTGGGCCATCCTCCACTGCACTCCCTGGCCACAGCAGAGAGCTGGCCTGGAAGAGGGGCAACCGGGACAGAATCCGGCACCCCGAGCAGGACTAGAACCCAGTGTGCCGGCGCCGCTAGGTGGAGGATTAGCCTACTGAGCCGCGGTGCCGGCCTGGTTAGCACTCTTATTGAGAAGTTTGAAATTAATTCCTTGATTCCTTGAGGGAACTTGGGAAACTAGGGAGAGGCAAGGAAGTTTATGTATGTCTTCTAGACTTGCTCTCGTATTTCTTGTGAGCATAGTTATTCTTAAGAAGTCTTCTGAGTCTTACAGACATTTTTGTGCAAGAAATGTTACTTTGGATTTAATTGTTTTCATAATGAAAAGACTTTTCTTATGGTGAACTGTTAGCTTTTATTCAACTACCTGGTGCATATACTACATTACGCCATAAAAATTAAAACAATACACTAAACAGAAATAGCTCTGATCCTCACAGAACTTCTGATGGAAAGCAGCATAAAGTTTTAGAGAAGTGCCATAAAGATTATTGGTGCTGTTCTAGTCCTGATAAGAATGTGGAGAGAGTGGAGACTTCCTTCCCAAGGGGAGAATGGAAGACAAAGAACCAATCCTGCATAAAAGCAAAGAGAGAGATAACCGACATAGGAGACAATCAGATGTAGAAATAGGAAGATTCTCAGTGTGCTGAACAACCTAGAGGTTGCTGTGGCAGAATTTAGCACTGAGGGAGGTGATGGCCAGAATGGACTAGAGAAAAGGCAATTTAAGCAGGTACATG
Source organism: Oryctolagus cuniculus (assembly GCF_051225735.1). Lineage (NCBI taxonomy): Eukaryota > Metazoa > Chordata > Mammalia > Lagomorpha > Leporidae > Oryctolagus > Oryctolagus cuniculus. Next base: position 74,863,806 of record NC_142872.1, read on the forward strand.
ATATAACCCATCCTTTATTGTCATTGTCATTGTTTTTAACAATGACTACCACGAAGTGCTTGATGTGGAAGGGACAATGATGGAATCAGGTACCCATTTTGATGCCGTACATTGGTTTAGCTTGAACTAGGACCGTATGGCATAGATTTAGACAGATTTCAAATATATCACTGGAGGTGAGTACATGAAGATACTTCAAAAATTTGTGAGAAAATGGTATTAAAAGACCTTTATCTCTGTCTCTCTCTCTCTGGCTCTGCCTGTCAAAAAAAATTAAAAAAAAAAAAGACAAGGCAATTTCCTGTATGTTTTCACTGTACAGATTTCATGAACAATTTGAAGATCTCTTATATAAGACTTATTGATGTGCTTGATCTGATAGGTTATAATGAAGAGTAAAACAAGGGAATTTTTATGTTTTCTGACTTGGCTAACTGGTTGGATGGGACTATTTTAATGAAATGGAGATAACTTAGATGAGAACAAGTTTTGGGTGATAGGGTAAGTGGAAATCAAGTGTTTAGTACTGGGCATGTCAATGCTGATGAATTTGTTGCCCTGCATGCCAAGACATCAATCAGAAGATACCTATATAGAGTCTGGGGTTCAGAGGCATATGAATTAGGTATGTACCTTTAGGACTTGTTAGTTTATAGATGAGATTTTTAACCATGATAATGAATATAATGGATGAGATTAGCAAGAGTAGCAATAAGATTAACATCTAGGAATGAGTTTGAAGAACTTTGACATTCTAAGGGAGGTTAGAGTAGGAGAATCCAACAAGAGACTGTGTGTCAATCAGGTCTCAACAGGAGTATGAATGCATGTCACATTAGGGAATTATCTTGAAAGAGACCAGAACAAATGTGCTAGCAACCCTCATTCCCAGGGACGGCAAACCAAGCAGCAGGCCTGAAGCCTCCTCTCCAGGGGCCCAGCATGTGTGAGGGGTCCTGAGAACATTCCAGAGTATAAATGCCTGTCTTCATTCTCCTTCTCCCTTTTCTTAACCTCTGTTTATGCTCTTCATGGCCTGTGCAATCAGCCAGGGCAGAGCCTCAGGTTGGAAAGGAGGGTAGAGAAGGTGAGAAGTCACCCAAGGGAGCCAATAGAGGATTCTATCACAGAGAGCAAACTATTGAAAATTGAAGTTATGGAGACTGGACTTTTTCCATACCTTTAATTGCCTATAAAATCAAAGAAAATGTAGAAATTATCTATTTTGTGGTCTCACCAGGGCATAATGAGAAATAAGCCTTTTCAGAGACTGGAAGTGGCCTTGAAAAGTTGATAGCCCCATCCAGTCATTAGTATTGTTATTGCTGAAGTTGGGAAGCGCACAAAGTGAAGGAAAGCCCTGCCTGTGTCAGAAAGCCAACTCCAGTTTTGTGGAGACTCAGTTCATTTAGTGGAAAACTCACATTTCTGAAAAAAGAAGTATCTCCAACTGTGTATGCAATTTATGAAATTATTTTATATAGGAGCTACAATTGGTTGTTTTCTCCCCTGGTTTCTTATTTTATAGACATTTACATTATATGCATAATGAAAATGCTCTGTGATTAAAAAAGCAAAAGGTAAAAATATGAAGCTCAGAATGTATTTTTGCTCTATTCCCCTAGTAAAAAAAGGTCAAGGATTGAAATCATCTGTCATATTTTCTGCTACAACCAAGATAACTGTGATAGAAGATAAAATTAGAATGTTATAAGAATTATCTGTACAGAAAGAATTGTAGCATTTTAGCATGTATTTTAATTTAACTTTTATTTTCCAAATAATTGATAAATAACTAGATAATTTTTAAGGGAAATCCGCCCAGACAGAGACTTCTACACAGTTGGCAAGAAAAATGTAATGGATGTCATTGTCTTGCAGGATAGAGATTAAATTAGCAGACCACATTCAGAGAGATGTCAAATAGCTAAGTGGTTCATGCACTGATTAGTAACGATGTATCAAACATAAAAGTCACCAACAGCTCTCTTAATAGAAATTATCTTAGGCTGTAACATTTAATAAGTGCCATAAGTTAAAGCCAATTTGTAAATGCTGCTATTTAGAGGGGGAAATGTGATTGGCTGATATTTTCTTAATTCTGCATTCTTTTTTTGCAGAAAAATATAAACCTGAAAACAAAACATGAAGTAATTGCAATGTTATATTCTCTCTCCCTCCTTTCTGCCTTTGATCTAATGAAATTTGCTGTTTGCTTGAAATTTCAGAGGACAGAATCCCTTAGTAAAGTCAGGAACTCTTCCTCTGCTGTGCCATAGTGAGTCAGAAAATAGAGCCAAAACTGTTTTTATTGTTACAAGTTCAAAGTGTTTCTAAAAAGAAAATCATCATATGTCCACTAATGTTTTCTGTTTCCTCAGATAAAACATAGAAACTTACAGAGATATAAGGATGCAATTATACTTAAAGTAACATATGTCTTACGGTTTTCCTCCAAAGAAATCAGAAAGTGACAATATTTTCAGATATTTGAGATCCAAGCATGCTAAATGTTTATTTATCCAGCATTCTATTAAGCATAAATGTTTAAGTGGCATCTTTTTTATTAATTATCAGTGTTGTTAATGACTCCAAAACTGTGAACAAATTTGAAGTGTTTCCATGAACATCAAAAGAGCAATGATGTTTGGCACCAGCTCAATATGAAGTATCTTTTTTTTTTAAAGATTTAATATCTATTTTTTATCTGAAAGGCAGAGTTTACAGGGAGAGTAGGAGACAGAAAGAGAGAGAGAGAGAGGGAGAGAGAGAGAGAAAGAGAGGGGGGGAAGAGAGAGAGAGAGAGAGAGAGAGAGAGAGAAAGAGAGAGAGAATCTTCCATTCATTGGTTCACTTCCCAAAGGGCCACAATAGCTTGAGCTGGGCTGGGTTGGAGCCAGGAGCCAAGGGTGTCTTCTGGGTCTCCCATGTGGATGCAGGGGCTCAAGGACTTGAGCCATCCTCTGTTGCTTTTCCAGGCTTATTAGCAGAAAGCAGGTTTGGGAAGTGGAGCAGATGGTACTCGAATCGGTGCCCATATGGGATGCTGGTGCTGCAGTTGGCAGTGTTACCATCTATGCCTCAATGCTGGCCACTATTTAATACCTTTTGTAATCTTGCATATTAGAGGATCTTAATGCAAATACATCATGGATGAGAATCAAGAATATTTGGCAAACTTCATTTCCTTTCAAGATCAAAGACATTGTGGAAAGTACTTCAGTGCATATTCAGCTATCTCCTAAGTCTGTTGTGTGTACTGATCAGAAAAGTCACCAATTTTTGCAAGTAAGCTAAAATAATTTTAGGTCTAACATGATCTACCCAGAGTGTCTTTGCACATTACAGTAGTGTTCTCCTGCAACAGAACCTTCTGTCTGCTGGTGCAGTAGCAGATGTGTTAAGATTGAATTTCGTGTGTGCATAGTCCTGATGTCTCAGGCAAGTGGAAGCTAACCAGAGTGGTTTACACCTCTTTTGCACAGTCAGGAAGTAAAGCACTTACAATCACTTACAATTACAAATTGACTAACAAAGACACACCCAGTAGCTTTCATCACTCACTTATCTTTAATGGGAAATGAATTAATGTGATTACTTTTACCAGGCTCTTATTGATATTCCTTTGATGTTAATGGACTTTGGCTTACAAACATTGTTAGCTCATAAGAAAGGGGTAAGGTCCCGATAGTCCCATTGTCACTACTCTCTTCAATAAAAGACTGAGGCAAAATCTGTGTTCAGCATTAGCAGAGGCACTGCAAAACCACTGTGGTTATTTATACTGTTGCAAAGACTTGTCATGATGAAAAAGTAACAGTCATCACAGAGACCAACACCACTGCTAAGCATTTCTCAGGCTTGCCTTTTGTGAGCTCAGTGAGTTCTGAGATACACTTGGCCTTGATTTCAAAAGCCTTTGGCAAAAGAGTTCCAGGCCCCAAATATGTCATCTCCTTTGCAATGCCATTTTTCTTCTGATTTCTTTTGATTGACATATGTTTCTCTTCTGTGCCAAATTTTTCTTTACTCCAGCTGGATAAATTTCCTCATCAAAGAACTCTCCTGCACTGTTACATGTTTCAGTTGCTGTTTATTTAGCAGGAGTCATTGGGGCATAGAATATACAGATTTATAATTTCATTTGGTTTATTTTACGTTTCTGCAGTGAGATCTTATTATTACATGTACAGTAATTTTAAGTTCTGCGAATGCATATTTAGGAGTTTGAATAAAACACATTGTTAGCTACTGAGATAAAGAACCCTACAGAACCAGTTTTGTGCAATTCAAGAAAAGTCCAAAATGAACTGCCCTAACTGTATGTCTTTTGGTTGAACTGTCCAGATAGACAAAATCTGATCTTTCCAAATAACTGTACATCGACAACTGTGTTTTACTATTTGATCAGTAGGGTTCTATCACAGCTAATCAATGTGTTAAAACTAATGTGGGTGTTCAGTGTGATCTGACAGGGAAAAGAGATGGTCTAGGTACAATCTGGCACTGCATTGCATAGGGTACATTCAAATAGACACACATTTTTCTTCAGACCCACACTGGAAAAATGGGACCTCAAGGAGTTCAAGGTATATGAAATGTCCACTTAGACAAGCAGTGGCGATTTCTGTCTATGTTGCTCCTGATTTCCTGCTTCACTACCAAGTGCATGCTTTCATTTAGATTTTCATATGTGAAACATAAAGAAATTGAACTCATAGAAACAGCAGAAACATGCTAGAAGGCAGGTATTTATCCTAGTGTTTAAAATGCCTGTACTCCACATGAGAGTACCTGGATTTGAATACTGGTTCCAGCTTCTGACTGCAGCTTCCCATCAATGCAGACCCTGGGAGGCAGTGGTGATGGTTCAAGTAATTGGGTTCCCTGCCAACCTCGTAAGAGACCTTCATTGTATTTCTAGCTCCTAGCTTTAGCCCTGGCCCATCCCTGGCTGGTCATTATAGGTGTTTGGTCATTAAAGGTGTTTGGGGAATGAAATAGTGGTTAGTGGATGAAGTCTCTCTCTCTCTCTCTCTCTCTGTCTCTCTCTCTCTCCTTCTTTCTCAAATAAAAAAAAAAAAGGTCTTGCCAGGGACTGTAGAGGAGAGGAGGAAGATTCAGTCATTGCCATAAAAGGGTGCAAAATTTCATTTATAAGACAAGTAAGTTAATTCATCCCTTAAAGGAACAACTCCTAAGATTCTAACAAAACTGAAGCAGTCAGTATCTTATCGTTGCTTGAGTACACATGAACCATAGTGCCTGTGAAACCTAACTGGTTACTCAAGTAGGTATTGTGAGAAGGTATGTGGATTGTCTCCCACACTTTCCAGAAAACACTACTATTTTGTAAATAACAATGAAAATAGCAAAATCAGCACAATGTCATTTTCCTGGCTTAATTTTGGTTACGAATGTTCTATCTATGGTATGTATTTTTTTAGAATGGAATGGGTTCATTTTTAAATGTGAAAATCACTAATTATGATTGTTCTCTATGTTCATTTACTTCATTACCACTGTATTTTGCACAAAGTAGTTTTAAGCAATTAAAATTGGCTTGGCCATGTGTAGGAGGTGAGTGATGATATGCCTGCCTCCACCCCTTGAAGAGAATGACAGGCAGCCAGAATGACTGGCAAGGAAAGAAAATGCTTTGCAGAAGGCAAACACCTCCTTCTCTGATAACTTGTTCTTACTGGTGTGCAGGTACAAATAGAAACTGGAATATCATTGAGTGAAGATCACCATTATCTTTGGCTTACATTTTGACTGGATTTTGAATGGAGGACTGAAAGTGTGGATAGCCTTAAGAATATCTATAGATTATCTATGTGACATTAGATGTCTTACCCTTATAAAAAAAATCTGTGTCATCCAATGTCTAATATCTCAACTTGCACAAATAAAGGTATAACTTTGGTTTTAGAGTTCAGGGTTTCAGGCACATGGGGCAACCATGAAAGGTACCAGGTGATAGGGATGCATTTTCCTGGGATTCCAGGAAAACTTTTGTGGCCTGCAAAGAGACCCAGGCCCTTCCTTGCCCATGTGCCACAGCTCAAAATTTTAAATCTATTGTAGACAGAACAAAAGGCAGATCCCCTGTCTGGAGGCCCACACTTGCTGGAGATGTCAGGGGTCAGATGCAGCATAAAGAGACAATTTAGTGACACCAGCAGTGAGTCCCTTGTTTACACTCTCTTTCCACTAGAAGAAATTACTTACTTGATCCTAGTGAAAATCATTCTTAGGTGAACACAGTGCAGCTTATAGTCACAGGTGAATCACTATAATTATAGCATAGAAAAACGATTCTAATTATTAGAGAAATATTTCTGCATTTGGGTCTCCAAAACAGAGGTTATAACATTCATAAATGTGTAAATACAGCCCCATTGAAAGCCTAAAGTAACCTAGGGCTCCAAATGTGCTTTTTTTTTTTTTTTTTTTTTTTTTTTGACAGGCAGAGTGGACAGTGAGAGAGACAGAGAGAAAGGTCTTCCTTTGCCGTTGGTTCACCCTCCAGTGGCCGCCGCGGCAGGCACGCTGTGGCCGGTGCACCGCGCCTATCCGAAGGCAGGATCCAGGTGCTTCTCCTGGTCTCCCATGGGGGTGCAGGGCCCAAGCACTTGGGCCATCCTCCACTGCACTCCCTGGCCACAGCAGAGAGCTGGCCTGGAAGAGGGGCAACCGGGACAGAATCCAGTGTGCCGGCGTCTCAAGGCGGAGGATTAGCCTAGTGAACCACGGCACCGGCCCAAATGTGCTTTTAAGTACCCCAAAGCATGTTTTTTTTTTTTTTATCTTTTAGTTAACATATAAAATGTGATTCACTTTGTGATATAAAAATTAAACTTACCTAATTAATTCTTTTAAATTAGTTTCAATGTTTCTCAGCCACTATAAATAAGAAGGACACATTCTTATATGATATATTTTTCTGTTAATTGTTAAATCACACTGTAGGCACTTTCTGGTGTGTGGAAATTATGCTCATTAGAAAATGACCTCTCATGAAGGTGTCCCTGAGGCTTGCTCTCCCTCCCTCCCTGCTGCTCTGGTGTGAAACCTGCTGGCAAAGAGCAAGAAGGGAGTGGGAAAAGAAAAGACATCCTTTCTGTGATATTTAAATTAGGTAACCTTGATTGAGAATTAGGACATCAATGGCCTGGAGTCCCTAATTCTTACTGCCAGCAGGTTGGGATTTCATAAACATATGAATCCATGTGATGCTGGCATGACACCTTTTCCATCGAGATGTTCATTTATTAACTTTTTGAAGATTTATTTGAAAGGGAGCCTGACAGAGAGATAAGAGAGACAAAGGGAGAGAATCCCCCACTGCTATTTTACTTCTCAACTGCCCTCAAAAACTGAGGCTGAGCCAGGATGAAGCCAGGAGGCAGGAACTCGATCCAGGTCTCCCATATGGATATCAAGGACCCAGATAGCTGGGCTGTCATCCTTTGCCTTCTGAGGTGCATTAGTAGGGAGCTGGATCAGGAGCAGAGGAGCCAGGATTCAAAGTGGTGCTCAGACCTAGGAAGCAGGTGTCCTAAGCAGCAGCTTAACCTACTGTGCCACAATATCTGCTCCAATCCGACATATATCCTTAGTGTACAAACAGTCATCCCACATGATCCCCAGCCCCAACACTAAGCAGACACCCATCTATAGATTTGTGTACTGTAGGCATTTAATATAAATGGAATTATACTGAGTGGTTTATTTATTTATTTATTCATTGCAGTTAGCATTTTTACTTGGTGTAGTGTTTTCAAGGTTCATTTATGCTGTAACAAGCATCACTGCACCCTTATTGTGGCTGAATAATATCCCATCACATAGAGATACCGCATTATTTTTTATTCGTTCAACTATTGATGTGTCTCAACTTTTTGGCTATTGATAATGCTTCAGTGGATATTTATGCCAAAGCTTTTGGGTAAAATCACATTACAATTTACACTTACTTTTCAGACCACAAATCATTTTCCCAGTCTGCATAGTACACTTGCTAACCTATGAGTAACATTTCTAGTTCAATCACTTTGTTTTGGAGATAAGAAAATTGGGTCCCATGAAGTTAGTGAATTACCCAGGTCTTGCCACTGGTCAGTATCAGCAATGAGCTGAAAAACTTCTTGAGGTTTAGTCCAATTTTATTCATACTGTGCATTATAGAAATAAACTGAGAGACAAACATTTTGTGGCATATCAAGCTAAGCTATGGCTTGAGATGCCCACATACCATATTAGAGTATGTGGATGAATTTGAGTCCTGTCTCTGCTTCCCATCCAGCTTCCTGCTAATGCGAACCCTGGAAGGCAACAGATGACAGCTTAAGGAATTTGCTTTCTGTCACCCATGTGGAAACCTGGATGGAGTTCGTGGCTACTGGCTTCTATCAGGCCCATACCTGGATACTGTAGACATTTGGGGAGTGAACCTGCAGAAAGAAGCACTCTCTCTCTCTCTCTCTCTCACCGTCTAATTTTATTTTAGATTTGTTTATTTTATTTGAAAGGCAATTACAGAGAGAGAGGAAGAGACAGAAAAATATTCTATCTGCTGGCTCACTGCCCAGATGGCCACATGGGGAGCTGGGCCAGGCTGAAGTCAGGAACCAAGACTGTCTTCTGTGTCTCTCATGTGGGTCCAAGTTCATGGGCCATATTTTGCTGCTTTGCGAGGCATATTAGCAGGAAGCTGGATTGGAAGTGAAGCAGCTAAGACTTGAATCGACACCCATGTGGGTTGCTGGTGCTGCGTGCAGTGGTTTAACCAATGTACCACAGTGCCAGCCCCATCACTCTACCTTTTACAACAAATATGCATCAACAAGGAAGCAGACTGCACTTGAACTGAACTGGCAATCAATAAACTGACCCAGGAGTCCAATTTTTATAACTTTTTCTTAAGCTAAAATATTTGTTTTGTAAAAATTCTAAATATATCTGATTTAACCCTCAAGTATCATTTGATGCAAAAAGAATGGGTGTGTATGCAGAATGTTAGATATTAACAATGTATATTCAAATGCACTTGACATTCTCTACAAGCATTATCTTACAATAAGTTCAATTTATATTTTCTTGACCTCAATTTGTATGTATTTAGTCTAACAACAAATGTCTATTGTTATAATAGATCTAATATTCAATATTTTGGGATGCAAAGGAAACTACAATCATATTAAGGGGTCAAGATAATGTAATAATGAATGAACAAGGAAGTGAATGATAGTTAAAATGCATGCTTTAAGGCCAATTACTGCATTATACACAGATTTGATTGATACGCTATAGATTCTAATCATATCTTTTATACTAATTAGAAATGTCATTTCTAAATGTAATTTTGGGAAAGGTCAATTTCTTTGAGCACACATTGTATTATACTTGAAGGGACTGGCTATATTGATATCTATATCTATATCTATCCATACAATGTTATGATTTAAATGGTACCATGAGTTATTTTTAGAAGTGCATACCTGCATGGAAACACATATGATGGCTGTGCACATGTATCACTTGTATGTGAGAGGAACAAAATCACATTGTGGGAAGAGCTGAAGAAGGGACTGAGTCTTATTCCAGCTTTGCTCTTCCACTTAAGGCCTCCCCAACTTTCCCAGTAGAAACAGAGGTGTGTTCCGCCTTGCTGGGATGCAAGGAGATAATTACTTGCCTTTCTTGGGTACAGTGGTGAAAGTCTTCCACAGATGAGGAAATATGGAGGGACCACTAGCCTAGCTGTGGCTAGGAACCTTAACAGAAATTACATTATGAGGAAGGGAAGGAGTTATATGTAGAGAAAAAATATATACTTTTTCTTAAAAGATTATCTTGAAAGCTGTTTTTCTACTTAATAAGACTGTCGTTTTCCAGAATGTTTGCTGCTGGCTGGGGAAAGAATAAAACAATTGGAGAAGAAGGCAGCTGACCTACTGTTTAGTGGAAGCTTAGTTGTGCAGGGCCACACAGGTCATGGTTTCTGCAGATTTTCCTTCAGAAACACAGCTGGCCTTTTATCTCCCCCTTTAGAGCTGTTTCCTCTTAAAAAAATTCTATTCATCGTTGTTTGCTAGGCAACAAGGGTTAGCAGCAACACTACTAGCATTTTATTCCATTTGAGTTCTATCAACGTCTTCAAGAAAAAAAAGGAAAGTGTTTCTCCCAATAAGAGGTCCATAACTCACCATCATCCTGAGATTCACGCCGCAGTGCTTCAAGTTACAGGAATCAGAATGGTCAGTGATTTTCCAGCCAGTAGAAAAGTGGATTCCTGTTGGGGCCACTTGTCATTCCTTCAGTATAATTGTTCTTGTATTCTGACACTCTTTCTTCCAGAAATGCAATTTTCAGAATTGTCTTTTGGATTGTTGTTGTCTGTGTTTTTAATTGTTACCCTGAAACATATGAGGTAAGAACACGTATATTATTGCTAATGACACTATTTTAATGATTTTCAAATAAGGCATTTCAATATAAATTGTTGTGCTGTAACTTGCTTGATCTAATTAAAAGAGAACAATGATCTAACCATCATATATCCACCTGTTGAAATGCCTTCTCTGCATCACATAATATGGTTCACATTTACCTTGTGTACGTGAAACTCTTGCCATCTCCTTTCAATGGAGGAAACACTGAGATGCAAAAGATTTCAACGCCTCACTGGAATCACATGATTTAGTATTATTAGGCCACTTTAAAAATATTTATGCATTTCTGAGGCAGAGAGAGAGAGAGAGAGAGAGAGAGAGAGAAAGGCCCATCTACTGGCTTATTCACCAAAATGCCTGCTATGGCATGGACTAGGCTGGCTGAAGCCAGTAGCAGGAACTTCATTCAGGTCTCCACATTAGTTTCAAGGATCCAACTGCTTGAATTAGCAGATGCTATATCCCAGGATTCATATTATCAGAAAGCTGGGATTGATAACAAAGCTAACCCAGGTGCTCTGATATGGGATAAAGGCATCTTCACTACTATGCCTAGGGCCTTCCAAGGCTACATCTTGATTTTCTATCAAACTATAGGAAAACTAGCATTATGTCTACTGGATTTATAAAATTAATTTATATTTGATTGTGAGTAAGTCTGGAAATGGCAGGGGAAAGCATGTATGATGGCAGTCTGTGAACACTTTCCAGTTTCCTCTTTGTTCCTTGACCCTCCCTGGATTCAGGTTGGCAGGTGGTAGACAAGATCATGCTCAAGAGTAAATGTGAGTCTCAATGGGGATGTTGAATGAGTCAGAGGTGCAGAGGAAGGCATGCAGGATGGGGGTGGCACAAGTGACTGAGTCCAACCAGAGGATTGGCTAGTTGATCTGGTAGAGAGTACATGCTAGGATAAGTAACAGATGGCAATCATTTCTCAACCAGCTGAGAGACTGCCTCTAAAGATATGTTCCTTGCGCTGGGTTTGGTGGGGAGGCAGACAGGGAACTGGCCAGAGCAGATAGCATACCTGGGACTCCGTGAACACTGGGTGGATGTTGCCAAGATCAGAAGGGAGAAGGACATTCAAGGAGCTGCCGTCTTTGGCAGTGTCACGACAATATCTAACATAGTCTTAGTAAATGAACCCTGAACAAAGTAGCTAAAAGAATAAATAACGAATAAAGTATAAAATTATTAATAAATGATCCAACCCTGAATCAGGAAGTCTTCTTCATCTTCAACCATTACTATCTGCTTGGCTTTGCCTTCCCCAGGAAGCAAAGAGGCTCATGACATCTGCCTGCTGCACATGCTGTTGCAAGCATTTCACCACAAACACACTGCCAGGAAGCCAATAAACAGGAGATGGGAGAAAGAGGCTTCAAAGTGCCATTGGCATATAGCCCTATTCTCGTCTTGGCAGGGCTAATTTTATTTTGGTTCATGCCTTGAGCTTTCAGTGTTCATTTTTATACTACTGCTTCTCAATTTTATTATCTTTTTTAAGTCATAGTTTGTAAGGATTTGGCTCATATGGCTAGTTCAATGCAATGGACTTCCTCTTTTTCATATTTAGTAGAATCTCCAAAAAAGTCATTGGTCTTGCTTTTTTACCTATCTGTGAATGTTCCCAACAAGCAGACATTGCCTCTTTCCCTTGATGTGTCAGTGAGGTGGGGAGATCAGTGTCCAGGGCTTCATTTACTGTGAGCCACATGTCTTTGTATTAGAGCTCTGGATGACTATTTAAACTCCAAAGCAAGTAGCCATGCTATTAATAGGTCTCACTTCATTTCAGTGCATTATAAAAACTTTAAACATAGGAATTCACAAGTATTTAATTTTCTTCTGTTTTCAATAGCTGATATGACAAACTATATCTTTGTAAATCTTTTAGTCTAGAATGAATTTTTCTTTGGCTCCCTACTAATGTCTGATTTTTTGGAAACATTTCTAAAGTTCAAAATGAGAAAAAAAGGCTTGAATAAATTCTGTTAAATTCCCAGAACTTATTTTCCACCTCACAAAAATTTAATGGAATGTCACTGGGCCTTATTCAAAGTAGGCACTCAGGACCAGCACCGTGGCTTACTTGGTAATCCTCCACCTGTGGCGCCGGCATCCCATATGGGCGCTGGACTCTAGTCCCTGTTGCTCCTCTTCCAGTCTGGCTCTCTGCTGTGGACTGGGAGGGCAGTGAAGGATGGCCCAAGTGCTTGGACCCCTGCACCCACATAGGTGACCAGCTCCTGGCTCCTGGCTTCTGATCAGTGCATCGCTGGCCATAGCGGCCATTTGGGGAGTGAACCAACAGATGGAAGACCTTTCTGTCTCTCTCTCTCTCTCTCACTGTCTGTAACTCCGTCAAATAATAATAATAATAATAATAATAATAAATAAAGTAGGCACTCAAGGGGAAAGCTCATTTCATGTGTTGACTTTGTCCACAGGACTTGGATAAATTTGGTGATATTCCAGATGCTTCTATAAAGCTGTCTTTTAGATGAGATTAAGTTTTACATTAGTGGACACTGAGTAAAGCAGATTACTCTCCATAATGTAGATAGGTTTCATCCAATCAATTGAAAACTTTAAAATAAAAGATTGACTTCCCCCAAGGAGGAGAGAATTTTGCCAGCTGACTAGCTTTGGACTTGAGCTGTGGCATCAACTCCTTTCTGCTCTCCATCTTGCCAGGGCAATCTGCAGATCTTAGACTTGCCAGTCAGCACAATCACATGAGCCAATGCCTTAAACATCCATTTCAATCTCTGTATGGATAGGTAGATACATGTATGGATAGATGATAGGTAGATAACTAGCTGATAGATATATAGATAGTAGATTGGCAGATTAGATAGACGGATAGCTGATAAATAATAGATATAGATTGCCGGATAAATGTCTTATTTACCTTTGACTCATTCAGGCATGTTTGTTGGAAAAAAGTATGCTCCTACTTTTTCTCATTTTGATATTTATTTCATTTCCCACCAGCATTTTGATATTTTTCCAGCTCAGCATAGTCATTCATTAATAATATATATGATGTACTAAAGTTATAAATACCATAGTCACCCCCAAGATAGATGAAAATGCTCAGTATTATTTGAAATTTGATGTATTTTTTTCAATAATTGACAGTTGTACGTAGTGGATGATGTTATCCCCACATTGGTAGTTGCATTTAATATACTTCAGGTTCATTTGCACAGTCATTGAGACGAGTTAAATTCAATGATGACATATGGAGCAGGATATGACGTGGAATATCTGAAAGTAATTTTCAGCTAAAACAGAAAAACACTGAGACAGTGATTTTTTTTTTTGTGTGTGTGTGAAATGCAGAACAGTACAACGCACTGACATTGACAGCTTTCCCAATATAGTACAGTGTTATGGTTTACCTCAGCAGTGGTTTCTTTGTAAATTTTTATACCTGTGGGGGTTATGAATTAATGTGATGTAAATGACAACAGGCTATGCATAAATTTGCTGGTCATGATTAGTACTACTGAGGACTTCAAGAAATCTAGTCATGGCAAGGCACTCAGTAGGTGAAGATGATGATGACGACTGATGATATGGGAGTATTTATTGGTGGTGATGATTGTCATGAGGATAAAATTCAATGGTCCTTTCTATTATACTTTCTTCATGAACAATTGAATATGCCTACAGTGACTAAGGTCTGGTATCTTTGCAACAATGAGCTGTTTAATCTATTTGCTCTCTTCTCAAGAACTTCTGATTCTGATTTTCATGGCTACTTACCTGAACAAACAGAATGAATTCAGAAAGTGAATAACTGAGATTGTCAATAGGAGCTCATGAAAATGCACAATCTATGCTCAGACACTAGACTTGCATTTCCTTACTATTGATTTTGTCATGGATCTTGATTAGTCACAGCTTCCCTTACCAGCACCAGAAGGATTACAGTTTTAGTTAACACAGATTTTTTTTTTATGACAGTAGTATAAATAGTTGCCAGTCTAGCTTTTGCATTTTCAGAGACATTTAAAACCAAACGTTATGTTACAAATTTTATTTTAATTCCTCTCCTTTATCTTTCTTTTGCTAATTTTATTTTTATTGATTCACTTATTTTTTCTAACATTGTCCTGAGATCTTTCTTCCCTTTCATTTTACCTTTTATTTTGTTGACATGGGAACTAAAGTTAATGAGTTTGTTGATTTTTTAAAAATTTTATTTCCACCTTCTATGTTGGACCTTATTCATCCCTTTATTCCTTCAAATTTTTGTGCATCTTTCTATGAGTTTTTCTGATATTTTTGGTATGTAACATTCATCTCTAAAATATAGCAAGCTTCTGTTTCTGACTGAATTTCAAATTGATCAGGTTTCTGCTGGCCTCTATTTTTCTGGCCTAGGGTGGGAACATAGTGAGAAAGAGAATGAGAGTTTGGAATCTAACCTCTTGGGTTTGAGTAAAAGTACTTCTTTATTATCTGAGTTTCTGACACTGAAAAAGGTACATTTGTAGTTTTAAGTTTGTAGAGTTGCAAATGTGTAGATTTCCACTGTAAATAAATATAGTCAGTACTTTAAATATTTAGTTACCACTACTGTCTTTCCTGTTTAAAACAGTCTGTTTCTCTCATTCCAGTCTTTTTCACAAAATATATACTTAGCCTCTGAACACGATTTGTTTTTATTTTATTTGTATTCCAATAATAGTTAGATTGTGAAAAACAAAGGGTATGATGCCCCGAGGGAAGTTGTTTTCTTTACTAGATAGACATATCTACTACTTCTGTACACCTAGCACATAATGAATACCCATTCATTAATTGATAATTTTTAATTTTTATAACTGTCCTGCAGTGCAAACAAATATATGAGAGTTTATGCAAATGTTGTGTCATGTGAATTTGCTTAAACAACTTGGTCCTTCTACAGATAATGACAACAAATATCTTTGTTCTTTTATTATGTATAGGACAATGTGATAGAAAATTCCAGTAATAAGATGTAACAGTTCCTTAATTCTCGCTATTAGTCAAGCATTGTTCCAAGTTCTTAAGTATATTATAATCTTTATAACAGCTCCATGAATCTGAACTTCTGATTTTTATTTCACAGATGAATAAACAGATACACAAAGGGGCTAAATGAGTTGCCCAAAGTCACATGGTTAATAAAGTGGCATAAAAGGGGATTATAAAATGTCCTTTGAGCATTGGGTTCTGTGCCTTTAACAATTCTCCACTTCCACCAAATTGCAGAGTCTCTGTATTCAGGAAGCTTATAGCCTATCCATGCAATGGTGTTGCCACTGGTCAACATAGCACTTTGTTACTTCTCATTAGAGCAATTATAAAATCTACTGTTGAAGATAGAAATTTATGAATTTTTCTGAATAATTTATTTCTATTTTGGTATACAGATTTGCTTGTTGTGTATGTCATAATGAACGTTTTCAATTGATGAAATCATCACTATTTTCATCAATTTTTTATTTGCAATGTTTGCTAATATATTATAGTGTGTAGACGTTGCTTAAGTCCTAATGGGTTTAATTGGGGAAAATGTGTAATAAATATAACTTTAGCCTTTTTCAATGTACCTTCAACGGGGCAGTGCCAGGTGTTTTTTATTAGTATT
Organism: Oryctolagus cuniculus; assembly: GCF_051225735.1. Taxonomy (NCBI): domain Eukaryota; kingdom Metazoa; phylum Chordata; class Mammalia; order Lagomorpha; family Leporidae; genus Oryctolagus; species Oryctolagus cuniculus. Next base: position 74,879,895 of record NC_142872.1, read on the forward strand.
ATTATTATGACTTGTTTATTTGAAGGCAGTGATAGAGACAGAAGGGAAGAGAAAAGGGGAAAAAAATACATTCCATTCACTGGTTTACTCCCCGATTAACTGCAATGGCTGAGGCTGGACCAGGCCAAAGCCAGGAGTAAGGAACTCAATCGGTGTCTCCCATGTGAGTGGCAGAGGCCCAAGCACTTGGGCCATCTTCCACTACTTTCCTAGGTGCATTATGAGGGAGCAGCTAGGACTTTAACTTGCTCTTTGGGATGCCAGTGTTCGAGGTGATGACTTAACCTGCAATGCCACACCACCTGCCCAGAACCAGGTATTCTGAATTCACCCTTTTCTCTGAAATATCTTTTTAATTTGCAGTGAGAATTTTAATTATCACTGAAACGTAAGACTAAATCAGTGAAAATTTCCAGGAAGTAGAGTTTATCACTAGAGTGGAATGTAATAATGTTTTAAACAAAATAATAAGATGAACATTTTATTAAAACTTACTCTTGACGTGCAGTTTAAGATAATGGTTACCAGTGTAATCTGTGTTTACAGCATCTTCCTCATGGTCCAGGGAAGTGAGTGAGCACTTGTGTATTCAGGTAGGAGCCTAAGAGCCTTCTCCTCAGTCTCTGCCTCACCCATGGCCTATTGTACATCCAAGAAGCACCCACCAAGCTGGTGATCCCACCTGTGCTTCCTGTATATCTGGTGAACGTCCTTTGTTTTCTCTGCAAAGAGATGCAATGCCAACTGCTCAGTATATACTTGTGACTGCATACACTTTATACATATCATTTGTATGGGAGCCAAGGTTTTTAGCAGAGAAGGATGAACCATATTCTATACTCTTTTAGTTTCTCTGTATGCAAAGCCATGGCATACATACTACATTGAATTTCATGATTTCCTATTTGCTCCAATCATATCTCCAGTATTTTACAAAGTACCATATATGACTGGTCATCAAAAAGTTCATGGAAAATGTGTATGAAAAACTAATGCAGTGATTTCAAACTTTTTTGCACCAAAATGAACTAATTTTTTCATTCCAGTTTCCATGAAATCTCAATACCCCAACCCTCTCCTCTCATGAAACATTTTGTCTCCAGGACAGATTTTTAGACTTCTTCTGTGTTTTTACTCTTGATTCTTATGACTTGAAAGATATCAATAAAGAATACATTTAAGGGGCCGGTGCTGTGGTGTAGCAGGTAAAGCAGCTGCCTGTAGTGCTGGCATCCTATATGGGCCCTGGTTTGTATCCCGGCTGCTCCACTTATGATCCAGCTCTCTGCAATGGCCTGGGAAAACAGTAGAATATAGTCCCAGTCCTTGGGCCCCTGCACCTGTGTGGGAGTCCAGGAAGAAGCTCCTAGCTCCTGGCTTCTGTTCAGCGCAGCCCTGGCCATTGCAGCCATTTGGGGAGTGGATGAAGACTCTCTCTCTCTTTTTTTCTTTTTCTCTCTCTCTGTCCCTCTCTCTTTCTCTCTATCTCTCTGTGTCTCCATAACTCTGCCTTTCAAATAAATAAATCGTTAAAAATAATAGAGAACACATTTGAAGTATTTTTTCCCAGCAAATTGGCACAGGGCTGGCATTGTTTTAATCTTTCAGTCCCAAGTTATAGTAAGTTCTAAAATGAAAAGATACTGATTATTATATAAGGGACTAAAAGAATGTAAAATGAATTAGACATGACTCTTGCCCTGAAAGGATAATAGAGTCCCCAGGTTACCATGCACAGAAAGGGTCTTCTTAAGCAGAGAAGCAATTTGGCAAGGACAGATGCAGGTTCAGTTGCCCGTGTTACTGACGCTGCACTTGGATACATAATGAAGACTTCCCCATTGAAGAGAGAACCTTTCAAACAGAAGAGAGTACTTATAATTCCTCCAATTCAACTACAATTATTTATGTTTACTCTGTCCTGTTTTTCCAGAAATCTGGAAACCAAGGACATTCCCAATACCAATAAGGATGGCAGATCTTTCCATGGGCAACATCAAGGCAGAAGAGTAAAAACTAGACAGCACTCAAAACTAGAGGTATTTGAATGCCATGTAGAGAGCTGTAGATAAAGTTGGAGGAATAGAGCAGAATTAGAGGATTTCTGAGCTTTGGAAGGGTTTGTCAGGAAATAAATAGTGCATAAATGAGCAGGAGGCAGAATGGGAGATAAATGAGATGATGGAGTCTCCAGATCACAATGACAACCGTAGTGGTGGGTTGTGTGTGCTGCTTGACCCTTGATTATTTTTCTTTTTAATGAGGTGATGAACCCACAATTTTTGTAAAGAATTCAGTACACTTTTTAAATTTCTTGCTTTTAATTGATTATGAGTCTGTAAGAACTCAGAGAGCAGAAACCTTGGGTTTATTTCACTGTAGAATGCCATATATTACTTGTTGGGGAGTTGAAGAGTTTAGGCAATTTTTCGAAAGCAAATTTGCATTATGTTTTTTGTACTTTAATATCATCTGTTTTCTCAGATTGGATATAGCTTAAATATAGAGTACATGCAGTTTGTACATGCAGTTTGATTCCTGTCCATAACCTTTATCTATACCCCTGAGGAACAGTGGTCTGTTTGCCTTTTACTTGTAGAGCTCTTTGTTTAGAGAAGCATTGAGCCTATTATTATAAAGTAAATGAAAGTATATCATTGCAGAAAATTAAAGAAATGAAGGAGGAGGGAGAGAAGGAAGGAGGAAAATCTTGTATTCTTGGAATCATATCTATGAAAATCGTGACATTTGTTCTTCATATGGTAATAAATAAAAAAGCAATAAGAAATCCATTTATTTTATTTTATTTTATTTTATTTTATTTTATCTGATATTTCAAATTATATCCATTACATATGGTACTTAGAGCGGGGACATGGTAAGGAAGAGACATGGCTATGTGGCTACATTAATAGAATAGTGATAGAGTTCTTTAAATTACGAATTTATGAAATGTGAAAAGTGGCTGGTTCCTCCCCAGCCCTTTCTAAGTCAGAATCCAAGTGCTGCTGCTACTGCAGCTGGATCTGCTGATACACGCTGCTTTTGGATAGCGGAATTAAGGGCTATTTGTGTTTTCTCAGGCTGGTGTGCTATCAGACCCTTACATTATAATTCTGTTTCATGCACTTATCATTTAAACCCAATTCCCCTCATGCACACTGATTCAGGGGAACGTTTAGAGCAATCTTGGGATGAGTAGAGAGCAGAAATGGGCCAACAGGATTTCTGTTCTTGTTGGCAACTGCCTATTAAAAGGTTTCCATGATTTGGCAACTCCTCCAATAACATTTCTGTATCTCACTTTCTTATGAAAGCGCCCAAAACCTGAGTGGTGAGTAAGAGGCTCTATAAGACCACCATCAGGCAGTTATCAATACAAACAAACAACTTCCACAACTGTTTACACCCAATTGGTAGTGCTGCCAAGATGTGCATTGAAATACATTACCTTGCTTTGAAAGTACATGTATGTCCTAGCATACTGTTTTTAATTCATTCAACATCTAGCATTGGTGACCTTGTCTGATCTGAGCAGTGATTCTCTGCTCAAGACACATACAATTGTTTTAGATGATTGTTTCAGCCCCAAGGCATCCAAAATAATCAATAGCAAATTACCCATTTCATTAGAGAAATAGGTATTTGCTCCCTTGGAATACAAATTACACTGAGCTATTTTTCCCCCTTTGTTCCATAAGATACCTGCCCAAGTTGAAGGTCAGAGAGAGTTGTAACTTCTGTAGGTCTGACCCCCATGTCTCTGGAGAACAGTCTGCTGTCCTAGATTCTGCAGCTGGTGAGACCAGCAAGCAGCTTATTTTTTTGTGCTAGAGACTTCTTTCTCCCACCTTAAGCTGTTGCCAGCTGTGACAAGGGAGGGATGCCAGGTCTAACAAAGCTGACTTAAAGGTACAGGGGATCTGGGAAGACTTGCAGTGCCATGAATACATAAAGACCTCAACTCCCAGCTGGCTTCAGATTTTATCTGGCTGTGGTCCAGATGAAATGAAATTCAGTGCTTCAATTCGGTGAGTCCCGACTTTCATAAAAGCTGCTCCAGTGTATCTTAAAGAATTAAAAATAATAAAAGCAAGTTATAAAATGTACAATAGAAGTAAATATGAGAAAAGATTATTTTTTCATTTATTTTGCAAAGATTAAGTCAAGTGAACTTAGAACTTTAGAATAAAATTAAAGATCCAGAAGTTAAGGAAGGAATATGTGGTAAAAATAAAAATGAAGGGGCCGGCACTGTGGCACAGTGGGTTAAAGCCCTGGCCTGAAGCGCCAACATCCCATATGGGTGCCGGTTCTAGTCCCGGCTGCTCCTCTTCTGATCCAACTCTCTGCTATGGCCTGGGAAAGCAGTAGAAGATGGCCCAAGTCCTTGGGCCCCTGCACCCACATGGGAGACCCAGAAGAAGCTCCTGGCTCCTGGCTTCGGATCGGTGCAGTTCCAGCCATTGTGGCCAACTGGGGAGTGAACCAGCAGATGGAAGATCTCTTTCTCTATCTCTACCTCTCACTGTAACCCTGTCTTTCAAATAAATAAAATAAATCTTTAAAAAAAATAAAAATGAAGACAGTGATTTTTCTGATCTCATTTGATAACCTATAGAGCATTCCTTTTCAACAAAACAACTGCAAGAGATTCTGTGTTTTTATTTAAGGAAAATAAGAGAAGATTCTTAAGTTTTTTAAAAATTTATTTGAGAAGCAGAGAGACAGAGCCAAAGAGAGCTCCCTTCTGATTGATCACAACCCAAATACCTGCAATGGCCAGGACTGGATTAAGCACAATAAGGAACCAGAAACAATCTAACTCAGGAGTGTCAGGAATGCAATTGCTTGATCCAGCCTTGTAGCCTCCCCAGGTCTGAATTGGCAGGAAGCTGATGTCAGGATCAGGTATTCTAATGTGTGATTCAGGCATTTAACCATTGGATTAAATGCCTGCTGCTGAGAAGATTTTTAATAATAGGCCCATTAACATCTTAGAGGAAAGCCTGTCAACATTTTACTGGAAACCCTAATGTTGCTGTTGTGAAACTGGTAGGTCCTTTCATCTTTCTGTTCATTAAGATTATCTCCAAAGTGAGTAGATTTAGCTTGCAAAATTTCAAATCATCCAGCTGTCCTTCCTTCCCATCTAGAAGCACAGGCTGTGACTCCAGTAGCAAGCCTCAAAAACTATAAACTAATGAAACTGATTAGAAGAAATCACCTTAGTTTTATTATTTATTTTTTCCAAATGATGTTCAGTGAAGCACATGAACCACAATATCAATTAATGAGCACTAATACTTGCCTTATACTCCTTATTGCATAGAGTGCTCATAAATGCCTTTATGCTTGATTTATTTATCTATTTACTTACAAGGCAGAGTGACAGCAAAAGAGAAACATACAGAATGAGACAGAGAGGGATTTTCTATTTGCTAGTTCACTCCTAAAATGCCCACAATAGGCATGGCTGTGCTAGGCAGAAACCGGGAGCCAGAAACTCAATCCAGCTCTCCCACATGGGCAGCAAAAACCCAAGCACTTGGACCGTCTTCCTCTGCCTTCCCAGGTACATGAGTAGAAAGCTGGATTGGATGTATGGAATAGCAAAGACTCAGATTAGCTCATTGGGGCCAGCGCCATTGCTCACTTGGTTAATTCTCCGCCTGCGGTGCCGGCATCCTATATGGGTGCTGGGTTCTAGTCCTGGTTGCTCCTCTTCTAGTCCAGCTCTCTGCTGTGGCCCGGGAAGGCAATGGAGGATGGACCAAGTGCTTGGGCCCCTGGACCCACATGAGAGACCAGGAGGAAGCACCTGGCTCCTGGTTTCTGATAGGCGTAGCTCTGGCCATAGTGGCCATTTTGGGGGTGAGCCAACGGAAAGAAGACCTTTCTCTCCATCTCTCTCTCTCTCTCACTGCCTAATTCTGTCAAATAAATAAATAAATAAATACAAATATCTTTCTAAAAAAAAGATTAGCACATTGATATGGTATGTGGGATTCCTAAACTGCAGCTTAATCTACTGTGCCACAAGGACTGCCTTTGGTTTTATCTATTTCTCAATAATTATGTGAGATAGGCAGATAAAGCATAATTAAAATGTCTTTTTTTTTCCAGAAGACCAATCTATACATCCAAGTACATATAGTTAATAAGTGGTAACATTATCTTCAAGTCTTTTATGATTTCAAATGTCCTACTGTGTCTCAGAAAGATTTTCTCAGAATAAGTGCATGAGGAATAATTTTTCCCTGTTGGTATGATAGACAGAAGCCTGGCTCTGGAATTAGGAGAACAGGATGTTCATGCACCACATCAACAATTTACTAGCTGCACAATCTTGTGGCTCCTTTCATTGGGTGTAAAATAAATACAAAATAAGTGCTTCAAACTACATCATTTTAAGTACTTTCAGCTATAAAACTCAAGGATTCCATTAAAATCATCTAAGATATTTCAGAAAAAAAAATCACATCTACAATAATATATTTTATTGTTCAAAATATCCCAAAATGTATTCTTCAAAGGGTTTCTAATGTATGTTAATGTATTAAAGGAGTTTTGAAGACACCTTGTTTTTGAAGAATGCAGGGCTAAACAAAATCAGACCTGTGTCTCTTTGTGGTAGCACTTCCCAGAAAAGTCAATAGGTGCATAGTGAAAAAAAGAAAAAGATCAGGGCTGATCAGGGCTGGTCATGGTCAGCATGGTAACCCATTGGGTTGGGCTGCTGCTTATATATCCAGAATCCTGTATCAATCCTGTATCAGAGTGATGGTTTGAGTCCCAGCTGCTCTGCCTTGGATACAGTTCCCTGCTAATGCACCTAAGAAGGATGCAGAAGGTGGCCCAAGTACTTGGGCCCCTGCCACCCACATGGGAGACTATGATGGAGTTCCAGGCACCAGGCCTTGTCTTGGCCTAGCTCTGGTTGTTGTGGCCATTTGGAGAATGAACTGTTGGTTAGAAGATCTCTATCTCCCCCGCCTCTTTCCCTTTTTCTTCTCTTCTCCTCTCTCTCTGTCACTCTGCCTTTCTAATAAACAAATAAACCTTAAAAAGGAGGGGAAAGAGCATGAAGAGGGCATGTATGCATATATATTCTATGAACATATTCATGGTTGAGATGCTTCTGGGAAATCCTGCGGCAGCCGCAACAAGAAGAGGTGGTTCTCCATCAGTTAGCCGTTGAATCTACCTGTACTCTGTCTCTTGTAAAATTTATTTTAGGTGGCTACAGCCTGTACACTCGGACATATTTAGTGAAATAAAATTTAAATAAGGTTATTATATGTAATTACAAACTGAACCTTTAGAAAATCTTAATTAATTGTCACCTCAGCTGCCAAGATTATGTAGCAACATTCAAGAGAGATTTTATTTCTTCTGTACTTTTAGGAATGTTGGATGGAATTTCCTGGAATTTTACATTAAGAATTCTCCAACTGGGGCTGGCATTGTGATGCAGTGAGCTAAGCTCCTGTCCACAATGCTGGCATTCAATTTCAGTATGCCAGTTCATGTCCTAGTTGCTCCACTTGCTATCCAGATCCCTATTTATATGCTTGGGAAAGCAGCAAATGATGACTCTAGTACTGGGACATCTGCCACTCATGTGGGAGACTTGCATGGAGTTTCTTACTCCTGGCTTCAGCCTTACTTATAGCCCTATCCATCTCTCTCTCTCTCTCTCTCTCTCTGACTCTCCCCTTCAAATGAATAAATAAATCTTTAAAAAAAGTGCCATGACTCAGTTTACCTTCGTTGGATTGTTGATACTGGCATTAGGACATCCAGCTATCTAGGGAGTTTTCCCAAAGTTCAGGTTTCAGTGAATTGCCACAATATGTATGGTAGCATTTGTGTTCCAGATCACTGTAATTGTGCTGGATTATAGATCACTGTAATTGCACTGACTTGTAGAGTTGTCACAGTTTCTGCAATGTCTGATGTTTTTTCTTATTACTGGTTTCAAGATGAGAGTACTATGCAGCTGATCTGAATGTTTTTGACATTCACAAGCCTTGCAAAACAGCTCTCCAGTAACCACAGCTGACAGGTTCTCTATACACATAAATCATAGAGATTCCATGGGAGGGACTATTACTCTCAATTTGTGGAAAGATTTGTCCTGTTTTAGAATAGTTTCACTGTTCATCTGCAGTACTTTCAATCACATATTAATGTGTATAAAATGTTTCATTTATTGATGTAGAATATAAACAGCTTTTTCTTAGTGACAAATTAATAAGCTTGAGAATTTTGTTTAATGACTATGTTGTTGTACCTGAGAGAGTGCAAACAGAGGAGTACCACACATTGATAAAAATGTGATGGTCCTTTATTGCTGGCAGTAGAGAGTGGGTTCATTCCCTAGAGAACTCTTGACTTTGAAGTTCAAAGAAACAGGGTTTATAAAGGCAAAAACCACAAGGAGGGGAGGGGGAATACATGGATGCTAGGATTGGGGAAATACATGGTTACTGGGTTCAAGCTAATCTAAGACATATGAACAATTACAATCTTGACAGTAGACAAAATATAATCTTAATATTAATCCAGATGCAGTCTATCTGTTTTGAGCCTGAGCAATCATGCTAGGAAGTTTCTGTGTTCTAACAAGTGGGATGAAGTGTACTGTTATTGTATGAGTACTGTGATTGTCTGAGTTTTAGATCATACATTCAGAACAGAATCTCACAGTGGGGGATGGTTTCTCTAGGTGGAGTCTTGGGTCCTCTAAAATGGAGTCCCTACTATCAAGGTGTTACTTCAATGTCAGCATTTTTTCACTTTCATATTTCACTTATGTTTTTCCCTCATGTTTGTGGTGAGGTGTGTAAATTAGAGATTCTTATGTTTTTTTTTAACTTTTATTTAATAAATATAAATTTCCAAAGTACAACTTCTGAATTATAGCGGCTTCCCCCACCATAACCTCCCACCCACCCACGACCATCCCATCTCTCACTCCCTCTCCCATCCCATTCACATCAAGATTCATTTTCAATTATCTTTATATACAGAAGATCAATTTAGTATATACTAAGTAAAGATTTCAACAGTTTGCATCCACAAAGAAACATAAAGTACTCTTTGAGTACTAGTTATGCCATTAATTCACATAGTACAACACATTAAGGACAGAGATCCTACATGGGGAGTAAGTGCACAGTGGCTCCTGTTGTTGACTTTACAAATTGACACTCCTGTTTATGATGTCAGTAATCACCCGAGGCTCTTGTCATGAGCTGCCAAGGCTATGGAAGCCTCTTGAGTTCACCCACTCCGATCTTAGACAAGGTCATAGTCAAAGTGGAAGTTCTCTCCTCCCATCAGAGAAAGCTATCTCCTTCTTTGAGGGCCCGTTCTTTCCACTGGGATCTCACTCACAGAAATCTTTCATTTAGGTCATTTTTTTTTTTTTTTGCCACAGTGTCTTGGCTTTCCATGCCTGAAATACTCTCATGGGCTTTTTAGCCAGATCCGAATGTCTTAAGGGCTGATTCTGAGGCCAGAGTGCTGTTTAGGACATCTGCCATTCTATGAGTCTGCTGTGTATCCTGCCTCCCATGTTGGATCGTTCTCTCCTTTTTAATTGTATCAGTTAATATTTGCAGACACTAGTCTTGTTTATGTGATCCCTTTGACTCTTAATCCTATCATTATGATCAATTATGAACTGAAACTGATCACTTTGGTGACATGGCATTGGTACATGCCATCTTGATGGGATTGAATTGGAATTGGAATCCCCTGGTATGTTTCTAACTCTCCCATTAGGGGTAAGTCCGAATATCATATGTTCTTCCTGAACGGTGACATCTAACTGAGCACCTAAAAGGAAACCTGTTGAAGTGAAATGGACACTACGAGAAACAATGACTTGATCAGCCCTTGTCCTGACTGTCAAGGGACAACTTACTGCTTTATTCCTTTTAGCATTTTTTATTCTACTTAATACCATTGATTGAACTCTTCAATTAACACACAATTATTCTTAGGTGTTTAAATTTTACTGAAAAGTTATCCCTGTTAAATGTTAAGAGTGGGAATAAGAGAAGGAGGAGATGTACAGTTCGGCACATGCTCAATCGGACTTACCCCTAATGGAAGATTCTTATTTTTTTTTCAATCAATAGCTTTAAATAAAACTATTTTCTCCAAGATTTATTTATTTTTACTGTTTTTGTTTAAAAATGAGATAGAGAGAGACTTGGATGGAAGACCTGGACTATTTTTGACAGCTGTTATTAGCATTCAAGATGCACATCACAATTTATTGTTGAACAGTGAATCATCTAGTGGTACCTGGCATTCACTGGCAAATTTAATTACATTGTATATTTTTTCCCAAAAAGTAAAAGCTTCTTTGAAGACTCACTGTGTGAATATTTATGTGAAAAACAGAAAGAAATGGGAAGATAATTTGTTTTTGTTTTTGTAAGGTGGTGTTTATATAAATTATTTTGTTTAGGTACCTTTGATTAGGGCAGGCAGAGTTGGATGACAAGTCACTTATTCTCTATATTTTTTCCATTATTATTTCCAAGATACATATATTACCTGATTTCTGCCAGGTGATTGGGATGAATAAGACAGAGAGCTTTCTATTTTTATGAAACTTATAGCCAAATGTCTGTGTTTGGGAACACAGAAGCAATAAGAAATAAGCAAATGGATAAATAGAATACAAGGGATTTAAAAATGTTTGTGTGAAAGTGTAATTAAATTTAAATTTATTTGGGTGCATAGTATTTTCTTAAAATCCATATATACAAGGAATCGATAAGAAGTTCATGGAAGAGATGGTACTGTAGTGAGCCGCAGGCTGCAGAGCCATCATCCCAATTGGCACCTGTTCGAGTCCCCACTGCACCACTTCCAATCCAGCTCCCTGTCAATGCAACTGGGAAAGCAGTGGAAGGCGGTGCAAGTGCTTGGGCCCTTTTTCACCCACACGAGAGACCAAGAAGAAGCTCCTGGCTCCTGATTCCTGGCTCTGCATCAACTTGAGGAGTAAACCAGCAGATGGAAGGATCCTTTCCCTCTGTGTGTGTCTTTTCCTCTCTCTCTCTCTCTCTGCATCCCCCTCTCTCCCCCGTTTGCCTTTCAAATAAATAAATACATCTTTTTTAAAAGAGGTTCATGAAATAGATATTGTGGAAAAAAGTATAAATGGATTTCAAACTATGTTTGCACCAAAATAAATTTATCTGTTAAATACATCTTTCTCCTAACTTTTAAAAGCATCTTGTATTTGTTGCTCATATATGTTATACAGAGAAATTTTAAGTGTCATACAAAAAGAAAAGTGACTTCTTTTTGTCTAGGGATGGCTTCTCTGAGGAAGTCCATCTGAAACTGAGATGAAATTGATAGAACAAAGCCAACCTAATGTGGATAGGGGCAAGCTCAGCAAGCAGAGGGAGCTGCCATGATTAGAGAAAACCTGGGAAGAGGACTCTGCAAGGCACCTGATCACTAGGGGGAATCTTAGTCTAGGAGACAAGTTTTATTTCCATGCTACATACAACGGGAAGTCCCAGACATTTTCAGCAAGATTAGATAACAGACTTTCACTTGTCCTGAAGAAACTATTCTGGCTTCTATGTGCAAAAAGCAACTGAAGAGACAGGAAAGCTGCTCAGAGACTGGAGGTGGGCTCCTCCCTGCGACCACAGGAAAGGTGCCAAGGGTGGCAGCAGGAAGTGCTGCTGAGGAAAAATGCATGTGTTTTGTGCCAGGAGTCTAAAATTTAATGATGAGGCATTCGAAGGCACAGTCATTCCAACCCACCCAATTCTAAGAGAGTGGAGAGAGACAGGGTGTATGTGGGTGGGGAGCTCACAGAAGTGTTCTAGCAGATGATGGAAGGATGATTCTCCAATCCTTTCAGCAAACCTACCATAATTGACTAAAGCACACTGAACTCCTTATTCTATACTCATAAATAGTTTAGATGATCTTCAAAAATAAAATTTCAAAATTAGTCCAGCAAAATGTTGAAGACAGTACATACCCTATGCTTTTCTTTACCTTTACTCTTTGAATGCAGAATCCTTTTTTGAAAGCAAGGAAAGATCTTAAATAATGTTTAATCAAAACCTTCCTTTTACTCATTTCCCAAGATATGCAACTCCTGCACTCAGCCGATAGCATCCAAGTAGAACTAGAACCATGCCTCTCTGATGACCTCTAACTAGGGAGGCCTCATCTTTTTATAGCAAATTAATATTTTTACAGCTATATTTCACAATGTTTCAAAAGGAAAGTTAAGGATGAATACAGAGCCAAAGAACTGCTACAGAACATGCCCAATGCTAGATCTACTTGCCCATTGTGCAGCCGGTCAATTACCGACACAGGGATGACAGAAGAAAGAAAGCTTATTTGCAGTGTGCAGAGCAGGGAGTCTGGCTGCTGTCACTCAATTCCCAGACTCCTCACTGGATTAAAGGCAGTAATTCTTGTAGATTAAAGTAAGAATTGAGCAAGGCAGCTTATGTGTGGCCCTTGGGTTGGTTCACTGTACTCACAGCCTTCTTTTGATTGGTCAGTAATGCCAGCAAATTTCCTTTGTAGTGGCAAAGGTGGACTCCTGTCTAATGTCTGTTGGAGGACTGAGTATTTCTACACTTCATCAGAGCCTATGAGTTCCTGGGAGGCTGCAATTGAGATACTAAGTCCAGGGGCAATCCGAACCTTTGTAATTCAGAGTCTTGCATCTGGATTTACCCTTTAACCTTGTATCATTTCCTTACTTAATGAGTTAATCTTTACAGGAAACATGTAAGTTGAGGGAGAGATGCTGGAGACAGATAAAACCTGCATCAAAGGCGTTGGAGTGGGGGCTTTGGCTTAAGAAAGACAAAACCCATAAGAATCTGGTCTGGGCAAGGGTTGCTGAAGGCAAAGACGCTTCTGCAGGTCCTATTACGTGCCTCTTTTTCCACGGAAGATGAAGAAACACAGCCTTCGGCTCAGTATTACTGCTTCTCCTGTCACTATTGTCTCTGCCAACACCACCGCCCTCTCACCATCAGCCTCTCATTTGGCAACTCTCATGTCTGGCTCACACCAAGCTGAGGACCCACAGCCACTTGCTTCCCCACATTCTGACTGAGGTCAGAGCCTCACTTGGAGGTGGTCAAATGTGCTGGTCTGCCCACCTACTGTAGCCTGTGTGTAAGTGTGCTTCTCCCATGTCTGCCTTCTCTGTTCAATGGCAAGTTTCTTGAAGATAGGAGACACCCTTGGCATCTGTCTTAGAGAACACAGCAGAGTCTTGGAGATGTGGTTTGGGAGAGCAGGAGCAGGACATGAAGCCTATCCCTGTGGATTTTTTTTTACAGTTTTGTTTATTAGTATTATTTATAAAAAGGGTTATTTACAATTTCAACCCTGGCCGAGGTGCTTCCTTCTGACTAATGATCACATCACAGACAGGTAATAGAAAGGAGAGCTTTCATAGCAAGCGCTACTCAAGGGTGTGGTCAGAATTCAGGAAAATGAAAGCCAGCTATGTGGAAGGCAGCAGCAAGAATGTATTTTTAGAGTCTACATTTGCTTCCCAGGGAATCTGCCCACAGGCTGTGTGGCCATGGGCAGGTGAATGCATTGAGTCTGAATTTTTGTGTCTTCCTAATAGGAAATTGCAAGACACTACATGACAAAGATGCTGGGGGGATCATTTGTGTTGATGCCTGCAGGATGCTTCTCACAGTGCCTCTGCCAGACCAGCTCAGCCACCATCCATTTCCATGTTGTGCTGCTTGCTCTCTTTTCTTCAAACTCTCCCTCTTTTTTTTTTTTTCAAGGTAAAAGAGAGGCTGGGCTAAGATGGGAATTTAAAGCAACTAGTTCCCTAGTTTAAAATTAATTGTAGGGCAGTAGGGAGAGAGGGGAGTTGAAACAAAATGAGATAGTCAGGAGCTAACAAATGACCAAACAGGAAGAAAGGAAAGTGATGCAAACAAACAAGGGTGCAGACCAAAGCAGAGACCCAGTCGATGGGAACATGATTGTGTTGGAAATCATTCTCTTTTGGATATTGCTTCTCTGAATGTTCTGAGTGGTCTTCATTCATGGCCATAGGCATGGATGTGGCTTGAATGCCTGCTACAAGATGGTTTTGTTTTGATTTTTTAACCATACAACTTAAAGTCTAACCTTTATCATAAAGCTTTGTGTTTCACTTAGCGGTCTACTGGATGCATTGGGGCACACCACACACACACACACACACACACTTAAATTCAAATGAATAGTAATAAAGAATAGCAATTTTATTGAGTGTTTACCTGATTTAGGCGCTGACTTGAATTCCCCTTCATTATCCAATGCTAAGCTCTGCAACTCCTCATGCAGGAGATTTTACATTTACCATCATTTCAGAAAGCAGGAAATTGATGTTTTCAAGGTTACCATTGCCAATATCCTCCAATTATTACGTGACAACAGGGTTCAATCCCGGTTCTATCTGACCTCAATGATCAGTGTCCCTAAGTGCTATGCTAATAGGAACACATAGAAGATATTTATGAATCAATGTTATCATCTCCCACATTTAGGTAAATTTCCAAGCCTGTGAGAATCGAAGCAGCATTATCGGAGTTCTCTTGACAACTGAAAATTACTCTTCTGAGGTCTATAAAAAATTACTGTTAATATTTCAGAGAAAAATGAGTGAATTCTGTAGCTTAAAATGCATGGGAGGATGGTCCTCTATGGCTTGTGAGTGAATATTAGGGCAAGCATTTCAGGATTTCAGGCAGTGCACAGCCTTGCTGTATGGCACGGTGTGGAAGCAGTTGGTGTGCCCTGGGCCCGATTGGAGGCACTGTGTGTATCTGCTACCTTTCTTGCACACTACACATGGTGCTTTCCCTGCACCCTGTGAGTGGCACAGGAATACAGGCCCCAGCTTGCCATGGAGGCCTCTGCCCTATGCATGTCAGCCTATGCACGTATACTGATGCAGAGCTCTCCAACAGAGCCTGCACAGTTCTGAGGCATGCCTGACTCATCTCCTACCCTTACGGAGAATGGATTGTAATCAAGATTCTGTGTTTTCTCTTGAACAAGGTCATTTTCCGATTGTCTCTGTGTGAATTTTGCTGCTTCTGCCTGTCCCATCTTCCCTTTGTCTACACAAGTGCCTCCTGGGCTTCCCTCCATCTCTGGTTCTTCACATTGTGTGGCTGGGAACACAGCACTTAGCTTATCAAACATTCCCCAACCCTGGGCTGGTGAAGGTCCTGTCTCCCCAGATTGGAGGACGTCTGTGGCTAGTACCATGCTTGCTGGATTTCTCAATAGCTGCACATGAGGCTGCTCAGTTCATTGGTTGAATGTTCAATAAGAGAACCTGTGCAGCACTGATTCTGACACTTCTCTACTGTGCAGGTGGCACATGTATGGGCTACTTATACCTCTGCGTATGTGCCTGGGTAGAGAGACAGGCAGATGTGTGTGGCTTTACATGGCTTCAGATTATTTCCATGGGGAAAATTCTATCCTGCTAAAAGAGCGTGCTGTGGAGAAACAATCACTGTACACATATAGAAGGCACAAAATTAACTGAAAAATATTTGACAGACACACTCCGTATTGCCAGAGAAAAAGGAGGCCATGAGCTCTTTGAAATGCGAGGATAGAGCATGTGAAGGGGAAAAAGACACATGGCAAGAATTTTTCTGTCCTTTTCCCAATTGTTTGTGCAAATGTATTTTGAATCTACAGTGTTTAAATAATCTTAAAATTTCAGGTTGCCTTGCTGTTGAACACATAGCATTGTATCAGATCATAAATTGCATTCGTTATTTTTAACTGTGTTAAGATGAACGTGACATAAAATTTGGAATCCTAACCCGTGTTTCACTGTCCAGTTCAGGAGTGTTAAGTATACTCACACTGTTGTGCTATAGATCTCCAGAGCTACCTCATCTTCCAAAACTGAAGTACAGAAGCCAGTAAACTCTGCATGTCTGCAGCCTCCCTCTCCACAGACCCTAGCAACCACCCTTCCTCTTTCTAGCTCTTTGAATGTAGACACAGCTTTGTATTTATTGTATGACATTGTAGAGACATGGAAAGTCTGGACCAGCAGCATTCTTCTACACATACTCTTGCCGTAGGCAGCCTTAGAGGCCCCTGGTTTTTGGACACCAGCTTACCGAACTCTTTACTCCTCTGATGGATGCATCTGCTTGCATGCTTGCAAAATGCCTTGGACCAGCTCCCACTTCAGTGATTCTTCCCTATCCCCACCCTGGCCAGGGATCCAACTGCCTTTCTCCTCCAGCAGAGGAGGTCCAGGTCCACAGCTCTGCTGTCTCTGTGGTTGCCTAGCAGTTGACTCAGAAAGCCCACTTGTGCTCCTGATTATGCTTAGATGTTATATATTATTCTTGGGTGGGATTGACGTTTATTTAACTTCAGGTCCTTCTTGGTAATATGGCTGGTTCTCAGTGTTTGCACTGAGAAATTAAAAATTCAATAAAAAGTGTTCTTAGGGAAATATGTCCCTAAGCCTTTCAATACATAAAATCTGAACTTTAGGGATGATTGATTCACAAACTGTACACTCATAAGTTTTTTTTTAAAGATTTATTTACTTATTTGAAAGGCAGAGTTACAGAGGCAGAAGATAAGTCAGAGAGAGAAAAGGACAGAGGGAAAGAAGCAGGATGTAAGAGAGAGGGTTAGAGAGAGAGACAGAGAGAATAGCTTCCATCCGTGGGTTCAATCTCCAGATTCACTGTTTCACTGCTGGGGCTGAGCCAGACTGAAGCCAGGAATCTGGAACTCCATCTGGGTCTCCATGTGGGTGACAGGGACATCCTCCTTTGCTTTCCCAGGTGAATTACCAGGGAGCTGAATCGGAAGTAGAGCAGCCAGGGCTCCAACCAGCACCCATATGGGATACCAGCTTTACAGGCTGCAGCTTAACCTGCTATGCCACAGTGTTGGCCTTATGCTTTCTATCCATGTTTTTCTCAAGCTTGTTTGAAAAAATACATATATTTTCTTCCAGAAGAACTGTTTTTCCAATAGAAATGGAATGAATTCCCTGCAGATGAGTCTTGATTCTCTCCTACTGAGCCGAGTGCACACATACGACGGTGAAGAGCACTGCATTAGTCTTTCTAGTTAAATAATGGATGCTGTTAAGTGTCTAACATCCGTACAGGCCAGGTTCCTGATAAGCACTGAATTGAGTCTCCTAGCAGTCTAGAGTATTAATCAGGGGAAGCCAAGACCTGTCAGTTAGAGCAGAAGTATCACAGGACAAAAGCAAACAGCAGTACTTGAAGCAACCTTAGCAATAATAGTTTCAAGGCAAAGGAAGCAAAGGGGGGAAAGGAACAAATAAACTGGCACTAGCGGCTCCTATGGATGAATCATAATTAGAGGAGCCAGGCGACTTAAATGCAAGCACAGAGCCTGAGCCTCACAAGTCTCTGGGCCCAGAAACTCTGATGTTGCTTTTGCTAGACTGTGCAAGTTCTTGTTTCTTTATCTTGGAGGCAGGCCAGCTGGAATGATAAAGAGCCGCGACTCTGTGACATTTGGGCTTACTGTATTGCAGGCTATGTTTAAGGGTATTATTGATTCGAGCAGGGCATGGAGATGGATCCATGCCATTTGCTTTAGTCTGTCCTGTGTTGTGGTGACTTTTTTTACTTGTCAGCCAACTATGTTAAATACAACTTGAGCACAGGGAATGTGGTTGCCTTATCACCAGTGCCTGATACAACCAATTATTGGAGAGAATAGTTTCACCATGTTGAGGTCGCGTGTAATAGCTGAAATAATATAATTAGTCAATACCTTGTATGCTTTTATGTATTAGCTGCATGAACATATTTTGGTTTCAGTTAAGAAGTGAAATATATAAACAAAACCACCAACACTTGCCCTCTTTATGCTTTCAGAGTAAGCAGACTTTCTAAAAATGTTTGTACTGCAATAAAAGTGTTAAATGTTTAGAATGCCTTCACCTTAATTTTATCTTTATTTTCTAAAAATCTACAGGGAAATAAGAGCATTAAAATGCCATCTTTAGAAGGTCTTCACTTTAATTTTATTGTTACTATTTGAGATGTTGATATGCTTAATATGTCACCTTTGATCCTTGTTAAATAAACTAAATAATAAATAATATAATCTGTGGAGAAAATGATACCTTTAAAATGAATGAGTTGAAAAAAGAGTGAGTGTGGTTCTCAGAATGTCTTGGTCCACTCAATGACTCATTTTCCTTGAAGTCCAAGACATTATCTTTCCAGCTTAAAATAAAATGATTTCCAAGAGCAAAATGCATCTCAGTTCTGGAGAGCTACCTGGCAGGTGTGTCCTGATTTTCAGTTAGAACAAGAATGGGCCTACAGCAATACCTGTGTCCTCAGTGGCATTCAACTGTTCAAGCAGTTGGCATTTATATCCTTCATTTAAAAAGTTCAAAATATTTTATGGATGCCAGTGACATTAATTTCTTCAGGGTTTTTTTTTTTTTTTTTGCACATCTACTACTTGCTAGGCATTGTTCCCAGCTCTAAGAATAGGGCATACAAGGTTATAATAAAAATTTGCATTTATAAATATGTACACTATATAGATAGATAGACAGACAGATAGCTGTATAGAGATATGCAGCTAGGTATATTTCTAAATATAGTGCAAAATATTATATATACATATCATATATTGGATGTGGATTTATAAATGAAAAAGTTGCACTTAACGAACTCAGGGTATTTTGTTAGCTTGTATTTACCTTTTATGCCATACCCAGTTTTGTTTTTGGTGAAATGATTGAATGAAGGCTGGCTTTGCAGTTGTGGCACAGAAGGTTAATCCTCGACTTATGAAACCGGCATACCCAAAGCGCCATTTGCTCCTGCTTCCTATCCGTCTCCCTTTTAATGTGCCTGCAGCATACTTGGGTCCCCGCCAATCACCTAGAGGGCCTTCATGGAGCTCCTAGCACCCAGCTTCAGCTGATCCCAGCCCAGTCATTATAGTCCATCTGGAGAGTGAACCATGTATGGAAGATTTCTCTCTCTCTCACTCTCTCTCTTTCTGCCTTTCAAATAAATAAATAAATCTTAAAAATGAAAAATGATCAAATGAATATTTGTATAGTGACATGCACACCCATTCCTTATAATTACACCCAGAAGATGTAAGAATAATTCAGCTAGTGTTAAAATGTACGAGGTGGAAAGTATAGTCAATTAATATAATTATTCAGTTGAGCTGGAAAGTTATTAATTTTGAAGTGCATTAAACAGTATGCATGGTGTGTACTTTTAATTCAGATTAATTCAGATCTTCAAAGTCAATTTTGCCCACTGTATTTTAGCTTGTCTGTAGCCATGCAGGCAGACCTTCATAAACCCGGATTCCCTTCATACTTAATGAAAAGGGTGATTCAGGAAGAAGAGGGATTTATGCCACAGTGGTTTCACAGACCATAAAACCTCAAGAGTGGCTCCTCAGTTAGGCAATCACTTTGAGGTTTGGCAGCTTATCTTGATGGATAATTATATTTTACAGAAGCTCAACTATAACTGACAGGGAAAAAAGTTTAACAGGAAATTTCTGATCAGTCTTCCTTCAGATGCTTTCACATCAAGTAAAAAGGTTATATGATTTGGAATGAAAATAATATAATTTAAATTTTCCAAAACACAACAATCTTTATGAAATCAAACTTTTAATGTGAAACTATACATATGACATCATTTGGTGTGAATTAAATAAAAAAGATAGGATTTAATCTTTACTAAATTGAATATGAGTTTTATATCCTTGAGGAATCATTTTATTTTCTCCTTTGGATCTCTAAATGCTTGCTAAACAATCTCATTAGACTTTAACCATTAAGGCATTTATGAGATACATGAACTTAAACAACCAAAGGGTAACATATGTAAGAGCACTTAGTGTAATACCTAATGTTCAATAACTACTATTTCAACCCTTTCTATCCCTAACTTATCTGTTGAAGCCAACAGGAATCCTTGTCGTAGAGAACAAAGGTCCACAGTAGCACCATGGTATCTGTGTAGCCACAGTGGTTGCCAGGACAACCCTTCCATCTCCCGGTCCTGACACCTAAAAAAGGATCACATGAGGTTGGTGAAGGAAAAGCCCATTGTTACTTTTCTGCCATTCCCTTGCTCCCTTTCTACAGTATGCAGGGAGCACTTCCCAAGTGAAAACGTACAACTTTATGGTTCATTTCAATCAAGAGAAAATTTATGGTGGTGCGATGATGGGGAAACAGTGTGTCCCAGGACCTAGCAGGAGCTAGGTTTGGGGTATGCACAAGCAATTTGTCCTTGAGAGGCTCTAGTTTTCCCTGTTCTCCTCTCCATTTAACATTTTTCTTTCTCTCTCTGCCACTGGTGTCCTTGTGGAGTAATTTAACTTCCAAATAGTAGGTTAAAAATATGATTTGAAATAAAGTGCAAACGCCTGAAAAAGCAACTCATGCTGTGATCATTTCTTGTTTCTATCATTTGTATGCAGTACATTTCTGTTATATTGGAGGGAGAGCAGATACAGATTATTTCCAATAATATCAAATGGATGCCTTGAGATATACATTTCCCTTATTGTCTTAGTCCTAACTAAATGCTTACCTTCCATTGTTCAATTACTGTAATGTTTTATCCTCTCCTTTCAAAATCATCCCTACTTTCCATGAGAAGTAGATGGAAAGATTGATACACTGTAATTGTAAGAGATTACCTTACTAAGGACAGGGCAACTTTAAGGAATTTCTGCTCAACTGGGTTCATTATTGTAATGGCACCCTTCCCACACAACACCATTAACAGTCTTAGCTGGAGCTGTGTCACAAAAGGTAAGATCCTTTGTAACCTTAAACTCTTCACCATCTGTCCCTGAAAGCAATCTGCTTTCCCCGTGGATTACATTTCCTAACTCCTGTCATTCCAATTTCCAGAAGGAAAATTGCCTCAAAGGTCCTTTTGACTGAATTGTAATTAATGAGCTTTCCCCAGGTTGCTCAGGATTAGAGCTTTCAGGAAGTGAAACTTACTAATAATGAATTGTAAAAGAAAGTAGCAGAGGCACAGACTGGACAGTTGAAATATAGTGAACATATTACACAAGTAGGAGTGACCAGAATGCTTCTATTCTGTTAAAGTCTATATTGAACTCACTCTTCACAGGGCTAAAAATGTTACGAAGTTACTGATGATTTTCATTCACATAGGTTACACTTTTCTTTGTTTTTTTTCACTTCGAATAATTGAAGAAAAATATCCATTTTCTTCAATTATTTCAGAGTGATTTGTCAAAATTTGTATATGTTTTTAAAGATTAACTTATTTGAAAGCGACAGAGAGAGGAAGAAAGAGAGAGAGAGAGAGAGAGAGAGAGAGAGAATCTTCCATATGCCAGTTCATTTCCCAAGTGGCTACATTAACAGGTTGGGCCAGGCCTAAGCCAGCAGCCTGGACCTGCATCTGGATCTCCCATATGAGTGACAGGGGCCCAATTACTTGGATTATCATCTGCTGCTTTCCCAGATGCATTAGCAGAGAGCTTACTTGGAAGTGGAGCAGCTGTGATTTAAATCTGCAACTCACATGTGATGTTGGAGTGTCAGGTGGTGGCTTAACCTGTTCTCCCACAAAGCTGGCCCTAAAATTTGTATTTCTACTTTCTGGATGTGAATTTTCTTTCACAATATTTGCTCTATATTACATAATTTCTGTGAAAAATTTTCAGCCATTAACTACTTGACTTTTAACCTATAAAATTTTATTTTAACATATCTTCATGAAGGACAAGCCTCATAAATTTCTACTAATTAAAAATTCAAATAACTAATTGTAATAACAGACTTATATGAAATGGGCTGAATACTAAATTATTAGAATTTCATAAATAAGTGAATTAGAATCATTTATATTTATCAAAATGTACAATTCTTGGAATCAGTTCTGTCATACTGTTTTATATTACAAAGTATTCCAATAAGCTTGTTTTTTAAAAAGATCTCTTTATTTGTAAGGCAGAGTTACAGAGAGAAGAGAAACAGAGAGAGACAGAGATACACAGAGAGAAACCTTCTATCTATTGGCTCACTCTCTAAATGGTTGCAAAAGCCAGGAACTCCAGAAACTCCACCCGAGTTTATCATGTGGGTTGCAGGGTACCAAGTGGCTGGGTAATCATTCGCTGCCTTCCCCAGGACACTGGCAGGAAGCTTGATTGGAAGAATAGCCGAGACTCATATCACCATTCCAATATGGGCTTAATCTGCCGCACCAACAACACCAGTCTCTCATGAAGTTTCTAATAAAAAGTTGTCCTGACCAAATATTTAGATAGAACTCTCTGGCAATAGTATTATATATAAAAAGAAAATTGGATTAAAAATATATCCAGATCAATAGAAAGTCTGTCATAATGGGAATCTCTTGTGCCAGGCAGTACTTGTATTTCTTACTTTCATTTCTTGAAAAAATTCACTGGTCTTTGCATAATGAAGAGTGTTCTACTGTGGAGATGGAGCTGTGAAAGCCCTCTCATATGAATGGCCTGGATTTAAGTGAGGATTCTTGATTTAATCAACTGTTTGAGCTGGATGCTTCACATAGGGCAAATCATTGGGATGTGTAGAATTCATCACTAGTCACTATTTCCTACCTGGTGACGTTGACGAAGATAGGGATATGGCCATGGTGTATACTCACTGTAGCCCTGATTAAATGATAAACATCTTGGCTTGAGGAAGAGTGAAGAATGATCTTCTGTAATGAT
Organism: Oryctolagus cuniculus; assembly: GCF_051225735.1. NCBI lineage: Eukaryota > Metazoa > Chordata > Mammalia > Lagomorpha > Leporidae > Oryctolagus > Oryctolagus cuniculus. Next base: position 74,902,713 of record NC_142872.1, read on the forward strand.
ATTGGGATTAATATTCAAGAGCAGTCTCAAATTTCAAGGTGAAATAAGCAATTCAGGCTTCCTTTTGCTTATATTGGGAAATAAAAAATGCATTATATTTGGGAGAGTATGACAAATTCCACGTGAACAGTGTGGAATTTGAACAGCATGGTGTATTGCAAAAGGAGGTACCACCAAGTGAAGTGCTATGTTGGGCCCTAGGAGAGAAGCTGGGAGTCATTTCTATGCAGATGGTGAACATATTGTAAAAAAAAAACAAACATAAAAAAGGAGATGTTAAATACGAAGTCATTGTGGTGATCTGCACAGAAAATATGAGAGTAAGAATGCACTTGGATAACGACTTTCAGAATGGCAATGTGAAACAGACATACTGGTTAAAGTGATAAATTCCCAAACAATGATGTAGAATCTCTGACTCTGATCTCGGTGGTTTACACCACATGAAACATTTACTCAAGAAGTTTTCTAAATAGCAGTAAAAGTATTTGAGTCACAACCAACTACCCCTCAAACTCAGTTCAGCGTAACAAATGCTATATCCTGAAAGGTGCAGCCAAGATGAGTATCTACTCTGTAGATGGATTTGTGAAAACCCTCTCATATGAATGGCCTGGATTCAAGTGAGGATTCTTGATTTAATCAGCTGTTTGAGTTGGATGCTTCACATAGGGCAAATCACTGGAATGTGTAGAATTCATTACTATTCACAATTTTCTACCTGGTGACGTTGACGAGGATAGGGATGTGGCCATGGTGTGTACTCGCTGTAGCCCTGATTAAATGATGAACATCTTGGCTAGAGCTTCCTCTTCACCCAATTGCTAGTCAAGTCTTTAATATTTCTCATCTCCTCCAACTCCAAGAAGAAAAACTGGGGTGTGGAAATTTCTCCTTCTACCACTGCCTATTGATGTCAGAAGCCCTACCTAAGATGCTGTTGGTCCCAAATTCAGAGGCCCTAATTCCCTAGTACCTGCTGCCAACTCTTCAATAAGAGAGAGGTCCTATGCTGGCAGAGGCAAGACTACCTCCTCCTACCCATACCTAGATTTCCCACTTGAAACCGCGTATCACTTCAGAGGTGAGCCACCGTGCCTAGCCTGAACAGAAGGAGGCCTTAGGACAGAAAATTCGTAGGATCTCTCTATGGGAAATTATTTTATTTGGATCAGAGTATCTGGAGTTTATGCCTTTAGAACTATGAATATATCTTCATTATAAGTAATGAAAAGCAAACTGGTAGATTCACCAGAACAACAAGCTAAGACCCAGGCCCTTTAACGTTTAAAACAGAAAACAAAGGAAAGATGCAGTTAAAAAGAGCCTCCCAGTGGAGGTCAGAACAGCTCCAAAACTGTTCCCAAAGTCTACCCTTGCAACAAGGTCCACATTTAATTGAACTGACTGTGGGACACTCACTTCCTTTCTCTCCCTCCCTCATCCTCCCCTTCTGGTTCTCTCTCTCCCTTTCAAGAAAATAAATAAAGTCGAAAAGAAAGAAAGAAAAAAAATAGGACACACACAGATACATGGAAAAAGGAGGGCGTTAGTCCCACACAGGAAAAAAAATTCACTAGAAACTGCCAGAAATCAGAAGTAGTGGAAGAGTTCAAAGTAACTGTTATTAATATATTTAAAGAATTAATGCAAATGACACATAGTAATGGAGTATAATATGACAATGTATACAAAATTGGTAATATAAAAAGAGATAAAATTATTAAAAGAAAAAGAAAAATGGAATTTCTGGAGTTGAAAAATATAATCATGGGCACGCGTTGTGGTGTAGCAGGTTAAGCCACCACTTGGAACACATCATCCCATATCAGACCTTCTGGGATGGAGTTCCACCTCCGCTTCTGATCCAACTCCTGCTAATGCACACTCTGAGTGTCAATTGATGGTGGCTCAAGTACTTGGATCCCTGTCGTGGGTGACAGATCCAGATGGAGTTCCTGGCTCTTGGAATGTGAACCAGTGGAAGGAAGCTCTCTCTCTGTCTTTCTCTCTCTCTTTCTCTCCCTCTCTCTCTCTCTCCCCTCTCATCTCTATCTCTGTTTCTGTTACTCTGACTTTCAAAGAAACAAAAATAAATTTTAAAGTAAAAAGAATTATTGAAAAATAAAAGTATTATAATTGAATAAAATGAAAAATTTACCACATGGATTCATCTGTAATTTTGGGCTGGGAAATGAAAGAAATCAGCAAACAGAGGATAAATTAATAGAGATTACACAGTCTGGTAGCTCCTCCAACTGCTAAGCAACTACCATATACCTAGTAATTCTCCTGGGTATATATCAAAGAGAAACTAAAGCATAAGGTTCACATAAAAACCTGTGCATAAACATTTACGATGGCATTATTCATAGCAGGCAAAGGCAGAAACATCCAAAATATTCATCAAATTTTGAAGGGATAAGCAAAATGTAGTACATTTTTATAATGGAACAACATTTGGCAATAATAATTGTACTCCACAACATAGATGAGCCTTGAATGCACTTTACTCAGTTAAATAACTCACTCAGAAAAGAGCACATATTTTGTAATTCCATTTATATATAACATCCAGAAAAGGCAATTCATAGACAGAAAAGAGATTCGTGGTAGGCAGCACATTGGGGAAGGAAGAGTGGGGTATGACTGCCAGTGTGTCTTGTGTTTTTGGGGGGCATAACAAAATGTTCTAAAACTAAATAGCAGTGGACATTTGGCCTAGCAGTTAAGTTGTCTGCTCTTGTATCTGAGTACCTGGATTCCATGCTTATCCCTGGCTCCTGACTCCAGCTTCTGACTAATGCAAACCCTGGAAGGCAGTCATGATGATACAGTTAATTGGGTTCCTGCCACCTCTGTGAGAGACCTGAATTGAGTTTCTTGCTCTCACCTTCAGCCTCTGGCCATGCTGAGATTTTGGACAGTGAACTCAAGGATGGGTAATCTCTCTCTCTCTCTCTCTCGCTCTCGCTCTCTCTCTCTCTCTTTCTCTCTGCCTCTCAATAAAATAAACAAATGTTTTAAAATAAAACTAGAGTGCTGATGTTTGCACACTTCACCTCTATAAATACTATAAACCAATTATTAAATTTTTAAATTGATGAGTATTATGATATTTGAATTCTATCTCATTAAGTCAGTTAAAAAATAGATGTCTTAAAGTAGAATTTTTCCATTTTTTCTCCCCATGTTCCCATAATACTGTATTGTATTCCTGTGTGGGAACAGAATCTGAACAATCCTGAAACTTATACACATATGGCTTATATTCTTTTTAAAAATATTTATTTATTTAAAATAATTGGTGGGTGGACACAAAAAGATCTTACATCCACTTGTTTACTCTCCAGATGGCCACAGTGGCCAAGGCTGGGCCATTCTGAAGCCAAAAGCCAGAAGTTTCAACTGGATCTTCCACACGGGTGGCAGAGACCCAAACACTTGCGCCATCTTCTGCTGCTTTACACAGCAAGCTGGATTGGAAGTGGAGCAGCCAGGACATGAATTGGCACCCATATGGGATGTAGGTATTGCAGGCAGTAGCTTCAACTACAACACCACAATGCTGGCCCCTGCTCTGTATTCTTGAAGATGCATTATGTAGATTTCCACATAATCAAGGAAAAGAAATTTCAAGTTACTTTTTTAATACTTTTGAACTAAGAATGTAAGAAAATATGAAATTTTAGAAAGTGGTATCATACTATAGAATGAAGGAATGTGTTTAGAAGAGGCAAGAGATTTGCTGATGAGGCCTGTAGAGACCCTATTCCCTATTTTGGCAAATCCACTACAACATAGCAACCTGCAGTAACTATATATATACTGGGATTAGTTTTATGCATGAAGTTAATTTAGAAAATAATTCTATTTCAAATATAGCCTGAAGTTATTTTATTACATAGGATTTTATACTTAACATTTGCACCACACCTGATTTGAAGCAATGTTAATTTCTGCATTACTTGAGGTGCTTCACAGGTAAGGACATGTTGGTGGGCAAAAGTCTCAAGTGGACACAGAGGGCCTCAGAAATCTTGTTATCTGGAAACAAACTCGCACAAGTGTGCATTGACAAATGGGTGGTATTGGAGGAAACTTAAATTGTCTTTCATGGTAGTTCCTACCATCAGCACAAAGGTGGAGTTCTAATTAGTACATTTCTCCTGATTAAAACACTTCACAGTCCCTGTAGGGGTGGAAGTAGATTTCATCTAGTAATGGACCTCTTGAAATCAATTAGGTTTCATTTTTCTTTAACCCTTAATTTGCTGATCTGATCCAAAATATAATGGTAAAATATATCCTTAATAATTAAAACTCCCACAGAAATACTACATTTAAATTTTTGTGAACATAACCAGTGCTATTTATATTACTGTGGTTGCATTTACTCACTTTCTTGGCTTGAGTTCAAATCATACACTCAGACATTTGAAAGCAGGGTATTTATTTATGCAGATATGTCTTCTCCATGTCTTTTTCTTGGCGAAGAAAACACTAGGTATTGCAAACATGCTTATATGTATGTATAATAATAATATGCTGAAATGTATATATAATTGAATATATTGCATATATATACATAATGAATATATGTTTAATATTATATATGTTTAATGTTATATGTTTAATATTATATATCTTTAATAAGATCCAGGAAAATGATTCTCAATATAATTGTGAGAATAAAATATTTTTTTGAATTTTTGTACAGAAGACAGTGTAGGGTTGACCACTGAATGGGTAGAACATCAGATGAACCATCATACACCTACTGAAAATATACTTTGATTCTTATACATGTGCAACTATGGAGAGGTTTTTCTTCTAATGCCCCTGTCTATTCACTACTGGTTAATGCTTATTCAGTCTACCATGATATCCATTACACACTATGATATTTATTAACTTTTAAAAAATAATATTTATTTATTTATTTGAAAGGCAGAGTTACAGAGAGACAGAGAGGGAGAGTTAGAGAGAGATTTTCCATTCACTGGTTTAATCCCCAAATGGCTGCAATGGCTTAAGCAGGGCAGATCTAAAGCCAGCATCCAGGATCTTATTCCAGATCTCCCAAGTGGGTGAAAGGGCCCAAGCACTTCAGCCATCTACCCCTGCCTTCCTAGGCACATTAGCAGAGAACTGGATTGGAAGTGGAGCAGCAGGGATTCAAACCAGTGCCCATAAGGGATGCTGGCACTGCAGGTGGCGGTTTTACCCACTCTGCCATAGCTCTGACCCCACTTAACTTTTTCTAATTGCATCATTGGTGTTTTAAATTGTTATGAATCTGTGTATGTATAAACATATGGAGCTAAATATAAATTGTATTTTCACAGTATATGTTTTTACTTAGTATAATTGAGAGACGTGAAAACAGGAATATCTGTTTCCTGTAATTCACCTGACCTTGAGTATAATCTTGAAGTTCCATTATTCTTAATAAACAAATCTAAAGAGCCTTGAGTTTTATTGTGATAACCTAATGAAATAAGATTCTTCCATAGCTGAAAGAACTGGTGAAACTGTTTAATAGAATCTCCTCAGGTTTGAATACTACTACTGATTTTTTTTTCTCTAAATCTGAGAAATATCCTGATATACTGACAGGAAAGGTGATAAAGTTTTATGGTGGAAAAGTCAGGAGAATAAAGCATTGAGTGGGTTAGAGGGGACTCACAAGTAGGGTAATACAAATAAAAGTGGTTACTTTTCTATTATATTTGGAATCATTCCAGATCTTAAAATGTAGTAAAGAACATTTTAATACCTCGGTGTATTGTAAGTAATGAAATGTGTAAGGAGAAAATGTAGTAATTGCCCAGCCAGAACACATTTGAATCTAAATAAGAATATTGAAGACCAAGGGTAAGATGATTTGAACTTTATTTTGTTTTAAGATGGAAGAATCTAGAGACAAAGATTAATTGAAAGGGAGCTATTAACGAAATAAGGAAAACAGTCATTACCAATTAACAGAGCTTTCAAAACACTGGAGTTAATGAGATCCCAAGCTCTGTTGAAGAGTTCAGTTTTAGGATGGTGGATAAGGACGCTCAATAGAGTTTGAAGAAGGAGGGGGGAGAGGGGAAGAGGGAGAGGAGGATGAGGACACGGAGGAGGAAGAGGTGGAGGAGAAGGAGGAGGAGGAAGAGGAGGGGAAGGGGAGAGAGGGAAGGGGGACAGAAGGAGAAAAGGCGGATGCTGCTGCAGGGTTATTTGTTGGGATTGGGGTAAGTATTGATGGTATTACTTTTTTTTTTAACAGGCAGAGTGGACAGTGAGAGAGAGAGAGACAGAGAGAAAGGTCTTCCTTTTGCTGTTGGTTCACCCTCCAATGGCCGCCAAGGCTGGCGCGCTGCGGCCTGCGCACTGTGCTGATCCGAAGGCGGGAGCCAGGTGCTTCTCCTGGTCTCCCATGCGGGTGCAGGGCCCAAACACTTGGACCATCCTCCACTGCCTTCCCAGGCCACAGCAGAGAGCTGGCCTGGAAGAGGGGCAACCGGGACAGACTCTGGCGCCCCGACCGGGACTAGAACCCGGTGTGCCGGTGCCGCTAGGTGGAGGATTAACCTATTGAGCTGCAGCGCCGGCCCGATGGTATTATTTTTAAATAGCTCTTTTTAGAGAAAATTAGAAATAAGGTTATTTGCTGAAGGCAAATCAGGTGATCACAGATTTGTTAGTGTGGAAGAGTAAAGAGATTGCAAAATATATCTGCTGAGGAAGACTGAAGAGTGTTATCATGGAGGTATGGGTGGGCAGAGTTGAGAACCAGGATGATCATGGAAACCATAATGTAATATTGGAATTCAGTATTAGCTGCTTGATTGTTGTCCAGTCATATTCATCAGTTCAGTCGTATTTATTCTATTGAGTACGATGTCAGCATGATAGAATACTACTGTTGGAAAAATGCTAAGGCATTGGCACAGCAGATATTAGAGCCTATGCTCAATAGAGGAGGAATAAAAGTCAGCTGTAGGAAAGTACCTCTCTGTGATGTTCTCGCTGGCTCACTCTCTGTCCTTGACATCTGGCCTTGCTCATGCTCTATCAGCTAAATCCACATTTTCTGCTGTTACTCAAATTCTATTAATTAGGGGTCTTATTAATTGATGATCAAAATGCTCTTATGCACTAATGTTTTAACTTTTATGCATAAGTACCATATTTTAAAACACACCAATTTTTCTATTTTGTCCAGTCTGTAAGTTCATTCTGCCAGCCACAGAATAAAACCAGAAGGGGAAATATGTCAACTCTGACTTTTAAGGAAAGAAAAAAACACCCTAGAAATTCAAGAATTAATAAAATTGCAAAAACATGTTACCTGGTTTAATATTTAAAGTAACACTTGAGGGTTTGCCATGTTAGAAAACAGAGTTCCTTACTCATTTTCATATCCTTTTTCCTTTTATTTTCCCATATTTTTACATGGAACTTAATACAATAGGAGGGTATAGTGAATATTTTATGACAACTGCCTCATTTCTTTTAAATGATAAGGCTTTTTTAAGAATTTGGCTAGTGGCAACTTTCCTGCCTTATTACAAACCCTTGGAAATAAGGATTGTGCTGCCCCTATTCTTGGGTAAATGTGTGAAGGTGTTCAGTGGAAGCAGAAACAAGTGCATTTCCTTTTCCTCCACAACTTCTTGAAGGGCTCTTTCAGGAAGGAACCCTTCACCCTTCCTGTCCTGGTCTACCTCTTTTTTCTGTTCTGACTTCTTTTGAGACCCTCATAGCCTAACTTATGTGATACATTCCTAAAAGTACCTCTTAAAATACCTACCATTACAAAAAATGCTTTTTTCGGGAAGAAACCACCAAAAGACAAGCAAAATGTTTAGCGCTTAGCCTAGTGGTTGAGGAAACTGTGTCCCACTTCAGAGGGGCTGGGTTCAATTCCCAGCTCCAGTTCCTGACTAGATCCTGGCTAGTGCTTGAGATGTCACAGGTGATGTTTCATGTTCTTGTGTGGGTTGCCACATGGGAGACCTGGATTAAGTTTCTGGCTCCAGGTTTCAGTGTCAGCCCAACTCTGGCTGTTTGGAACATTTGAGGAGTGAGGCACATTTCCTCCTTAATTAATTAATAAGTAATTAATTTAATTGCTTTACATTTATTAAAATTCATTCTCCAAACTTTATATAAATTGATTGCCAGTGTTTTTTTTTTTTTTAGAGATTTATTTATTTATTTGGAATGCAGAGTTACAGAAAAGGAGAGGCAGAAGCAGAGAGAGAGAGAGAGAGAGATAAAAGGGGAAAGAGAGAGAGAGAGAGAGAGAGAGAGGTCTTCAGTTCATTGATTCATTCCCCAAATGGCCACAACAGCCCGGGCTAGGCCATGCTGAAGCCAGGAGCCAGGAGCTTCATCTGGACCTTCCACATGGGTGCAGGGGCCCAAGGACTTGGTCCAGAGCTGGACCAGAAGTGGAACGGCTGGGACTCAGTATTGTCCCTGTATGGGATGTCAGCACTTCAGGCAGTAGTTTTACTTGCTAAGCCACAATGCCAGCACCCTGCCAATGCTTTTTCACTATTTAGTACCCTCAGAAGGATTATTGATCTAATGACCATTCGGCAGCTCTTAAACTCTATCTAGGGCCATGATGATTGCAGAGACAAAAAAAACTTTCCTACTTTTCATCTAAATTTGAAGATTGAAAGCCATCTTGTATGCTTTGTAGATTGTTGTACTGCTGGAATGATTTTATTTAATATATTTAAATTACTCAACATACGTGTTATACGTGGCACATACAGAACATAATGTTTTAATGGGAGCCTCTATTAGCTACTTACTTGGTTTGTTGTGTAAAATCTAAGTTGTATCTACCTGAGTGAGGCAACTGTGTGAACCCAGGAAACTGTTCTGTTGGTTTACATGCTTATTTTGAGTTAGTGACACACATGTAACTGTGGTAGGCCTTCCCAAAGCCACACTCCCTGATTCTGTAGCTACCCTGCTTCCCTGACCAAAGGACAGAATTTCATTTATCTGTTGCATCCTTTCATCTCTGTGATGATTGTTCTCATAATCTTATGAGCTTGCCATCTTCTCCACCAGAAAAAAAAAAAAAAAGCTAACCTCCATTTTCTATAATACCACCATTTTTTTCTGATCCTATATTCACTGGAATTGTCTACTTCCTGTCTTCAGTTTCTCAATATCAAAGTTCATTATGAGCCTTTTAAAGTCATATAAAGGACTTCAAAAATTTCATGGAAAATGACATTAAAAGACATTTATTTTCAGTGCAAACATTCTTGAAATTCATGTATACAAGGGAGTCTTCAAAAAACTTGTGGAAATGTATATTATGAAAAAATTATGTTGATTTTTGCATCTGCTAAGTCACAAACTTCTCCCCATCCTCTGCCCCACTCCAAACTCCCCTCCCTTTCTCCATTAAAAGTGAAACTAATCTCTCAAAATAGATCAAGATCCAACCTTTCTTACATACTCTGCAGTTACTGTCATCCACACCAACACTGTCTTGGACCTGGATTATTATTATAGCCTCACATCTTGGTGGTTGCCCACCCACATTCAAGGTATCCTATACATAACAGCCAAAGTGATCTTAGCAAAAGTCTTATCACTCTCAGCGTGCTCCATCTTTTGTAAACACAGAAGCCCCCATGGCTGTGATCAATCTGACCACTCACATCCAATCTTTTTTTAATTTTAAAAATTTATTAATTTTTATTTTTCTAATTTTTTAGAAATATTTATAAATTTTTACTTGAAAGTCATAGTTACACAGAGAGAGAAGGAAAGGCAGAGAGAGAGAGGTCTTCCATCCGCTGGTTCACTCTCCCATTGGCTGCAAAGGCCAGAGTTGCACCAATCTAAAGCCAGGAGCCAGAGCTTCCTCTGGGTCTCCCATGCGGGTGCAGGGGCTCAAGGACCTAAGCCATCTTCCACTGCTTTCCCAGGCCACAGCAGAGAACTGGATCGGAAGTGGAACAGCCGGAACTTGAACTGGCACCCATATGAGATGCTGGCACTGCAGATGGTAGCCTCACCAGCTCTGCCACAGCGCCCGCCCCTACTAATTTTTATCAGAAGGACAGAGACAGTTGGAGAGACAGTGACAGGCAGAAAGATAGGTATTCAGAGAATTCTCGTTTGCTGGTTCGTTTCCCAAATGGCTGCAACGCCATGACTGGGCCAGGTAGAATCCAGGAGCCAGGAATTCAATCCAGATCTTCCACAAGGTGGCAGGCACTGAACTACTAGACCTATCACCTGCAGCCTCCCAGAGCTTGAATTAACAGGAGACTGGAATCAAAAGCGGATCCAGCACTTGAACGCAGGTACTCTGTGGCAGCATGCTGGTATCCCAGCAGTGTAGCTGCCTTAAGAGCCCACCCAATACTCACCCCATTCTTTTCTAGCCTAGCTGCTGCCCCGTGCTCACACCTTTCTTTCTTGAGAGCCACAGGGGCCTTTTCTGCTTGATATTTTTTCCAGCCAGCACATGTCTCCTCAGATGTCTTGCTGGCTCTCTCGCCTGCTTCAGGGCTGGCTCACACATCATCTTCACAGTCTTGCCTTCTTGGTTGTCTTTGCTGAGGCCTACCCTTGACACTCCTGCCATGCCAGTGAATCCTATTCCCACTTCCCGCTTTGTTTTCTTCTATGGCACACATCATCAGCTGGCATAGGAACTCTACCAAATATTGTGCTTCATTCTACTTGTCTCTCCACAGTAGGATGCCAGCACCAAAAGAACTAGGGTTTATTTAATTTTTTATACTATTTTGTTTCCTGCTATTTCCCCATGGCTTAAATCAGTTCCTGGCCTAATAAATCTTGTTGAATAGAATAATTGTAGCTGATCATGGCTCACTCCAAGAGAAGTAAAATCTTATGCTGGTATGGCCAAAAGAAAATCTGTTCAATTATTTAACATTTTGTTTTTCATTTCGTACCGACTATAATAACTAGTTCATGCCAAGTCGGTCCAGATGTCATCCTTTCATATTTCAAGTTTCGTAGTCTTCTTTCCTTGCCTCTTGCTACTTGGATTGAAATGATTGATTTCTTCTATATGGGTTTTAAATAGCCACAACTGAGTTTTCTGTCTTTTTCTTGCTGACACTGTTCCTGGTTCAGATTTTAAACACAAGTGTCATCAACTCTATTTCTACCGATTTATCAATTTCTGTTCCTCAAGCACAGGAAAGCTGGAAGCACCTGTGTGTGCTCCAGAACTATCTGCTGTTCCCTGGACCTGTGCAGTGGTCTTTCTCTCATGTTGTGCTTTACCCCAAATGTCTTCTTTCTTCTACTTGTTCCTTCCAGCTGTGCTGTCACAAAATCAGAGACATAAGGGAGCCTTATGTTTTTGTGAAAAAAAAAAATATTAACACCCCGAGAAAAGCAAGCCCACAATATAAATGCTGCAAATTCTATGCTACTTCTCAAAAGCTTGTCAAATATAACCTTGCTGCAAACAAACTGAGCTTTTGTGCCCCCTAAATATTATACCAGTATTTGAGAGACCAGAGGTTATACTTTGCAAATACAGAAACAACAGCTTCCTGCTAGCTGTGTAATGTGCTTCACCAGATCCTTGTTAGTGTCCTGTAGATTGGGATGAGAGGTAATTCTTCTTGTCTGTGGTAGACAAATTTGTTTAGTTTAGGTGATGGAGTAAAGCTATTTCACCATGTCTGAACTTTTGGTCCTTTATATGCTTTGGAGCACTGTTGCCAAGAGATAGGGCCATCGTAGCTTGTCTTTTGTCTTTAGCTCCTTTCCAAAAAATTTAAGTCAAAGAAAAGCAAAGCAAGCCACTAGTTAGTGTGGTAAGAAAGGATTCCCATGGGTAAAATCCTGTTGCAATACTGAACTCAACTTGGGTTTGTGCACAGTGGCCTGGTGTTTTAAAGAAGGACTAAGGGAGCAGGGAGGGAGGGGAGCTGGGGCTCAGCAGCATCAAGGAAATCAGAATTCCAAAAAATGCAACAGGAGATTGGCCCCTATGAAACCATGTGGAGTCGCTACCTGATGCCTGTTGAATCAGGCCCTACCTTCCCACGGAGTAGGGCTCCCTCCTCAGGTGTGGACTGGAGTAAATTATTTTTGAACCCTTGAGTTTTCTTCAGCAGATACTATATGGAGTTTTAGGATCAAGCTGCTAGAAACTGCGGTAGTGTTTGTTCAATCTTTATAGGCCAACATTGAGGCCTCCTTATGAAGAAGCACCAGAGGAGTTTGGCTACAGTCTGGTGAATAAAGAATCTTTATCACATATCATTTAATATAATTGATACTTTTGATTCACTACGAACAATGGGGCACCACTAACTCTTGTGTGGTTTTTAAACAAGTACTCTGTATAGACAAGACAGGCCCCCGATCACATAATCCAGAATAAATATAAAATCTACATAGCTGATGTGGCCAGCACTGTGGCCCAGCAGGTTAAAGCCCTGGTCTGCAGTGCCAGCAACCCATATAGGTGCCAGTTTGAGTCCCAGCTGCTTCGTTTCGATCCAGCTCCCTGCTATGGCCTGAGAAAGCAGTAGAAGATCGCCAAAATGCTTGGGTCCCTGCACCCATATGGGATTCCTGGAAGAAGCTCCCAGTTCCTAGATTTGGATTGGCCCAACTCTGCCCGTTGCAGCCACTGGGGGAGTGAACCAGTGGATGGATGATCTCTCTCTCTTTCTGCCTCTGCCTCTTTGTAACTCTGCCTTTCAAATAAATAAATAAATCTTTAAAGATAAATAAATAAAGAGCTAGAGAGTTGCAGAGCTACAGTGTCTGTTTGTTTCTCTTGCTGTGGTCACCTTCTGTGAATGAGTTACTATTGATGTTAGCAACCTCCCTGCAGTATCAGGAAGTAGCCCTGATGAAGCCTATGAGTAGCACTCTCAGAAATCACATAGCTGGTCCACAGTGAAGTAGCTGGTTTCCAGCAAGACAGGTTCAGGGGCCAGCGCCATGGATCACTTGGTTAATCCTCCGCCTGCGGTGCCAGCATCCCATATGGGCTCTGAGTTCTAGTTCCGGTTGCTCCTCTTCCAGTCCAGCTCTCTGCTGTGGCCTGGGAAAGCAGTGGAGGATGGGCCCCTGCACCCGCATGGGAGACCAGGAGAAGCACCTGGCTCCTGACTTCAGATTGGTGCAGCGCCGGCCATAGTGGCCATTTGGGGGGGTGAACCAATGGAAGGAAGACCTTTCTCTCTCTCACTGTCTATAACTCTACCTGTCAAGTGAAAAAAAAAAATACTTAGGTTCAGAGCTCCTAGGTCAGTGCCATTTCCAACGTGTAGCTCATATCTTACGGGTCTTATCATGCATTTGTTGGTGTGTCCAACACTAGTAATTGTTTTTTTTTTTTTTTTTGAAGTCCTGCTACTGAATAATATCTCTGCAAACTGTGGATGAATACATTGAAATGATGAGATTAAACAGCTGTGGAAAAGTGATGCATCATAAAATGAACCATTTTTCAAAGGTGTAACTTCAAATGTTTTCTCTCTCATTTAAATGCACAGCCAGTTGTCGATTCTGTGTAGATATCAGGATCGTATACTGTAGTTTGTTTCTATTCTTTTGTCCTTTATCTGTGTCATCTCCCCAACTGCACCATGATCTTCTGGATCATGCAGGTCATATATCTTTGTATGTACTACTGATGACTTATATTTGAAGTAGGGCGTAACTATAACAAATTACTGATAATAGGCCGGCGCTGCGGCTCACTAGGCTAATCCTCAGCCTCGCGGCACCGGCACATCGGGTTCTAGTCCCTGTCGGGGCACCGGATTCTGTTCCGGTTGCCCCTCTTCCAGGCCAGCTCTCTGCTGTTGCCAGGCAGTGCAGTGGAGGATGGCCCAAGTACTTGGGCCTTGCACCCCATGGGAGACCAGGATAAGTACCTGGCTCCTGCCATCGGATCAGCGCGGTGCGCCAGCTGCGGCGGCCATTGGAGGGTGAACCAATGGCAAAGGAAGACCTTTCTCTCTGTCTCTCTCTCTCACTGTCCACTCTGCCTGTCAAAAAAAAAAATAAATAAACCTTTAAAAAAATTACTGATAATAAAGTGTATTTTTATTTTAAGATACTCGATATACAGAAACACACAAGTATAAAAGTTTGCTAATTTAGAACATGTTCTATTAAGAACACATTCATCTATTCAGGAATTTATTGGAGTAAAAACAGCCATAAATTTTAGTGAATGTGAAAGAGCAATGTCTAATTAAAAATCCACTTAATTGCTAAAAAAATAAATTTTTTAAATTACTTGAAAAACTTAATGATGGCTCTTTCAGGGATACTTGAAGTATCTACACATTATATAAAACCATTCACAGGAAATGGAAGAATAAGCAGATATCTGTATATATAAATAACTATATTACCTATATATATATATATATATATACATATAACTCATACATATAAAATCAGTGCTGACAAGGGGTTATTGGGATATATATAGGAGGAGTAATTATTTAGTCATGGAAAGATTTACTTTTGGATTGATACAAATATCTGGAGTTAGATTGGTGTTGACGATTAACACAACTCTATGAATATACTAAAGCTACTGAGAAATACATATTTAAAAGAGAATCGAATGATATTTGAATTATATTTAATAGGCTGTAATATAAAAAGGTAATGGTCTTTTATATTTGTTTAAAATAAATTACAAGTGAATTATTTCTCAATACTTAAAATATAAATAGAGGATAAAAATCAGTGTTATTTCCTCAACAATTGCAATAGTAATATAGGAGCAATAAATACTTTGGAAAAATCTTTTATTGAATCTAACAAAATGATCATTTTTATTAAGTAGCTGAACTAAAAATATCTATTTTATTTAATTTCATGAAGAAATTTAATTTCAAAAATAAAACTATGTACACACTTCTAATGTTTATGTGATTATGGGACGATTTTTTATCTTAGTTTAATTAAGTTTTTTGTTTGCCCACTTTAATTAAAAAGCAAGAGTATCGAGTGAAATTTACTTTTTTTCCCTAAATAATTACTTAGAAGAAAACTATTTAAGAGACAGACATTTTTACTGTTGGAATTACTTGATTTTTTTCTGCAAGAGGAGCTGTCCTTGTGTCTATTAGAACATTGTGTTAATGCCTCTAGGGGGAATAAAAATGATTTGGTCATTTTCTTTTTGGAAAATACCCAAATGAAAATTGCTTGCTCACTTGGCATTATCAGTTAGAATTAAGTCATGCTTCCAGGTGTCTCCATCCTGTTCCCCAGGGCTTGGTCCTGGTCCAGAACAATCCAGGGGAGCTGGATTTCATTGTGGTTTACCTAGGGTTATTGCTCCAGTTAAAACACTTTGCCAAGGAGCCGAAATTATGCTAGTACTTTTATTCCTGCTTGGATCTTCAAGTAGTGAGCAGCACATATAGTGGGATCAGAAAGACATGGTGCTCATATTACCAGGAGGATCTTATTTAATGTCCTTGAGTCTAAATTTCTGGTCTTTTATTTGAATTAAATTTACCTGCCACTGATGATTTTTATACGAATGAAATGTGAGAGTGTACCTGAAACTTTAACATAACTAACTTAAGTGGTTGTAATAGTCATAATGCAACTACTTGAATTCTATCCTTTCTTCTGCCTAGTGGGCTTAATTTTCTTAAAAAAAGAAAATTGAGAGGTGAAGAGACAGAAAGAGAGAGAGACAGACAGAAGGAAAAAACTCCCACCTGCTAAACCTGGGGCCAAAGTCAGACCCAGAATTTAATCCAGGGCTCCAGTATGGGTGGCAGGAACCCAGTCACTTAAGCTGTCAACAGTGCCTCCCAGGTACTGCACCAGCAGCGAGCTGGAGTCTGGACCTGGAGCTAGGCCTGTAACTCAGGTACTTGGATGTGAAGTGATGGCATCTCAATCTGTGTCTTTTTTTAACAGTTATTTTATTTATTTGAAATGCAGAGTTACAGAGGCGGAGTGACAGAAATCTTCCATCCATTGGTTCGCTCCCCAGATGGCCCCAACATTAGGCTGGGCCAGACCAAAGCCAGGAGCCAGGAGTTTCATCAGGGTCTCCCACGTGGGTGCAGGGTCACAAGGATTTGGGCCATTCTTCACTATTTTTCCAGGTCCATTAGCAGGAAGCTGAATTAGAAGCAGAATATCCAAAACTCAAACAGGCGTTCTAATATGCAAGCATCAGTTTATGCCACTACACCTGACTCTGACCCCAGAGGATCTGTTCTCAGTGTAACTATGATGGGGTTGTTGGATTTCTCTACCTAGTAAAGATTCCACTTCCTTTCTCTTGTTAATTCTCACTCCAGTCCTACTAATTTTTACACTTTTGATAAAGCTGTCTTCATCTTCTTTGTGAATCAGGGAAAATGGTTGAGGTGTGTCCACAGGTGACATTTTCTGTTGCAGTGATTGGTAAATGACCCACTGTTCTCTAACTTTATGTATAAATTTCTAGACCCTTTGGATAAACAAACTAGACAATCTCCCTTAGTATCTTAAATTAACTTCCAGAAGAAATCTTTTATTCTTCAAATAATGAAGAAGCAAGTAGCCCTACTTGAATTACTTAGATCTGAAAGGAGAACCAGCCTGAGAACGAACCTGACATCATGTGAAGGAACATGGGGTAAGCAAACAAACCTCGAGTGTTATGACTTTATTGCACTGCTAAATTAAACTGTACATAAAACCTCCCTTCCCAGTGACATTCCATTATATGAGCTACTAAGTCCCTTTTATTGCATAAGCCTTAGTGAATTATACTTTATTTTCTTTCTTGCAACAGAAAATATACTAAACACCAGATAAAGTCATTTGTGGTTTTGTATTATTTCTGTTACTAGTTAGATATAGTCCAGTAAAGTTCTAAGACATAGCTATTGATGACATTAATGATTATAATTAAAATACACAACAAAAAATTGTTGGTAAGAATTGTGACAAAGAAGGTTAAGACACCTCTTGAGATACCTATATCCCATAACAAGAGTCTCGTTTAAGTCCTGGCTACTCCATGCTTTTGATCCAGATGCTTGCTAATGTGCCTGGGAGACAGTAATGATGATGCAAATGGTTAAGTCCCTGCCACACCCATGGAGATCCAGTTGGAAGTTCCTGGCTCCTGGTATTGCCTGGCCTCACCTGGCTGTTAGAGGCATATGGAGAGTAAACCAGCAGATGAAAGATCTCTTTCTTCCCTCTTTTTCATTAATCTTTCAAATAAATACATTAATTAAAAACTCCAAAGCAAAAAAATAGTAAAATTCACATTCTGAATTAAGAACAATGGATATATAAAGTGTTATGTACATGTTATCATGAGTGTTACAATAATAAAAATACAATATTTTATTTTAAACAAAGTTTTATTTTAAACAAAGGAGTGATTTCTTCTGATGGTGATAAAAATAGGCAATTTTTATTGAGCTATTATGTATTTTCATGTTGTTACATATATACTACCTTTAACTAAATGCATACATTCAAAAGATACTTTGAAATTTTCCATTGTTTCTAGTCTTAGAATAGAGAACACTAAGCATCATTTGAATATAGTGGCATAGTATATTGATACTGCTATAAAAATGAAAATAACTGGTAATTTAACTTTATATTTCAATATAATACATATTTGGAGTCCCATGGCAAGTTTTTAGCTTTACCCTTAGGGGTAAGTCTGAGGGAGCATGTGCCTAACTGTACATCTCCTCCCTCTCTTATTCCTACTCTTATTTTTAACAGGGCAGGTACCAATACCACCTTACTTGTTAAAGTGATCAGTTAAAGTTCATAACTGATCATAAAGATAGGATTAAATGTCAAAGGGATCACATAAATAAGACCAGTGTCTGTTAATAATAATTGATAGAATAAAAAAGGAAGGAATGATCCGATATGGGAAGTTGGATACACAGCAGACTCATAGAATGACAAATGCCCTAAACAGCACTCTGGCCTCAGAATCAGTCCTTAAGGCATTTGCATCTGGCTAAAAAGCCCATGAGAGTATTTCAGGCATGGAAAGCCAAGACACTGTGGCAAAAAAACAAAAAAAAAAAAACAAAAAAAAAACCAAACCAACCTAAATGAAAGATCTCTGTGAGAAAGCGCTCAGTGGAAAGAAGGGGCCATCAAAGAAGAAAGTACCTTTCTCTAAAGGGAGGGGAGAACTTCCACTTCGATTATGGCCTTGTTTAAATAAGGTCGAAGTTTGTGAACTCAAGAGGCTTCCATAGCTTTGGCAGGTTATGACAAGAGCCTCGGGTGATTATTGACATCATAAGTAAGAGTGTCAATTGTTAAATCAACAACAGGAGTCACTGTGCACTTGCTCTCCTTGTAGGACCTCTGTCCTTAATGAGTTGTACCATGAGAAATAATGGTAAAACTAATCTTCAAACAGTACTTTATACTTTGTGTGTCTGTGTGGGTGCAAACTGTTGAAATCTTTACTCAGTATAGAGTTGATCTTCTGTATATAAAGATAATTAAAAATTAATCTAATGAAGAATAAGATGGGAGAGGGAGTAGGAGATGAGATGGTTTGCAGGTAGGAAAATGGTTACAGGGGAAGAACCACTATAATCCAAATGTACCTTTGCAATTTATATTTATTAAATAACAGTTGTCTATTTAAAAATAGATTACATATTTATCAAATGTTCATAGAATTCCAAATGATTTTATTCAATATAAGCTCAGAATGTGCAGTTATGATTGTGATATACATACAAATATATAATTAATTTGCTTATTGCTTCATTTTTGAGTAGTATGAAAGTGTCAATTCACATAAACTGATCTTTAGTTCAGGTATTATTTCATGAATATTTGAAATTGAAATATTCATAAAACACTTCGTGTGACAGAATTATATTTGGTGATGTGCATGTTGGATGTTTTGTTAAAGTTCTTGGTCCCAGAGCTCATGCTTAGTGTCCTTCAGTATTTTCTCTCTGCTCTTTGGGTTAAATAAGTTCCGTAGATCTGCCCTAATTGCCCTAATTCCAATCTTTCCACTCTAAAATTGAATACATCTGACATTTTGCATTTATTTCTCTTATTTTTTTATTTCTGTAAGTTACATGTTTTAATAACTTATTTTTCTTTGTTAGAATTGTCTATTTAAAAGTATTTCAAGAGAATTTGAAATTGCTTACTGAAACTTTTTTGTGATCGTTATTTTAACATTCTTGTCAGATAATTGCAATATGTGATTCATCTAATTGTTAGTGTTAGATGATGTCTTTTTTCTTTCAAATTCTGATCTTCCTGGTTCTGAGTATAACACATAATTTTTATGGTGTGCTGTGTCTTTGCTCAGTATGCTTCAGGACTCTAGGTCTTACTCAGGACTGTTTCTTATGCAATGAAGCACCACAGTTTAGATTTATCGCACAGGCTCTTTCTCAGATATGTGGGCAGATCGTCTGGCCTCCTGGGTGGTCTATGGTTTTAAGCCTGCCTCTGAATAGCCTATCTCATGGCCTGGGGCCTTCCATTCATACCAAGGGGGCAGAAGAAGTGACTGAGACCAGCCTCCTGGTTCTCCCCAGGATGTAAAGTGTCCCATGTCCAGTCTCCTAGGCAATGCTGCTGTAGAGGTATCCTCTGCCTATGCTGGAGTAGTAAGATGAGGACACCTATCAAGAGACTGCTCCTTGGTGCAGGGTACCCTTGCAGGTGCTTCATCACAGTACAATGTCCTGGAGTTGGGAAGCTGAGTGTTAGGCTTTAGAAGACTCAGAGATGAGCCATTTTTCTGGCAGCTGCCCCTGCTAATGTTCCTGATAAATAGTGTATCTCCAATGTGAAGTAATGTTATAACTAGTACTGAAACAGTATTTTACACTTTGTGTTTCTGTGTGGGTGCAAACTGATGAAATCTTTACTTAATATATACTGAATTGATCTTCTGTATATAAAGATAATTGAAAATGAATCTTGATGTGAATGGAATGGGAGAGGGAGCGGGAGATGGGAGGGGTGTTAGTTGGAGGGAAATTATGGGGGGGAGCCACTGTAATTCGTTAACTGTACTTTGAAAATTTATATTTACTAAATAAAAAATTAAAAAAAAATAGAAAACCTGTAAAAAAAATAGTGTATCTCAGTGGGGAAAGGGGTCCCATGGCTGGGGAGGGCAAATTCCTCTGGTGGTCATTTCTCATCACAGTCCTCCTCACTAGTTTTTCCCAGTTTGTCTGCTATGGAGGGGGGGGAATCCATTTCCCCCCACAGGTAAGAGGAATAAGGCTGTGCTCCTCTCAGCTATTGTGTCAAGGTCAGGTGATGTTGGGTGATGTATCCTCCCTTTCTGGCAGGGGAGATGTGACACTCCACTTCTCCACCACTCCTCCAACCGTGGTCCCTAACTGCCTCTTCTCCCCTTGTCCTGTGGCACTTTCCACCATTTCTATAATTCAATTTGCATGGAGGAGCAGGAAGTCTTCATTGCATTCTAAAGACCAGGAATTCCTAACTCGCTGTAAAACTTACTCTTTCCCATATCCTTCAGTGAAACAGCATTCCCTAGAAAAGAAATTGACAAAAACTGGCAAACTTTAGAGACTCAAGAGGCTGAGAGGCAACTAGACAAAACCCAAGGTGGGAAAGGTGAAGCCACACAACATACAATGGTGCAACCATGCATTGGTTTCAGATATCAGGTGGCAGGCTAGCCCTGGATCCTGGGTAAAGTAGGACCCATAGGAGTACAGAAAAGAGAAAAACTGTAGTGAGATAAAGATTGTAATGTGGGACACCCAGCTTTCTTTGGACGGAATTTAGAAGAGTAGTGAAGAATTTCAAGGTCTTATGGGGAAACCATACTTCTATGTAGGAAGCACTATGTAGTGGTTAAGAGCAAGAACGACAGTGAAGACATCTGCATTGGAATACTTGCTTTTCTTGCAGTAACCCAGGCACATCATGAAAGTAACCAAATTCCTTACGTATGACTCGATAGCTGGGTGGGGGGGTGCATAGATGGATGGGTGGAGGACTGTCTGGATGGATGGACTGACAGACAGAAGGATAGCTAGGTGGATGAACTACAAGCAAAACTCCATCGATCATATAGCAGATAATTCTAGAGTGCTATGCTCTTTTATTCTGCCCAAAGCTTGTCTCAGTAAATCAAATTGTGTGTCAATCACCTGTTTTGCTATACTACTGACTTGTTGGAACAAGTGAAATAGATTTCTCATAAGACTTTACAATGATTATTCTAAGATTTATGTAGAGGCATTGCTTAAATGGTACTCTGTGTAGCTCCTATTGTTAATTAAGTGCTTGTCCATCACTGCACAATTAAATCACTGCATTAGTGAAGTGCGAAGACATTTCTTCACAACATGTAAGTAGTTAGTTTAATTTTCAAGTAATTTTAATTTTCATTCTTTCACCTCACATTTTGCTGCTTATAGAGAATCAATTTCCCAGTTAGTACTTTAACTCATGATTTATGTGCCAGAATTTAATTTCATTTATTATCAAATCTTGTGTTCCTTAGGCTTATTTATAAGGATATTATGGGGTACTATTTGAGAAATTACTAATATGCTAAATTGTCATTTCTGGACTTCTCAGCACTCTCATTCAATGTGATTTCCATGCTCATTGACTAGAGGCTGATATTTTTCTTAAGCTTTATTTATTTTATTTGAAAGGCAGAGTTACAGAGAGTCAGAGGCACAGAGAGAAAGAGAGAGAAAAAGAAAGAGAGAGGTCTTCCATCTGCTGCTTCACTCCCCAGATGGCTGTAACAGCCTGAGCTGAGCTGATCCAAAGCCAGGAGCCAGGAGCTTCCTCTAGGTCTCCCACATGGGTGCAGGGGCCCAAGGACTTGAGCCATCTCCTACTGCTTTCCCAGGCCAAAGCAGAAAGCTGGATTGGAAGTGGAGCAGCTGGGACTGGAGCCCATATGGGATGCTAGCACTGCAAGCGGTAGCTTTACCTGCTATGCCACAACACTGGCCCCTGGAGGCTGATTTTTACATAGCATGTAGCTCCCACTTAAGTGCATAATTTAATTTAAATTTCCACATGTTTCTTAATTTTAATTTTAATATTGCAATGGAGTGGGGTTTTATGTTTTTATTTTTCATGGTTATTGAAATTCTAAATAACTACTGATGTTGTCATAAGGACTATTTGGGTGAACTTGGTCTAATTTTCTCTGCATCTAAATAGCATGGGGATATAATTTCACATATGGTTTTTGCTTTTCACCTAAATGTATCTTGAAGGAAGGAGGACTATAATACGAATATTAGCTTCAGTATTGTTCCTTGGGGCTTTTGTGGTGCCAGGTTATTTCATTATGTTTTAAGGTCTGAGAACCAATTCTTGCCATAGTCTCTCATGTTTGGAATAAATTATTTTTTATCCATTTTTGAGATTGTGCCTATCTCCCCAAATCAGCAAAAGATTCTTTTCAGCTACTATAAAAAAATAAATGGAATGTGTCAGTCATTATTTACTCAAATAATAACAAGTGTAATACTTATACTCCATTATTTAATTTTTGATGCTGTGCTTTCTTTTTCATCATCTTCTTAACTAATTCATTTCTTGATGAATTTTTCAATACTTTTGTTTCAAAAGAAAGTTACTAACATGTATAAAATTAAAGATTTTATACTTATTAATCCTCTCCATGGTGGTTTGGAGTTATATCTATTCAATAACCCCATATAGTAATTATATTTAATTATGGCAGATATTATTGTATTATTTAGAAATGACTCTTAGTTCTCACACATTCCCCAAGATCTTTTCCCCATTTTAAAGATCAGGAAGCGGAAGCACCGTCATGTTTAGTCATTGCACCAATCTGGTGGAAATGTTTCATTACTGTTTAGAGTGAATACTAATGCATACAGATAAGAAATCAAACATGTAACTTCGCAAGACACAATCTGAATTTTATCATCTGATTAGTAATTCATATAGATAGAAATTTTTATATCCACAATAATCAGCAAGGTAGTTTTTTTCTTCCCTAGAAAAGTGGGAAATTCATTAGGAGCAATTGATGAATGACAATGCAGTTTCTCAGCTTCTGAGAAGCTTGCTTGAGTGGTAGACTAAGAAAATACTCTTCCTAAACGTTTCCCTGTGTAGACTTTCACATTATCTTCACCATAGTTTTGAATAAATAAGCTATTGTCTTTTATGTTATTTGCTTATAAGTTTCCTAGTGGGGAATCAGAGAAAAATGACAGATGTGTAAATACTGGGTTCAGCAGTAGTATCACATGGCACATCTCTATCTCTCAATTAAATTTTTTGGGGAGTGGTGGTGGTGAGCAAGTTAACTTGTTGCTGATGTTCCAAATTATTTTGCTCATTAAAAAAATAGAATTTTGATCTTTTCTTTTTATTTTATGTCTTAGTGCTTTTAGCACTGTGCATTCATTTTAATAGTGTTGAAATATTTCTCTAAATTAAACATGCATGCCACTTTGACTTGCGCATAAATACAGTGGAGACAAATTTGAATGATTTCTGTTATATATTTGGTTTTTCCGTTAAATGCAGGATTAGGTGCAAGTATACTTAAGTGACTTCATGTGGCACAGCTTTAAAATGAAGCATGTTCTCTGATAAATGTTAAGAATGATTGAATCAATCTCATCATCTTGAGGGGTCGTTTGAAGAATTTGAATATGACAGATGTGATTTTGAATTCCAGCTTGACACTTCTTAACTTTTCACCTTACACAAGTTAGAAAATTGTTCTTAATCTGAGTTATTAAAGGAGGTAAAAAATGTGCATGTAAAAGAGACGTGAAGGGTAACAATCACATTTTTAAGAACCAAACAGTGAATACATACTTATTTTTAGTCTAATACAGAAATGCCTTATGAACTCTCAATGTGCTTAGGCACAAATATTTCTAACTTTCTCCAAAGAAGGAAATGTGACAACTCATTTTTGAGGACATTGAGGAAGCTAGTCAATGTTAGTGTTTCTTACCTTTTTAGAATTCCTTTTCTTCCAGTAAAATGTTAAATTGATGGGTTGCAATCATAGCTGCCAAGTTTTAGATTTTTGTTTGTTTTTGGGACTCCATTGTCTTCACATTAGTGACAGGGACCTAAGTACTTGGGTCATCATTTGTTGCCCTCCCAGGCGCACTAGCAGGAAGCTGGATTGAGAGTAGAGCAGACAGGACTGGAACTAGCACTCTGATATGGGATGCCCACATTGCAAGTGGCGGCCAATCCACTGTGCCACAGTGCAGCCCACCCCCACAAGCTCTAACTTTTATGTGTAATTCCAGGCCACGGTTCCAAGGCAAGAAAACTTTTTTTGAGCATTTTTAGGTAGATTTTAAGTTTCTTTGGGGGAATTGCGCTGTTGCAATTTCAGTCACAGATTGTCAACATTCTTTACTGCAATGAGAGGATTATATTTTGTGAAAGGATCCTTTGTTCCGACACTGAAAGATGAACAGGATGGTGACTTTATGCCAGCTGCTGAGAACACAACAGGAGCGTAGAGACAGCAGGTTCTGTCCTCAGAGATCTTAGGTTGTGGTGGAGGTGGTGATGATGTGGACGTCAATGAAGTCTTGTGCTTACTTTTATAGGCAAAGACCAGAGCTGCAAATGCCATCTATTTAAGAGAAACATTAAATGAATTTGTGCCAAAAGGTTAAATGAAGTTGGCAAGGCATGAATTAGTATTTCCACATACATGTTAATTTTACCTAAAGAAATGTGCTTTTATTTTAAATTAATTGACTCTCAGACCTCAGGAATACTATTGGCCTTTTCCTGTGCACATTACCCGAATGTTGGTTCCTATTTCTTGCTTCATGCAGCAATATGAGGCTGAGGCTGTTTATTTTACTATTTGTGTTTTAATAAAGCTTGGGAGTGGAGGGCAGATTGTTGGAAATGAAGTTAATAATGTGATCTAGCTACAATCTAATCAATCTTATTGCTATTCTCTGGGGCTGCAAAATGGGTAGATCAGAAAAACACTGGCAAGGACAGAGCCTTCATAATAGAAATTTTTACATTTTTACAAACTCTAACATTTCACATGGATTGTGTGTTTGTTATCATCTGATCTTATTTCAATCACTCTGCAGTTTGGAAATCACATATTATTTTTGCTGGAATGAGCAGTTTTCTTGTTATTCAGGTGTGAGGCACACAAAATATCAGGAGATAGCTGCCAATCAAAATATATAGTTTTTTTGCTCACAGTTACCAAAGACAGGGTGCAGCCATAATGCATAGGGTTACACAGGAAAGTAAGGGGACCAACCAAGGGGCAGAGGGAGAATGGGCAATTGTAGGCAACAGCCTGTTGTCCACTCTACATGAAGAAGCAAGCAAGGCAGGGTGAGATGATGGTTTCACAGGTTTTGGGATATAAGAGCTGCTCTAATTGTGTGGAATTTGGCCTTGGAATGGTAGGGGCAGTTGGATAACGTCCCAAAGCATGAGAGCCAGGAAAATGGAGGTGGTTGGGGTTTGAGTTCTAGAAAGGATGGTTTTCAGATGGTGGCAGCATACTCATGGTTGAATTGTGTATTATCTCTCAGAGCTGATAGGAGATCTGGGAAGAGAGGGGCCGTCTCTCCCATGTCTCTAACGCATGCAAGTCAAGCATCGAAATAAAAAGATTGCTTAATGAAACCTAACAATGCACTCGATGGACATTTGTTGAATGAATGAAAAACTAACCAGTGAGCCATCATGCTATAATCTTACCCATATTTAATCTTAGTGGGGAAAACAGCATTATTTTTTAAAGATTTACTGTATTTATTTTAAAAGACAGAGTGATGGGGGAGGGTAAGAGAGTGAGCAAAAGTGAGAGAGACAGACAGACAGACAGACAGACTGGCATCTTTCATTTGCTGGTTCATTCACCAAAGGACCACAATGGCTAGATCTGGGCCAGACTGAAGACAGGAGCCTGGAACCCCATCCTGGTCTGCCATGTGGATAGTAGGGATGCAGGTACTTGGGCCATCTTCCACTGCTTTTCCAAGAGCTTTAGCAGGGAACTGGATTCGAAGTGGAGCAGTCAGGACTCAATCTGGCACTCACATTAGGTGCTGGCATTTCAGGCAGCAGCTTAAGCCACTATGCCAAAACACTAGTTCCTTATCCAGAGTGAGAAAAAGCTCACCAAATGCACTGAATACTATAAAGATTATGAAAGGCTTTGTCTCAAGAGGAATATTTGCAAAATAGAGTATGTCACAGATTTTTTTTGCAGTTTGATTTCTCAATTCAAATCCTCTGGAAGACTTACTAATAAACTTTCTTTAATTTAGTGATTTTTCTTCCATTTGGTATAAAAGTCTGTTTTTTATTAAATGTATTACCTTCAGAATGGGCACAGATTTACATAATTTGTCAATAGTGCTCTTGGTAAACGTAAATCTTTGGATAAAATCAATTAAAATATTGTGCTTCTTTTTAATGAAACTTTTTTAAATAGTTCTAGGCAAATTTACATGTTTAACGTATTTTCCTGGAAAAGAAAAAGTAAGCATAGTCAATGGCTCAGGGGCTTCATGGGTACCCCCATGCTGGGGGGTACAGATTTGAAAACTGAGAAGTATGCATTGGACAAAAATTGCAGAATAGCAGAGTGAATATCTGCATTGTCTTCCTTTGAAGCAACAAAGAATGTAAGAGATTGACTAAATAACCTATTTCTGATATCTGGAAATTAACCAGGGTCACAGATAGCAATAAAGCTCATCTATCCCAGAAGACACAGGAAACTGTTGTGTCACAGCAGGCCCTGTAATTCTTCACTTAATGCCTTTCCTTCCTGTGCCTACACACACACATGCACACACACATGCACACCACAGTTCAGTGTTGCAGACAATGGAGAGATATGACCAATTTTGGAACTCCATTATCCCTTTTGTGGCTGGTGCTGTGTGGTAATGGGTTGAACTGCAACTGGCTACACTAGACTCCTATATAGGAGCATCAGTTCAGATTCAGCCACTGGGCTTCTAATCCAGTCCCTTGATAATGCACCTGGGAGGTGACAGGTGGTAACACAAATATCTGAGCCCCTGACACTTTTGGAGACCTGGATGGGGTTCCTGGATTTTGGCTTCAGTCTGGCCCAAACCAGCCTGTTGCAGTCATTTGGGATGTATGAGTATAAAAGTTAATTGAAAATAGATCTTAGTAAAATAAGAATGGTAATAGGAGAGGGAGGAGGAAGGGATTGGGAGTGTGGATGAGTGGGAGGATGGGTACAATGGGAAAAATGACCATATTCCTAAAGTCGTATTTATAAAAAAGCATGAAGTTTATATTACTTAAATAAAATGTTTCTGGGAGAAAAAAAAGGAAAAAAAAAAAAAAACACATCCACACCACACTGTTAAAACTTTGATCCAATTTGCAACTCCCCTGGAAACCTCAGAATGAGACAGCTATTTGATTTGACCCAGAATTTTGCCCAGGGAGGGTATTTAATCTACCCCTACATTATTTCAGAAATAATAGAAAACTTTTACCAATAGCTTAGCATCGAAGGCCGTGATGTTCATTGGGAAAACAAGAGCCTGGCTGGGAATTTAAAGGAAGTGTTAAGAACTACACAATGCTGGGAACTACCCAGAGCTATGACATCTTCCTGAGTATCTAAAAAATGCTGCCCGAATGAAAGCCACAATACCAGGACATGTTGTTCTGCTTCTTACTCATTTCTGGTTTTAAAGACAGCTGCACTGGGGACTGCGTTGTCACATAGCAGATAAAGCTGCCACCTGCAGTTCCGGCATCCCGTATGGGCTCCGGTTCCTGTCCCAGCTGTTCCACTTCTGATCCAGCTTTCTGCTATGGCCTGGGAGAGCAGTAGAAGATGGCCCAAGTGCTTGGGTTCCTGCACCCATTTGGGAGACCTGGAGGAAGCTCCTGGCTCTTGACTTCAGATCCGCACAGCTCCAGCCAATTTGGGGAGTTAACCAGCAAATGGAAGATCTCTCTTTCTCTGCCTCTGCTTCTCTGAAACTGCCTCTCAAATAAATAAATAAATAAATCTTAAAAAATAATAAAGACAGCTGCATATGCCAAAGATTATAAAAAGTTTTCACTGCTTCATGAAACATACAGGAAAAAAAAAAAAAAGGAAATTTAAAAGTATGCTTGAAAATATCTATTTACCCAACATGAAAGACAAGATTGGGAGAGTAAAAAAATACAAATGGCTTAAAATACATAGACAATAAATACAAAATGATGGATGCAAATTACATTAAATGTGTACATGTAGTACATTGGAAGTATTAAATAACTCAAACAAGAGAAAGATGAAGGAGAAATGGAAAGAAAGTGACCCCAGAAACATGCTGTTTCCAGGAGAAGCACTTTCCATGTAAGGATACAAATGACTTGGAGCTAAAAGGCTGGAAAAGGTGTGCTGTGCAAGGTTGAACAATGTGGACACGGAGGAGCAACACTGTGTCAGGCAAAATAGCCTCCTAGCTGGGCAACTACTAAAGGCACAAAAAGTACCTTGTATAATGATGGGAAAACCATCTAATCAGAAAGAAATGAGACTATAAAGATATTTGGCATAGCACTTGGGAAACCCACATCCCATACTGCAGAGCCCAGGTTTTGAGTCCCACTGCTATTTCCAAATGATGCTTCCAGCACTTAGGGAATGAAGCATTGGGTGGAAGACCACTCTATTCTCGCTCTCTTTTTCTGTCTCTTCTGTTTGCCTTTCAATAAATAAAGAAGCAAGTAAATAGTAATTTTTTTTTTTTTTGACAGGCAGAGTGGATAGTGAGAGAGAGAGAGACAGAGAGAAAGGTCTTCCTTTTTTGCCGTTGGTTCACCCTCCAATGGCCGCCGAGGCCGGCGCGCTGCGGCCGGCGCACCGCGCTGATCCGATGGCAGGAGCCAGGAGCCAGGTGCTTTTCCTGGTCTCCCGTGGGGTGCAGGGCCCAAGCACCTGGGCCATCCTCCACTGCACTCCCTGGCCACAGCAGAGGGCTGGCCTGGAAGAGGGGCAACCGGGGCAGAATCCGGCGCCCCGACCGGGACTAGAACCCGGTGTGCCGGCGCCGCTAGGCGGAGGATTAGCCTAGTGAGCCGCGGCGCCGGCCAGTAAATAGTAACTTAAAAGGAAATTAGGCCTAGATTATAATGATGAAAGAATTGACAGAATTAAACAAGAGATAAATAAGTTTATTTATTTGGAAATTCAAAACCCGCTTTCAATAATGCAAAGATAATCCAGAACATAGAAGATGAGCACCACTATGACTAGATTTAATGCATCTCTAGAACCCAAAATTTAGAAATATATATAAATATATGTGTAGATTTCAGAATATACTTTTAGAACATAATTAAATGATATCTAACTAAAAGATTGTTCTAAGTGGACAGAAAATGCATGTTCATCACATGTTCATTTTTTTTTTTTATTTGACAGGTAGAGTCATAGTGAGAGAGAGAGACAGAGAGAAAGGTCTTCCTTCCATTAATTTACTCCCAAAATGCCCACCAAGGACGGCACTGTGCTAATCTGAAGCCAGGAGCCAGGTGCTTCTTCCTGGTCTCCCATGCGGGTGCAGGGGCCCAAGCACTTGGGCCATCCTCCACTGCCCTCTTGGGCCACAGCAGAGAGCTGGACTGGAAGAGGAGCAACTAGGACTAGAATCCAGCACCCATATGGGATGCGGGCACTGCAGGTGGAGGATCAACCAAGTGAGCCACGGCACTAGCCCCCGATCATAAGTCTGGATATTATTAGATTGGCGGTATTTCTTAACCTACAGATACTGAATAATACCCATTATGACTCTAAGCAATTTTTTTGGCAAAAATTTTATGCTGCTTATGAAATAGCACTAACTCAGAAAATCAAAATAATTTTGAGAAAGAATGCTGTTGGAGTACACATTTTTCCTGATTCCCAAATCTGTTACAGGGGAACAGAAGTTTAGAATAGAAGTTAAGACACCCACATGCCACATCAGAGTTCCTGGATTCAGTTTCAGTGCTGGCTTCCAATGCCAGCTTCTTGCTAATGTGGATTCTGAGAGAAATCAACAAGTACTCAAGTAATTGGGATCCTGCCCCTAATATTAGAGACCTGGATTGAGTTCCTGCTTCCTGGTTCTGACCCCACCCAACTCTAGCTCAGCCCCAGTCATTATAGGCATTTGCAGAGTGAACCAATGGAGGGAACCCATTTGTTTGTCTTTATCTGTATCTGTTTAATTAATTTAAAACATGCTTGTGTAAGCATTTGACACAATGAGCAAATCGACTCTTGAGATTCTTCACTCCATGTCATAGTTCTTGAGTCCCTGTCCTGGCTCTGTTCTTCAGCCAGCCTCCTACTAATGCATACCCTGGGAGAGAGCAGATCATCGCTCAAGTACTTGAGTCCCTACCACCTGTGTGGCAGGCCCAGACTGGTTTTAGGTTTCTGGCTTAGGTCTTGTCCAGATCTGACTGCTGCAGGCATTTGGGGAATGCTGCAGCAGATGGATGATCTCTCTCTGGTGTTCATGCTCTTCTTCTCTCTCTCTCCCCTTCACTCTGATGTTAAAAATAAGTAAGTAAATAAATAAACAAGAATTTAGCAATCTACTGAAAGCTTACAGTAATGAAAACACTGAAGTATTGACATAATGATATATATATATTGATCACTGGAATACATTGAGATTCCCAAAAATAAACCTTCACATTTATACTGAATTGATTTATGAAAAACATTTAAAGATCATCCAATTGGGAGAGGATGATCTTATTCACCAATGTTATTGGGACAACTGAACTTAAATATACAAAGAATAAGTGTGGGTTCACATCTCTCACCTTACTCAAAAATCAGTGCAAAATGCACCATATACTTACATGTAAGAGAAAAAACCTGAAAAATTCTAGAAGAAAACTTAAAGTAGATTTTCACTGCTATGTGTTCATCAGTGATTATTTACTCATGGCACCAAAAGCTAAAAGGAAAAATAGACAAACTGAACTTTGTAAAACTTTAATACTTACATGTCAAATAATAACAATGTAAAAACAATATACAAAATGTAAATATAAATGTTTTAATTCATATATATAAGTATCTGATATTTATTATACAAAGAATTTATGACTCAACAATAAAAAAGACAAATAAATCAATTAAAATAATGGGAACCAGATTTGAAATATCTGCATTTCTCCACTGAAGATATACCACAGGCCAATAAACACATGAAAAGATGTTTAGCATTGCTAGTAATCAGATAAATGCAAAACAAAATCGCAGTGAAGTACCACTTCACGCCCACTAAGATGACTATAACCATAGACAGAAGGCGAAGGCAAGTTCTTTTTTTTTTTTTTTTTTTTTTTTTTTTGACAGGCAGAGTGGATAGTGAGAGAGCCAGAGAGAAAGGTCTTCCTTTTGCCATTGGTTCACCCTCCAATGGCAGCCAAGGCTGGCGCGCTGCGGCCGGTGCACCACGCTGATCCGAAGGCAGGAGCCAGGTGCTTCTCCTGGTCTCCCATGGGGTGCAGGGCCCAAGTACTTGGGCCATCCTCCACTGCACTCCCGGGCCACAGCAGAGAGCTGGCCTGGAAGAGGGGCAACCGGGAAAGAATCCAGCGCCCCCACTGGGACTAGAACCCGATGTGCCGGCGCCGCTAGGTGGAGGATTAGCCTATTGAGCCGGGGCACCAGCCAGGCAAGTTCTTGTACACTGCTGTTAATAATGTGAAATGGCAACAGTGATGAGGGAAAGCAGTTTGGTGATTCCTCAAAAGGTTAAAAATAGAATTGCTGTACAGTCCCAGAATTCTCCTCTAGTTAATCACCCAAGAGAAATAAAAGCATGGATTTTTGCAAAAAGTAGAATTTGAAGGTTTATAGCAACTTTACAAACAATAGCCAAAAAATGAGAATATCCTAAATGCCAATCATGATACAGTTGAATAAACAGAATCCTTTGTGGTCTATCCATACAATGGAATAAAGTGTTGAGACATTCTAGAATGTGGATAAAACTTGAGAAGCTTAAGCTAAATTAAAGGTAGTCATATTAGATCACACCTTGTATGTCCAGAATTAGAACATACTCAGAGACCCAGAGACTGAATGTAGATTAGGAGGGGAGATACACACACACACACACACACACACACAGAGAGAGAGAGAGAGAGAGAGAGAGAGAGAGAGAAAGCTCTTCATCCACTAGTTCACTCCCCAAATGCCCTGGGGCTGGGAGAGGTGGAAGCCAGGAAGCAGGAACTCCATCTGGGTCTCCCACATGAGTACTTGGGCCACCTTCCTCTGCTTTTCCAGGCACATTAGCAGGCAGCAAGATTGGAAGCTGAACAGCCAGGACTTGAACCAGTGTTCTAATATGGGTTGCAGGTATTTTAAATAGCTTAACCCGCTGTGCTACAACACTGGCCCTCAAACACTCTAAAATTAGGTTGTACAACTTTACGAAAAAACTGAAGTATAAAATGGATGAATTTTACAGTATGTCAAATATTTCTCACTTATGCTGTAGAAAAAGTTTCCATTGTCTGTCTGATGGATTTGTGAGGAATTATGTAAGTTCTCTTATTTGAGATGCCTGTCTTCAAAGAGTGGAAGTGTTGGATAGAATTGTCAAGAAAGAAAATACAAATCAGTGTGCAGAGCTATTTGCAATATGATGCATTACCATAAGATGGGAAAGGAAATTTGTTAGTTGAGTGAAACCCAAAGGAACTCTTTGTCCTAACCTTATACACTTACACTCAGCAGTCCTTTAGCTTGTTTTCCATCTCTATGAAAAAAATGCATCTGGGCCATTCATTCATCCATCCCTTAACCATACATTTATGCATCCCTCAGTTCATCTAAACCTCCATGGACCCATTTAATACAGTTAATAAACCCGTTAGTTCAAAGGAAAAAAATGTGGCTTATGTATTCAGGAAAACATTAACCAAACTAAATCCCTCTGCAAACACTCAAGAATAAGTTTAGAGTATAAAGCAATATGATCCTGAGAAAATGATGGAAATCCTAGGAGCTTGAAATTCCATTGCACAATCTGATGTTTGGGTGGCTGTTGTCCACGCTGAAACCTTATTGTAAATAAAGCATAAGAAAGAGTGTAGCCAGGTATATTGAAAGATGTAAAAGTGTTCTATAGACATGCAGGCTATTTTGCACCATTTGTCAAATTAAGATGCCTTGAAAACAATGTAACCTTTCCAATAGTGATTGAGTTACCAAAACAGATGGAGATTTGTCAGCAAAATTCATGATCACTTATATTGTTGACCTTTAGCAAAAGACCAGAAGCCAATCAAGGCCTTTTGTGCCACTGTCTTTCCTTCAATATGGATTCATCTTTTCCTTTAGTATCCAGCAGCACGTGGAGTGCTTATCTCTTGATGAATGGGAAACTTGAAAGCAAAATATTTTACTCTGATGGAAAGTTATTCTCTATTTTTATATTTTACTCCTTATTTTTTTCCCATTTAATTAGAGAAGGTAAAATTTCCGAAATACAAACACAGAGTGAATAAAATAGCTCTGCTTTCTTGGGGTTGGTATTGATATGTTTACACTGGGTATTCTTGAGTAGGAATCAGAAATCCAGAAATATGGCTTCCTCAATAGATGTCAGCCTGTGATTCACCTCACTGTTAAGTCATTGGCTTGAATGCAAACACAGCCAGGCTGAGTTTATTAATTACCTTTATGGATAATAAACTTTACTATGTACAATGCAAGCATTTAGGGAGTAATAAACATTCAATTGCATTCTCTTTGAAATATATGTTATCTGTAAGATACTTTCTTTGTGCAATAATTATTGCTTAATTTATTTAGGCATACCATTAATCTGTGTTGGTTGTTTTTTGCTTTGTTTTCATGTTCAGTTTTTAGCTCCACGTATTCTTTTACAAAGAGACTTTTATTGGAGAGCAGATGGTGAAAATACACAGCTGATACCCTGTACAGACAGAAGATTTGTATACTGATAAGCTGTGACAGGAAGGATATTGAAATGTGTTCCTTTCTTGGATTATAAACAGGTTATCCAATGCACATAGGAACCTGACTTTATTCTGTTCTTTATATAGGGCAAAAAAAGTAATTTATGTGGTATAGTTAATATGCCCCTAGATCCTAAGACAAAATATGGTGGAGAAATTGATAAGCTTTTCTATAAGTGAATTCTTCATCCTGATTGGACATCGTCAATATAGGTAAATCCAGAGTTTCTGAAATTCTGGTCCATAGGCCAGCTGACTGGGAATCACTCATGATACCTCTTAGCAATGGGCATTGCTAGGAGCCATCCCTACTCTACTGAGGAGGCTTTGTTTTCACCACACTTCCAGATATCCTCATTCACTCAAAGTCTGGGTAATTCTAGAGTCTATCTTCAGACTTTCATCAGAGCTGAATGTTCCTTAAGGAACTTCCTCTGGCAAATCCTCTTGATTCCAGAGTTTATTTTCAGGGGAGAGTACTATCATTTACAACTACAATCTTCAGCCAGAAGTCCATAATTCTGAATGCAATTCCTGTTTATTGCCAATTTTAGTTGAATTTGGTCATTTTCACAGTTGTCATCCCTTGTCAAAACTGGTAGGATATGTAGTTTATCCATGCCAGTTTTTAGGTTTTTTTTCAACCACAGCTCCAGCATCTCCATGCTAGCACAATATATTTCAGAATTGTCCATGTGGAAGTTAGATACATAATTAGAATAATTTCAAGTAGCAAAAACGTTCGAACACTTAGTTAATATTTTCTGTAAATATATGGTAGGAAAATCATGTCAGCATTCTAAGAACTCTGGTTATCAATGGAACATCAACATGGTTAGCAGTAGAAAGGATGAAATCAGTCTTTTCTAGGATTTGGAAGAACTGAATTTGCTTGGTATCCATTGCAGAGAGGGCCACATACAAGAGATGAGAGGGAAGTAGTGAATCTGAGTTACAGCAGTAACATTAATAATTAAAATTAGAATGACCCAGTATCCTATTGCTCAATCATTTTCCTATGGTACTTCCCTAAATGGTCCTAGCTTGGGGAAAATTATTGGTATTATAATAAGCACCAATAGATGAGCAGATTTTTTTATACTCATGAAAAACAGCAGATTTATAAACGGTAAAGAAGCAAGTAGGGGTTTGTGTTGTGGCACATTGGGTTAAACCATCACTTAGGATGCCTGAATCCTGTATCAGAGTTCATTTCAAGTTCTGGCTTTCTATTTCTGATTCAAAATCCTGCCTACGTACCTGGGAGGCAATAGAAGATGATGGAAGTTCTTAGACCCCTGTAAAGCCTGTGGGAGACTTGGATTGAATTCTGGTCTCCTGGTTAGGTCTTTCTTCTAATGAATCCTACGAGGTGACTTAGGATGGATTCTTGCTGTCCACATGGGAAACCAGGACAGAATTCTGGGTTCTGGGCTTCTGGCTCTTCCTTCCTTCCTTCCTTCCTTCCTTCCTTCCTTCCTTCCTTCCTTCCTTCCTTCCTTTCTTCCTTTCTTCCTTTCTTCCTTTCTTCCTTTTCTTTCTTTCATCTATCTATCTATCTGGCTCAGTCCTGGCTGTTGCACATGTATGGAGAGTGACTCAGTGGTTGAAAGATTCTCTCTCTCTCTGTCACTATGTTTTTCAAGTAGAAGAAAATAAAATAGCATTTAAAAGAAAAAGAAAAGAAATTAAGTAGCATTTATGATGGCCCTATGTTGTTACGATAGCTTTCCAAAACAATAGAACTTTTTAAGTCACCAAATGAGGTTGAGAGGGCAAGGTTAAGGTCTGTTTTGCTTTGTCATAAAAAGCTTACTGAAAATGTGAGTTTCAGAAAATCTGATTACCTCCATGACATTTTCAAGATTGTAAGGTTGGTATCTTCAGCACTTTGACCACAAAACCTCCCTTGCCTTCTCTTCCTTGTCTTTTCCCACATATTTTGTGTCTTCGAATGATGCTCCCTCAGTAGGGAAAAGGCAGTTTCCCTATGACCAGTGCCCTTGTAAGTCAATCTTCCCTGAAATAAAAGAAGGAGTAACACTAATGATCATGAAGGTAATCCTTAGATTTCTTATTTTTAAATATTTATTTATGTTAAAGGCAGAGTGACAGAAAAAGAGGGAGGGGGGGAGAGAGAGGTGGGGGAGAGAGAGAGAGAGAGAGAGAGAGAGAGAGAGAGATCCTCCTTTGACTGGTTCATTCCCAAGTGGTATAACAGCCAGGTCTGGGCCAGAATGAATCTAGGAGCCAGGGACTCCATCCTGGTCTTTCACATGGGTGGCAGGGACCTGTCTATTTGGGCCATTCTCTGCTGCATTCCCTGGCACGTTAGCAGGAAGAAGGATTGGAAGCAGAGTAAGCAGGAGTCAAACCATGGCTCTTTAATGGGATGCCAGCATCATAAGTAGTGATGTAATCTGCTGTGCCACAACACCAGCCCCAGACTTGGATTTCTATGAAATCTAAGTAGTCATTGAAATGAACAAAAGAGACTCCAGTCAGGGTCTTTGTTTAGGCTGCCTCCTGATCATGCCCACTAGGCACTGGTGTGAGTGCCCTGGTCTTTTTTCAGGCCCTGGGCTTCCGTCCAATTTGACTCTCCCTGAGTTACATTAAGTCACAGATGTATTCATTCACTTGTGTGGTGAGTGAATGTACTTAAATTCTTTACTGGTTCTATTAACAGTCTCTTCTATCAATCTGGATTTAGTTTTACAAGGGTGGAAAGTGGGGTGTTCTCATTTATTACTCAACTTGCTTTTCATGTGTGTTCCCTAGACTAACTGCTCATTCATTAGCTAAAAAATTCAAATCTAGGCCCCATCATATAGTTGCTAAATCAGGAACTCTTAGAGTGTAGTCCAACAATTTTTATTTCAATTAACTTTCCAGGTAACTATGAAGAACAGATTTGAGAACCACAATTCTAGGCAAAGAGAATTCAGATCTAGGTAAAGGCAAAATTATGTAATACACCAAAGCAGGA
Organism: Oryctolagus cuniculus; assembly: GCF_051225735.1. NCBI lineage: Eukaryota > Metazoa > Chordata > Mammalia > Lagomorpha > Leporidae > Oryctolagus > Oryctolagus cuniculus. The sequence goes on from NC_142872.1 coordinate 74,939,752, forward strand.
TGCCGTTACTCACTTACTTAAAATCTTACAAAATCATGTATACTGAATTTCTTTTAGGAAATTTTATTTTTAAATAAATGAAGCTAACTTATTTTCCATTATTCGTACCCCAATATTCTCTACCATGTTGTTTTCTAAAAGCTAACTACATCGTATCATTTAGTAATACCAGTTGTCTGTATTGAAATAATGTTTGTACATATTATTACATGACAATATTTCTTTACTATCACCACTCCAGAATGCATGAAAGACCAAGAAAAGAGATTTTTGATGAACATCTTAAAATATAAAGGTGCAGGAATTCTGGGGCTTCCCTGGCACAAAGCAGAATTCTATTTCACATGGAAAGTTGTGTGTTCATTAATTTAAGTCATTTAAAATAAGTCATTTATCATCAATCTTTATTCATTGAAAATTTTAATTACTAGATTTTTACTCTGACTTTACCATGCATTCAGCTGTGTCTCTCAGATTATTAATTAATTTAGAATGTTAAATTTTCCCATTGTAAATTTAATGTAAGTTGAGACATGTGGTTCAGTGAGATGATGTGATATCAGCAGCACATAAAGTGTATTTTCTATTTATAATTTTACTCAGGGACATAAAACACATCAAACAGAATAGTTATTAAATGAGAACAATTTACCAGATAGGTGGGAAATGACCATGGTGGTTTATGCAGTCACAAAATACTATGTTGGTATCTTTTAAGCCCTTTGTCAGCAATTCTCAATTTCAGATACTGAGAAAAATCCCATATTTTTATAAAACTTTCCTTTAAAAACGTATTGAGATCTCAGCATGATGAAAACATTAGAACCAATTTTAAACTATTCATTTACTTTGTTATTGCTTTAGGAAATAACTTCCTAATCAATACATTGTAGTTTTTCCCTTTGTTTCATGTTGGTATACAGAGGGCGTCCCGCTGGTTATAGTGAAGCAAATAGCTATTTCTCACATTGATAAATGCTAGACTCGTGGTTACATAAATGAGCTTGCAAGCAGCCAGCAATCCTCCCTGGAGCTCTGTATTTAGGTCTCTGGCCCAGATTTTCTCAAACTTTAGGCTGCTGTATATTTAGAGTAGAATATAAATGAGTTCCAGAAGAACATAAATTTTCTAAAATTGTTTCATACTGAAAAAAGTTCAAATGTTTATCTGTAAAGATTTCCTTTGATCCCTTGTGAGTCATTTTCAATCAACATGCATTTTGTTTGTGATGTGATATGAAAGCCATATTATATTGTTATCAAGTTGAGTTTTTAGGTTATTTTTAGTAAGTGTATATCTTATTAATAATGATTTTACTTTCTTTGTAGGAGCTTTTCAAAATGTCTTTAGACATGTGCAGAGAACAGTGGCTCAGTATTTATTTTAGGTCTCATGTTCTGAAAAGCTTTTGCTATTTGACTTCTTATTGTCTAGGACTACTTGTATTGAAAACATGCAAAATAACCTAGTGGAGTTTTCCTGCTCTAACTCTAATACACTTGTCCAGTGAGATAGCTCATTTGGTTAAAGGAAATTAATAGTGACATAAAAATTGAAGGTTCGTGCTCCCTGTTGCCCAATTAAGTTCATAAGAGTTTTCAAAACTCTTGTGCCTGAGACCATATCAAAAATGCCAAGTGTTACATATGAGTGAAATTAATTTACTTGAAGATGATTCAGCAGAAACACAAAACCAACCACAAATAGAAAAATGGCACAAATTAAGAACCCCCAGTTGAGAAGGATACTACTTTCACAATTGTACCTTCTGTTGGTGACCAATTGTTGACACTGGCCATATCCAGACACTTTCTATGCCATTTTGCTGCCCACTTGCGCTGGATTGAATAGTGTTGTTGTCTACCCAGAACCTCAGAACTTTAATTCAGTCACATATGGAGTCTTTACTGATGTAATGAGTTAAGGTAACATCAGACTGCTTAGTGTGGTTTTTAAGAAGGACAAGTGAATACCTGGACACATTAGAAGGAAACTGTATGATTTATATTCATTATTATTGTTTATATTATTCAAAATTGTACTTATAGCATATATATATGAGATACATGGTTTTTTTTGCCCTTCCTGTTTGAAATCAATCAATTCTGGATGCTGGCATTGTGGTGCAGTGGGTTAAGCCACTGTCTGTGATGCAGGTAGCCCATAGAAATACTGATTTGGGTCCCCATTGCTCCACTTCCCATCTAGCTTCTCAGCACCTGGGAAACTGGCTATTGATGGAACAAGTGCTTGGGCCCATGCCATACACATAGGAAACCAGGATGACCTTCCAGGCTCCAGGCTTCTGCCTGGCCCAGCTCTAGTGGCTGTGGTTATTTGGAGAGTGAATCAGAGCTTGGAAGATCTCTCTCTCTCTCTCTCTTTCTCTCTCTGTAACTCCATCTTTTGAACAAATAGACAATCTTCAAAATTAACTGAATATATTCTTCATGACCCATCATGAAAGAATAGGTTTTGGATGTTTTCACTTAGATTTTGCATTATTTAAAACTTCTATTTCAATGTTTGAAATGTCCATGGTAAAAGAACATTTAAATGAATATGTAATCTGAGTCAAGTGCACAAGCGACAAACATGTTTGTTTGGTAGGAGTGGCTTTTCCCTTTGCTCCCAGTCTCCACCCCACTGTGGAAGGTAACTTTGTTACTCATCTGCCACTCCCTCTACCTGGTACCCATTTCCAGCCTCCTGTCTTTGAGTACCTCTCACTCACAACTCTAAATCTCATCATGCTACAGATTATTATTAATCTTGTCAGTTCTGTGTTTCAAATTAATAATCTATATAAAATAGGGATAACAGAGGAGTAGCATCCTCAGTTTTGCTTATAGAAGTTATACTTTCTTTTAGAAGAAAACAAAGTAGTGTATGCTGTCTAGTCCTAGCTCCGTCCCCGAGATTTTGTGGTCACATTCCTCTGGCAATGTCTTCCCCACTCTCTCTTCAGTTGGTGAGCAGTGTTGGCACCTATTATATCCAGACATGCCCTATGATGTTTTGGTGCCCATCTATCCTTGACTTTATTTGGATATAAAGTATTTGCAAATGCAGTTAGCTAAGGTGACACTTGACTAACTAGGGTGAGCCTTAGGGAGGACATGAGTGGACAGCGACACATATCGAGGGAGGAGGTTGTGTGTCACCAGAGCAGACATTGAAACAGAACAGTTGCAAGTACCTCAGGAGCTGGCGAAGGGAAGGACAGCTTCCTTTAGTCTGCAGGACTGTGGAACAGTAATGTTCTGCAATTTTCTGTAAGTTCGCTTTAATTCCTGAGTGGCATTCCGTGGTATGGATGTTTAACCATTTGGTTATTTTCAGAGAAAATTAAGTTGCTTACAGTGTTTAGTTTTTAGAAATAGGTATCATGAGGAACTGTGAGCCTTACTTTTGTAGAGCTAAGCTTTCACTTCATTGGAATAAATGACCAGTTGCTCCATTGCTGTGTTATATGTTGATTATATGTTTAGCTTTGCTTAAAAGAAACTGCTGAAATATTTTCTGGAGTGACTATATCATTCTACTTCCTCTTCAGCATTGTGTAAGACATTTTGTTAATCCAAATTCTTGCTATTGTTTAGTATTTTTCATCAGATTTTTAAAATACTCAGTTATACTAATAGGTATGTCATAATATCTCATTGTCTTAATTTACATTTCTCTGATATCTAGAGATGCCAAATGAACTTGTTCTGACCTTGTTTTCCTAGTATGTTCTTGTATTATTCAATTTTTTGACATTATAATGAGATACCTAGGGCAAATAACATTGTAGAGAGAAAAGTTAGATTTATTTCATACATCAGGAGGCTCAAGTTGAAGGTTGGGAGTCCCCATTGTTCTGGTCTTTTGTAAAGAAATGAATATCAATGGCAAATCATGTGTAGAAAAAATCACATGGTGAGCTAGGAAACAGAGTGAGCGGAGCCACACAGGTTTTTATAACATTTCTCTCAAGAGAATCACCTTCAGAGGGCACATCCTCAGCGACCTAAGGGTCTCCCACGATGCTCAACTGCTAAAGGTTCCCTTCTTCTCACTGATGCCACCCTGGGGACCAAGCTTTTAATATATGAACGTTTGGCAGACTTTCAAAATCTAAACTAATAATCTCAACCCTAGGAATTATCTGTAGTGAAACATAAGTCCATATCTGTTTTGCATTTATTAATAATTGTTTTATGACTGTTGAGCTTTGATAGTTCCCCACGTACTGCAGATAGATGTGATTTGAAAATAGTTTCTCCAAGCAGTTTATGTTTAAATTCTCTAATACAGATTTGTATTTAAAAAAAGAAAGTTGATGAAGTCATTTTTAAAAATTGATTTATTTATTTGAAAGTCAGAGTTGCAAAGAGAGAGAGGGAGAGTCAGAAAAAGAGAGAGAGAGAGAGAGAGAGAGAGATTGATTCCATGTGCTGGTTCACTCCCCAGATGGCCTCGATGGCCAGGGCTGGGTCAGGCAAAAACCAGGAGCCAGGAGCCTTATCCAAGTCTTACATGTTAATGGCAAGGGCTGAAGCCCTTGAGCCATCTTCTGCTGTTTTTCCTAGGTCATTAGCAGGGAATTGGATTGGAAGTGCCAGAGCAGGAACCAGTGCCCACAAGGGATGCCAGGGTCACAGGCAGCTGCTTTACCTTTTATGCCACAATACTGGCCCCTTGAGGTTGTCATTTTTACAATTTATTTCTCTTTTCTGGATTGTGACTTTGGTTTTATAGATAAGAACTCTTTAGACCTAATCCAAGGATTTTTCTTTTAAGTTTAGTTCTAAAAAGTTTTTAGTTGAAAATTTTATATCTTCTTAATCTACGTTCCATATTAAATGATTTTTTGTGTATGATATAAAGTTTAGGAGCCAGTGCTAGGGAATAGTGGGTAAAGCCGCTGCCTGCATTGCCAACATCCCAAATGGGCCCCAGTTTGAGTCCTGGCTGCTCCACTTTTGATCCATCTCTCTGCTATGGCCTGGGAAAGCAGTCAAAGATGGCCCAAGTCCTTGGGCCCCTGTACCCACATGGGAGACCCAGAAGAAGCTCCTGGCTTCTGGCTTCGGATTGGCACAGCTTTGGTCATTGTGGCCAACTGGGGAGTGAACCAGTGGATGGAAGACTCTCTCTCTCTCTCTCTCTCTCTCTCTCTCTCTCTCGCCACCTCTCCTCTCTCTGTGTAACTCTGAATTTCAAGTAAATAAGTAAATCTTTTTTAAAAAGTTTAATTAGAGTTTCATATTTTTTGCCTATGGATATCCAGTAGTTGTAGCACATTTAATGTATTAGTAACTAAAATGCTTTAGTGCTTTTGTGAAAATGGCATTGTCAATAACCATGTAGACCCATTTCTGGATTACCTGCTTTTCTCCATAGATTTGTGTGTCAATACCTCCAACAACAAGCACAGTCTTTTATAGTACTTAATATTTCTTAACAGTAAATGAGGTTATTCCTCCAACCATGTTCTTGTTTTTTTTTTTTTTTTTAAATTGCATTAGCTATTATTTCTCTGCCATTCCATATAGACTTGGAATAATCTGGTTTATATTTACTTTTTTAAAAAAGATTTATTTACTTGAAAATCAGAGTTACATAGAGAGAGGGGGAGAGGCAGAGAGAGAGAGAGAGGGGTTTTCCATCTGCTAGTTCACTCCCCAGTTGGCCAGAGATGCACCTATCTGAAGCCGCCAGGAGCCAGGAGCTTCCTCCAGGTCACCCCTGTGGGTGCAGGAGCTCAAGGACTTGTACTATCTCCTATTGCTTTCCCAAGTCATAGTAGAGAGCTGGATTGGAAGTAGAGCAGCCAGGACTCTAACTGCACTCATAGGGGATGCCAGCAGTGCAGGTGGCGGCTTTTCCCGCTATGCCACGGTACCGGCCCCTATATGGACTTTTAACAATGGTAGCATTTACCATGTTGAGTCTTTCAATCCATGGACATAATCCTCATTTATCTTCTTTGTTTCTGCTTTTTTTCTTTTTAAGTAGTCCTTTAGAGTTTTAATACATAACTCAAATAAATTTTATTAGATTTACACCTAAATTTTCTGTTAGTTACAGTAAATGCTGATATAGTTTAATTTCTGTTTCCATGTGTTCATTAGTAATTTACAAACGCATAATTTTCAGTACTTTTTAAAAAAATTGACCTGAAATGAAATACTTGTATATTTTATGGGATGCAGGTTTCAATATATACACATAGCATGTTCCTGTTATATCTAGCACTTTCAGTTTCTCATTTTTCTTTTGTTTGGAACCTGCCAATTCCTGTCTTCTGTTCTTTATACATTGTGTAAAACATTATTGTGCAAAATAGTTAGTTACCTGTGGAATCTCAGAATCCATTACTTTCACTCAACTGCACTTTATTTTTATATTCTCCAACCTCCCCTGTTCCTCTCAGTCTCTACTAATCACTGTTTTAAGTCCAGATAGGCTATTTTTTAAAGGAAATTCTACGGACAAGAAAGTACATGCAGTATTTGTCTATCTGTGTCTGGCTTGTTTCACTTAACAGTGATCTACAGGCCCTAACATTCTGAACTATTTTTGTGTGTTGATCTTGGTGTCTTATGATCTTACTTTTGAGTTCTAGGCTCATTTTATTCTGTAGAATTCTCAGAGTTTTCTACATAGAAAATGTCATCATTTCATATACAAAATGAAGACCGGATAATTTCTTACACAGATCTGTATGCATTTTCTTTCAGTTGCTTACTTTATTACACTGGTTAGTGTTTCTGGTATTAGGTTTTTCAGTAGTGGTAAGGTTGACTATCCCTGAGATAGTTACAATCTTAGGGAAGAAACATTTACTGATTTAATGTATTAGCTGTATATTTTATTTTTATAAATATTTTATCAAGTTGAACAAGTTACCCTTATTTTCTGCTTAGTTTATTGAAAAATTTTGTTATGAATAGGTATTGAATCTTGACACACGTCTTCTCTGCATTAAGAAATACAATTAATTTTTTCTAGTTTGTGAAATAGTAAACATATGGATTTATTTTCAAATACTGAGCTAATCTATCAGTAGAACACTCATATCATAGTTGGTTACCAATGTAATTCTTTTTATACACTGATAAATTTTTAAACAATTTTTGGAGTTATCTTCATCAGCAATATTGTCCTACAGTTTCTCTGTATTTACTTTGTCTGGTATTGAAAGTTGGCTTTTTGGGAGCCAGCACTCTGGTGTAGGGGGTAAAACCGCCACCTGCAGTGCAAGTATCCCATATGGGCACTGACTAAAGTCCTGGCTGCTCCACTTCTGATCCAGTGCTCTGGTATGGCCTGGAAAAGCAGTAGAAGATGGTCCAAGTCCTTGGGCCCCTACACCCATGTGGGAGAACTAGAAGAAGCTCTTGACTCCTGGCTTCGGCCCTCGGTGCAGCTCCGGCTGTTGAGGCCAATTGAGGAGTGAACCAGGAGATGGAAGATCTTTCTCTCTATCTGCCTCTCCTTCTCTCTCTGTGTAACTCTGCCTTTCAAATAAATAAATAAATCTTTATTAAAAAAAAAAAAGAAAGAAAGTAGGTTTTACAAAATAAGGTGGAAAGTATTGTCTCCTATTTTCTGGAAAAGAATGTGTAGAATCTTCTTTAAATATCTGGTACAAATATCCATGAACCCACCAAATCCACAGATTTCTTTTTAGGAAGTTTTTAAACCATAAATTCAATTTCTTTTATAACTATAGTGTTATTGAAGAAATTTACTTTGTCTTAGTTAAATTTTGTTAGTATTCTTTCCAGGAATTTGTCACTTTTTGTGTAGTTTGTAAAATGTATATGTGTAGAGTTGTTCATAGTGATACTGAACTATCCTTTTGATGGTTATAGTGTCTGTAATGATGTTTCTTCCTTTATTGCTATTATTGATATCTTATATCTTTTCCATTTCATTTTTTTAACAGGCAGAGTGAACAGTGAAAGAGAGAGAGACAGAGAGAAAGGTCTTCCTTTTTGCGGTTGGTTCACCCTCCACTGGCCACCATGGTCAGTGTGCTGCGGCCGGTGCACCACGCTGATCTGAAGGCAGGAGCCAGGTGCTTCTCCTGGTCTCCCATGGGGTGCAGGGCCCAAGCACTTGGGCCATCCTCCACTGCACTCCCGGGCCATAGCAGAGAGCTGGCCTGGAAGAGGGGCAACCTGGACAGAATCCGGTGCCCCGACCGGGACTAGAACCTGGTGTGCCAGCACCGCTAGGTGGAGGATTAGCCTATTGAGCTGCGGCACCAGCCCCATTTCATTTTTGCTTTGTTAGTTTTGCTATAGATGTGTTGATTTTATTGATATTTCCCAGTGGGAAAACATTAGTTAACTGATTTTCTGTTTTCTTTCTGTTTTCAATTTCATAATTTGTGTTCTTAATTATTTATATTAATTCTTGAGGCTTACTTTGTTCTGCCATTTCTATTTCTTGAGTTGGGAGCTAAATTATTGATTTGACACTATTCCTTTTTTATAGCTTAAACATTTAATCCTACAAATTTCCCACTCAGCACCTTGTCACTATGCTTCACAAATTTTATGCTTATTTTAAGTTTTTATTTCAGTTTGACAATGAGTTATTTAGAAGTATGTGTTTGAATTTTAAGTGTTTGGAGATTTTCCAGTTATCATTCTATTACTGATTTCTAGTTTGACTCCATTCTGATCATATAACATATAAATATTTAAATTATTTTCTATTTTTATTTGGTATATGTTCCACAGACACTTAAAAGAATCTATGTTGTTTTTTTTTTTTTTGACAGATAGATTTAGACAGTGAGAAAGAGAGCGAGAGACAGAGAGAAAGGTCTTTCTTCGGCTGGTTCACCCCCCAAATGGCTGCTATGGTTGGAGCTGCGCAGATCCAAAGCCAGGAACCAGGTGCTTCCTCCTGGTCTCTATGCGGGTGCAGGGGCCCAAGCACTTGGGCCATCCTCCACTGCCTTCCTGGGCCACAGCAGAGAGCTGAACTTGAAGAGGAGCAACCAGGACTAGAACCTGGCGCCCATATGGGATGTGGGTGCTGCAGGTGGAGGATCAACCAAGTAAGCCACGGCGCCAGCCCAGAATCTATGTTTTTTTTTTTTTTTAAAGATTTATTTTATTTATTTGAAAGACAGAGTTACAGACAGAGGTAGAGACAGAGAGAAAGAGGTCTTCCATCTGCTGGTTTACTCCTCAGATGGCTGCAATGGCTGGACTTGAGCCAATCTGAAGTCAGGAGACAGGAGCTTCTTCCGGGTCTCCTACGTGGGTGCAGGGGCCCAAGGATTCAGGCCATTTCTGCTGCTTTCCCAGGTCATAGAGAGAGTTGGATTGGAATTGGAGCAACCTGGACTAGAACCGGCCCCTTATGGGAAAAAGGCAACACCACAGCACCAGCCCCAAAAGAATCTATATTATGAAGTTATTGGGTGGATTTTTGACTCATTATTTTTATTTTTTGATTTTGATGAGTTCATGTTTTTCCCTTTTATATTAAACCATAGTTTCAGTTATATCAGATCTATCAATTTTTGTTTCATTTATTTTAAAGCTCTGTTTCTTGGTAAATATACATTTAGATATAAATGTCTTCCTGACCCTTTTTATCATGTGGGCCATTTGTGTTATTGGCAGTTTTCTGAAGTCAGCTTTTATCTCTTTTGACAAAGATTTTTTATTTACTATTTGAAATTCAGAGAGACACAGAGGGTTTCAGGGTCACACACACACACACACACACACACACACATTTCATTCACTGGTCCATGCCCCAAATGTCTGCATAAGAGCAGGGGCTGGGTGGGACTAGCTGAAGTCAGAGCCCGGAGCTACATCTTGTCCTATGTGTGTGGCAGGGCCCAGGCAGGGAGCTGAATCAGAAGTGGAGCAGTTGGAACCTGAACCAGAGGTCTGATAAGTGGTATTGGTATCGCAAGCAACAGCATAACTTGCTTTGTCACAATACTGGCATCTTCTATCTGTTATTAGTATAGAAACTGCTACTTTTGTTTAATTAATGTTTTCACAGCATATATTTTTTACTTGTCTGTCTATATAGATTGCTATATTTAAAGTATGTTGTAGCTAGAATACAGTTTTCTAACTTTATTTTATTTTTGATCCACACTACTTATCTCTGTCTTTTGTTCGGTATGTTTGGGCATTTATATTTAATTGCATTATTGATATTCTAAAGTTTAAGCTTTCCCTTTAATATTAATTTGAGTGATTTGTTCTTTGTTTTTTCCTGTTTTTGTTTTCTTTTTCCAGTGTTCTGTGGATTACTTGAACAATTTTAAAAGCACAGTTTTGAAAGATCTAAAATGTTCTTGAGTGCATATTTATCAATATAATTGTAGTGATTGCTATAGGAATTACATATACACTCACATACATACACACACACACCTATTTCACTATGTTTAATTTTACCAGTACGTATGAAACTACAATCCTTCCTTCCCTTTATAACTCCACAGTCTCTAATTTATAATAAAATTAACTTAATTATTTCCTTTACATATGTTCAGAGCCACATTTTAATTATTTATTCTATCAACTCTACTCTTAATTTGGAAAACTGAAATGGACAACTAATTATGTTTCTATTGAGCCATAATTTTGTTCATTCTGTATTGTGTTTTCATTTCCATTATCTTGAATTCTTTTTTCTTTTTCTTTGCACTCTTTGGTTTTGAAAACTTTCTGTAGTTATTATTTTAGATTTTGTCTCTCAGTGACAAATTTTCCTAGTTTCCTTTATCTGAAAATAATTTCCCTGGATATGAAATTCTGGATTGACAGCTCTTTTCATTCAGTGCTTGAAATATGTGTGCCATTTATTTCTGACTTCAGTAGTTTCTGGTGAGAAATGTGCTATCATTTGATTTGTTTTTTTCCTCTTGTAGGTAATGCATTGCTTCTCAGGCTGCTTTCAAGGTTACTTTCTTCATCTTTTGTTTTCTGAAATTTGAGTATGATATGTCTTGGTAACCTTTCTTTGGATTTATCTATTTGGGATTCATTCAACTTCTTAAATCTGTTTACATTTTGTAGCCACATTTGGAAAATTTCAATCATTCTGTCTTTGATTAATTTTCCAGCCTTATCCACCTTGCTCTTTTTCTAAGACACTAATTACAATAACACTAGGCTTTTTGTTATAGTCTTCAGGTCCCTGGGCTGCTTCTAATTATTTATTTTCAGTCTATTGCCTTTGTGTTCAGATTGGATAATTTCTACTGCGACATTTAGAAGTTCATCAGTTGTGTCATCTCTCTTGTTACTGAGTTTTTTTTATCTGGTAATGTTTGTAGTCCACTGAATATATTTCAGTTTAAACATTCCATTTATTATTTCTTCATATGTCCAATTACTTTGCTGGACATTCTATCTCTGCTGCAACTTTCTAACTTCAAAAAATTTGTTTCAAGCATCTTCCTGATTGGCTACTACAGCATATTTAGAATGACACTACTGTGAAATTCTTCTCAGATGATTCTACCATCTAAGCAATTGCAATTTGACATGTGTGTATCGTCTCTTCTCGTTCAGTTCGGGATCCTCAGCTTTTCATATAGATCCTAGATGTTTTGGATGTTGCTATGATCAGAATGTTGTTGTTCCTGCTCCCCCCAGCCCTCATTCATATGTTAGAATAGAATTTTCAGTGTAATGCTATTCACTAGTGAAGTCATTAGGATTAGATTAAGTTGTGAGGGCTTGACGGAATTAATGTTCTTTCAAAAGAAATTGAAGGGGTTGGCATTAGGAACAGCATTTAGGTCACCTCTATCCATGTTGGAATCACTAGTTCAAGTCCAAGTTGTGAATCACTAGTTCTGGTCCCTGTTATGGCTTCTTGCTAATGTATACCCTTTACATGGTAGATGATAGTTTAAGTTCTCTCCCTGCTGCTGACATGGGAGACCCAGATTGAATTCTGGGATCCTGGATTCAGGTTGCCCATCCTAGACTATTGCACTTGGGGAGTGAACCAGTAGAAGAGATACCTTTCTCCATCTGTCTATTTCTCTGTTTCTCTGTTCCTTTCAGTTAAATAAAATTAAAAAAAAAAAAACGTGCAGCAGATCTTCTGATGTAGTAGGTTAGGTTACTACTTGGGACAGGAGCATTTCATATGGAAGTATCTGGTTCAAGTCCTTGCTACTTTGCTTGTGATCTAGCTTTGCACATCCTAGGAAGCAGTAGGTAATGGCTTAAGAACTTGAATTGAGCTCACTTGACTAATCCTCCACCTTGCAGCACCAGCATCCCATATGGGCACCGGGTTCTAGTCCTGTCTGCTCCTCTTCCAGTCCAGCTCTCTGCTGTGGCCCGGGAAGGCAGTGGAGGATGGCCTAAGTCCTAGGGCCCTGCACCTCCATGGGAGGAAGCACCTGGCTCCTGGCTTCGGATCGGCTCAGCGCTGGCCTTAGTGGCCATTTCGGGGGTGAACCAGCGGAAGGAAGACCTTTCTCTCTGTCTCTCTCTCTCACTGCCTAACTCTACCTGTCAAATAGTTAAAAAAAAAAAAAAGAACTTGAGTTCCTGCCACTCACACAGGATAAACAAACTGAGTTCCTAGCTCCTGGCTTAGGCCTGGCCTAGCCCTGGCTCTTGTGGGCATTTGGGGAGTGAACAACTGGATGGAAAATTCTTTCTCTCTTTCTCTCTTCCTCTGCATTTCAAGTAGATGAAAATAAGTAAACATTTTGAAAACTTAGAAGTTGAAGACAACCGTCCTCCTCTCTTGTCATTCTGTACTGCAGAAAGCGATGCCATCTATGAAACACAAAACGAGCCCTCATCAGACATGTTAGCACCTTGGTCTTGGACTTCCCAGTCCCTAGAACTGTGATAAATAAGTTCTATTATTATGTATATATCACCCTGTATAAGCTATTTTGTTATAGCTGCTGAGTGCATCAAGACCAGAATGCCATTCTGAGATTCTGGATCTCATTTAAACTTGTGTTGCATGGTCCTCCTCATCCCTTGCTCTGCTGTGCTAAGAGGGATGTGCTGTGTGACTGCCAGAGCACAGGGGTGCAGGAACAAGTTCTCCACTCTGTTGACATCTAGGTGGAGAGGAGTTCTTTGTTAGTGTTGGATGTGGTGGGCATTCAGACTCCCACAGTGGATGTCACTGATACCCACTGTCTACAGAGGAAGCATAGGCACCTCCTTCTGGGACCATGCACCCTCCTATGCATCATCTCTCAGAGAGGGAAATGAGAATTTATTACTGCCAGCAGATTGAGACATTTGGAACTTCTATGTGTCTTACTAATACCGTGTGTGTTAGTAACCTATATCCTACTTGTGTGTATTAAAGTGTATGTATTAAAGTCACGGTACCCTATTCAATCTTCATGCCCAGTGGGGTGTAACATGCTTTACTACAGCTCAGAAGGGGTAGGACTCCAGCTCCTTAGCTTCTACTGGTGTGACTGGGGATAGGATGATTGCTTTTCTCTGCGCTGTTTAGCTGCAGACAGCAGGTGTGGTCTGACAGATCCATCTTCTGAGGCTACTTTTGCTTTGGTCCTTTAGCTGAAGGGAGCAATTTTTCTGGGGGCTTTTGTTTGTCTGCTCCAGCAGACAGTCCCTGGTGGCTGACTTCTCCAGAAAGTAGTGGTCCCATTTAGATTTGTGTCCCTTACTGGTCTGTCTACTTCTCTTCTATATACAGTGTCTTCTTGTATTTCATTTCATTTTAGATTTATTTATTTATTTGAAAGCCAAAGTTACACAAAGGGAGTAGAGGTGGGGAGAGAGAGAGAAAGAGAAAGAGAAAGGGGGGGGGGTCTTCCTTCTGATGGTTCACTCACCAATTGACTGCAATGGCTGGAGATCCGCCGATCTGAAACCAGGAGCCAGGAGCTTCTTCCAGGTCTCCCATGTGGGTGCAGGGGCCCAAGGACTTGGGTCATCTTGTACAGCTTTCCCAGGCCATAGCAGAGAGCTGGATCAGAAGTGGAGCAGCCAGGCTTTGAACCGGTGCCCATATGGGATGCCAGCACTGCAGGCCAGGGCATTAACTTGCTGTGCCACAGAGCAGGCCTTTTCTTGTATTTTAGATACACAACCTTTAGAGTTGTTAGCTGTATAGTGAAGAAGAATAGAGAAAGTACATCACATGTATTCCACATTCCAAACATTGATACTTGACTAATCTTTCAATGCTGTATTTTTCATGGTCACATGCTAAAAATTCCAGGTTCCACCCACTGGTGAAAGGCTGTAGTTGACATTACTTAGTCTGCAGTTTCATGATAATCTGGTCCCATCTCCTCATTTTTTAGATAACAATTCAACATTCCCTATCCAGAGATTTTGCTGGAGCAGAGCATCCTGTTCCCTTGGCTTAAGTTGTGGATTTATCTTATAAAACAAAATAAAACTGGGTACAGCACTGTTATGAACACTGTCATACACAGTGCCAGGTAAAAGTAATTTTACTATGCTTTTGTATTAGTTTGCAAGGGCAAAAATATCTTGGTCTGGGGGCTTAACCAAGGACCTTAGCTCTGAAAACTGGAAGTCCAACTCAAATTTCTTTTCTTTTTTTAAGATTTATTTATTTATTTGAAAGGCAGAGTTACAGAGAGGCAGAAGCAGAGAGAGTGGAAGGAAGGAAGGAAGGAAGGAAGGAAGGAAGGAAGGAAGGAAAAATTTTCCATCCATTGGTTTACTTCCCAGATTGCCACAATGGCTGGAGCTGCACTGATCTGAAGCCAGGAACCAGGAGCTTCCTCCAGGTCTCCCACGTGGATGCAAGGGCCCAAGGACCTGGGCCATCTTCTGCTTTCCCAGGCCTTGGCAGAGAGCTGGATCGGAAGTGGAGTAATCCAGACTCAAACTCGTTCCCCTATGGGATTCAGGCATTGTAGGTGGTGGTTTTACCCACTATGCCATGGTGCTGGCCCCCAAGATCAAATATCTGACAGGATTGGTTTGTTCTCTGACTTGTAGATGTATGTCTGTGTTCTTACAAGATCTCTCTATGCATGCACTCCCCCCAACACACACATGTCTCTGAGGGTCCTAACATCCTTTTATTAAATGAATAAAAGCCATATTGAATTAAAGCTCATGCTAATGGCCTACTCATAACTTAACTATCTTTACACATCTTGTCTCCAAATAGATCTACATTCTGAGGTTAAGGCTTCAACATATAAAGAGGGTGAGGGAGGTACACCTTAGTTTAATTGTCCTAATGTGATTTGGAATATAGAATGTGCTTTATGCATCTCTTCAATTAATGGTTAAAAGTTATGGATCAAAACCAGTTAAGTAGTAAGAAACTGACATTTGAGCACTTTTTGATTGTGACAAAAGAATAAATGATCATATCCTTTGGTGGTAGAAGTCACATCTCAATGAATAAAGGGTGGCAAGGATGAATGTTTTCTTCTGATAGCATCAAAGTCTGGAATGTTCAGACAACCTTCCTAAGGGTCTAGACTTTAGGAGCAATTAGAGTGTTTTGTCCTTTGCAATCTAAATAAATTCAGCAATTGGACCATAACACTTGTCGTCAGAATGCTTACAAAGCATTAGAAGAAAGCTTTAAAAGAGGCAAGAATGGTAATAAAGATCATTCTCATTTGTTCATTTCACCAGAAGAAATAAGAAATGAAATGATGTGATAAACCTTTTAGACTTGATACCTAATGTAGTTAGAAAAAAAGATTTTCTAAGCTCCAAGAATTGCTGACTATTTTCACTGTTTAAGTTCAGATGCAAAGATAATGCCAGCATTTTAAAATGAAACTTCACCATTTTGTTTGAAATTCCTACAACAGTAAGAGCAGGAGTTACTTCCGAGGATAGAGGGAGTCTCAATTTCGACTTGGTTCAGGTCTCTACCCAAAACCTAGGATTCTGACCATGCTAGAAAATCGAGAATTTTGGAAATTAAGATCATTTTCTGAAAACAGATTTTTTATTTGTTGTTTTTTAATTTTTCCCTTTTTTAAAATTTATTTTATTTATTTGAAAGATAGAGTTACAGAAAGAGGTAGAGCCAGAGAGAGAGAGAGGTCTTCCTTCCACAAGTTCACTCCCAAGATGACTGCAATGGCCAGAGCTGAGCTGATCTGAAGCCAGGAGCAAGGAGTTTCTACCAGGTCTCCCATATGGGTGCAGGGTCCCAAATTCTTGGACTATCAACCACTGCTTTCACAGGCCATAGCAGAAAGCTGGATAGGAAATAGAGCAGCCGTGACTCGAACCAGCGGTAATATGGGATGCCAATGCTGCAAGCAGTGGCTTTACCTGCTACGCCACAGCGCCGGCCCCAACCATGTTCTCTTGGAGACAGAATCGCCCACCTTCCCCATGCCTGGCTTCTAAACGTTCCCTTCCTATGATCTAGGAAGTGTATGACCCACAGCATCTTTTTTTTCTCAATGCAATTCCCCCAGAAATGGCAGATGAACAAAAAAGTGACGTCTTTAGGAATTTACAAGTCATTTATTTTAAGACTTGTCAAAACTCTCACCTTCTTAGTGTGACAATGAGGACTGTACCTCCAGAAAAAGTCCCTGTGTGTCCTCTTGTGGTCAACTCAATTCAGTGTACCCTCTCATTTGTCGGCTGCGTGTCCTGATTCTGCCTGAAGAAATAACCGTGGGCCCCTCCAGTATCACAAGCCTTCATCTGTGACTGATGTAGACAATCTCAACAGATTAAACCAGCCCGGTTAAGGAGTAGTGGGAATGAGAAGGAGAGCCATGCCTGGGCACAGAGTCCTCTGAAGAGATCATGCTATTTGTGAGGACTGAGCTTCAATGTGCACCTGGCACAATCAAACTAGAGGACAGCCTGCTGAAGGCCAGTTTAGGGTTTGTTTTGGAGATTTTGTGAGAACAAAAGCAAGGGAAGCAATAGGTCAACAAGACTCAATATTGTGTAATGTAGAAAATTATTTTTTATGCAGTTTTCTCTTCACAACAAACCCACCCAGATTAGCATAACTGCAGTCCTCATGAAAAGTAATTAGACTTGTTGCAATTCAATGTGCAATAATAGGAATTAAGTGTGTCATATTTTTCAAACATGCTTTCACATAGATGATCTTTCCTGAGCACTCTGAAAAAGCTGCAAGGCCCATGACTGTCTTCTATTGATGGCAAAAACATAGATTTGATATCTCCGTGCAGCTTTTGCCCAACACTTTTTAAAAAATTTTTTTAAATTTTTTGGCAGGCGGAGTTAGACAGTGAGAGAGAGACACACAGAGAGAGTTATAGACAGTGAGAGAGAGACAGAAAGATCTTCCTTCCATTGGTTCACTCCCCTAATGGCCACTATGGCTGGCACTGTGCCGATCTGAAACCAGGAGCCGGGTGCTTCCTCCCGGTCTCCCACGCGGGTGCAGGGACCCAAGCACTTGGACCATCCTCCACAGCCTTCCCGGGCCACAGCAGAGAGCTGGACTGGAAGAGGAGCAACCTGGACTAGTACCTGGTGCCCCAACCAGGAGTAGAACCCGGCGTGCCGGCACCGCAGGTGGAGGATTAGACCAGTGAGCATGGCACCAGCCTGCCCAACACTTTTGATTCTTCCAGTATTCAATGACCAGTGATATGCTTCATTCTGAGCACATTTTCTTTGCTTTGCCTGCGAAACCTTTCTTCCATCCAAATTTTCACTGGGTTCACTCACTTCCCAAGCTTCGTCAGATTTGCTTCCTCCAGGATGCAATGTGCTACAGTGCGTTATTCTCAGAAATGCTTTCACTGTAATCCCACATACTGTGGTCCATCTTCACAGCCTTTTCCCTTGTGTACCTACACACCAGGCTGGAGCTCTCAAGAGGTGGGGGAATATCTCACTTGTTAAGCCATCCACAGACTCTAAAACTGCGTCTTGTCCACCACAGGCAGGTGATACTTCAATAGGTGGCATCGTTTATGATTTATTATTTGGAAATACATATACTTTTTTTCATAGATACAAGAATATAATGGTTCTTCCCCCCATACCCACTCCCCAACTCCCATCCCAGCTCCCTCTCCCTCTCCCACCTCATTCATTATTGTTCATTTTAGTTTGATATTTATTTATTTATTATTTGACAGATGGAGTTAGACAGTGAGAGAGAGAGAGACAAAGAGAAAGGTCTTCCTTCATTGGCTCACCCTCCAAATGGCTGCAATGGTCGGCGCTGCGCTGATCTGAAGCCAGGAGCCAGGTGCTTCTTCCTGGTCTCCCATGCGGGTGCAGGGCCCAAACACTTGGGTCATCCTCCACTGCTTTCTCGGGCCACAGCAGAGAGCTGGACTGGAAGAGGAGCAACCAGGAGTAGAACCCGGCCCCCATATGGGATGCCAGTGCCGCATGCGGAGGATTAACCAAGTGAGCCACGGCGCCGGCCCCTTTAGTTTGATTTTATATACAGAGGACCATGTTGAGCATAGATTTCAACAGTTTGCACCCATCCACACACACAACATAGAGAGTACAGTTTGGGAACAAAATTTGCAGTCACCTCTCGTAGTACAACTCAGTAGGGACAGAGGTCTTACATGGGGAATAAATGCACAGTGACTTCTGTTGTTCCTTTAACAATTAACATTCTTATTTATTATGTCAGTGATCACTCAAGACTCTTGCCATGGGCTGCCAAGGCCATGGAAGCCTTTCATGACCATAGACTCCATCAGTATTTGGACATGGCCATAAGCAAAGTGGATGTTCTCTTTTCCCTTCAGAGAAGAGTATATCCTTCTTTGATGACACTTTCTTTCCACTGATGTCTCACAGAGATCCTCTGTATAGGATATTTTTTGCCACAGAGTCTTGGCTTTCCATGCCTGAAATGCTCTCACAGGCCTTTCAACCAGACCGGGAAGTCTTAAGGGTTGATTCTGAGGTCAGAGTGTTATTTACAGTGAATGATGGAAACACATATACTTTTTAAAATGTGCTAACAGATTAAAACCAAGCTCTTCTTCTTCTGCTTCAGCAAGCATTCTCTATACACTTAGACGAACTATGGTTTCATTGCCTCAGAAGTATGATATCATCTTCCAGTTTGCCTAAAATTGTGTTCTAACAATAGGCATTGTTCACTAGCCCACATCCGCTTCTGGGACCACACACTTATGAAATATACAAGAAGTTACATAAGAATAAAGAATTTGAGGTTACATAACCCGCAAGCTAGAGAAACAAGTACGTATGAAATGTCAATGCTACAAGTTCATCTGTTTAGTGGGTACTTATAGCTTCTTCATTTGCACTGTAGACACATAACTTCTAGAATCTTGCTTTGCAGCATTCAGTGGTCCCAATTCCTTTTTGGATTTTTTTTTTCTTTTGACAAGGGGGCTGCACAGCCAACACATCCAATTTCTAAGTTTGGGAAATCACCAGCGTTTGTATATTTCCATAATTTTATGAGATTACGGTTTTGTTAAAAACTACAGATAGTTTTCAAGGTACTATTTTTTTAAAGATTTACTTATTTATTTGAAAGTCAGAGTTACACAGAGAGAAGAAGAAAGGCAGAGAGAAAGCAAGGTCTTCCATTCCCTGGTTCACTCCCCAGTTGGTCGCAATGGCCTGAGCTGCACTGATCAGAAGCCAGGAGCCAGAGCTTCTTCCAAGTCTCCCACGTGGATGCAGGGGCCCAAGGACTTGAGCCATCTTCTACTGCTTTCCCAGGCCATAGCAGAGGGCAGAATTGGAAGTGGAGCAGCCAGGACTCAAACCGGCACCCATATGGAATGCCAGCACTGAGGTGGTGGCTTTACTTGGTATGCCATAGCGTGGGCCCAAAATGTACTATTTTAACGTACGGTATTTCTGAAGATTTTACTGAGTGTATTATGATCTGGTGCTTCTCAATCTTTATTTCATGCGGATTACCTGGAGGTTTTGTTAAAATGGAAATTAAGATTCAGCAGGTCAAGTTGGGGCTTGAGCATCTGCATTTCCAACAAGATCCCTGAAAATGCCATTAGTGCCAACTCTGGAACATATTTTCACTCCTACTGAATAGTGCTCAAAAAGGACTTGAGAGTAAGTTGAGAACAACAATACGATAGATAAACAGAATGCTCATGCTTCTGATCATTTTTCTCGATGTGAAATAGATTGATCCTGGTTCAAATGCCATTTCAAATACCATTGTGCATTTTCAAAGAAGCTTGATAGCATGGTTCTTAAAGTTAGACATTTTGGATTTGATCTCTAGATTGCTCCTTAAGTGGCTGGTCATTCTTGAACAAAGTTATTAATTATTTTATCAAGTTGCAAACATTGAGCCAGTTACTAACCCTTAAAAAAAAAAAAAAAAAAACTCCCTACTTGGAGTTGTTCTGCAGAAAATGATGAATTTATATGATAGCAATCAGTGTAGGCTATAACAAATGCATGCTACATTATAGTTATTATTATAGTAATCTCCCTTTAGAAACTGGGAAATATGTATAGTTCATCTGATTTTAGAATGAAAGGGATTTTATGGATTGTCCAACTCAGCCTTCCCCTGACAGTCCAGGTCCCTCTGATGTGCCATCCCTGAGTGAGATTCAGAGATATGGTTTTTGCTGAAGCACAGTTTGCTTAATTCAGATGCTCCTTTCCATCCTACTCCCTCATGCTTGTCAAGATTCTTTATGTATCTCTTAAAATAAAGCATACAGAAGCATCTCCTGTGTTTCTAGGGTGGCCTAATCCCAGGTGTACTGAAGAATGGGTTTCCCCAAGTCTCTGGTCCTACCAATTTGAGTTCTGTCTTGCAACCCAGGTGCACAATGGCTCTGGGCCACCTCAGGCTGGATTCAGTGAAAATCAAAACTGGCTACATCTTGGTGTCCCCTGTGTGATCCTGTCACTCCTCTCTCCCATCATCCTGTGTAGAGTATGTAGGAGTCTTCTAGATCCCTTACTATTATCTCTGCTAAATGACCTCCTGCTGAATTGACCTCATACCAGTCCACATTGGTTTGACCAGTTTTTCCATCAATGAATTTGCTTATTCTCCTCAGTTTGTGTCAAAAGTAAAATACATCAACAGACACACACTTGAACTAGGGTACTGCTATAAATTTGTCAAAAAAAAAAAAAAGAAATTAAATGTTTATTTTGGTATCAAACATTTTGAAATCCATGCATAATTTTTCCTAAGATACATTTTCCATGACCTTAACATTTCAATGCATGAATTAAAAATTGTACCAACAGAAATATCTTCTAATTCCCTTTTCCACGAATCTTTAGAAGTACCTTTGAGAATTTGTTAGTTTGATTTCAAAGTTCTTGCCTATTTCAGGAATAAAAGTTCTGAATAAGAGAATTCTAAAATTATCATGAGAAATTGGTACTTAAGGAATGTCCTTAAATTTGACTTTTATAAATTTATCATTAATCAAAGAAAAGACCACACATAAGGGCTGGCACTGTTGTGTAGCAGGTAAAGCTGCTACCTGCAACCCGACATCCCAGATTGGCACCAGTTCAAGTCCTGACTGTTCCACTTTTGATCCAGCTCCCTGCTAATGGCCTGGGAAAAGCAGTAGAAGATGGCCCAAGAGCTTGGGCTCCTACTACCCACACAGCAGACCTGGAAGAAGCTTCTGGTTCCTGGCTTCAGCCTGGCCCAGCCCTGACTGTTGTAGCCATCTGGGGAGTAAACCAGTGGATGGAAGATATCTCTCTCTACCTCTGCCTCTGCCTCTTCTTCTCCCTCTTCCTCTCTTTGACTTTCAAATAAATGAAAAATATTTTTAAAAAAATTCAGCAACCTACAAATTACAAAAGAGGAAAATACCCACACAGTTTCTGGCAATACATGGGAAAACTATTTTTAAAAAGTAATAAAACAAAGGCCACCATAAAAGATTTTAATTACAGCTGCTTTATTCTAGAGCAGCATTTAAGTGTTCCCAGGGAGATTAAGTATTAATGCATACTTACCTAGTGCGAAATTATCTGTTATTGGTCAACCAGAATCTATTGATTGATTTTCCTCATTTCTTTTCTACCAATTGATTGTAGGTTACAGTCTACATATTTGTGAAATTGTTTTTAGTAAGCTGCTGAAAGAAAACAGGTATGAAATGTAACACTATATCTTTTACAAATTTTGTTAGGTCTGGATGAGACAGATAGTAGTGATTATATATTAATTTCAGGATATATTTTTGCAATGATGTATATGTTGCAATACTTTTTGCCTTCCGTGTCCTCTCTGAGCAATGGCTCTAGTGATGAAGAAAACAATATTGGCTGAAATGTGAATGTGGCCTACAACTTTCTTGTCTCCCTCTATTCACTGCTCTGACAATGTGAATAGCTTTATTTTCAATGGTCATGAATATTAACTGAAATCTTTACTCCCAATTGTCAAGACCTACAGCCAAAGGAAACCCAAGGGTAAAAACACTAAGTTAGGGATAGGGTAGAATCCCAAGAGGGTGAAGTAAAATCCAGGAAGGGAACGTGTTTGTCTCATGTGGCCTCTACTCATATGGCAATGAGGCAGTGCTCATCACTTAGGATAGCTAATGACTCCTAGGACCCTGGGGTCGCAGGATGGCCCGCCCTGGGAGGCAAGAGTGTCTGTGGTCCTTCTAGTTGTGGCTACATCAGTGAAAATTTCCTGCCCAACCAATCTAAGGCCCAGTACTTCAGTTGGCTAGAAGCCTCTCATCCAAGGTGTGGGAAATGGCTACATCCTGCAGAAAATGAGGTGTCTATGCTATGCAGCGTGGAGTTATATTGCTTCTGGTGTCTGAAATAGTGTGGAATTTAAGGGAATGAGGTGTTCTTTGCTTAAAGTGACCACACAGATCCTAGGATTTATCTTAGTTTCCATTTGAATTTATCAGGAGTAAATACCTCCAGGAATAAAACCTCAGTGAACACCAGACAGTTTTCTTATCTAAAATTGGATTTAACACAGGCCAGTCTCTCTAGCTGGGGCATATTATCTCATCTCTTTTATCCAGATTTAATTGCATGAGAATGTTATCTTCCTTTTATCTTTCCATGTACATTTTTTTAATTAATGGTTTGCTTTTCTTGCCTCCTGCCCATGTTTTCTCCTGTCACTGGATTACTCTAGGTACCAGAATATGTATCTAGGTGAATTTTCTTGTTCCTGTGTTTATATTTTGTGTCAAATTGGTCTTGTTTGTATTGCATCTTTGCTAGTAATCTGGGTATCATAAACTTCAATCTCAGACCCATAAATCACAATTCAAATAACACCCAACTTGCTTTTCTTAACTGACAAGTGAGTGGTGGGGAGCAAGGATGGAGGGGGTTGGCTTTGCCTTTCTCAGCAGCTGCAGCACACAAGGGCAGAGTTCTGTGCCCCAGGGGAAGACATCCAAGCAGCAGCACATACTCCCCGCTGGAAGCTATGTGGGAGCTCTAAAATGAGAACTACGATGACTGATGTTGACTCAGGGACTTGTGCAGTGTGAAACTGAAGAGCAGGGGCAAGTTTGAAGCAGGCAGCGTGGCTAGAACTTTCTGAACAAGCAGACAAGGCAACTCCACTGATCCCAGGGTCACTGGCTGTCAGCCCTGAAAGCTCAGCCTGGCCTCAGGTCCTGGAGGCACCCACCTCCCCTTCAGGTGGACACAGGCTGTGATCTTATATACCCATAGGAAAGCCCATTCCTTTTAGTTCCACACGTCTGGGTTTCTTAAACTTGTATTTACCAAAGAGTGCTAAATATAGGCATCCATATCTATATTACTATATGTACTGTTTACTATAGCATTTTTTTCTGTTGGTAATGGACATTTGTTATCTTTCTAATTAAGCTTTTATAATAGTATAGATTAATTCTGCTATAGGTCTTAATTTGTTATTGGTCACTTGACATACAAAACTAAAATCTTATTTGATAGTTGAATGAATGATGTGGGAAAGGAAAGGGTGGTATACAAATTAAAAAGGAAGGGGTGGTGGCTGGCACCGTGGCTCAATAGGCTAATCCTCCACCTGCAGCGCTGGCACACCAGGTTCTAGTCCCGGGGGCGCCGGATTCTGTCCTGGTTGCTCCTCTTCCAGTCCAGCTCTCTGCTGTGGCCCAGGAGTGCAGTGGAGGATGGCCCAAGTCCTTGGGCCCTGCACCCGCATGGGAGACCAGGAGAAACACCTGGCTCCTGGCTTCGGATCGGTGCAGAGCACAGGCCGCAGCGCACCAGCCACAGCGGCCATTGGAAGGTGAACCAATGGTAAAGGAAGACCTTTCTCTCTGTCTCTCTCTCACTGTCCACTCTGCCTGTCCAAAAAAAAAAAAAAAAAAAAAAAAAGGAAGGGGTGGTTATGAAGAGAAGACATTTAGAGGATTAGAGGATAGTATTATGGTATAGAGGATTAAGCCACTGCCTGCAACACTTCCATGCCACATGGGTGCTAGTTCGTGTCTGGCTGCTTCACTTTAGATCCAGCTCCCTGCAAATGGCCTGAGAAAAGCAGTGCAAGATGGCTCAAATGTTTGGGCCCCTGCTACCAATGTGAGAGAATTGGATGAAACTTCTGGATCCTGACCAGTGTTGCCTATCATGGACATCTGAGGAGTGAACTAGTGTATGGAAGATATCTCTTTCTTTGTCTTCTCCCCATCCCCTTTCTTTGTAACTTCAACTTTCAAAATAAATAAACAAATCTTTTTAAAAATAAGACATTCAAGAGACAAAGCAAGCAAATACAATAAGTGGAACTTGTTTAGACTTAGATATAAATAAAGAAATGATTAAAATCTATGAAACAGTGTCTTGGCTTTCCATGCCTGTGTAACTCATGGGCATTTTAGGCAGATCCAAATGCCTTAAGGGCTGATTCTGAGGCCAGGATGCTGTTCAGGACATCTTCCTTTCTATGAGTCTGCTGTGTATCCCGCTTCCCATGTTGGATCGTTCTCCTCTTTTTAATTCTATCAGTTAGAATTAGCAGACACTAGTCTTGTTTATGTGATCCCTTTGACTCTTAATCCTATCATTATGATAAATTATGAACTGAAACTGATCACTCTGACTAGTGAGATGGCATTGGTACATTGTTGGGGTTGAATTGGAATCCCCTGGCTCATTTATAACTCTACTGTTTGGGGCAAGTCCGATTGAGCATGTGCCGAACTGTATATCTCCTCCCTTATTCCCGTTCTTATCTTTAACAGGAATCACTTTTCAGTGAAATTTCAACACCTAAGAATAATTGTGTGTTAATTAAAGAGTTCAACCAATAGTATTAACTAGAACAAAAAAATTACTAAAAGGGATAAAGTATTAAGTTGTTCTGCAACAGTCAGGACAAGGGCTGATCAAGTCACTGTTTCTCATAGTGTCCATTTCACTTCAACAGGTTTCCTTTTTGGTGCTCAGTTAGTTGTCACCAATCAGGGAGAACATATGATATTTGTCCCTTTGGGACCAGCTTAATTCACTCAGCATGATCTTTTCCAGATTCCTCCATTATGTTGCAATTGACCGGATTTCATTTTATTTACTGCTTTATAGTATTCTAGAGTACATGTCCCATAATTTCTTTATCCAGTCTACTGTTGATGGGCATTTGAGTTGATTCCAGGTCTTAGCTATTGTGAATTGAGCTGCAATAAACATTGAGGTACAGACAGCTCTTTTATTTGCCAATTTAATTTCCTTTTGGGTAAATTCCAAGGAGTGGGATGGCTGGGTTGAATGGTAGGGTTATATTCAGGTGTCTGAGGAATCTCCAGACTGACTTCCATAGTGGCTTTACCAGTTTGCATTCCCACCAACAGTGGGTTAGTGTCCCTTTTTCCCCACATCCTCACCAGCATCTGTTGTTGGTAGATTTCTGAATGTGAGCCATTCTGACTGGGGTGAGGTGAAACCTCATATATATATGTTTTAATAAAATGAATTTCAATTAAGTTTTTAAATACTCCAAGAACACAAGAGTTAAATATGATTTTACCACCTGGTTCTCTCTGGATCCTTTCCTCTCCCTTCACTCCTAGGGCAGTCTCTCTAGTCTCCCCAGCCACATGTCCCCGACAGTGACTGCTAATGTGCTGCCAATCTTGTTCCTCAGCCTTTCTTCACAGAGCAAGTGAAAAAAATCACAAAAATGCAACTATGACAGTCAAGTGTTCAATAGGTCCCATTTTCTTTCTGTTGAAGTGTGAACACCCATTGTAGGGTTCTCCCTATTTTGACCAGTTCCCTTCCTAGCTGTTCCATATTCCCAGGGGCTGCCGACTCCCTGATACCAAGGTATCAGTACACAATTATGTTATGACTTACTAATGGATTTTTAAAACTCAGATTAAGCTAGTTTCAGAGCTCAATAAGATCAGTCCTAGGTGGCTTAGGACTGCAGAATTTGGAATTAAAGGGGAATACATGTAATAGATTTGCGTTTATCACAGCCATAAAAAGCTATTTAAAACTTTATTGGAAGAAAGTTAATCCTCTAAATAAGTAAAAGATCAAATTTTAAACTGTTTTTTTTTATTTTTAAAGCTATGAAAATTGTAGAATATAATTATATTGATTGGCACTTTCCATTTCTAGTGTTGGTTCTTAGCTACTTGTAATGAAATGGGATTTCCTTGATATGTGGCATTTTATCATTTAGGAGAAGGCTCACATGATTTCAACTAATAATTGAGTCCTACAAAATGAAAAAAAAAGATCTTACTAAGACTTCATTTTGTATGGAACTGATAATAATAATTTCTCTGTAATTTCTGTGGGGTTATATTTTATACTGTAACAGACCTGAAGATATGAACAGGTCATAACTAAAAGAGTTTGCAAAGTACATTACCATTTGGTATTAGGAATGTATCTGCTTTCACATCATATGCAAATTACAATAATACAGGGATAAAGTAGAAGACTTAGCAGGAAGGCCATTATGATATGAAATGTGTGCTTATTTTGAAAATTTACTGAAAGGGTGCCATTAATAATTCCTGCATTTTGGGGACAGCACTGTGGCATAAACCTCCACTGGCAATGCTGGCATCCCATGTGGGAGCTGATTCCAATTCCAGCTACTCATCTTGCAAATCAGCTCCCTGCTTATGGCCTGGGAAAGCAATAAAAGATAGTCAAGGTGCTTGCACCTCTGCACCTTCATGGAAGACCCCAAAGAAGCTCCTTAATCTTGGCTTTGGATTGGTTCAGCTCCAGACATTGTAGCCAGCAGATGGAAGACCTTCCTCTCTGTCTCTCCCTCTCTATGTGTGTAACTCTACCTCTAAAATAAATAAGTAAAACCTTTAGAAAATAACAATAAAAATAAATGATTCCTATATTTTAAATTTGCTTTCCTGTTGTGATAAAATTCAAAGCTTGTGCCAAGTACCTCTTCTATAGTCCTAATCCATCATGGAATATTTCCATTCCATTTTTAGGGTTGCTGTTACTTTTAGTTGTAATTTCTTGGTACCTAACCAATGAAGAGTTTGAACTAAATGACTTCAAAAGTAAGCAGTAGGCCGGTGCCGCGGCTCACTGGGCTAATCCTCCGCCTTGCGGCGCTGGCACACCGGATTCTAGTCCCAGTCGGACGCCGGATTCTGTCCCGGTTGCACCTCTTCCAGGCCAGCTCTCTGCTGTGGCCAGGGAGTGCAGTGGAGGATGGCCCAAGTGCTTGGGCCCTGCACCCCATGGGAGACCAGGATAAGTACCTGGCTCCTGCCATCGGATCAGCGCGGTGCGCTGGTCGCAGCACAGCGGCCATTGGAGAGTGAACCAACAGCAAAGGAAGACCTTTCTCTCTGTCTCTCTCTCTCACTGTCCACTCTGCCTATCAAAAAAAAAAAAAATGATCCTGATAGTTCATGTCATCTTACAAAGACCTCAAAGGCTTCTGGAATTATTTCTTGTATATTAGGAACTTAAATCAGTAGTTTTTACTAAGAAACATCACTCGAAAAGTTTTACATGACTCCTAGTACCTTATGTTGTGTTTACAAAAGTAGGTCGGCTTATAAAATAATTTCTGAAGATGTTTTTAGACAATACAGCTAGAATGAACCATGAGTTCCTTTGGCTCAAGTTGATGTAAGCAGCCTCTACAGAGTCACTCCCAGAGGTGATTCTGCATTTTGCAATGAAAGACTTTGACTCCCTGCCAGATGTAGGAGCATTGAAATGTTGGGTGGCTCCCATGTCAACAGCAGAACTGAGGACACTTGAGATCACGTTGCAGTCTTCCTTTGTCAGGGATGCATTCTGGGGGATGATAAGGCCACACCATGGGGAGATGAAGTGCAGCAGGGGCTGAGAGGATAAGCCGTCATCCGTGGTAAATCCAGAGATGTGTTCTCAGTGAGGATCTCTGAAAGCCACTGTTTTCCAGGTCTGCATAAAGTTACATCATCTACAATAACATCAATCTCCTGAGAATTTTATTCTCTTTCTGACATTACCACCCTGCATCCTGCCACTTCCACATAACACTGAAAAGAGGAAAATAATCACAGTTTACACCCATGGGTCAGGGCAAAGAACAGCATGACCCTCTTTCCCTCCAGAAGTCAGCTCGTCAAAAGCTGTTGTTGGGGACACAAGAAGGTGCAGCGTAAATCAAGGTTGAAACTTTTAATATAATGCAAAGTCACATGCAGTTGATCATGAAGTCAAGACCGTGCTTCTAAATCACAAGGACCGTAGAAATTTTTGACCAAGATTCATCAGATAAGTCCTAGAAGTGCCAATGTTTTCATCCAAGAGCTGGGAGGAATTTTGCCAAATTACATTTTAGAGAGAATCATACATCCTGCTTGTTAGATAAACTATTTAAAAATCTCAAGTCTTTTAAATTTATTCCTTATTTATTACAATTAAACCTGGTTTAAGATGCATATAAAATAGAATTAAATATGAGTATGTCAATATCCTGTAATGATGAAATGGGCTTTGGGTTATCATTTTCTTCAGAAGCATATGAGTGACACCATTGCTTTGAACACAGCATTTCCTGACCTCACCCAGGGTTTGTGACTCAGGCTGTGTGGCAGGGAGCCCAGAACCTGTACTTCTTAATAGCTCTACAAATAATCAGAGATGCACTCTCGCTTGAGAACCATGGGTTAATAGAGAAGTCTGGAGGTACCGCCTTGGATTGCTTCTTGGTTCCCCATAAAAATCACATCCACAAAATGATATTTGAAATGTTTAACAAAATGAACACATTGTTTCACCAAATTAGCCTGTGAAAACTTTGATCTCACAAGGACAAAAAAAGTTATTGGTTTTAAAAATTCCTAGCATAGGGACTTATAAGGTGGTTATGTACTTGTAAAGAAATTTTCCAACTTGTTCACTGCATTAAATAAGGTGATTTTGCAGAACACTTAGAAAAGTGTTTAAAATACAGAAAGAACTCTGTTGGTTTAGAGAGATAGAAGTTAGGGATGATGCCATTGCCTCGGCTCACTAGGCTAATCCTCCGCCTTGTGGCGCCAGCACACAGGGTTCTAGTCACGGTCGGGGCGCTGGATTCTGTCCTGGTTGCCCCTCTTCCAGGTCAGCTCTCTGCTGTGGCCAGGGAGTGCAGTGGAGGATGGCCCGAGTACTTGGGCCCTGCACCCCATGGGAGACCAGGATAAGTACCTGGCTCCTGCCATCGGATCAACGCGGTGCGTGGTCCACAGTGCGCTGGCCGCGGCTGCCATTGGAGAGTGGACCAATGGCAAAGGAAGACCTTTCTCTCTGTCTCTCTCTCTCTCTCACTGTTCACTCTGCCTGTCAAAAAAAAAAAAAAAAAAAAAAAAAAAAGAAGAAGAAGAAGTTAGGGATGATGATAAGAGATAGTGGTGATGATAAATAGGTGACAAATAGATGCATAGATGATAGACAGTAGAGCAATAGAAAGATGATAGGTAGATAGGTGATAGATAGAAGCAGCGACTGAGGGAACTTGTCTGTACCATATGCAGTCTTTTGTTATGCAATGCATAAAGAATAATTCCCCTTATTGGGATACACAGGGGTGCAGGTACAGAGCACATTTGCTAGAAATCAAAAAAGTTGGGCCAACATTGTAGACCAAAACCTTGTGAACTCAGAGTTTCCTTTTTTTTTTTTTAAACCCAGTTTTTTCATTCCTAAAGTAGATATAAAAACTATCAAAAATACTTAATGATCAAATTAGTTGAACAACCTCCCTTACAGTATGATAATAGGACAAATAATTGGTGAATTTCAATACTCAAACTCCTTCTAGCACTCAATTCTATAGATGTATGATTCTGTTAGAACAAACAAGATGCAGTGGAAGGAGCCCACAGGTAGTCAGGCCATTGGACTGTGATGCTAGTTCTGTATTGCAATTTGCAGGTCCTTGCATAGCTCACTACAACTCTAAGAACTACTTAGTTGTGTAAAGAAAAGCTCAGTTGCATCAAGGGTTAGCATTTTTTTTTTTTTTTTCTGTAAGTGGCCAAATGTAGGACTTTACTCTTTGGGAAGGCCTCATGTTATCTGTTGAGACTACTCAACTTGACCACTTTAGGAAGCACGCCTAGATAATGTAAGCAAATGATCCTGTGTTTCCAATCCAGTAATACTATTTATGGACACTGAAAGTTAAATTTTAAATCATTTCCATTTGCCATTAAGTAGTATCCCTTCTTGATTTTTCCCAAGTTTTGAAAATGCAAAAATCCTTCTTTGCTTGTGGGCTGTAAATAACATGGGAAAACTGTGTTTGGTGCTGAAGCTGGATTTTACTGACCTTCAAACTAGGTTATTTTCAAGATTCATTATACTCTCAAATTCTTGATTCTGTTATTATGTTTGATATCATGCCGTTCTAATACACACAATCCTATTTCTGCATATCTACTTGGTATTCTTCCTAAAAATGACCTCATAGTTGCAAACTCATAATTTTGAAGGGTAGTCACAAAGATAACATAGCCTTTCTCTGATATTTAACTCCCATCATTCATCAAAGGGTAAGTTAATTCTCTTCCTTTCAAAATATGCTTCTGAAATCTATAATCCCAGCCAACCTCTTCTAAAGTGAATATAAATGTTGCCAAGACAGGGGCCAAGAGTAATCATTCATTAAACTGAATTTAATTAAATACACTAAAATAAAGCCATCCAACTAAGTATCAAAGATAAATGATCTTAGTATTGTGCTTGTTTAGCAAGGATAAATAATCTTAACATTTCTTTGTTGTTTGTTTGCATTTAACACACACAAATAACAGAAGAAATGATTTTCCATTACCACACATGTTGGTTATTAAATTTTTGCATCATTTTAAAATTTCCTGTCTTAATTATTTTGTCTGTTAGAGTTTTGATCTGCTTCTACTTTTATAACTAGAATTGGTGTTTTCTTAGGGCCAAATAATTAGCTTATTATAATAAATTCTAGAATTATTTATCTATATTTGTTTTATTCTATCTAGGGTTCACTGTTTCAAAGAAACTTGAAGTGTAATTTTTATGAGGATAAATTACTTTCTTTAAATGTACCAAATTCCAAATTTAATATTCTTATTCAAGTTTTAGGAGTATATTAGATTTTCTTAGGACATAAGGTAACAGAGTAAAAAAATCCATATTTTTAGTTCAGCCTATTATCATAAATATTATTATTTATGAAGACACAGAACTTCTTTAAAAATTATGAATGAAAATAGATTAGAGCAAGTGTTTGATTTAGGAGTTATCCTGCTGGTTGGGACTGTTTTTCACACTGCAGTGTCAGGGTCAATGTCCTAAGTCCACTCTCAAGTTAAACTTTACGCTTTTGTGGACTCTGAGAGGTATGAGTGATAGTCCAAGTAGTGGGGTCTCTACCACACACATGTGAGATCCAGAGTGAGTTCCTGGTTACCAGCTATGGTCTGGCCCAGACAAGGTTGTTCAAGATATTTTGAAAGTCCATCAGTGGATGGGAGTTCTATCTCTCTTTCTGTGTATGCCTCTCAATTAAAATTTCTCTAAAGGGAGGAGAGAACTTCCACTTTGATTATGGCCTTGTCCCAATAAGGTCGGAGTTGGTGAACTCGAGAGGCTTCCATAGCCTTGGCAGCTCATGACAAGAGCCTCAGGTGATTACTGACATCATAAATAAGAGTGTCAATTGTTAAATCAACAACAGGAGTCACTGTGCACTTACTCCCCATGTAGGATCTCTGTCCTTAATGTGCTGTACTATGTGAATTAATGGTAAAACTAGTATTGAAACAGTACTTTATACTTTGTGTTTCTGTGTGGGTGCAAACTGTTGAAATCTTTACTTAGTATATACTAACTTGAATCTTAATGAAGAGTGGGATGGGAGAGGGAGTAGGATATGGGATAGTCTGTAGGTGGGAGGGTAGATATGGGGGGAAAGACCGCTATAATCCAAAATCTGTACTTTCAAAATTTATATTTATTAAATAAAATTTTTAAAAAAAAATTTAAATGAATAAATATATTTGAAATTTGGTTAAAAGTGCCATTATGTACAATATAAGAGATAAAGCTCAGATCCAAGGAAGGATTCAAAATGAAAAGGTATTAAGTAATCATAAAATGCTATTTTAGTCACATGACTAGGCTAGTTATGTGACCAGCGTGTCCTGTGCCAAATTGCTGGGCAAAATAATCATGATTTCAGAGAACTATTTAGTTGTGTTATTTTTACCAAAAAACTATGATTTAAAAATATAATACATTAAACATCAAATACGCTCAACCTTACTTTATTAATGTAATGAAGAAAGCAAAGCTAATCTGGTGTTTTCCTAACCCATGGATTATTTATAGTTATTGTGACTTGAACATGATGTAGTTCCTCCATCCATAGACTTGTTTAAATTCCAAAGTCATGAATTGACTTTGTAGTTGATATTGTAGGTGTTTGTAGTATAGAGATTTGATCCAATTGTGATGTCAGGGTTGGGTGTTTGTGAGGCGATTACTCAGGTGGAGTTCTGGCTTTATAAAGATGAGCATACTCCTCTCTTGCTGCTTCGCTCAACCAGGAGATCTTCCTATGCACCTGCTCTGACATCCACCACCCACATCAGATTCTACACCAGTGGAGTCAAGTGATTTTGGACTATGAATCTGCAAAAGGATGAATAAAGTTTAGCATTTCTCTTTATGAGTTGGCTTCCCTCAGATGTTTTACTTATAGCAATGAAAAACTGAATAATACAATGTGTTAAATTAAACATTCTTCGATCCTTGTAGATTTTAGAGGAAGATGGACCAAAGAATCTGTATTTTCACAAGTGACTCACAAGTGACTAAGATGGTTTCGTTATAATTGGGCAAGTTTGGTAAATCCTGGTTTAGCACTTCAGAACCAGTGTTCTCATTTACATAGTTATATCCATGAAATAAGAACTCTGACATCTCCTCTTTCAGTCTACCATACTGGCCATACTGACTAGCACTGCACCTGGAGAATCCGTAACTCTCATGTGCAGGATTTCCTGCACCCAATTTATCTGTCTCATACCTTTAAATGGTTTTGTTCATTTTAGTACATTCTGTCCACTTCATTTTTTTAAATGACCATTAACTTAATTTTCAAGTTTATTTTCATCAGCATTATATTCATAAAAATTACAAAAAGTGTTGCCTTCTAATAAAAATAGTAAATAAAAATAGTGAGACTAGGTTTTTTTCAGTTAATTCATTAGTTCTATTTGGCATTTGCCTCGTATCCAATATTTGTAGTGTAAAACCCTCAATTAAGTGAAACTGATATTTGTGTCTGAACTCTAACTTGAAATTAGTTTAGTATTGTTAAAATCATAGCATTCTCCAACAGAGTTTTGCTTTAAGGTTACTCTTTTCATTTCTGTATCATCATTCTTTGCCAGGTAGTTCAGTATCTGATTCTTACATTATGTCATTTAAGATCCTTGAAGGCCAGATCTCTGGCACATAAATGAGCAGGGTTTCAATAATCTAAACCATTGAAAAATGTAAGACAAAAAGAAGTATTTCTAATATGCTAAAAGAGAATAAAAGATGGAATCATATAAAATGTTCAAGGCCAGAAAAGTGAGGACAGAATGCAGACGAAAAGGGAAAAATAAAGACAGCGAGTAAAGTGTAGCAAATACGAAATGCATTAGGCCAAATATATGGAAAAAAAAAACTTGAAATATCAACATTCTAAAGCATCAACTAAAAGATAGAGACTATCAGTATGCATTTTCTGAAAGAAACCCACATAAAGTAGAAAGACAAAGTAGATGACTTGTGAATGGATGGAGAAAGATATATCAAGGCCAATACCAATCAAAAGCAAACTTAAAAATCAGAGAAATCGATATTTCTGTCTCCTTATAATACATATTAAAATTTAATTTCAGACAAATCAGATTTCAAGGTCAAGAAAATAATGAAAGTTAGGTAAAGAAGAATCTTAAATAGTGATAAAGAGATGAATTCCCTAGAATGCACAATAATCTTTAGAACTAATTAACAGAACACCAAAATATTTGAAAAATTATAGAACTCTAGGGAAAAATGAATGTATGCATTGTTATATTTCGTGGCTCATCATGCCTCCAATAGAAATGGACAGGTGCAGAAGACTAAAATCAGTTAGCACATAGTTGATCTGAATAGAACCATAAGCCAAATGAGTCTAATTGGCATCTATAAAATACTTCATCCAATGACAGCAGAATGCACATTTTCTCCAGCTCACATGGACTGTTCACCAAAATAGACTGCATTTGGGGCTATAAAGCACATCTTAGGCATTTTAAAAGAATAGAAATGACGTGAAGCCTATTCCCAGACCACAGTGGAATGAAAATGGAAATCACAATCAGAAAGACAGCTGGAAAACCCTAAAATGCTTGGACGTTGGTCAACTTTTAACGAACACATGGACCAGAAAGACCTCATAAGACAAACTTTGAAAATATTTTTAGTTATATGAAAATGAAAGTATTACTTGTCTAAATTATTGGGGAGTAATAAAAGCAATGTTTAGAGTTGAATTTATCACATTGAATGTATTTATCAGAAATGTAGAAATATATGAAATCTAATTTTGTTACTAGGAAATCAGAAAAAAAAAGAGGAGTAAATTAAAAACAACATAAGTGGAAGAAAATAAAGAAATTTTTGTAAAAATCAATGAAATTGAAAAGAGGAAATTAGTAAAGGAAACCAATGAAATCACAAATCTACTTATTTCAAAAGATCAATAAACCAATAAACCTCTAGAAAATTAAGAGAGAGGATATGGAAATTACTTGTATCAGAAATGAGAGAAGGGCCATTGCTACTGATCATATGAATATTAATAGGACCATAAATAAATATTTTGATCAAGTCTAACGTCATGAGTTGGATAAATTAGATAAGTGGAGCAATTCCTTGAAAGTCACTATCTGCTGAAACTCAAGCAACCATAAGTTAGCCAATATGAATCGATCCATATCTATTCAAGAAATGGCATCAATAACTAACAACTTTCTAAATCAGAGAGCATCAGACCAGATATACTCTTATTAATTCTTCCCCAAATATCAAGAAGTAAGCTGATTGGATTGTAAGTAAAAACTTTCCATATAGAAAATCTTAGGTGCAGATGCTAAATAAATACATCCAGGCTGTGACTTATTGAAGAAATAATCATATCTTTCATAAAATCTTCAGAAACAGAAGAGGAGGAAGCACATAACAATTTGTTCTATGTGGATAGTACTATCGTGGTATCAAAACCAGATCAGTATATCTTGAAAAGAGAAACACAGGTCAGTATCGTTCATAAATATGGACATAGAAGTCTGTACTGGAGTTCAGTGAAATAGAATTTACTATTCTATTTATCCCAAGATCATGAGATTTGTTGAACTCCTGAAAACAAATGAATTTAAATTTTTTAAAGATATTTATTTGAAAGAAAGAGTTACAGAGAGAGGTAGAGACACAGAGAGAGGTCTTCCATCTGCTGGTTCACTCCCCAGATGGCCACAATGGCTGGAGCTGCTCCTCTCCGAAGACAGTAGCCAGCAGCTTCTCATGGGTCTCCCACGTGGGTGCAGGGACCCAAGGACTTGGGCCATCTTCTACTGCTCTCCCAGGCCATAGCAGAAAGCTGGATTGGAAGAGGAGCAGCTGGGACTAGAATTGGCGCCCATATGGGATGCAGATGCTTCAGGCCAGGGCTTTTACCCTCTGCGCCCCAGAGCCGGCCCCATGAATTTAAATTTTTCATAACAACAGAATAAACATATAAATTACATGATTATCCATCTTAAAATGTGGGGAAGTACATTTGATGAATACACCACGTTTTGATGGTGAAAAAATACTGGACAAACTGGGAATAAAAGAGAAATTCCTTACCCTGATGAAAGGCAACAATGGAGCACCTACAGCTGATGTAGTAGTGTAGTAAATATTTAATACTTGCCCCTTAAGATCAGGAACAAGGCAAGGATATACACATTTATCACCTAAATTCAACATTGTAATGGAAATTCTAGTCAGGGCAATAGGACAAAATGATTAAAACACATGTATGAATATTTTAGAAGGGAAGAGATAAAATATTGCTAGCGGACATTATCTTTACATTCTGTCATAATTACCCACATCCACATATGAAACAATTTGAACTAATATACATGCTCAG
Organism: Oryctolagus cuniculus; assembly: GCF_051225735.1. NCBI lineage: Eukaryota > Metazoa > Chordata > Mammalia > Lagomorpha > Leporidae > Oryctolagus > Oryctolagus cuniculus. Next base: position 74,976,362 of record NC_142872.1, read on the forward strand.
CAAAGTATCTGTATGTAAGCTCAATGCTTAAATATACTTTTTCTTTCCATACACTATCTGCAATTCAAAAATAATATTGAGAATAATGTAAAAATGAAATGCTTATGAACAAGTTAAACAAAGAAAGTGAAAAATGTGTTCATTAATTTCCTAGGGCTGTTATTCCAAAGTGTCTTACACGGCTGCTTTAAATAGCAGTTTATTGCCTTGCAGTTCTGTAGGTTGGAAGTCCAAAATGAAGGGGTCAACAAGGCCACAATTCCTCTAAAATACTCATTGGAATATTTCCTTGCCACTCCATAGTTTTTGGTGGTTTGCCAGCTATCTTCTACATTCTTTGACTGGCAGCTACAGAACTCCACCCTCTGCCTTCATTGTCATATAGTGTTCTCCCTGCTGCTTCACATGGCCACCATCTGACAAAAACACCAGTCATATTGTATTAGGAACATTTACTACTCCACGACTCTTCATCTTAACTATTACATCTGCAGTGACACTCCTTTTAAATATGGTCACATGCCCAAATACTGGGAGTTAAGACTTCAACCTAGTTATCCACTGGGGGAGCACAATCCAATCCATAGCAGTTTGCTTTCTGGAAACTACAAAATATTGTTGAACAAAAGTAAGGATATGAATAAATGGAAAAAATTTCATAGTCATAAACTATAAAGATTTAATATTGTTAAAATGCTTTTACTTCCAAAATTTATTTAAAGAAACAAAGCAATCCTCATCAAAATTTCAGGTCTTTTATTTCTTTGCTGAAATTGACAAGCAGATCAGAAATTTGTATAACACATGAAATCTAAAACAACTGAAATTATTGTGAAAGAGGAAGAGAAATTTAGAAGATTCATACTACTAATTTCAAAACTTACTATAAGTCTAACAATCATTAGATTGTGTGGCACTAATATAAAGATAGACAAATAGATCAATGGAGTACTATTGAGTTGAAGAATAGATTCTTACAACCAAGTTCATTTGATTTTCATCACTATTGCTGAATTAATGCAATTAAGTAATGAATAGTATTTTTATCAAAAGGCACCAAGATGATTTGATATCCATATGCAAAAATAGCTGTTGGATTCCCTACTTCTCACCATACAGAAATTCACAGAAAATGAGTTGTGAATTTAAATGGAAGAATTAAAATTACAAAGCACCTAGGGGAAACTGAATTCTTTGTTTCCTTAGGTTAGGCAGTGGTTTCTTCACTATGACACCAAAATCAAAAAAAAAAAAAATTATATAGACAAATTATATGTCATGCAAATGAAAAAAAGAGAGTTGGATTTTCAGCGAACAAGAAAGTTTGAAAAATCTAAAAATTAAGGACAGTATTCACTGATTCCATTATTTTTTAACTTTAAATTTTTTTAATTTACTAATTTTTAAATATTTATTTGTTTATTAGAAAGGCATAGTTATAAAGAGAAAGACAGAGAAGGAGATTTTCCAACAACTGGTTCATTCCCCTAATGGCCACAATAGCCAGGACTGGGCCAGGCCAAGATTTGGAAATCCCATCCAGGTCTCCCACGTGGGTGGCTGGGCACACCAGCAGGGAGCTAGATTAGAAGTGGAGCAGCTGGAACTCAAACTGGCACCCATATGGGATGCCAGCGCTGCAGGCGTGGCTTTAACCCTTTGAGCCACAGCACTGGCCACACTAATTCTTTTTCGCTACAGGCCTACTATCCAGAATGTATAAAGAACTCTGTCAACTCAAAAAATAAAAAAGATAATGCAAATTTAGATGTGCAAGGGGTGCAATATACATCTCTGTAAGAAAAAATATGTACAAACACACTATAAGAACATAAAATATGCTTAATATCATTAATCTTCATTAAAATAAAAAGCAAAACCCCAAAGAAATACCACTTAATACAAAAATGGCCATCATTAAAAATAGACAACAATAAATATTTTCTTAGATGTGGAGAAATTAGAATCCACTCACATTGCTGGAGGGCATATGACATGGTGTAGTCACTTTGAAAACCTTTGGCAGTACTTCAAAGGAGTTTGCATGGAAGTCCCAATATGACCTAGAAATTCTGTTGTTATAATAAATGAGAGCATATCCCACAATAACTCAAGATAAATGAAAGCATATCTACAAAAGTACCTCTACCAAAAGATTCATTGTAGCATTATGCATAATAGACACCAGGTGGAAATACTCCAAAAAGCCATTAACTGATGAAAGGATAGACAAAATGTGGTACAATTATACAATGGAGTGTTCTTTGTCAATCAAAAAAGTCAGTGCTGAAAAAGAGAATAAAATAGGGCGGAGCCAAGATGGCGGAATAGTGAGGGCGCGCACCGATAGTCCGGGAAAATTTAGTTTAATAAAAGGGGAGTTACGGTAGCCGCAGAAAAAAGAACCAGGAAAAAATTGCACGGGAATCGTGAATCGGAGGACCTACTGGGAGAACAAGGTCGCCCACCGCGCGCGCGGAAGCCAAGTCGCGGGACGGAGCCGCAGAAGCCCCAGTGCTCCAAGGGGAGTGCATGCCACACAGACAACAGCGGGGAGACTTGGGACGCTCCACACATCGGCTCTGGAAGGGGAGGTGAGCTCAATAACCCGAGACATTGGTGGGGAAACGGGGGTCAGAATCTAGAGGGGGGCCGGAAAGTGCAGCAAACTCACTACCTGAAAGAAGGAAAAAAAAAAGCTTCGGGGTTTCTCTTCCCCCTAACCTTGCAAAGGTTACAAGGCTGGAAGGCTAGAATTCCCAAGAGACAAAGAGCAGGCCTGCGCTCTGGATTTACATATCAATGGGGGAGAGCTAAGGAACTGAGTCACTACAATTCAGTAGCCTAGGCAACCCAGTGGGAGTCCAGAGGAGCCAAAGACTGGAAGCTAAATACCATCAATTCTGCACAGCCTTGCCCTGCGGTGTTACTTACCCCCTGAATAAATAAAATAAATAAATAAATAAAAAGAGAGAGATTTACCACGCATAACCTGAGGGTGTCACCTTTGCACACCCTTAACCTGGAAGAACCAGGCAGAGCTCTCAGGCCGCACCCATCTCAAGTCTCCAAGGCTCCTCCAACAGCAGGCAGTCCACTTAACACGGACACAGTATAAATAAAAAAAAAAAAAAAAAGAAAAGAAAAAAAAAAAAAAACGCACAGTGACGCAAGAAGAATTAACTATGCCGAGTAACAAACACAGAAATAGAGGGAGCAAGATCAACGATGACACTATGATGCCTCCAAATAAGCAAAACACCCCAAGCCAAGAGTATGAAGATGATGAGATAGAAGAAATGCAAGATACGGATTTCAAAAAATTTATGATAAGAACATTTAGAAGTTTTCAAAAGCAAATCCTTGAACTACAGAAATCCTTAATGGACAAGATTGAAAATCTCTCTCGTGAAAACGAAATTTTAAGGAAGAGTCAAAATGAAACTCAGAAACTAGTAGAACAGGAAAGTGTTATAGTGAAGAGAAATCAAAATGAAATGAAGAGCTCAATAGATCAAATGACAAACACATTAGAAAGCCTTAAAAACAGAATGGGTGAAGCAAAAGAGAGAATATCGGACTTAGAAGATAGAGCACAGGAAAACATACAGTCAAACCAAAGAAAAGAAGAGGAAATTAGAAACCTAAAAAATATTGTTGGGAATCTACAGGATACTATCAAAAAAACCAACATTCGAGTTCTAGGAGTTCCTGAAGGCATGGAGAGAGAGAAAGGATTGGAAGGCCTTTTTAGTGAGATACTAGCAGAGAACTTTCCAGGTTTGGAGAAGGACAGAGATATCCTAGTACAGGAAGCTCATAGAACCCCCAATAAACATGACCAAAAGAGATCCTCACCACGACACGTGGTAATTAAACTTACCACAGTGAAACATAAAGAAAAGATCCTAAAATGTGCAAGAGAGAAACGTCAGATTACTCTCAGAGGATCTCCAATCAGACTCACAGCTGACTTCTCATCAGAAACCCTACAAGCTAGGAGGGAATGGCGAGACATAGCACAGGTGCTAAGAGAGAAAAATTGCCATCCCAGAATATTATATCCTGCCAAGCTCTCATTTGTGAATGAAGGTGAAATAAAGACCTTTCATAGCAAACAGAAATTGAAAGACTTTGTGGCCACTCGTCCGGCCCTGCAAAAGATACTTAAAGATGTGCTACACTCAGAAACACAGAAACACGGCCATCAATATGAAAGAAGGGAAGGGAAGAACACCTACCAGTAAAAGAGCATGGGAAGCTCAAAGCATATACTAGAAAATATTTCCGGGAAAATGGCAGGGCAAAGTCACTACGTATCAATAGTCACATTGAACATTAATGGTCTGAATTCTTCAGTTAAAAGACACCGTTTAGCTGACTGGCTCACAGAACACAACCCAACTATTTGTTGCCTACAAGAAACACATCTCTCTAACAAAGAGGCATGCAGACTGAAAGTGAAAGGTTGGAAAAAGATATTCCATGCCAACAGAAACCAAAAAAAAGCAGGTGTAGCCATATTAATATCAGACAAAATAAACTTTAATACAAAAACTGTTAAGAGAGACAAAGAGGGACACTATATAATGATTAAGGGTTCAATTCAACAGGAAGATGTAACTATTATAAATGTATATGCACCTAATTACAGGGCACCGGTCTATTTAAAAGATATGTTAAGGGACTTAAAGGGAGATTTAGATTCCAATACAATAGTACTGGGGGACTTCAATACTCCACTCTCAGAAATAGACAGATCATCCGGACAGAAGATCAACAAGGAAACAGCAGATTTAAATGACACTATAGCCCAAATGGATCTAACAGATATATACAGAACTTTCAACCCTACATCTACAGACTTCACATTCTTCTCAGCAGCGCATGGAACCTTCTCTAGGATTGACCACATACTAGGCCATAAAGCAAGTCTCAGCAAATTTAAAAGAATTAGAATCATACCATGCAGCTTCTCAGACCACAGCGGGATGAAGCTGGAAATTAGCAACTCAGGAAACCCCAGAAAGTATGCAAACACATGGAGACTGAACAACATGCTCCTGAATGAACACTGGGTCATTCAAGAAATCAAAAGAGAAATCAAAAACTTTCTGGAAGTAAATGAAGACAACAACACAACATATCAAAACTTATGGGATACAGCAAAAGCAGTATTGAGAGGCAAATTTATAGCAATAGGTGCCTATACCAAGAAATTGGAAAGGTACCAAATAAATGAGCTTTCAGCGCACCTCAAGGACCTAGAAAAACTGCAGCAAACCAAACCCAAATCTAGTAGGGGAAGAGAAATAATTAAAACCAGAGAAGAAATTAATAGGATTGAATCCAAAAAAACATTACAAAAAATCAGCCAAGCGAGAAGCTGGTTTTTTGAAAAAATAAACAAAATTGACACCCCATTGGCCCAACTAACTAAAAAAAGAAGAGAAAAGACCCAAATCAATAAAATCAGAGATGAAAAAGGAAACGTAACAACAGACACCACAGAAATAAAAAGAATCATCAGAAATTACTACAAGGACCTGTACGCCAGCAAACAGGAAAACCTATCAGAAATGGATAGATTCCTGGACACATGCAACCTACCTAAATTGAACCATGAAGACATCGAAAACCTAAATAGACCCATAACTGAAACAGAAATTGAAACAGTAATAAAGGCCCTCCCAACAAAGAAAAGCCCAGGACCAGATGGATTCACTGCTGAATTCTACCAGACATTTAAAGAAGAACTAATCCCATTTCTTCTCAAACTATTCAGAACAATCGAAAAAGAGGGAATCCTCCCAAATTCTTTCTATGAAGCCAGCATCACCTTAATCCCTAAGCCAGAGAAAGATGCAGCACTGAAAGAAAATTACAGACCAATATCCCTGATGAACATAGACGCAAAAATCCTCAATAAAATTCTGGCCAATAGAATACAACAACACATCAGGAAAATCATCCACCCAGACCAAGTGGGATTCATCCCTGGTATGCAGGGATGGTTCAACATTCGCAAATCAATCAAGGTGATTCACCACATTAACAGACTGCAGAAGAAAAACCATATGATTATCTCAATTGATGCAGAGAAAGCATTTGATAAAATTCAACACCCTTTCATGATGAAAACTCTAAGCAAATTGGGTATAGAAGGAACATTCCTCAATATAATCAAAGCAATTTATAAAAAACCCACAGCCAGCATCCTATTGAATGGGGAAAAGTTGGAAGCATTTCCACTGAAATCTGGCACCAGGCAGGGATGCCCACTCTCACCACTGCTATTTAACATAGTTCTGGAAGTTTTAGCCAGAGCCATCAGACAAGAAAAAGAAATCAAAGGAATACAAATCAAGAAGGAAGAAGTCAAACTATCCCTCTTTGCAGACGATATGATTCTGTACTTAGAGGATCCAAAGAACTCTACTAAGAGACTATTGGAACTCATAGAGGAGTTTGGCAAAGTGGCGGGATATAAAATCAATGCACAAAAATCAACAGCCTTTGTATACACAAGCAATGCCATGACTGAGAAAGAGCTGCTAAGGTCAATCCCATTCACAATAGCTACAAAAACAATCAAATACCTTGGAATAAACTTAACCAAGGACGTTAAAGATCTCTACGATGAAAATTACAAAACCTTAAAGAAAGAAATAGAAGAGGATACCAAAAAATGGAAAAATCTTCCATGCTCATGGATTGGAAGAATCAACATCATCAAAATGTCCATTCTCCCAAAAGCAATTTATAGATTCAATGCAATCCCAATCAAGATACCAAAGACATTCTTCGCAGATCTAGAAAAAATGATGCTGAAATTCATATGGAGGCACAAGAGACCTCGAATAGCTAAAGCAATCTTGTACAACAAAAACAAAGCCGGAGGCATCACAATACCAGACTTCAGGACATACTACAGGGCAGTTGTAATCAAAACAGCATGGTACTGGTACAGAAACAGATGGATAGACCAATGGAACAGAATTGAAACACCAGAAATCAACCCAAACATCTACAGCCAACTTATATTTGATCAAGGATCTAAAACTAATTCCTGGAGCAAGGACAGTCTATTCAATAAATGGTGCTGGGAAAACTGGATTTCCACGTGCAGAAGCATGAAGCAAGACCCCTACCTTACACCTTACACAAAAATCCACTCAACGTGGATTAAAGACCTAAATCTTCGTCCTGACACCATTAAGTTATTAGAGAACATTGGAGAAACCCTTCAAGATATTGGCACAGGCAAAGAATTTCTGGAAAAGACCCGGGAGGCACAGACAGTCAAAGCCAAAATCAACTATTGGGATTGCATCAAATTGAGAAGTTTCTGTACTGCAAAAGAAACAGTCAGGAGAGTGAAGAGACAACCGACAGAATGGGAAAAAATATTTGCAAACTGTGCAACAGATAAAGGGTTAATAACCAGAATCTACAAAGAGATCAAGAAACTCCACAAAAACAAAACCAACAACCCACTTAAGAGATGGGCCAAGGACTTCAATAGACATTTTTCAAAAGAGGAAATCCAAATGGCCAAAGGCACATGAAAAAATGTTCAAGGTCACTAGCAATCAGGGAAATGCAAATCAAAACCACAATGAGGTTTCACCTCACCCCGGTTAGAATGGCTCACATACAGAAATCTACCAACAACAGATGCTGGCGAGGATGTGGGGAAAAAGGGACACTAACCCACTGTTTGTGGGAATGCAAACTGGTCAAGCCACTATGGAAATCAGTCTGGAGATTCCTCAGAAACCTGAATATAACCCAACCATTCGACCCAGCCATCCCACTCCTTGGAATTTACCCAAAGGAGTTTAAATTGATAAAGAAAAAAGCGGTCTGCACCCTAATGTTTATTGCAGCACAATTCACAATAGCTAAGTCCTGGAACCAACCTAAATGCCCATCAACGGTAGACTGGATAAAGAAATTATGGGATATGTATTCTTTAGAGTACTATACCGCAGTAAGAAACAACGAAATCCAGTCATTTGCAACAAAATGGAGGAATCTGGAACACATCATGCTGAGTGAAGTAAGCCAGTCCCAAAGGGACAAATACCATATGTTCTCCCTGATCGGTGACAACTGACTCAACACCAAAAAGGAAACCTCCTGAAGTGAAATGGACACTATGAGAAATGGTGACTTGATCAGCATAGCTCTGACTGCTAATGGACAACTTAATACATTATCCCTCATAGTATTTTTTTTTGTCTGTTCTACTTAATATGACTGGTTTAATTCTGTAATTATCACACAGTTATTCTTAAGTGTTGAAAATTAACCGAAATGTGATCCCTGTTAAACATAAGAGTGGGAATAAGAGAGGGAAGAGATGTATAATTTGGGACATGCTCGGGCTGACTTGCCCCAATTGGTAGAGTTGGAAACATACCAGGGGATTCCAATTCAATCCCATCAAGGTGGCATGTGCCAATGCCATCTCACTACTCCAAGTGATCAATTTCAGTTCACAATTGATCATAATGAAAGGACTAAGAGTCAAAGGGAGCACATAAACAAGTCTAGTATCTGCTAACACCAACCGATAGAATAAATAAAGGGGAGAGTGATCCAACATGGGAAGTGAGATACTCAGCAGACTCATAGAATGGCGGATGTCCTAAATAGCACTCTGGCCTCAGAATCAGCCCTAAAGGCACTCGGATCTGGCTGAAAAGCCCATGAGAGTATTTCAGGCATGGAAAGCCAAGACACTCTGGCAAAAAGATCTCTGTGAGTGAGATCCCAGTGGAAAGAACAGGTCTTCAAAGAGGGAGGTGCCTTTCTCTGAAGGGAGGAGAGAACCTCCACTTTGACTATGACCGTGTCTAAACAAGATAAGAGTCGGAGAACTCAAGGGGCTTCCATAGCCTTGGAAACTCATAACTGGTGCATAGGGAGATTACTGATGCCATAAACAGGAGTGTCAATTGGTAAAGTCAACAACAGGAGTCACTGTGCACTTACTCCTCATGTAGGATCTCGGTCCTTAACGTGCTGTACACTGAGGCTTAATGCTATAACGAGTACTCAAACAGTATATTTCACTTTGTGTTTCTATGGGGGTGCAAACGACTGAAATCTTTACTTAATGTACACTAAACTGATCTTCTGTAAAAAAAAAAAAAAAAAAAAAAAAAGAAAGAAATTTTCAATTCCCAACTTGACTCTCACTGGGATTAAACATGACAATAGGTCTGATCTGATTTCATCATCATTTTAAAAAAATCATCTATTATTTTTCACTTTATGTTTCTGTGTGGGAGCAAACTGTTGAAATACTTACTTAAGGTATACTAAGCTGATCTTCTGTATATTAAGATAATCGAAAATGAATCTTGATGTGAATGGAAGGGGAGAGGGAGTGGGAAAGGGGAGGGTTGTTGGTGGGAGGGACGGTATGGGGGGGGAAGCCATTGTAACCCATGAGTCGTACTTTGGAAATTTATATTCATCAAATAAAAGATAAAAAAAAAAAAAAAAAGTCAGTGCTAATCCATGTTACAACATGGAGGAACCTTAAAAATATTAAGTCCAATTGAATGAAGTCAGTATAATTTAATTGATGTAAAATGTCCAGAATAGGCTAATTCTTAGGTACATGGATTGCTGATTTCTAGTGGCTAAGGAGAGAGGTAGATGGTGAGTGGTTGCTAATGTGTACTGGTTTCTTTTTTTATTATTAAACTTATCTAAAGCTAAAGAGTAGTAATGGGGCTGGTGCTGTGGTGTACTAAGCTAAGTCTTCGTTGATGGCACTGCATCCAATATGTGTGCTAGTTCATGTCCTGGCTTCTATCCAGCCCTCTGTTATGGCTTGAGAAAGCAGTAAAAGATGGCCCAAGTGCTTGGGCCCGTGCCTGAGAGATCTGGAAGAATCTCCAGACTCCTGGTTTTGGATCAGCCCAGCTTCAGGTGTTGTGGCCATTTGTGGAGTGAACCTTCAAATGGGAGACCTTTCTCTCTGTCCCTCTCTCTGTCTGTAACTCTACCTCTCAAATAAATAAATAAAATCCATAAAAAACAACAACAAAAGAGTAGTAATCATTTCACTAGAGTGGGAGTACATATTATAAAATTATATTCATATATATTGAATACATAAGTTTATATTTATTCAGTCGCCCCAAACTCACTCACTTTCTACCTACACACATACACACACACACACACACACACACAATGAGCTATACTTTTTTCCTGACAAGCTTAACATTCTAAACAACTTTGTTCCCATAAAATGAAGAACAAGAGACTGTAGGATCTCCATCTTGTGGGAATGTGTATGATGTGTCTTAAGCAATACAGAAAAATGAATAGTCTTATACCTTACTGTAAGATGTGACATTTTAACTCCTGCTTTGGTACTCTTCTCTTGCTATAATATTCAGTCACAGTAAAGACAATGATATTATCATCTTTATGTGAATATCATCAAATTTCCACTCTGTGCAGGCCCCTCCTGTGAGTTAATGATAATTATGTAATTGATGACACTGGAAACAACACAAGTTTTCTCTTCCAAATGTGAATGATGCCAGCATCAATTCAGCTGCCCAAGCTAGAAGCCTGGTCATCATCTCTGTATGCTCCCTTCTCAATTTCATAAATTCCATGTTCAGTGAATCATCAAGTTTTGTGCACTTTGCCTTCTAAAAAGATATTGCACCTCTTCAACACTCTCCTCCTTCATCACCGTGGTCCTTGTCCACACTACTAGCTTTTCATACACAGCTTACTGAGCAGACTCATAAACTATTTCCAGCTTTGTATCCATAAAATTTTTTTCTATCCTGTCATCAAAATGTTATTTCTAATCAAAGCATTGCTCAGTGCCATCCACTATGCAGGGTGACATCCAGATGCAGCAAACTGCTTACTGAATGACTTGCCCTCTGCCTACTGTTCCAGCCTCAGTCCTTTTAACTTCTCTTATTCTACATGGTTGACCAACCTGATCTTTCTTAGGTTCTTCAGATGGGCTTCAATCTTGGTGTCATTCCACCACCTCTCATATAATTTAGACTCCATCTGACTTCAGGTGCTTCCATGTCCCCAGCTAGCTGCCAGCTCCTCAGTGTTCATAATTCACTGAGTAACTCTGCTTCTATACACCATTCCTGACCTCCCCTAACCTGGTGTAGTGCTCTTTACTATAAATGCTTTTAAGACTTCATTAGGAACACAGAGATACAGATACTTCTTTCATTGGCTGTCTTAATTTCCTTTAGATAAATTCCCAGAAGTGGAATTGCTGGGTCATATGGAAGATCTACTTTCAGATTTCTGAAGAATCTCTGTACTGTCTTCCATAATGGATGTACAAATTTACATCCCCACCAATAATGTATGGGGTACCTTTAACCTCATGTTCTCACCAGCATTTATTTTTTGTTTTTTAGATGGTAGACATTCTAACTGGGGTGATGTGAAACCTCTTTATGGTTTTTATTTGCATTTGCCTGATGGCTAGTGATTCTGAACAACTTTTCATGTGTCTGTCGGCCATTTGTATTTCATCCTTTGCAAAATACTTGTTCGTGCCCTTAACCCATTTCTTAACTTGATTTCATGTTTTGTTGTTGCTGAGTTTCTTGAGATTTTGTATATTCTGGATATTAACCTTTCAGCAGATACATAATGTGCAAACATTTTCTCCTATTCAGTAGGTTGACGCTTAACCTTGTTAAGTGTGTCTTTTGCTGTACAGAAGATACTTAGCTTGCTATCATCCTATTTGTCTACTTTTGCCTTTAGTAACTAGGCTGCTGTTATCTTATCCAAAAAGTCTTTGCCTATGCCAATGTTTTCAGTGTTTGCTCTAATTTTTCCTCTAGTAATTTGAGGGTTTCAGGTTTTAGATTTAGATCTCTGATCCATTGTGAGTTAATTTTTGTATAGGGTTAAAGGTAAAGGTCTTGTTTTAATTCTTTTTTTTTTTTAACAGGCAGAGTTAGACAGTGAGAGACAGAGAGACAGAGAAAGGTCTTCCTTTTTCCATTGGTTCACCCCCGAAATGGCCGCCACGGCCGGTCGGCGCGCTACGGCAACCCAAAGCCAGGACCCAGTTGCTTCCTCCTGGTCTCCCATGCAGGTGCAGGGCTCAAGCACCTGGTCTATCCTCCACAGCCTTCCCGGGCCACAGCAGAGAGCTGGACTGGAAGAGGAGCGACCAGAACAAAACTGGCGGCCCAAATGGGACTAGAACCCCGGGTGGTGGTGCCCAGGTGGAGGATTAGCCTAGTGAGCCGTGGTGCCGGCCTTCTTGCTTTCATTCTTCCACATGCAGAGAGCCAATTTTCCAAGCAGCGTTTCTGGAAGAGACTGTCCTTTCTCCAGGGAGTGATTTTAGCTTGTACATCAAAGCTTAGTTGGTTGTGTATGCATGGATTAATTTCTAGGGTCTCTCATCTGTTCCATTGGTTGGATGAGTTTATTCTTGGGCCAGTACCAAACTGTTTTGATAATCGCTGCCCTGTAATATGTCTTGAAGTCAGGTATTGTGATGACTCCAGTTTTATTTTTATTGTTTGGGTTTTCTTTGTGGGGTCTCTTGTGATTCCATGTGAATTTTTGGGTCATTTATCCAAATCTGAGAAGAACATTTTTGACATTTTGATTGGGATAGCATTGATTCTGTAAAATGGATTGCATAGTTTGGACATTTTGAAGATATTAATTCTTTGAATCCATGAATATGTATAATTTTTACATTTTGGTGTCTTCTATTTCTTTCCTTAATATTTTGTATTTTCAAAATAGAAATCTTTCACATTCTTAGTTAAATTTATCACAAAGTATTTAAATTTTTTGTAGCTATTGTGAATGGGACTGATCAGTTCAACTCACAATAACTAAGATATGGAATCCACCCAGATGTCCATCAACTGATGACTGGATAAAGAAATTGCAGTATATATACACAATGGAATACAACTCAGCCACAAAACGGATGCAACTAGAGACCATTATGCTTAGTGAACTAGGCCAGTCCTAAAAAGACAAATATGCTTTCCTTGATTTTTGTTAACTAATATACAGAGTACAAAAATGTTATCTATTTGAGTGAAATTAACATTTTGAGATTTGATTATTGTTTATAGCACTTGTCTACACTTTTGAGGAAAAGTGATTTTTCTACTTACTACTTGTTGAATTATTTATTCAGCAGAAGGTTAAGCTTGTGATTATAAGGACAATTAAAAGTATTTCACTGTAAAAATTAGAAGAACAATAAGAAAAAGTGGAGGGTTGTAGTGGGGGAGTGAGGGATATTAGAGTGGGAAGCATCATTATTTTCTTAAAACTGTATATATGAAATACATGGAATTTGTTCCTTTTTTACTAATTAAAAATTTAAAAAGCAAATATATAAAAAAAGACTTTATCATAAATAAATGCTTAAGTTTATCTGTCCCCAATGCAATGTTATCTTGGGGGGAACAAGAATGATTACTATGACTTCATAGCTTTTTGGAGAAAAAAAAATCCTGTTGCTCAATTAATACTTTTTGATGAATGAATAGAAGACCATCCAATAGATGCCTTCCAGATTTCCCTTAAACTTTGAAAATCACACACCAATGCCCCTTGCATATCTACTCCTTCCCTTCTTACAATAAATAAGCACAAGGCAGGAGGCTCCAAAATTCTGGAAAATGTCGGACAGAGAAAAAAATAGATTCCTTTTGTTCTGTATTTATCAATATAACGGAATCTCCATATCTATTTTCTTTAATATTTATTTACTTATTTGAAAGGCACAGTTACACAGACAGAGAGAGAGAGAGAGAGAGAGAGAGAGAGAGATATCTCCCATCCACTGTTTCACTCCCCAAATAGCTGCAAATTCTGGGACTGGGCCAGGCCGAATCAAGGAGCCTGGAATTCCATCTGGGTCTTGCACATGGGTAGCAGGGACCCAAATACTTAGTTCATATTCTACAGCTTCCCCAGGCTTATTAGGAGGGAGCTGGATCAGAAGCAGAGCAGGCAGGACTACAACCAGAGCTCATATAGGATTCAGCCATTGCAGGTGGCAGGTTAACCCACTGTGGCACAATGCTGGCCTCTGAACCTCTGTTTCCTAAGCTGAAGAAGGCATGGTAGCACAGGATGACTGAGGTTGGCAAGAACTATTGTAAGGGCCGGCGCCGTGGCTCACTAGGCTAATCCTCCGCCTAGCGGCACCGGCACACCGGGTTCTAGTCCCGGTCGGGGCGCCGGATTCTGTCCCGGTTGCCCCTCTTCCAGGCCAGCCCTCTGCTGTGGCCAGGGAGTGCAGTGGAGGATGGCCCAAGTGCTTGGGCCCTGCATCCCATCCCATGGGAGACCAGGAGAAGCACCTGGCTCCCGCCTTCGGATCAGCGCGGTGCGCCGGCCGCAGCGCGCCGGCCGCGGCGGCCATTGGAGGGTGAACCAAAGGCAAAGGAAGACCTTTCTCTTTGTCTCTCTCTCTCACTGTCCACTCTGCCTGTCAAAAAAAAAAAAAAAAAAAAAAAAAAAAAAAAACAAACACACACACAAAAAAAAAAACAGAACTATTGTAAGTAAAATGTATCTTTTTCATAGGCAGGTTTTTGCTTTCCCATGCTTCTTCACTACCATTCCCCTCAGCCTTCAGAAATGGAATCAGTGAGATTTAGCCTTGCTTGTAACCCATCCGTTTTGTTCCCTATCATAAGAAATCAAATCACTACACAATTTCAAACAAAGAGTTACAGGAATAAATACATCAATGTATTTTGCTTTGTAAAATTTTTGTGACTTTTGTTATCCTCATTTCTCTTAGAAAATGCAGTATTTTATCTTTATATTGAAAATAGTGGAGCATGTCCCATTGCAGACAATTGTTTGACCCCATTTTTCTGTCCTTTCTGGTTTCCAGGGCTTCGAAGCATTTTCATAGGGAGGGAGGCATGAATCATTGCCTTCCTGTACATGCATTTTCGATTGTCATACTGGATTTGAAAATAGCTTTATATTGTTTCACTGCACAAAGGCTAAAGCCTGCATTTCTGGCAGCCTCCTGACCTTTTTGGG
Organism: Oryctolagus cuniculus; assembly: GCF_051225735.1. Taxonomy (NCBI): domain Eukaryota; kingdom Metazoa; phylum Chordata; class Mammalia; order Lagomorpha; family Leporidae; genus Oryctolagus; species Oryctolagus cuniculus. Next base: position 74,991,437 of record NC_142872.1, read on the forward strand.
TCCCCCATTACTGCTGCTTTCGTCCAAGGATTCTTTGCCCTTGGCCTGAACAGTGCTCTAGTGAGAGTAGGCTGATGAAAGGCCATGTGTCCCACTGTGTTGTTTATATTAGACATCATCATCCATCGTAAAGGTCAAAGCTGGGTGGGCACCGAGATTTTGGACCTAGAATAAGCGTCAAGAACTAAGTGGAGGTGGCATCTGCTTCCTTTTCTTATTACTACGGAAAGTTTCCTGTTTTCTTTTTCCATTGTCCAAGCCAGTCATGTGACGAGACAGAAAAGCTGTGAAGAATGACATCAGGCATTGGGGACTATGGTTCAAAATAGACCACGGAGCCATTACATTTTCAGCCCTTGGTGTCTAACTTCTTGGGTTCAAATCTATTTGTAAATTTAACAATGCTAGGTAAGCAGTCACATCACAATGCTTCCTACCTAGAATGTTGTCTGGTTTACTGTACATAAAATCCTCTAGAACATTGGTCAAAAGTCGCAATCAATGTCAGCTACTACCATCAGGTTTCACAAACCTGCAGGCTCAGGGAAGATGAATGAGGGAATGGATACATTGGGGGCAATCGAGGCTTGCCAGAGCAGGTGTATACAGGATTGTATGTCAGGATCAAGGGCAGACATATTTTATTTCAAAATAAACAAGCAAGCAAACCAATCCTCACAGAGCCTCCAGGTTTAGGTGTACAGGGAGTACCCACATCATCTACATTGTGTTTGCAGGTTGAGTCTATCATTTATCCAATCAAATCTAAGTGTTTTGTAGTCAGGGATATGATAGTGTGTTATATTTTATGCTGCATTCTATACCGATTCAGCATAACATAATTTAAATGAAACATTTAGGATTGTGATTCTTCCTAAGAAATAGATTACTCAGAGAGTCTCTCTCTCATTCTCTTTCTCTCTCTCAGTCTCTCTCTACACCTCATCCTCTTCTTCTCTCTCCCCCACCCTCTCTTCCTCCACTTTCTTACTTTTTCTCTCTCTCTCTCTCTTTCACTCTCACTCTCTCCCTCTCTCTCATTTTTCTCTATTCCTTAGAAGAAGGATTGATTTACAGAGGATGTGGCCATGTACATTCATCTTTTGTTCTTTGGTAGCTTTTGTCAGAGGATCATACCTAGGGGAAACACTACTGTCACAGATTAAATTGAGTTCACAGATGGGAAGCCAAGGGGCATGGACATGTGGACTGAGATAATTGTATTTCCTTGGGAAAGGTGCTTTGGCTGAGCTTGTACATCTTTTAATTTTGTTTCTACTTTTGAAGATTTAGATATTATTGGGTTTGGTTTTGAATGCTTCTAACTTTATATGAAATATCACAGTACATCAGAAAGTCTGTTTGCATTAAAATGAGAGAGAACCATGGGTGGAGTTGTGGCATAGCGGTAAAGCTGCTGACTGGGACCCTGGCATTGCATGTGGGCAATGGATCATGTCCTGGCTATACCACTTCCCAACAGGTCCCTGCTAATGGCCTGGGAAAGTAGTGGAAGTTGTCCCAAGTTGTTAGGCCTCTGGTACCCACATGGGAGACACAGATGAAGCTCTGGGATCCTGGTTTCAGCCTGGCCCAGCCTCAGCCATTGCAGTCATCTGGGAATTGAATTATTTGATGGAAAATGTCTATATGTCTTTCCTTCTCCCTGTAACTCTGATTTTCAAATAAATAAATAAATAAATATTTGGAAAAAATTTAAAATTTGGTATTTATGTGGGAAAATTATATAATCTCCCATAATATGAGATGATGTCAATTGTAAGAATTGTTCTAAGTAGTGCATGTGTAAGGTGCACAATAGAGTTTACAGCGGAGTGTGCTCAAGAGAAGGCATAAAGAGGAGCCACTTCCTTCTCTGCCTCTAGACTCTCAGGATCTTCTGAGCTGGGACTTGGTTCATGTGTCTCTTTCACCTCATGGATGCTGTGGCAGAAACAATCACATCTCAGGATCCTACTTCAGGATCCTGGGACACATGACCATTTCAATTATGGAATAATGTGCACAACAATTTCTTATTGATGCTGTCTTTCATCTAGTGACACAGTCTATTTGTGCCTAAAACTTATTGAGTGTGATTTTCAGGTAATCTGATAAAACACTGTCACATATTAAACATATGATTCACATGCAAAATCTGTGGTTAGTGGGAAGTCAAAAATTATTAGACATTGAAAAAAATCTGTCTTTGTTTATTTTAAAGTCAAAGTCACAAGTCACACACATACACACACACACATACACACAGAGAATCTTCCATCTATTTATTTACTCAATAAATAAGTCCAACAATCAGGACAGGGCCAGGCCAAAGCTAGGATCCTGGAACTCCATCCTAGTCCCCAACTCAAGTGGCCTGATCCCAAGCACTTGAGCCATTGTCCTCTGCCTTCCCAGGTGCATTAACAGAATAAGAATTGGAGCGGCCAGGACTTGAACTGGCACTGCTATATGGGATGCAGATGTCATAAATGGCAGCTTAACCCACAGTACTGCAGTGCCAACTCCAATTCACTTTGTTTTTGATTTAACATTTTCTGAGATATAATAGACATGCTGCAATTCATTCATTCAATTAAGAGGTTTTTTATAAATTCAGAGTTGTGTATCCATTAACAAATCTAATTTAAAACATTTCATCACCCCATGAAGCAATATTGCACTCTCCAATTCCTCTAATTGCTTAAGTCTCTGTTTGTTTGTTTTTAAGGTTTATTTTATTTATTTGAAAGACAAAGTTACAGAGAGAGGTAGAGACAGAGAGAGAGGTCTTCCATTTGCTGGTTCACTCTCCAGATGGCCACAATGGCCAGAGTTGTGCCAATCTGAAGCAAGGAGCCAGGAGCTTCTTCCAGGTCTCCCACGTGGGTGCAGGGGCCAAAGGACTTGGCCATCTTCTACTGCTCTACCAGGCCATAGCATAAAGCTGGATTGGAAGAGGAGCAGCTGGGACTAGAATCGGCGCCCATATGGGATGCAGATGCAGGCCAGGGCTTTAACCTGCTGTGCCACAGTGCTAGCCCCCAATTGCTTAAGTCTTAAGTAACCACTAATTCATTTCTTGTTTTCTATAGATATGCTCATCCTGAATATTCCATTTTTATGACTTCTTTAATGTAGTGTTCTCCAGTTTCATACATGTTGTAGCTTATATCAAGAATTTTTAGTTGTCAAATAGCATTCCACTTATGACTTGCCATATTTTATTATATAATGATCCATTGATAGATATTTTGGTTATTGGCACTTGTTGACTGTCAATAATGCTACTCTTAACATCTGTGTACAAATTTTTGTGTGTACATGACTGGTTCATTTTTCCTCAATGTAAGTATATGAGTGTATTTGTTTGGTCAAAAGATAATGCCGTTTAAGTATTTGAAGAATTGCAAAATAGTTTTGCAAAGAAGTTGCATCATTCTACACACCTTCTACCAGCAGTACATGAGAGGTCTATTTTCTCCCGTTTTTTTTTTTTTTTTTTTTTTTTTTTTTTTTTTTTTTTTACACCACATCACTTATTTTCTTTCTTATTCATTACAGATATTTTTGCACAGTGGTGGGGAATGTTTGGCCTCATGGGCCACATAAAGCCCACGAAATCCTTTGGTCTGATCATGCCAAGGTAACTCCAGGCAGGACTTGAAATTCGATAAATCTATAGCAGGATAATTTTCCAGTTCATAATTTTGTATGGCCTGCAAATGATGCTGTAAATATCCAAATGGCCCTTGGCAGAAAAAAGGTTGCCTACCCGTTAACTGCCTCATTACAGAAATTCATTGTGTTTTTGATTTGCATTTCTGTTATGGCTAATGATGTTGAATATATTTTCTTGTGCTTATTGGCCATTTATATCTTCTTCAGAAAAATATCTATTGGCATTATTGCTCATTTTAGAAAATCAGGGCTGTTTATCTATTAGTTATTGATTTATAATTCTTCTTTTTGAAAAATTTTATTTCTTATTTATATGAAAGGCAGAGAGAGAGATGAGAGAGAGAGAGATCTTCCATCCAATGATTCACTCTCCAAATGGCCATTCTGGCAGAAGCGAGAGGCCAGAACTCCATTTGATTCTCCACACAGGTAGCAGGGGCCCAAGTACTGGGGCCATCTTCCTCTGTTCTCCCAGGAACATTAACGGGAACTGGATTTGAAGTCAGGCAGCTTAACTTGCAGTGCCTCTAGCCCCACATATTTTAATATATCTTTCTAGTCACTAAATTTTATGGACTTTTTATTTCCTTTCAGATTTTCCATATCATCATATTTTAAAGTATATGATATTTTTTTTAATTTTTAAAAATTTTCTTGCTCTTAATGTTATCTAGTTTGGTTCCATTATTTCTAGAGATTTTTAATTTATTTAGATTTGATAATATTCATTTCACGGCTCTGACTATGATATCTCTTGGGAAATATTTCATGCTTATTTGAAAAATAAGTGTACTTCCTGTTTTCATTTGTTAGATGTTTTATTATATTTTTAGTATACTGGTTGATTATGTTATTCCTATGTTCTATGTCCTCGCTAATTTGCTGTTCACCAGCTGTATTAGATGATCAGGGTAAGGTATTGGAATTCCCACCTCCATTTGTGGATTCATCTATTGTTACTTTCAATTTTGCTATCTTGCTTCATGCCTTTTATGGCTCCATTATTTGTCTATGTGCTTTGAAAATTATTAGATCGCCACACTGGATTGACACCTATATCATAAAATAATGTCCCTTTTTACTTTTATGAAGTCTCTTTGTTCTGAAGTTTATTTTATCTAATATTAGTGCTGCTACTCATGTTTTATTTTATTAATGTTTGTGTGTTTAAACTTTCTCTAAGTGTTTACTTTCAACCTACCCATGTATTTGAATTTGAAGTGAGTTTTTCTTAGTCAATAAAATTATATTCATCTCAGGAGCGTTTGTTTTCTCTTGTTCAGCATTAACTTTTGAGAACTCCGAAAGTTAATTTGCTCACATGCAATAGCTTAATGCATTAATTTACATACAATAATTGCTAATTAAGTTTGTACATATTTTGCTTGTGTTTGCAATATATACATACTTATCCAAAATTGTATCTAATTTTATAGTAAATTGAGTGAAATATAAAGCATTAGAGATTAGACACATGAAAATATTTATTTAAGTATAGATATATTAACAGAATTCAATTTAATCCCTCTGTGAAGACAGGAAAATTTACATGGTGCTTTAAGATAGATAGACTAGTATTTACCTACAGAGTAATATCTGAGTTGAGACTGTCAGATTAGAAGCTTCAAGTTGAAGAACCATTAAGATTCCAGAGGCCGATGCTATAGCACAGTAGGTTAATCCTCTGCTTGCAGCATCGGCATCCATATGGGTGCCAGTTCTAGTCCCGGCTGCTCCTCTTCCAGTCCAGCGCTCTGCTATGGCCTAGGAAAGCAGTAGAAGATGGCTCAAGTCCTTGGGCCTGTGCACCCATGTGGGAGACCTGAAAAAAGCTCCTGGCTCCTTGCTTCAGATCAGTGCAGCTCCTGCCATTGTGGCCATTTGGGAAGTGAACCAGAGGATGGAAAACCTTTCTCTCTTTCTCTCCCTCTCACTGTCTGTAACTCTACCTCTCAAATAAATAAATAAATAAAATATTTCAAAAAAGATTAAGATGACATCAAGATCTGAAGTCAGATTCTCACAGCTATAATCTTAGATACCAAATTTAGGATCAAAGTAATTAGGGGAGGATTGGCATTCAGTATTTCTGCTAAGACAGCAGTTAAGCTGCCCTCATCTTTTATTGGAGTGCCTGGGAATGAGGCCTGCCAGTGACTCCTGACTGCAGCTTCCTGCTAGTGCAGACTGGGAGATAGCACTGATGGCTAAGTAATTAGGTTCCTGCTACTCACATAGGAGACCTAATTTCTCAACTCCTGGTTTTGGCCTGGCCTGCTCAGGCCATTGTGGGCATTTGAGGAGTGAACCAGCAGACAGGAGCTCTCTGGTTCTCGTCCTCTCTGTCTCTCTCTCGTCATTCTATCAAATTAATTTAAAGACATTTAAAAAAATTAATGTGAGTATACTTTTGAGAGGTTGGCTTACATCAAACACTCTTGAAAGACATATTCATAAAAGCAACAAATGAAAATACTACCCAGAATGTTCATATTTGCAAAGCTATATGTGTGTATATTTATAATGAAAATTCACTGCCATGTCTCTCGTATCAGAAGACAAATGATAATGAAAATTCATGAAGAGAAGAAACAGGAATGAATTAGAAGACTCTGGTCACAAAATGAGAACAGTGTTGTCAGAGAATTGGGATGTTCTGACTTTTGCCAGGGAATCCATATTCATATAGTCTGTCTGGAGCATGTTCTTAATCCCTATGTCACTGCATAGCCCAGGCTCAGAGGGGAGACTCAGTCTGGGATATGTGAATGTGGAAGTCACTGGCATCAGTGATAAACTGTGTATATATTTGCAGTGATTTGGATCCACACTGAAGTTCACCCTTAAGACATAAAAATGAGATTGTCTTTGAGTTCAGCCAGTGTCATCACAACTTCAAAGCCAAAGGAAAGAGCAGAAGTGTTTTCCAAGAGAAAAGCTAGCCAACTAAAATGTGGTCTGCAGAAACTATTTCTACAAGCACAGTATATTTCAATGTTTTGTCTATTTGTTTCTTAATTTATTTTAGAGCCAGAGAAACAGAGACAGAGGGAAAAACAGACTGACACAGAGAGCGCCTATCTTCTGGCTCATATCACACATTGCTTAAATGACCAAAGCACAGAGCCAGGAACTCCATCCAGGTCTCCTACACATGCGGCAGGGACCCAGCTACTTGACCCCTTGCTGTTGTTTCCTAGGGTGTGCATTTGCAGGAACTGGAATCGGGATCCAGGACTCGAGCTTAAGCAATCAGAAGGAACTTGGCCATAGATGTGGAGGCAAAGGGAGAGACAATGATTGACACTGCAGACTCTTCCAAGGGAGATGAGCCAACACTTTTTGCTCTCAGTGGTCACTGGCAACACTGCAGTCAGAGCATCCCAATCCTACCAGGAACAATGCTCTCATTTTGTGATCTGATGACATTTAACACTTGAGTAAGCTAATCCCTTCCCTTGTCTCTTCTCTTCATAAATTCCCTGCATTATCATCTGTCTTCTAATATAAAATTCATGATAGTAAATATATAATATAATATAATATAATATAATATAATATAATATATGATAGAATGTAATATAATTGCATGACCATGTAAGCATAAGTATTAAGGCATTGGAAAAGTTCATGGAAACATGTTTATGAAATAAAGTACAGATTTCAAAGTTGTTTGCATCAAAATAAACTTATCTTCTAATTTTGTTTCACACAAACTTTTTGAACTACCTTCTTATTTGGGATACCTTGAGAATTCTCAGTATTTTTCCTAGCTGTTTTTATGAACCTATTTCCCTAGTTTGTTTACTGTGGACCAACCTTTCAAAATTATGTGCAGGAATGGGCATTTTGGAGCAGTGGGTTTAGCTGCTACTTGGGATGCCCGCATTGCTTATCCGAGTGCTTGATTCGAGTCTCAGCTGTTCTGCTTATGATTCAGCTTCCAAGGAATGTGTGTTCTGAAAGGCAGCAGATGATTGCTTGAGTTCTTGTGTTGCTGCTACCCACACAGATGTAGATGGAGTTCTAGGCTTCTGGCTGTAGCCTGGCCCAACTCCAGCTGTAGTAAGCATTTGGTGAGTGAACCAGTGGATGGAAGATTTCTCTCTCTCCACCCTCCCCCCCTCTTTCTCTCACTGTATGTGTGTGTATGTGTGTCTTACTTTCTGTCTTTCACTCTGCCTTTCAAATAAGTAAAAATAAAAATAAACAACAAAACATGTATCCATCCTCATTTTTGAGTGTTAAACTGGGTGTGTGAGGTTACAGATGGGAGACTAATCTTAAAGCTGCTCCAACTTGATGCCTCTTGGGAAACAATCTGTCCATTTTCCCCTTGGAGAAGCTACAACACACACAGATGCCACTATAGGGTAGAATGCACCTTATACATTTACTTACTGTAATGGGGAATTCATTGAAATCCCATGTATAACAACTCACTTGTCAAACAACTCTGAGTAAGTTAGTAACCTTTGTATGTCTCTATCTTCTTATTTCTAATACCCACAAAATAAATATGAAGTATAGATACAGAATACAACTGAATCAAATTACACAGTGCGTGGCTCAAATTGAGCAATCAGCAGTGTTAACTATTTCTGACAATTTGCAAACACAAACAAGTGTAACATGAACAAAACAGAAACCTTGATTGTCATATTCATACTTTCAGACAGCTTCTCTTTGTTCTCGGGAAATGACATCACCCCTATTTCTTGGGCCCACGACTGAGTCATGGTGACTGCTGTCTCTGTTTCTCTTCCTCCTCTTCAACTCCTTCTCAGCCCTGTGGCTCCCACCTCATCCAAGACCAGACACCTAACTCCCAATTAACTTTCCAGTTTGCATTTGTAACCCTTGCCCACCACATCACAGTCCCCTGCCCAGAGAAAGGAAAATCTCGCTTTTGTATCTAGCAGTGTGCTCTCACCTTCAGTGCCTTTTCACTGCAAGCTAACAATGTGGCCGTCTCTGATTAGTTCTGCCCATACCTTGGACTACATCACTTCCTGAGAGCCTGCCTCTCGGCTCTGAACTGTCCAACTCGCTTTCTTCTCAGAGCCACTAAGGCTTCATTTCTTCTGCCATTCAGAATGACCAGACCTGTTCATGCCTGTTTCTTAAAATTGTTCTGGCTTCAGCTAACTCTGACTATATTTTTGCCCACATCACCAGGGTTTATTATCTTCTGAGCTATCATAAATTCCATTAGTGTTTTACATTTAATACATGTTCCCCCCCTTCTATTATGCTAGAATATGCATCCCTCTGTAAACTTAAGTATTTAGGAAAGTGTCTGACACATAATAATTCAGTAAATGTTTGCAGAATAGACATCCTGAAGAAGAAGTAGAAAGCAATAAAGTCAATGTTTAAATATGTTTTTGAAAACTTTATAAGATTTAAGTTTTGGATTGCTAGACTTAAGCATTTATTTAAAATATCATGATGCAATAAAATAAGCAATGTTGAATATTGGCAGATAATTTCCAAATAAAGAAGTTTAATGGTGTTTTGTGTCTAATAAGATGTGATAAATTGAAAGTTTTGAAGCTAGTGCAGTGGTGTAGTGGGTAATGTAGCCACATGCAGTGCAGGCATCCCGCATGGGTGCTGGTTCGAGTCTTGGCTGCTCCATTTCTGATCCAGCTCTCTGCTATAGCCTGGGAAAGTAGAAGTTGGCTCAAGTCCTTGGGCTCCTGTACCTGAGTGTGTGACCCAGAAGAAGCTTTTGGCTCTGGATCAGCCTAGCTCCAGCCATTGTGGCCATTTTGGGAGTGACCCATGGATGGAAGACCTCTCTCTCTCTCTCTGCCTCTGCCTCCCTGTAGCTATGTTTTTCAAATAAATAAGTAAATCTTAAAAAAAAGAATTTTTTTCTGTAATTAAAAATGTCTTTCATTAAAAAAATGCCTTTCACTAAAGTCAGGAAGAAATTGATACAAAGCATTGTTATTTGAATTTAAAATTTTTACTGTGAAATAAAACAATTACAATTTTATATAACAAAAATCCAGAAGCAAAAAAGTGAACAAATAAAAAGACGAATAAATAAATAGAATAAAGTGAAATTTTAGTTTGAAATCTAATTTAATGCGACTGGTTGCAAGGCATTACTCTGGTTATGACTTTTCAAAAAATAACAAGTTCCAGTTATATACTCCCCTTAAAGGAAAATATGTAACTTTATCATGTTTATCTTTCATTGCATATTTGAGATAAAATAAAGTCTTTGTTAAAAAGTTATCTCAGAAATATCATGTATATATTCAGAATCATTGAAGAATATTTAACCAATAAATAAATAGACTACTGTATATTTTGTGAAATGTACCCTAGTAGTCTAATCATAATATATGAACTGAAATATAGAAACATGCTTTGTAACAAATCTAGAAGGTACTCTCAGAGGACGGTGTGCATTTGGACAGATGAAACACAGATACACACCCTCAATCTACTGACTTCTAATGTGTTCAAGTGACAGATGTCTTCCTAGGATGCTTTGACAAGGGCACTTGTTCTATAGAATCCTAGTTCTCATTGCCATGGATCAGGTGTCTTCTGAATGTCCACAGGTTTTGTGTCTAAGGTGGTGTCATTGGGTAGACATGTGGGACCTTTACAGGTGAGGCCCAGTCAGCAGTCCTTAGGTCACTGGGGGCATGCCCTTGGAAGGTAGTTGGCTATATAAGCCCAAGTTGGCCCTACTCAGTTTCTCTCTTCCTTATTCAGCATGAGACCATGTTCCAAACCATGCTCCACTTTCTGCCATTTGCACTCTTTGCTGGACCTGAGCCCATGCAGGTTCTATATCCTTCAACTCCCCAAACTGTGAATTGCCCACTTCATTTATAAGGTGAGCTGTCTCAGGAATTTTGTTTTATACTAACTGACTAATACATTCATGTTAGCTGACTAATACAATCATGTTAACTCATCAGCTAAGATAACCTCATTTCAAATGTTTATTTCAAAATTTTTATTTTCTAGAATTTTCCAATTAGCTTTACTGACATATACTTGACAAATATTGTATATATTTAAAATATAGAACATGATGTTTTTATATATATACATATATTGCAAAATTATTACCACAGTCAAGTTAATTAACATATTCATAAACTCACACAATTATATTTTATTTTATTTCTGTTTTCCTTTTTGTGGTGTGAACTTGTGTAAAAGCTTTCTGGCAAATAAGGTAAATAATACTTATAATTACAACACAGTTACAATTATAAAATAAGTAATTAAATAATTTCTTTCTCCTTCATCTTTGCTTGTATGTTTATATTTATGCTATAACAATAGAAAGGTTTTGTCAAATAAAAGAGAGCAGATCTTGGAAGAAAAATGTGCATATTCATAATTCTATTTCTCCATGTTGTCAATCTGCGATGAAGGTTTATGTACAAGCTGCTTTAGCTTCCATGTTTAAAATGACTGGATGAGAGCCGGCGCCGTGGCTCACTAGGCTAATCCTCCGCCTTGTGGCGCTGGCACACCGGGTTCTAGTCCCGGTCCGGGCACCGGATTCTGTCCCAGTTGCCCCTCTTCCAGGCCAGCTCTCTGCTGTGGCCTGGGAAGGCAGTGGAGGATGGCCCAAGTGCTTGGGCCCTGCATCCCGTGGGAGACCAGGAGAAGCACCTGGCTCCTGCCATCGGATCAGCGCGGTGCGCCGGCCACAGCGCACCAGGTGCGGTGGCCATTGGAGGGTGAACCAACGGCAAAGGAAGACCTTTCTCTCTGTCTCTCTCTCTCTCACTGTCCACTCTGCCTGTTAAAAAAAAAGAAAGAATGAAACAAAAAGAAAAAAAAAATAAAATGACTGGATGAATGAAAATGAATGTAAGAATTCTCACTGCATAGTCTTTATTTGGATATATAAACACTATTACGTGCTGACTTTGTACTGTAATACCTGTCAACTCCTTCATCACTAGTGGTTTCTAGAATCTACTGATCAGTTTATTGGAAAATTCAGTAATGAAAGTAAAATAGAGCGAAGAAAACAATGTATTCTTATGTGAAAAATTCCACTGAAAAAAGCAGAAAAATTAATTTGATTATAGGAGTTTATGCACCTATTGCATACCCTTGCCCACTCCTGATTCAATCATCAATTATTTTTTGTTCCCTTTTTCTAGACTTAGGATGCCATTCTGCTGTCAAGGGCATTCATCTTCTGTCTCCAATGTGCCTTCTCAGGAAAGACAGCCAATGGCTGCTTGATCTTGCACTAAGCACTGCTGCTTATGTTTTGGAACAAGCAATTTCAGGTTTACAAAGTTTCAAACATTCTTTTGTTTCGCACATATGTGGTTTTTCACCAGTTTCTTTCAAAATCCGAACTAATGCCATTACTTTAAAAACCGAACTATTAATTTACACACCATTTAACTTCCAACTGCATTCTGAACCTAATTTAACTTTAAATTTACCTTTAAGCCATTAAGAAAATAAGATTAGTGGAAACACAATTGCAGGCCATATGGTTCCTTCAGGTCTCCCCATTTCTGATGTGGAATTTTATTTCCAATGGGCTTGTTTACTTAGTTCCCTGTGAAATTAATTGTTTTCTTGAACTACCCTTCCAGCTTTTACATTTCCTTAAGCCTCTTAGTGTTTAACAATATGTAATTTGTTTTCTTTTCACTGCTTTTCAGAATAGATTTCACTCACCTATCATCTTTATTTGGTGAAAATCCATGCTTGACCAATTTTCCCTTTTTGTGAGCATTTCCAGATTCACAGCCTGATTCTGGTATCTTGGACCTGATTACCTTCTGTTGGCATGGTGGTGGACGCTGCTCCTGGTTGCCTTGCTTGCTCAGTTTCAGCTCAGTTGCCATTGAATGATGCTGTGCACTTTGTATTCTGTCTTCAGAACTTGGGTGCAGGGGTCAGAGGCTGCCAGTCACAGGGCAGATCTCAGTCAACTGTTGCTGCAGGAATGATGGAGGCATCTTTTAAATACATTTAGTTTCCTTCCCAGAGATCCCTCTAGGGGTGTATCATCCTCTCATTACAGAGCCTGTCTGAGCACACACAAGCATTCCAGCCACCACAAAAATCAGACCACTTAGGGAAGCCTGTAAATATATCTATATCTATATCTATATCTATATCTATATCTATATCTATGGGGATGTCATATATATAAACTATATATATATATATATATATATGGGGATGTCATAGTTTGCTGAAGGAGCTGAGAGATGTAAAGGGACGAGGAGCCATCGATCATGCTTCTTAATGGACCGGCTCCAAAAGATTTCTGTCTGTCTTCCCAAATGGCAGGTTTGACGTAATCCTAATGACAATCTCTGTGGGATTCCTGTGTGGGGGACGGTAGAGGCTCTTGGGATACTGCTTGCATGTCCATCTGGATTGGTCATCAGGCAGACAATCTGCCTATGCTTTCACCCCTAATTGTAGCTTTTCTCTGCCACCAGATTTGTACTTTCTTCTTCTCATCAGTGCTGTGAAGCCAGACCACTGCAGTCATTTTCCTGAGCGAGAAATCATTTCCAAGAATTTCCAAGGTGTTTGGCATAAGCAGATCCTGAGGACACTTACTGTGGTCATTTTTCAGGTGCTGCAGACTCAGCCGGCTCAGGCTGGCCTGCTGGTGCAAAGCTGCAGGGGCCATTCCTACTCCCTTCCCCTGAGCTATTTTTATTTTTCCAGTAGCACTGAGCTCTTTGTAAGGTATTCTATGTGACTGCTTTGTCTTATTATCTGCCTTCTCTACTAGAAGGGAAGCTCCCTTATGGAAGGATTCCTTTTTTTTTTCCTGTTGTTTCATTACAGTGTCCTTAATGCACACTGCACAGCAGGCACTCACTGTCCCATCACAGACCCCAGTGACACCAGCAGGGAACCTGCAGGAACAACTCACAGTGCTCTGGACCAGGTTCACTCCAGCTTTCCCTTGTTCCTGTCAGGTCAGGCATCTCCCCACTCACAACAACAATTACTTCTAAGTAGCAGTTTTGTAACTGCACAATTTATAAAACTATCATGTCTAATCTCTCATAGTTCTTGACAAAATGAAAACATGAGCCAAGAGCTTTTCTAAGACTTACAAATGGATGGGCTTTCTTCAGGGAGTTGAAAATTGGCAGTATACCTTCTCAGGTTTTATCCAGTTCTTTCCAGATGTGAATCCTAGGCAGATAGATGCTGTTTACAAAAGAAAATGTATGGGAAGGAAATATGCAACATCAGAAAAAATTTTAAAAAACAGAATTCAAGTTAGCTCTACTTGTATAATTGGGAATAAACTCAGTGCTGTGCCTGAGCTGCTTCTGCCAGCTCTGGAGAGCTCACCGTGGAGGGCTCTTCCCAGCCCTGTGCACAAGGACATCAGTTCAGCAGCTTGGCATTCGCCGCATAGGACCATTTACATCACAGAAGCCCACTAGTGCTGCAAATAAGGAGTTTTCATTTCCATGAGACTGGTTGTTAAATACCCACCTCTTATAGTTAAAGGGACACCAGTAAAAACAATTCAGTGATCATAAAGTTATTTTCCACAGAATATTTCCCACTGGTATGGGCAATGTTTACACTAAAAAAATCTATATAGGGGTGGGTATTTGGTCTAGTGATTAAGATTAAGACATCCACATCCTGTACTGTAGTACTTGGGTTTGAGTCCCAGTGCTGCTTCCAATACCATCTTCTTGCTAATGTGAAGCCTGGGAGGGAGCAGCTAATGGTAGTCTGGTCTCTGCTATCCACGTGGAGGATTTGGATGTGATTTCCAGCAGGGGAGTGAACCAGGGGATTAGAACTCTCTTTCTGGAAAAAAAAAATGTGGCAGCATTGGGGAATGAAGATTCTGGGCCCACCCCTCACCCGCCAGTCACCATCCTAGGGAGCAGTCCAGGAATCTACAAAAACAAGCTCATTTGTTAAAATTGTGTATTGAAGTCGTCTTAAACAGAAATACTTATACTTGGTGTCAGTAGTTGTCTTAGGATAGTGGGGTTGGGAGTAATTTTTGCTTCCTGTTCAGCAGGCATATACAGTTTCTTAATCAGAAAAAATCTGTGCTTTGCAAGCCCCCTTTACATTTTCCCTGCTCTTGACTTCCTTCCATGGTTATCACAATGAATCCCTAGGGTGGCTGCCCGTGCTTGTACCTGACTATTATTTGCTCTGCACTCTACTTGGTGCACAATATCTCAAGGTACTAGCTCTGTCTCACTTAGGACTCCTCATTCAAAGCTGGCCAAGTTACTTTCCACCTGCAAGGCTATACTGAGGCTGCTGATCTGCCTTGGTCTCCGGGGCTGCTTCTGCACCACATGGGTGCTTTCTTGAGAGCCCATCAGTGTGGGCAGCAGGTGGTTTTTAACTTGTCAGTCTCTTTGGTGGTGCTGTATGCCCAACAAAATACCCCGAAGAAACAAAGATAGAGATCATTAATTCAATTTATGCTTGGTAAAATAATAAAGAAACAATAGATATGATATTAAAGGGTATAATCAGTGCAATGGTTAATAAGATATTTGTGCTTGACAAATCTTTTTATAAAATCTCAGAAAGAAGAAAATGTATGTTTCCTAGGGAATATCAAAACAAATCTTAACTTACCTGGGTAATCAAATATGGGGAACATTTAACACTGATTTTAGAAATACTTGTGTATGTTTTTTCTCTCCTTAGAAATCAAGATCAGCAGAAATTATTCTTTCATTGTTGATAACATCTGAAAATGGAAAAAAATAGCTTCCCTTTCATCATGTAAACTTTTTACATTTTGGAAACTGATGAAAAATTGTCATGTACCAAAAAAGAAAGGCCTTTTTTACCTTTTTGCAAGCAGATGCAATCATAAATTCCTTTTTTTCCCCCTCTTAGAAAAAAAAAATTAAGTCAGAGGAGATATACAGCCATGCACCTGCAAATTACTAGTCAGGCCAAATGACCACTCTCATCCAGCCAGGCAGACAGGCTGGACAGGGCCTCCAGGTTAGATTTGGGATAGAAACCAAAAAATAAAAAAAAAATATGGTGGAAATGGCTTTAATTCCATTCTGCAGAATACAGTTAAGTTTCCTGATTAGGTTTTCTGCTGCCTCAAGTATTCAGCAAAATTAGGGGTTTAAATAACCACCCATGCTATTACATCTAATACGGGGCATTGTCTGGGTAACTGTCCTGCCCAGGTGTTGTCAGGTTTGGATGTGCTCATCTGATGGCTGGGCTGGACTGGAGATTCAGCAAGGGGATAGTGGTGGGGATGGTGAGGGACTAGACCCCTCTCCCTCACCCTTTTCAGGGAAGCTTAGGCTTTCCACACAGTCCTTTGACTGTTGTTGTATTTTTTTTTATTTTTTTAAAGATGTATTTATTTGAAAGAGTGATATATATATATATATATATATAGAGAGAGAGAGAGAGAGAGAATCTTCCATCCACTGGATCACGCTCCAAATACCTACAACAGCTTGAGCTAGGCCAAGAAAGCCAAGAGCCAGGAAATCCGTGCAGATCTCCCATTTGGGTGGCAAAAACCCAAGCAACTGAGCCATCATCTGCTGCCTCCCAGGCACGTTAGTGGGAAGCTGGATGGGAAGCTCAGTGTAGCAAGGAATCAAACCAGCACTATCATATGGCAGGTGCTCATCCCAAGTGGTGGCTTAACCCCTGCCCCTGTGGTTTTATTCCTTACGTGGATTGTAATAACTTCAAAGTAGAGTGCTCCAAGAGATAGGAAGTAGAAACTCTCAGTGGTTTAAGGCTTAGACTGAGAAAGTGAAACAATTTACTTACTCTGCACTTAGCTGACCAAAGTCATTCCAGTAAATTTTTTTTTTTTTTTTTTTTTTTTTTTTTTTTTTTTTTTTACAGGCGGAGTTAGAGAGAGAGAGACGGAGAGAAAGGTCTTCCTTTTGCCGTTGGTTCACCCTCCAATGGCCGCCACAGCCAGTGCGCTGCGGCCGGCTCACCACGCTGATCCTAAGGCAGGAGCCAGGTGCTTCTCCTGGTCTCCCATGCGGGTGCAGGGTGGGCCATCCTCCATTGCAATCCCGGGCCACAGCAGAGAGCTGGACTGGAAGAGGAGCAACCAGGACAGAATCTGGTGCCCCGACCGGGACTAGAACCTGGTGTGCCGGCGCCACACCTCAATAGGCTAATCCTCCCCCTGCTATGCCAGCACCCTGGGTTCTAGTCCTGGTCGGGACGCCGGATTCTGTCCTGGTTGCTCCTCTTCCAGTCCAGCTCTCTGCTGTGGCCCGGGAGTGCAGTGGAGGATGGCCCAAGTGCTTGGGCCCTGTACCCGCACTGGAGACCAGAAGAAGCACCTGGCTCCTGCCTTCGGATCAGCGCGGTGCGCTGGCCGCATCAGCCATTGGAGGGTGAACCAACGGTAAAGGAAAACCTTTCTCTCTGTCTCTCTCTCTCACTGTTCACTCTGCCTGTTAAAAAAAAAAAAAAAAAAAAAAAAAACCCGAGGTTCAGGCACTGCAGGCAGAGGATTAACTAAGTGAGACACAGCTGGCCAGATATTTCTTGTATTTGAGTGAGGGGTGCGTAGGTCTTAACTCCTGAAGGAAGAATATGAACAAAGCTGTGACCATCTTTAATCCACCGTGTATGCACAGGTTTCTTTTAGATATAGTATATTTTAATAATAGAGTTATTCAGAGGAACATGACAATATGAATTAAACAAAACAAACAAATCATAAAACATAAAAATACTAAGCGTTGATTCACTTGTTTTATTCTACTAAATAATGCTTCCTTGCTTTTATTATACATTTCCTTAAAATTTAAATTAACAAAAAATACAGCAGAATGAATTCTCTAGTATTATTTGTGACGACCCATTCTTAGAATGTATATTTGAAAGTCAAATATCAGAAAATTAGATAACAGATTACAATTTAGCATTGTAGCTCAAAGTTGAATACCAGCTTCACACAGCCACAGATCCAATCCAGTAGATATGGACCTGTTTCCTTTGTTGAGTCATTGATCTCTTGTGATCTTACACTATGATGGTTGGAGTGAATAATAGTAGCTACCATAGAGAATTGTTGGTTATTAAATAAAATGGACACCAGTCACATAGCATAATGCTGAAATATATAGGCGCTCAATAAAGAACTGAGGCTAGGCATTTGACTAGTAGTTAAAATGCCAGGTAGTGGCTGCCTCCTGTATTGGAATGCCTGGATCTGAAGTCCCTCCCCCAGTTTCTGTCTGTAGCTTCCTGCAAATGCAGATCCTGAGAGGCAGCAGTGATGACCCAAGTAATCAAATCCCTGACAACACATGGGAGATCTGAATTGTATCACACCCAGCTTGGTATGTGGAGAGGGAACTAGTGGGTTGAATCAGTTTCTCTCTTTCTCTGTCTCTTTCCTTTTCCAACTAAAAAAAATCAGAAAAAAAGAATACTAATTTTACAAATTATGTGGGGAAATCCCATTGAATTTTACAAGTCACAGGAGAAAAAGAGGCTACAGAAATATATACAATTCTGTATTACGATTCATGCATTTAATACTTTCTTCAGGCTCAGTCTCTCTTTTGGACAAGAAAAATAATGAGTTAACTGCCTGAGTTTGTTTCACTGGGTTGCCATAACAAAGCAGAACAAAGCAGGTGACTTGAAACAATAAAAATTTGTTCTGTCAGGGTTCAGGAGTCTGGAAGTCCAAAACCAAAGTGTCAGCTCGCTCTGCTCCCTCTAGTGGCTGGGTGGGATGCATCCTTGCGTCTCCCAGCTGCCTGTGCTGTCAGTCCTAGGTGTTCCCTGTTAGCAGCTTTGTCACTTCAGTTCCTGCCTCTATCACCATATGGTGTTCTCCTATGAATCTTTATCTGCACGTGGTATTTTCTCATTTTAAAACCATACCATTCATAGAGACCTACTGTTCCCATCTTAGCTTCTTTATCTGCAAGACTCTACTTCTAAATATGGCCACATTCACAATCACTGGTGCTCAGGATCCCCACATATTAGGGATATTTCAGCCTACAAGAGTGTACCCTCCAGTTTCTCAAAACGTATGTTCTTCCCATAAGCAAAGTACTTTCAGCCCACCCCAACGTCTCCAAAATCTTGACCAAATCCAATGCCAGACCTAAATTTGAAATTTCACCTAAAGATAATAACTCAAAAAGTCCCCAATCTCGTTTTTCTAAATCATCTAAATCAGTACTGAGTTAGGCCTAGGACGTGATCATAGGCAACAGTCCTCTCTGTTAGTTAGCCTGTGAAACCAGACAAGTCATCTGATTACCAAAGTAAAAGGTGGAGCTGGCATCCCTTCGACATTCCCATTCCAAAAATGACAAGTTAGAAGGACAGAAGAGAACATGCGTTCCAAACACGTCTAAAACCTAGGCCTGGAAAATTCCATGTGATTTCTAGACCTGACAATAGTCTGTGCCTACCTGAACAGCAACAGCATACCCCCTCACCTCCCAGTGGCAGCATCTTTTTGGCTCACCAGAGTAGCCCCTGCTTGGCCCACTGGCGTGGTGACCCTGCCCTCTTGACCTAAGAAGGTCCTGTTAACCCTGGACACTGTAACTGCAAGTATGCTTAGCAATGTGCTTCCCTAATTTTCTGCACCTCATTCAGTTGAGGCTGGCAATATTTCTACCTTAATAAAACCATCAAAACTCTTTTAGATTTCCTTTGCTACACTTGGGGGAACCCTCATAGCAGGAGGCCAGTCTTCTAAACATGATTATATTTGTACCCTTGGCTTCTAGTGAGTTGGTTGATTAGACCCAAGAATAACACACCAAATCTCTTTAGAAAGTGGTTATCAAGCCACAGGCTTGGGTCAGTCCTGAGGCATATTGAGAATAACTTTTATTTAATGAATATAAATTTCCAAAGTACAGAATATTGATTACAATGGCTTCCCCCCATAACATCCCTCCAACCCACAACCCTCCCCTTATCCACTCCCTCTCCCCTTCCATTCACATCAAGATTCATTTTCGATTCTCTTTATATACAGAAGATCAGTTTAGCATACATTAAGTAAAGATTTCAACAGTTTGCTCCCACACAGAAACATAAAGTGAAAAATACTGTTTGAGTACTAGTTATAGCATTAGATCTCAATGTACAGCACACTAAGGACAAAGATCCTACATGAGGAGTAAGTGCACAGTGACTCCTGTTGTTGACTTAACAAATTGACACTCTTGTTTATTGCATCAGTAATCACCCTAGGCTCTTGTCATGAGTTGCCAAGGCTATGGAAGCCCCCTGAGTTCACTGACTCTGATCATTTTTAGACAAGGCCATGGTCAAAGTGGAAGTTCTCTCCTCCCTTCAGAGAAAGGTACCTCCTTCTTTGATGACCCATTCTTTCCATTGGGATCTCACTCGTGGAGATCTTTCATTTAGTTTTTTTTTTGTTTGTTTGTTTTTTTTTTCATCAGAGTGCTTTGGCTTTCCATGCCTGAAATACTCTCATGGGCATTTCAGCCAGATCCGCATGCCTTAAGGGCTGATTATGAGGCCAGAGTGCTGTTAGGACATTTGCCATTCTATGGGTCTGCTGTGTATCTCACTTCCCATGTTGGATCATTCTCTCCCTTTTTGATTCTATCAGCTAGTATTTGCAGACACTGTTCTTGTTTAGGTGATCCCTTTGGTTCTTAGTCCTATCATTATGATCAATTGTGAACAGAAATTGATCACTGGGACTAGTGAGATGGCATTGGTACATGCCATCTCTATGGGACTGAATTCGAATCCCCTGGTATGTTTCTAACTCTACTGTTTGAGGTAAGTCAGCTTGAGCATGTCCCGAATTGCACATCTCTTCCCTCTCTTATTCCCACTCTTATATTTAACAGCGATCACTTTTCAATTAAGTTTCAGCACTTAAGAATAATTGTGTATTGATTACAGTATTCAACCAAAAGTATTAAGTAGAACAAACAAAAAAAATACTAAAAGGGATAACATATTAAGCTGCTCATCAACAGTCAGGGTGAGGGCTGATCAAGTCACCGTTTCTCATAGTGTTCATTTCACTTTAACAGGTTTCCTTTTTGGTGCTCAGTTTATGCTGAAAACTTTCATGAATGCTTCTTTATTTATTTATTTATTTTTTGGACAGGTAGAGTTAGATAGTGAGAGAGGGAGAGAGAGAAGAGAGAAAAGTCTTCCTTCCGTTGGTTCACCCCCCAAATGGCTGCTACAGCTGGAGCACTGTGCTGATCCGAAGGCAGGAGCCAGGTGCTTCTTCTGGTCTCCCATGCGGGTGCAGGGCCCAAGCACTTGGGCCATCCTCCACTGCACACTCCACTCCACATCACACACTCCACTCCACATCCTCCACTCCACAGCAGAGAGCTGGACTGGAAGAGGAGCAACCAGGACAGAATCCGGCGCCCCGACCGGGACTAGGACCGGGGGTTCCGGCGCCGCAGGCGGAGGATTAGCCTAGTGAGCTGTGGCGCTGGCGTCATGAATGCTTCTTCATGTTTAGCATTTCCTTCCTTGATTGATATGTTTTTCACTTTCATTTTCTTGTAAACAACAAAGATAAATAAGGTTTCACCTTCCATAGTTTTCTGGTAAATTTCAGCTAAATATCCAAGGTCATCATTTAAGAGTTGTGCTTTCCCCAAAGCAGTAGAGGATAATTCAGTCAAGACCTCTGCCACTTTATAGCAAGGGTTTCCTTTTCTTCAGTTTCCAATAAATATTTCTCTCTGAGACATAACATAACAGACTTCAATGCTCATTTTTCTGTCAGTATTCTGCCCATGATATAAGAATATTTCAAAAAATTCATGGAAAATGGAATTAAAAGATGTTTTATTGCAAAATATTTTGAAATTCATTGAATTTATTTTACACATAATGTATTTTTAAAAGATTTATTTATTTTTTGAAAGAGTTACAGAGAGAGGGATCTTCCATCTGCTGGTTCACTCCCCAAGTGGCGCCAATGGCCAGGGCTGAGCTAGACTGAAGCCAGGAGCCAGGATCCTCATCTGGTCTCCCATGCAGGTGGCAAGGGCCCAAGCACTTGGATCATCTTCTGCTGCTTTTCCCAGGCCATTAGCAGAGAACTGGATCAGAAGTGGAACAGCCAGGAAATGAACTGGCACCCATATAGGATGCCAGTGACACAGGCAGTGGTTTACCCACTGTGCCGCAATGCTGGCCCCATACAATGCACCTTTTTAGTGAACTTTTTGAAAATCCTTCATTTGTATTCTGTAAACAGTAGAAATTTTCTCTCCAGTGTATATTTTCTCTGTTTCTTTTTGTTTTGTTTTGTTTTAGCTCCCACTAACTCTTCTTTTCCTTCTTATCAATATTTTTATTAAAGTTCTCTTTAAGGAAATATAAGTACTTTCTATTTTTTTAAGATTTATTTATTTATTTGAAGGCAGATTTACAGAGAGGTAGAAAGAGAGCGAGAGAGAGAGAAAGAGAGCGAGGTCTTCCATCCACTGGTTCACTCACTCCCCAGATGGCCACAATGCCTGGAGATGCACCATCCAAAGCAAGGAGCCAGGAGCCTCCTCTGGGTCTCCCACGTGGATGCAGGGGCCCAAGGACCTGGGCCATCTTCTACTGCTTTCCCAGGCCACAGCAGAGAGCTGGATCACAAGTGGAGCAACACCCACATGGGATGCCAGTACTGCAGTACTGCAGTAACTAAAACACAAAAACAAAAACCCTGATTTTTTAAAAGTTTGCTCATGTTTTTTAATGATATATTAATACCATTCATGTATTACTAATGTTTGACAAAGTGAACTCTATGATACTCTATGACTTCCAATTCTATTAAAACTCAGAAATAAAATTGAATTTCTTTACTAAAATGGATGGTGAAGGAATGGGTGAAATTATATCTTGATTAGCATTAAACCAAAATGAAGAATTATTAGAGATAAACACATATCATGAATAGAAATTGACATTTATAAGCCTATATATTCTGGTATACATCATAACATATATTAATTTTATCTGTTTAATAATAATCCTGAGGCTTTCAGTTCTTTCTATGTGTTTTTAATCTCTACTTATATGCACCTTGTTGTCCTACATAGAATAATTCAACTCTCTGTAATCTTGGAGTGTAATACATTGAGATTTTTGTAAAATAAATGTTTATGATAATCACTATAAGCTACATATTTTATTATTCATGATACATACCATATTAAAATTTTTAAATTGGTGATCACTCAAGACATCTAAAGGACTACAATATTTCCTGGTAATATCTTTATTTTAAAAAAATATTTAATTGAGAGATAGAGTTACAGACAGTGAGAGGGAGAGACAGAGAGAAAGGTCTTCCGTCCGTTGGTTCACCCCCGAAATGGCTGCAACAGCCGGAGCTGTGCTAATCTCAAGCCAGGAACCAGGCTTCTTCCCAGTATCCCATGTGGGTGCAGGGTCCCAAGGACTTGGGCCATCTTCCATTGCTTTCCCAGGCCATAGCACAGAGCTGGATTGGAAGAGGAGCAACCTGGACATGAATCAATATTCTTATGGGATTCCAGTGCTGCAGCTGGAGCCTTAGCCTACTCTGCCACAGTGCTGGCCCTCCAAAGCCAATCCTAAGAAAAAATATGAATCAGACAACTTAGTTATTAATAACACAGGCTTTGAATTTCAATACACTGATCATCATTTTTCAAAGTGCAGAAATTGAGGTGACCATCCACTCTGCCTCTGGCATAACTTTCTATGATCACCCTCTGATGTGCTTCTGGCTTTCACTGATTGACAGATTGAAAAATGCATAGCACAATATCTAAACATATTTTTGCTACAAAGAAGAGAAGCCCAGAGAAAATAATCCAATATTCAATTTGGCAACCTTGTGTAAAATTGTTCTTTCGTTTTCCCTTTGTTCCTTCCTGATCAGACTAGCATAAATTTTGACCACTGTGTTGGGCAGAATTCCAAAAGAAAAATTCTCTGTCGCTCAGTTTAGCAGGTCATTTCATCTCCTTCTAATTTTCTAATAGTATTATACAACATGTTGCTAAGTGTTCAATCTACTCTCTTTGGGTATAATAATGAACAGTCTTAGGACAGGCATTGTGGAGCAAAAGGTTAAGCCACCGCTTGGGACACCCACATTGCATACTGGAGTGTCTGGCTCATCTCCCTGTTACTCTGCTTCTTCTTTTTTTTTTCTTAAATTTCTTTATTCATTTGAAAGTCAGAGTTACAGAGACAGAAGGAGAGGCAGAGAGAGAGACAGAGATCTTCCATCAGCTGATTCATTCCTGAATTGGCTGAAGCTGCACAGATCTAAATCCAGGATCCAGGAGCCTTCTCTGGGTCTCTCACGTGGGTGCAGGGGCCCCAGGACCTGAGCCATCTTCTACTGCTTTCCCAGGCCATAGCAGAGAGCTGGATCAGAAGTGGAGCAGCCAAAACTCAAACCAGTGTCCATATGGGATGCTGGCGCTGCAGGCAGCAGCTTTACCTGCTGTGCCACAGCACTGGCCCCTGTTACTCTGCTTCTGATTCATCTTCCTGCTAATTAATCCTGGAAGACAGCAGTTGATGGATTACCTGCTTGAGTTCCTGCTGCCCATATGGGAGACCAGGATCAAGTTACGAGCTGTTGCAAGCCTGTGCCTTACAAATAAATAAAAATAAATACACTGTAAATAAATCTATTTCTCTCTGTCTTGCAAATAATTAAAAATAAATCAATAGCTGCTGGTGCTGTGGCGTAGCGGGTAAAGCTGCATCCTGCAGTGTGAACATCCCATATGGGCGTCATTCGAGTCCTCGCTGCTTCACTTCTGATCCAGCTCTCTGCTATGGCCTGGGAAAGCAGCAGAAGATGGCCCAAGTGTTTGGGCCCCTGAACCTACGTGGGAGACCCAGAGGAAGCTGCTGGCTCCTGGCTCCTGGTCCTTGTGGCCAACTGGGGAGTGAACCAGCGTACGGAAGACCATTCTCTCCCCCCCCCCCGTCTTTTCTTAATCTCTCTGTGTAATTTTGACTTTCAAATAAATAAACAAATCTTAAATAAATAAATGAATAAAGAAACATTGAACAAATAGTGAACATGTTCTCTCCCATATTTCTCTTGGAGGCCAAGAATCTATTCAAATTAGTTAATTTTTAACATATAATAATAAGGCATTATTTTAGAAAAATTTTGAGATAAATGTTTTCAACCTTCAATCTAACTAAAGCATTTTAGTAGATTCAATTTATAATTCATTTGAGTTTAATTTTGTACATTGTAATTGAAAAATCACAAATTTTGGTTATTTTATATTGTTACATGATCATTATTGTTACAATGAAATAATTCTATTGTTCTAAAAAGTTCATTCATGCTCATTTGCAGAGAATCCCTATCCCTAAATACCAGAACTTTTAGAGTATGTTTGAGAATCTTTGACTAATTATATCATAACGATTTTCTCTTGGACGTATGTGTGTGTCTGTGTACATGTGTGAGGATATTTCAAATTTTATAAATTTGACCCTTACCTTTAGATCTTTGATTCATTTTAAGTTAATAGGTTGATGTTGAATAAATGCTACATATATAATTTTTAATCTATATCTGTATCTACTTTTCAAAGCAACTTTCCTTACCCTGTTTGTCATTGAACATTTGTCAAAAATGTTGCTGAACCCTGAATGTTATTCTGTTCCTTTCTATAACATCTCTGAGAATGCCATGGTACAGTGTTATTTCTGTTAGCTTGTCAGCAGCATTATAGTAAGT
Source organism: Oryctolagus cuniculus (assembly GCF_051225735.1). Taxonomy (NCBI): domain Eukaryota; kingdom Metazoa; phylum Chordata; class Mammalia; order Lagomorpha; family Leporidae; genus Oryctolagus; species Oryctolagus cuniculus. The sequence goes on from NC_142872.1 coordinate 75,016,869, forward strand.
TTGATTTCTGTAGCAAGTTTTAAAACTCCATTTCAGAAGTTGTGTTAGCTATTCTAATTTATTTGCATTTTCATATAAGTTTTATGTTCATCTTGTGAATGTCTACAATGTGTGTCCACTATGTTTTTGATAGAGATTGCATTGAATCTCTGGATACATTTAGAGAGAATTGCCATGTTAACAATATTTCAAGCTCCTGGGATATTTCTGCATTTCTATGATCTATCCTGTTTCTTAGCAATGTTTTACAGGTTTCATTGTGCAGGTTTGAATATATTTTATTAATCTTATTCCTCAATATTTTGGTTGTTCTGGTGATGAGATTTTTTTTCTAATTTCATTTTCTCTTGTCTATTGCTGTTATATAGAAACACAAATTATATTTGTGATCTTTTAACCTGTGACATCGCTAAGCTTGCTCATTATTTCTTGTGGGTTTATTGCAGATTGCACACTATTTTCTGTTTTTGTGGTATACTGACACGTTTGCCTTTATGAAACATCCTACTTTTCTCTTGTAACATTTCTTGTCATAAAGTCTCTTTTGTCTGATATTGATAAAATTGGTCTGCTCTCTGATGCTGCCGTTTTCATGGTGCTATACTTGCCATCCTCTTATTTTCAATCTATTTGTGTCCCTGGTTCTAAGATGTGTATCTCGCTGATGACATACACTTGCATGTTGCTGTTCTAATAACTAACAATATCTCCTAGTGAATTGGATGGCTATTTCATTCGTATTTAATATTAGTTGCATGTTTTATGCAAGTTACGATTTTATCCATTTTTAAAATCACCTCATGCCTTTTTAGTGTTTCTGTTCATACATTTATTGCCTCCTTTTGTGCTAAATAAGCAATTTTTATTCTGCCATTTCAATTTTTTGTGTATATTGTTAATATATTATTTTGAGTTATTTTCTTTAGGGTTTCCTATGGTAAGAATGGGAGAAAAGATTTTCACTGTAAAGAATCAGATGGTGAACACTAAGCTTCGTGAGCTATTAGTTCTTAGTTGTAGAGATCAACTCTACCAATTGCAGCAAACGGCCAATGTGGATGAGCAAGCATGACTCTCTCCAGCAAACATGTATTACAAACAGGATAAAGGCCACTGTGATCCAGGGGACAGGGCTTGATTTAGGGGCCACAGTATCCCAAGTTCTAGGGATTACATCATATTAATTGTACAATCAATTTCAGAACCAAAATAACTTAGTTGTGGTAAAATAATCAAATTTGGCTCCAATGTATCTCTCTTTTTTTTCCACATCTCTTTTGAGGTATTATTGTCATACATTATACTTTTTTTACACTCCAAAACACAGCATTATGAGTAATGATTTATACCATCTTGTATCTTTCAAATAAGTTAATAGAAGAAATGAGAAGGTATATTATAAAATATTCAACAGACACCTACATATTTAAAATATACACTATTCTTGACTTCTTTCTATAAAATAGACTGACTGATTATTTCCTTTCCACCTGTATAATTTTCTTTAGTATTTCTTCTAATCTAATCTGCTAGTGATTTCCTCAGTCGTCATATTTCTGAGAATGTTTATGCTTTCCCTTTACCAAGGAGGAATAGTTTTGTAGTTATAAAACTTTGGTTAAAATTCTTTTTGCTGCCATTTTGAATATAACAACAGAGTGCTTTTTGGCCTGCTGTGATGAGATAATGTAAGATGCTAACTGTGTCAGATGTGATTGCTCGTTTAATTCTTGCTGCACTCAAGTTGTTCCCTTGTCCTTTACTTTCCAAAGTAACACCACTACATCCGACTGAGTTATCTCGTGCTCTTCATTCTATTTGGGATTTGATAGATTATCATTTGTTCATGTGATTTGCCTTCACCCTTTTTTTTCCTCCTGTTCCTCTGTGGTTCTGTATCAAGTATGTTGCTGTGCTTGATATTTTCTCATAGATTTCTGAATTCTCTACATTTTTATGTACTTTTCTTTCTGCTTCTGCTCTTCAGATTGTATGTTTTTTTTTAATCTTCAAATTGAATGATTCTTTTTCCATCTCAAATATACTTTCAAGGCCGTCTAGAGAATTTATGTTAGCCAATGTATTTTAACTCCAGAATTTCCATTTAATTCTTTAAAAAAAGTCTATGCTTATTAAGATTCTTTGCTGGCTGAGTTTCTGACCTTGTGTTTCCTTAAAAATTTTAGGCATGATTCCCTTTATTTCATTGAATACATTTGTAAAAACTACCTTGAGGGCTGGCGCCACGGCTCAATAGGCTAATCCTCCACCTAGCGGCGCCGGCACACCAGGTTCTAGTCCCGGTCGGGGTGCCGGATTCTTTCCCGGTTGTCCCTCTTCCAGGCCAGCTCTCTGCTATGGCCCGGGAGTGCAGTGGAGGATGGCCCAAGTGCTTGGTCCCTGCACCCCATGGGAGATCAGGATAAGCACCTGGCTCCTGCCTTCAGATCAGCGCGGTGCGCCGGCCGCGGCGGCCAGGAAGACCTTTCTCTCTGTCTCTCTCTCTCACTGTCCACTCTACCTGTAAAAAAAAAAAAAAAGAACTACCTTGAGGCCTTGGCAGAAATCCATACCCATTGATATTTTTCTATTTTTCTATTTGTTGAATATTGGTCATATTTTCTTGTTTGTTTTTGCATAATAATAAAAATTTGATCATTTATTGTTGTAACTGTGGATTCTGACCAAGCATGACTATTTTGTTACTGTGTGTCTGTGTGGCGCCTTACCTGAACAAAATTTATCCCTGCAATGTGTGCCTGGTTATTTTTCCGCTCCCTTTATATCCCCTTGTATTATTAAGTATGGCTTCCTATGGATGACACCTGTGTTTGAAAACCTTAGGGTTCATGTTAAGAATGGTAAAAGTATATATTCAAAGATGTTAAGTTAATAAAGTTTCTGTTGTCTGCTCATGGATCTATGTGTGATCCAGAGAGTAATTAAATGTCAGGTCATTTCAAAGCTTCTCTGGTTGTTACTGCCAGTGGAGCCTACCACGCCACCTTTGTCCCTGTACTCAGGCTTCTTTTACCCAGGTTGTTTGTGTGTCTTTGTACCATTTGGTCTCATCTGTGCTTGCATACGTCCACCTGTCAGCAGTGGATACGTGGACTGCTTATCAACTCAGTCCCCTGTCACCTTAAGACTCCTATAACTCCCTGATAAATTCCATTCAACTCCTACAGTCCATTGTTTGCCTCAAATATGACTTCAATATCAGGTTAATGGACATGCTGACCTTCCTTCCCATTGCAACTGTGATGACCAATTTAACTGTCAATGCTCTGAATCAAGAGTGCCCTTTCCCACTGTGGTTGTGAAGCTGCTGTCCCACCCAGGTGAAACCACTGTGCCAGGAGAGCTGTATGAACTCTAAGACAGGGTTGGGCAAAACAGATTCTTGGGTAAGACTTTTCATGATGCTTTGCTGAAGTTCAGTAGTCTCTATTAGGAAATGCTTTTCAGTTTGTTGTATGACTTTGGCCAAATTTTGGAGATCTGAAATAGCTAATTTTGAACATTTGTAAGGTTGTGTCATTGATTTTGGAGAATATTATCAAGTTTCTCATGCCAAAAGTCAAAATAACATTTTTATATGAATTCTAAAATAATAAGCTAGACACTTAGAGATTTTTCTGTCCAAATTCAGTTTTTCATTATTAAGGTTAATTTTGTGCCCAGAAAATATCCAGTGATAGTTACAGTTAATCAAGCACATTAAATATAATCAAAGCTTTTCAGTAAAAGAAAGGACTTATAATAAAACATGAATAAAGCAATCAGTACATGCATTTAAGTCTTAAATATGTGATTTTTCTATGAAACAATGTACTTTTTAAATAAAAGAATTCTGTTGATCAAAAATGTTGTATGATGAAGGTAAGATATAATGTTATTTAAAGAGATATTTCAAGTTATCATTACATTGCAGAGTTAATATTTAGTTGTTGCAATACAGACATATCCATGTCATTGTATATCCCCCTTTCTTGAAAAACACAGTCACAATAATAGATTTATGTTTGTTCATACTTTCCATTTGTTCAATTCATCCTGTTTTCTGTCAACTCAGTCAGAAATTTTATACTATAAAATTATTAATCAAAATCTTAAATCTTCCGTTATGCAAATCCTTGATTTGCTGATGCAATATTTACATAAAAATTCTGTAAACTCTAGGTGATTCATTCTTATAGCCTTACATATATACTTATTTTACTGATATTCTCATTCTAAATTGAATGTATACCTTAATAGCCTTCCCTTTCTCTCTCTTTTTGAAGAGAGAAATTCCAGCTGGGGCTGTAATTTCAGTGCATCAGGTTAAGCCATACTGTCACCTAATATTGGAAAACTGCTTTCAGTCTTGACTGCTCCAGTTACCCGGTAATACAACTGGGAAAGCAGCCTAGGGAGGGCCAAGTGCTTGGGTCTCTGCCTCTCACAGGGAAGACTCAGATGAAATTCCAATGTCCTGGCTTCACCCTGGCTCAGCCCCAGCCATTTGGGGAGTAAACCAGAAGGAGAAAGATCTCTTTCTCACTGTCCCTCCGTCTCTCTCTGTCACTATGTCTTTCAAATAAATAAAATAAATCTTTTTTAAAAAAGTAGTTTAATAGCTAAATATTATGCAGTGATACAAAACTCTTTAGATAGTAATTTTTAAAAATCTTTATGTGTTTAGTTTATTTGAAAGGTAGAGAGACAGTTACAGAGAAAGACAGAGTTCTTCCACCCACTGGTTCACTCCCCAAATGCTCACCATGACTGGAGCTAGGCCAGGCTAAAGATAAGAGATAAGAACTCAATCCAAGGCTTCCTCATGGGTGGTAGGGACTCAAGTACTTGAGCCATTACCCTCTACCTGCCATTAGCAGGAAATTAGAATTGGGACTGGTACTAAGACTTGATTCTAGCTGCTACAATGTGATCTGTGGACTTTCCAAGCAGCTGCCTAAATATTCTGCCAAGCACCAGGCTCATACATTAATAATACATAGAAAACATACACAAGTCAAGATAGATGATCTAGAACAGTCATTCATTTTAGGAAAATCCATCTATCACTGTACAACTCAACAGCCACAACTGTACTGTCCTTTTTAAATTAAGTATTTTACAAGGCTGACTTCCTTCTTCCCTTCATTCTTTATTTTCTTCCACACTAGATGTTGAATACCAGGATACTGATCACTGATATGGCATTGTTAGTGCTGGATAATGCATATACAAATATATATATATATATATATATATATATGAAAGGCAGAATGACAGAGGGAAATGGAGAGATCTTATATCTACAGATTCACTCACCAAATGGCCGTAACAGCCCATGATCAGCCTTGCCAAAGTCAGGAGCCAGGAACTCCATATGTTTCCGATATGGATGGTGGTGACCTAATCACTTGGGCCATCTTTTGTTGCTTTTCCAGGGACAATAACAGGGAGCTAGATTGGAAGAAGGGTCGCTGGGACTTTATCCAGCACCCCAGTGGGAGGGGCAGCTTTACAAGCAGTAGTTTAACCCATGGTGCTGCAACACCAACCCCAAATAAAACCCTTTTCTTAGTTGGATTGCATTCTTTGGTGAAGTCAAGAGCTAAAGGGTTCAAAGACAAGAGACAAAATCCAGCAACCAGTGTGATCAGCACTGCAGTAATGTGGTCAAACCTTCAGACTCTTTCCCTTCTTCTCTTCTCCTCTCAGTGTCTAATTGCTTCCATGCTATTCTTCTCATTGTCAAATGATGTAGACAATCTGTGCTGTGTCTGTTCTACATTCCTCCCATTCATAGTCAGCCAGAAGTGGAGAAAACCTGATCCCTGAGTGATTAACTCATTCAATAATGCACTGAACTCTGAAACTTTAAACATCATTGAGGAAATTCATCTGCTCACCAACTCATACTATTGTCTTGTCAAGGGGTGGAATTAGGAATTTGGAAAAGCTGCGAAACACAATGACTTCTAGACCCCATTCTGGATCTGTTACTCAGAACCTCTTACACTGGGGCCTCAGCAATGATATTTTTTAATAGATTCCATAGTTTCAGTCAAGCATGAGAACTGTTGTCACAGTGTCATAAGGATTTATCTTTTTGTGCACTGATGGCTGGATACTCATGTAACATTGGGATTCTCTGAGAACAGAAGGAGTGATGTGCGGTAGTAGCCAGCTACATTCATGCTGTTGTTCAAGAGTTTCTTGAGAGTTAAGACAACGATGCATTCTGCCACCAAAGGAGAATGCACAAGGAAAACCAGCCTGCTCACAGGTCCGTGGGGAACTCTGCCTTACATTTGAGCTGAGTCTCAAAGAATTAATAAATGTTTCCTGGCAACTGTTTGGCATGATCCAAGCTTCAGCATTCATCCTTCACTCTGAAAGCAATGTGGAGATATCTTGTATGTGGAGCAAGAATCGGGTACAGGAGACCATTTGGAAATCTGTAAGTGTAAACTTCATTAGGAATGACCGAATTGATTTAATAGAAAAGGATCTGGAGACAAGGCTACAGATAGAAAGGATAAGTACGGAAAGAATCAACAAGATGCAGTAATCAATTAGTGTTGCCGTGCATGATGAGAAAGAGAAAACGTTAAGATGACAGTTGGTTAACCGCTTGAGTGGTCAGATGAATATCTCTGTCACTTATGGAGATGGGAAACATCAAAGGAAGGGCAGGGATTTGTCTGCAATGCCTGACTCATTCCAGGAGGCTGTGCCCAGTGCAAAGTGGGTAATGATCTTAGCAGTCAACTGGGTGTGTGCATGCCCAGAGACAATGATTTCTGTTTGCAAGAAGATGTTGAAAACAGGGCTTACTCAATAGCACTGGAAGGAAAAAAAAGAGCTCATTTCACTAAAGAAAAAAGCCCCTAACTGTTATGTGTTGTGTGAAGTAGTGACGGCTAGCACACAGGTCTAGAACGCAGCAGCAATGACCTCGTAGGTGACAGCAGCGGTGGGATAAAGGTCTTCTGAGATGGGAAACAGGCAATGATTTTAGAACACACTTTTGAAGATAGGTATGTTCCGTGATTGTTCACAATTCTGAGACAGGGTCATTGTTCTTTTATTTGTTCTGCACAGTGAAGCACTCCAAGGTCTTGTTGGGATTAAGAGTGCCTTTCCTGTGTGGAACTGCACCATTATGTTCCAGGTAGCTTTTGTGAAATAAGTGAGAGTTCTGCAGTGTCTGTTTTTTTCAAACTGCCCTCTGTGATTGAACTTTTGTGAGCAAGACATGTTTTAGAAAGATTCAAGAATGCCTGACTCATTTTCGGCTTATTCTTTTGTAGATTTAATATTTCTTTCAGTTGTGAACTTGTAGGCATTTGGGCTTCCCTGGAAAGGGACACATTTGTCGTTGATTATCACAAGCTTGCTGTTCAAGTACCCCAGAGCTTTGGGATCTGAAATAGAGTTTCTGCAGCTCTACAATATCTGAAAGCAATTGTCCCATGCTGGTTATTTGACTGCTATGTACACATTTTTGTTTCAATAATTACTAGCATCCTAGCATCATATTAAAAAACACTACTTTCTCCTGCTCACTTTTCCTTCATTTGTCTTTTACTTCTAAAATATTTAGATGTTTTTATGGGAAAGAATATCCTTAAATAATCCAACCATATACTGATCTATAGATGAACTCTGGTTAATTCTGTGAGCATGTAATAACTTGATGAGCTTTCCAATTGCATAATATGTTGAGATAATAGTCATTGTTAAATTTAATATCAAAATATAAGACAGACAATCATAGAGAATACTATTATACTTTTGAAAATGTTTAAGGTCTTACAGAAGAGAGAAATGACAGTATCAGTCCCATGACCATGAAACTTGCTTCTTCAGGCAACAGATAAAAATGAAACACAACATTTCAGTGTCAAATAAATCAGATAGACTCAACTCATTATCTGTGTTATTCTGCAGAACTGGTGAATTATAATTGGTAGTAGGTTTAAAATCAGCAAAATCTTCATAAAAATATGTTGAAATCATAACCACCAGGACATCAGTTTCTTCCAACCTATGGATTAAAGGAGTTGGAACAGAGTGTCATTTTGCTCTAAATTTAGCACAGTATCTTTCCACTACCTAAAATGTTCTTATTCAGTGTTCTCCCTGGTGAAATTCTTGCTCATATTCTAAAAGCCATCACAAATGCCATTTCCTCTGGGATGTGTTCCCGGTGTGCCAGCATGCATCTACTGCTGGTTCCTTTGTGTTTCTTAGCAGACAGTATCACGGCGCCTCTCATGGTAATGATGTGCAGTGAGAAGACCCTTTCTCCTGACATATGGTAAGATCTGGGAGCCAAATTTCTAATTGTATCTATTGTGTGTGTCGCTCAGACTGCTTCAGTTGCAAGTGATAAAATCTAAGTGGGCTTATACAAAAAAAGAACTGATTGGCTTTCAGCTTTGAACTGAAGATGTGAGGAATCCTCAAGGGATATCCCTGGATATGGTCCTTCTCTCTTCCAATTTCACCTTCTCTTTTTGTGATCAGATCCCATATGAGACTGGCTCCTCCAGGTGGTGTGCTGGCTTCATCCAATGTCCTTACAAATCTAAGGGTGGCATATCCAGAAAATCCTCTTTTTGAAAACAATTAGCTCGTTGTCTTTCACCTGCTCATTCTAAAGCCTTCAGGTGAAGGACTTGGCCTAAGCTCACAAATTCAGAGAGCAGAGGACTCACTCTGTGAGTCCTGGTTGGGCCAAGGTCTATTTGACTGAGTCATTAGCATGGCAGGTGAACACAATGAGCTCCTGGAGTCTCATATGTCAGCTTTGCAACCCAGTGCTTGTTTCCCCCAGGATTATATTGCATGAGAGTCAAAAAGGAATTTGAGCTCCATGAGGAAACCAAGAGCAGATGACTAAAGAAACGGAGATGGTTCCTGGGCAGCAAAGAAACCATTTTCAAGCAGAGCCATCATATCCCTGCACACAGTGGTTACATTGGTCACAGACTCAAGTCCAATGACTCACAGTACATGAATGAAGTGTGCTGAATACAGGAAAAGAAGTGAAAGAAGAGTAGCTGGATGGCTGTACTGACGTTAATGCCCCACATAGGACCCTGTCAGAAATGATGCTTTGGGAAACTTTAGAAAAGACTCGTCTAAATTTTGAAGTGCTGAAAGCTAGTTCAGAGTCAAGAAATGTTCACAGGAGTGTGAATGGACCAACTGTTTGCAAAGTAAATGTTTAGCTTTCTGCAAATATCAATGAGAACAGTACCATGAATAATCAAAAGATTTCAAAATAGAACTATATTAGTAGGTGTTTGTTTTTTCCTTGTTTGGGACCTAAAAAAAGATTATGTATTTTTCATTTTGTATTTAATATGTACACATGATGCTTTTTTCAAAAGATTTATTTATTTGAAAGGCAGAGTGACATAAAGAAACAAAGACACTCCACTCCTCCAAGTACCTGCAACAACCAGGTCTGGAGCATGTTGAAGACAGGAACCAGGTACTTCACATAGGTCTCCCACATGGCTGGAAAAAAGCATCCCCCAAAGTACATGGGCCATTTTCTGCTACCATTCCAGAGAATTAGCAGGAAGCTAGATTGAAGCAGAGCAACCAGAGCTGGAACTGGTGCTCTGTTGCAGGAAGCTGGCATTGCTAGTGGTGGCTTGGCCCACTCTACCACCACAGTGGCCCCCAGATGATGATCTGATACATATACATATACATATACACACACACATACAGTTAAATATCACTACAAACAAATTAACATACAAGGGCATTTCAAGGGACCAGCACTGTTGTTTAGTTGGCAAAGCTGCTGCCTGCAGTGTCAGCATCCATATATGGGCACCGTGTCAGGTCCCAGCTGCTACACTTCCAATCTAGATCCCTGTTGATATGCCTGGAAAAGCAACGGAGGATGGTTGAAGTGTTTGTGCCCCTGCATCTATGTGAGAGACCAAAGTGGGAAGCAACTGGCTCCTGGCTTTGGATCAGCACATCTTCAGGCATTGCAGCCATTTGGGGAGTGAACCACCAGATGGAAGACCTCTCTGTCTCTTTTTGTCTATATCTCTGCCTTTCAAATAAAATAAATAAACCTTTTTAAAAAGGGTGTTCTAAATGTTCAATGAAAATAGAATAATAGATAAATTTATTTTGGTGCAAATATTTTAAAGGCAGAGTTACCACCCAGTTGAGAAGCGAGCAAAGGACTTCAATCGGCAGTTATTAAAAGAAGAAATACATCTATGTTCATCAGGGATATTGGTCTGTAATTCTCTTTCAGTGCTGCATCTTTCTCTGGCTTAGGAATTAAGGTGATGCTGGCTTCATAGAAAGAATTTGGGAGGACTCCCTCTTCTTCGATTGTTCTGAATAGTTTGATAAGAATTGGAGTTAGTTCTTCTTTAAATGTCTGGTAGAATTCAGCAGTGAATCCATCTGGTCCTGGGCTTTTCTTTGTTGGGAGGGCCTGTATTACTGTTTCAATTTCTGTCTCAGTTATGGGTCTGTTTAGGTTTTCGATGTCTTCCTGGTTCAATTTAGGCAGGTTGCATGTGTCCAGGAATCTATCCATTTCTGATAGGTTTCCCTGTTTGCTGGCATACAAGTCCTTGTAGTAATTTCTGATGATTCTTTTTATTTCTGTGGTGTCTGTTGTTACACTTCCTTTTTCATCTCTGATTTTATTGATTTGGGTCTTTTCTCTTCTTTTTTTAGTTAGTTGGGCCAATGGGGTGTCAATTTTGTTTATTTTTTCAAAAAACCAGCTCTTCGTTTGGCTGATTTTTTGGAATGTTTTTCTTGATTCAATCCTGTTGAGTTCTTCTCTGATTTTAATTATTTCTCTTCTCCTACTAGATTTGGGTCTGGTTTGCTGTGGGTTTTCTAGATCCTTGAGGTGAATTGAAAGCTCATCTATTTGGTGTCTTTCCAATTTCTTGATGTAGGCACCTATTGATATAAACTTTCCTCTTAACACTGCTTTTGCTGCGTCCCATAAGTTTTGGTATGTTGTGCTGTTATCCTCATTTACTTCCAGAAAGTTTTTGATTTCTCTTTTGATTTCTTCTATGACCCATTGTTCATTCAGGAGCATGTTGTTCAATCTCCATGTGTTTGCGTATGCTCTAGGGATTCCTGAGTTGCTAATTTCCAACTTCATTCCTTTATGGTCTGAGAAGCTGCATGGTATGATTCTAATTCTTTTGAATTTGCTGAGACTTGCTTTATGGCCTAGTATGTGGTCAATCCTAGAGAAGCTTCCATGTACTGCTGAGAAGAATGTATAATCTTTAGCTGTAGGATTGAAAGTTCTGTATATATCTGTTAGATCCATTTGGGCTATAGTGTCGTTTAAATCTACTGTATCCTTGTTTATCTTCTGACTGGATGATCTGTCTATTTCTGAGAGTGGAGTATTGAAGTCCCCCAGTACTACTGTATTGGGGTCTAAGTCTCCCTTTAAGTCCGTTAATAAATCTTTTAGATAAACTGGTGCCCTGTAGTTAGGTGCATATACATTGATAATTGTTATATCTTCCTGTTGAATTGATCCCTTAATCATGATATAGTGTCCCTCTTTGTCTCTCTTAACAGTTTTTGTGGTAAAGTTTATGTTGTCCGATATTAAGATGGCTACGCCCGCTCTTTTTTCATTTCTGTTGGCATGGTATATCTTTTTCCAGCCTTTCACTTTCAGTCTGTATGGATCTTTGTTGGAAAGATGTGTTTCTTGTAAGCAGCAAATAGATGGGTTTTGTTCCTTAACCCAATCAGCCAATCGGTGTCTTTTAACTGGACAGTTCAGGCCATTCACGTTCAAAGTGACTAATGATAAGTGGTAACTTTGCCCTGCCATTTGCCAAAGATAAGTTCTAATATATGCTTTGAATTCCCTGTGATCTTTTGCTGTGAGGTTTCCTTCCTTGGTTTCCTTCCTTTACCTTCTTTCATATTGATGACCGTGTTTCTGTGTTTCTGTGATCCCTGTTGAACATGGTGGTGGGAATGGGAGAGGGAAGAGATATATAATTTGGGACATGCTCAGGCTGACTTGCCCCAAGTGGTGGAGTTGGAAGCATACCAGGGGATTCCAATTCAATCCCATCGAGGTGGCATGTACCAATGCCATCTCACTGTTCCAGGTGATCAGTTTCAGTTCACAGTTGGTCATGGTGGAGGGACTGGGAGTCAAAGGGAGCACATAGACAAGTCTAGTACCTGCTAACGCTAACCGATGGAGTAAATAAAGGGGAGAGTGATCCAACATGGGAAGTGAGATACTCAGCAGACTCATAGAATGGCAGATGTCCTAAATAGCACTCTGGCCTCAGAATCAGCCCTAAAGGCATTCAGAGCTGGCTGAAAAGCTCATGAGAGTATTTCAGGCATGGAAAGCCAAGACACTCTGGCAAAAGATCTCTGCGAGTGAGATCCCAGTGGAAAGAACAGGTCATCAAAGAAGGAGGTACCTTTCTCTGAAGGGAGGAGAGAACCTCCACTTTGACTATGACCTTGTCTAAACAAGATAAGAATCGGAGAACTCAGAGGGCTTCCATAGCCTTGGAAACTCATGACTGGAGCATAGGGAGATTACTGATGCCATAGACAGGAGTGTCAATTGGTAAAGTCAACAACAGGAGTCACTGTGCACTTACTCCTCATGTAGGATCTCTATCCTTAATGTGCTGTACATTGAGATTTAATGCTATAACGAGTACTCAAACAATATATTTCACTTTGTGTTTCTATGGGGGTGCAAACTGTTGAAATCCTTACTTGATGCATACTAAACTGATCCTCTGTAAAAAAAAAAAAAAAAAAAAAAAAAAAAAAAAAAAAAAAAAAAAAAAAAAAATTATCAATTCCCAACTTGACTCTCACTGGGATTAAACATGACAATAGGTCTGCTCTGATTTCATCATCATTTAAAAAAAATCATCTATTATTTTTCACTTTATGTTTCTGTGTGGGAGCAAACTGTTGAAATCCATACTTGATGTATACTAAGCTGATCTTCTGTATATTAAGATAATCAAAAATGAATCTTGATGTGAATGGAAGGGGAGAGGGAGTGGGAAAGAGGAGGGTTGTGGGTGGGAGGGATGGCATGGGGGGGAAGCCATTGTAATCCATAAGTCGTACTTTGGAAATTTATATGCATTAAATAAAAGTTAAAAAAAAAAGAAGAAATACAAATGGCCAGTAAATAGATGAAAAAATGCTCAAAATCACTAGCCATGAGGGAAATGCAAATCAAAAGCACAGTGACATATCATCCCCGCCCCCGTCAGAATGGCTGAAATCAAAAACACAGAGAGTAACAAATGCTGGCCAGGATGTGGACAAAGGGGAACACTTATTCACTGTTGGTGGGAATGTAATTTAGTGAGGTCACTGTGGAAAGCAGTGTGGAGATTTCTTTTAAAAAAACTCAAAATATTCTTGCCATTTGATCCAGCAATCCCACTGCAGGGTGTATACCCAAAACACTTGAACACGGTGTATCAAACAGATATCTGCACTACCATGTTTATAGCAGCGTGGTTTACAATAGCCAAAATTTGGAACCAACCAAAGCGTCCATCACCAGATGACCAGATAAAGAAAATATGGTATATATACACAATGGAGTATTATTTGACTAAAAATGAATGGAATTTTACCATTTTCAGAGAAATGGATGCAACTGAACATCACATTGAGTGGAATAAGCTAGATCCAGAGAAACAAATACCATGTGTTCTCCCTCATATGTGGAAGGTAACCATTTAAAAAAGAGAAAGAAAAAGAAAAAGAAAGAAATGTCACTATTGCTACAAATATAGTTTTGTAATATTTTGTTTTACACCTTTGTCAAACCAATGTTTAAGACTGTTATACTACTACAGTTTTAATGATCTGTGATTACTTTAAAATTTACTGTTTGTGGAGCCAGCGCTGTGACATAGCAAGTTAAAACCCAGGCCTGCAGCGCCAGTATCCCACATGGGGGCCAGTTTGGATCCAGGCTGCTCCACTTCCAACTCAGGTCCCTGCTAATGTGCCTGGGAAAGCAGTGGAGGATGGCTCTAGTCCTTGGGTCCCTGCACCCATGTGTGAGACCCAGCAGAAGCACCTGGCTCCTAGCTTCAGAGCAGCTCAGCCTTGGCTGTTGCAGACATTTGGGGAGTCAGCCCGTGGATGGAAGACCTCTCTGTCGTGCTCTATCTCTACCTCTCTCTGTAACTCTGTGTTTCAGATAAATAAAATAAATGTTTTTTAAAAATTTACTCTATGCTAGTGAAATTGTCATTTTACCACTAGAGTATTTTTGCTTTTTATGGGTTAACATCAGTGATGTATTAAACCTTTTTATTGTAATGTAAATTTAAAATTAGTTGTTTCAAAACCTCAAAAAAGAAAGAAAGAAAGAGAGAAGGAAGAAGGGTGGAAGGTAGAGGGGGAAGGGATGAAGGGAGAGAGGAAGGCAATATCATATGTTCTTAGAATTATATCTACAAATAACACTGAACCTGTTAAAATCTAATCAAAATAAAACAAAATAAAGAAAATATGTGCATTTATTTGAAAGGCAGAGTTAAAGAGAGAGAGGAAAAAAATATTCCATCCACTGGTTCATTCCCCAGTTGCCTTCCATGCCTGGGCTCGGTCAGGCTGAAGTCAGGAGCCAAGAACTTCATCCAGGTCTGCCAAGTGGGTGGCAGGGGCCCAAGTACTTGATCCATCTTCAACTGCTTTCCCAGGAGCATTAGCAGGGATCTGGATCAGAAGTGGAGCAGCTGAGACTCAAACCAGGTTCTAAACCTGTACCATAATGCCAGCCCTGCTGCAAAAATTTTTGAAATCGTTGTATAGAGCTTTAATTTTTTTTCTTTTACTTTTTTTTATTTGACAGGTAGTTATAGACAGTGAGAGAGAGACAGAGAAAGGTCTTCCTTCCCGTTGGTTCACTCCCTAAATGGCCGCTAGAACCGGCGCCCATATGGGATGCCAGCGCTGCAGGCGGAGGATTAACCAAGTGAGCCACGGTGCCAGCCCCATAGCTTTTCTTTTTTTCATAATCTACATTGCCCATGAATTTTTTTTTAAAGATTTATTTACTTATTTGAAAGGCAGAAAGAGTTAAAGACAGAGGTGGAGATACAGAGAGAAAGAGATTTTCCATCCACTGGTTCACTTCCCAAATGACTGCAATGCCCAGGACTGAGATGGCTGAAGGCAGGAGCCAGGAGCTTCTTCTGGGTTTACTACAGTCTCCCACTTGGGTGCAGTGGCCTGACTACATGGCCCACCCTCTGCTGCCTTCCCAGGTGCATTAGCAGGAAGCTGGATTGGAAGTGGAGCAACCAGGACTTGAAAAGGTGCACATATGGGATGCCAGCACTATGGGTGACAGCTTAACCCAGTACATTACAACACCAGCCTCAACCCCCATGAACATTTTTGAAGAACCCTTGTATGCATAGATTTCATATTCTTTCGCAAGAAAATAAATTTGTCTTTTAATTCCATTTTCCATGAGCTTTCGGAAGTATCCTCATATCCATCTTTTCAGTTATCCTTTTCTTTCTGTGTTTGTGTCTACTGTGGTGTGCTGAGACACCTGAAATCACTCTCTTAGTAAATGTGCAATATATGATACAGTACTACTAACTACAGTCACCATGATCTTCTTTAGATCTTTATACTTATGCACCCAGTGGAACTGCAACTTTGCCTGCTTTGATCAATACTTACTGTTCCCCACTTGCTAGCCTGTGGCCCA
This sequence comes from Oryctolagus cuniculus, assembly GCF_051225735.1. Lineage (NCBI taxonomy): Eukaryota > Metazoa > Chordata > Mammalia > Lagomorpha > Leporidae > Oryctolagus > Oryctolagus cuniculus. The sequence continues at coordinate 75,032,644 of NC_142872.1, forward strand.
CATAACTCTGCTCTAATTCTTTGAGTTTGCCTTTGTAGATTCAGTGCATGAGGTCACATAGTATCCTTTTTTACTGATATGGTTTATTTTGCTTGGCATGATATCCTCCAGGTTGGCAAGAAATAGCAGTTTTTAGGCTGGCACTGTGGTTTATCAAGTTAAACCACTGCCTGCAGTGGGATGCTGGTTTGAGTTCTGGCTGCTCCACTTCTGATCCAGCTCCCTGCTAATGTACCTTGGAAAGCAGCAGAAGATGACCCAAGTCCTTGGGCCCCACACCTACATGGAAGAACCAGAACAAGCTCCTGGCTCCAAACTTCAGCCTGGCCCAGCCTGGCCTGTTGAGACCATTTAGGGAATGAAACAGCAAATGGAAGACCTATCTCTCTGTGTCTCTCCTTATTTCTCTCTATGTAACTCTGCCTTTCAAATAAATAAAATAGATCTTTAGATCTTTTTTTAAAAAAGAAAAGGGAGGATTTCCTTTTTAAGTTTGTATATATTAAATTTTAATATATGTTTATGTATGTGTAAATATATTATTCCAAAGTATATTTCACTTAAGTTAATATTGTGTCTTCCTTAAAGTACTCTGGCTGAAGCTATTCCTGAAAATTGCTTGCTGGAAGGTCAAGTTAATATAATATATTAGCAGAATAACAAACAAATAACTGACTTTTTAACTTAAAATATTTCTGCTAGTTGATAGTCTCTACAATTCTCACTGTAATTTTAATTCAAGTAAAATATACAGTGTTGTAGGACTTCTAAAAACCAAACAGCAGTGACAAAAGATAAAATCTGTCATCCAGAGGTTCCCAGTTTAAAAAATAGTAAACAAACAAACAAATAAATAAATAAAAGAACACTTTGATCTCCTTTTCCTGTTCTAAGGAAAATATCTCAAACCATTTTTTTGTGACACTCAGTGAAGTTAAAATTGATAGGTGAGTTGAATAGCTGAATGCCCTTTGGATTGTTCTGTCCATAGCATGAGAACAGAGCAGGCAATTCATGAATGGTGATGAATCAATGTCAAATGAAAAGAAATACAAGAGCCTAAATGAGATGCACACTGCAATCAGTGAACACATTGCAAACAATATGAACACTTAAGATTTGGTAGGTGTATGAAAAATCATCATGGCAATCATGAAATTGCCTCTCAGATCTCCCACTTTAAGGATCATAATTAATCTAAGAATCCATATGCTGTTCTCTGAATGCAATTGCTATTTGTTATCCAAAACCATGTGTCCCATGGTTTAATCCTAGTCATTGACTCAAACGTGGCAGGGATGTGGGAAGGGAGACTCCTTTGGGGGAAAAGTAGGATTTACTCATGTCTGACTTTGTCATTATAACTCTCTAATATTTTTACATTCTTTTTTCAGCTTTAACTACTGTGTAGCACTCTTTCACCCCACCTTCTGCCCCTTTTTCACTGTGTTTCAGATTTGCATCCTGGCTTGGTGTTCCCTCAATTTACTTTTTGTCACAAGTATTTCTGTAATAAGTTTGGGTATGTTTATTCCTGCCTCTGCTTTTGCTTCTCACATGACTTTGTCTAGCATGAACATGTTACACAGACAAATGATTTTAATATTATATAATAACCTGTGTGGTGTATAGTACTGTGTTAGATTCTAGAAATGCAAAGATCAGAAAGACAATTAGCACTTGGCAATAAATCCTGTTGTATTGGGAGAAAGAGTAGTTCAATACAATAAAAGTGTGATAACTTATGTTGTATGGATTTATCCAAAAGTAAATAGTGGTGGCTGATGAAAAGGTGCAAATAGATCCTGTTGAAAAAGAATTCTGAGTAGCAAAGAATATTTAACCCTTATCTGTATAGAGACAGCCGTGCAAAACATAGATCCCCATTGGAGAGCAAATATGCTTGATTGTTAGGACAAGTGACAGACGTATGGTCATTGCTGACGATTCTACTTATGAACAAAGTTTACAAGTCTCTGCCCTTCTTTACAGTAATTTCCAAACGCATACCAACAAGCTGGAGGTCTTATTTTAACTCTGAAATTATATTTTTCAGTAACATTTTTTACTAAAATGTAACTGACATACCATAAAATTGACTCACTGAAGTAGTCACAGCCCCACAACTATCACCATGATTGAATATTAGAACATAGTCATGTTGCTCCTCACACATGTCAAAATCTGACATGCTGACCACTATGGAACACAAAAAAGATCAAAAAGCCAGGCAACTCTGAGTTGTTCTCTGAGGCCAAGTGTGGTAACAAAGAAATTTCACAAGGGTCTGTTGTCAAAGCAGGGCTGGAAGGTCAGTGCTCTCCTGAGGTCTTTCCCATAGAATCTTTCCTGAGAGTTAGGTAAGCTAAAATAGAAGACCACATGAAGAACAGCTTAGGATGCTTTTCCAAAGAGGTAAACTGGATTGGGGATCTTGCAGGAACAGAACATACCACTGAGAGTTGATGATAAATCCCTAGAGAGTGCATCACGCACACAGGTGATCCGATGTGGAAGAATATGGTTCTCCTGGAAGGGGCAGGCCCTCTGCACAGAGGGTTAAGTCACTGCTTGCCCTGACCACATCCTGTATTAGAGTGCCTGGTTTGTGTCCTGGCTCCTCTGCTTTCAGTCCAGCTTCCTGCTAATGTCATTCCAGCAAGAAAGGACTCAAATATTTGGGTCTTTGCCACTGATGTAGGAGACCAAATTGGGCTCCAAGCTTATGGCTTCAGCTTAGCCCTCCCCTGGGAAGTGACCCACCAGATGGAAAAATCTGTTTTAGTGTCTCTGTCTCTCTATCTTTCTCTCCATATTTCTCTGCCTCTATGTCTTTCAAATAAATAAATAAAAATGTTTTAAAAGAGATATCCTGGAAGATGTTAAGCACAACTGTGGTGGGCAGTGCTGATGACAGAATAATGAAAACATAGACTGTGACAGAATTCTGAAAAATCCATGTTCCACGCAGGTGTTTGGGGTTCGATCTGAAAGTGCTGAGGAGACATATGTGAGGACTTCAGCAAGATCATGGAAAACAGAAGCAAATGAAAAATCCATTTTGGTGTCAAGAGCATTCAAAATTCACATATAGTTTTTTTCAGGAAAAATATTTTTCACAAAATTCTTGAAGTCACCTCATTTTCATGGATTTCAAAACTTCTTGCACCAAAATAAATTTTCTTTAACTGCATTTCCATGACCTTCACAAGCACTCTCTTAAGTTAATCAATAAAGAGATAGGACTGACAGCCATTGTAGAATGGTCATTATGGCTAGGAGATGAGTTTAAATGATCTCAGGTGATTGGAAGAAGATCCATAGGAAGGATTTTTCAGCAATCAGATAACAATCATGGCTCCAAATAGCTCATTTGCAGTGAGGCCAAAAAGTAGAAAACCGGATAGAAAGGCAAATACAGCTTTGAGGATTCAGATGAAGGTTATGGGAGAGAAAAAAGAAAGCTGAAGATTCTAGCTTAGATGGCTTAGGAAGCTGATGCATTCATTTCTTTGGATAGGACAATAGAAAAGAAAAATTGCTGTTTTTATGTTTGAATTTTTATATACTTACAGACATGTGTCATTTAGGGCAATATGTTTTGAAGGTATTGATTTATGAGTCTTGTGTTGATGTTTGGTGAAATCCTGGGTGAATCTGAGATTGCCTAGGTTGAGGAAGGGTGAGGGGAAGGAGGCAAACAATACCCAGGCAATATTGACATTGTAGAGATTAAAAAGTATGCAAAGAAAAAGGAAAATGAAAGAATAACAGATTAAAAAAAGTTATAGTGCAATTAAACTGTCAGCTCAAGGGCAATAACAACTAAGAGGAGGGGCTATGTAGGGTCAAATGCTGGATGGAAACTAATAATGGAAGGATTGAAACATTTTTAGCAGGTGTGATCTCAAGGAAGCCATGTGAGCAAGACTATATCTGGCTTATCATTGAAGAGACAAAATTCTGCACAATGAATTTGATACACCTTTAACAATGTTACATGAAACATCAGAAGAGCAGAGGATGTAACTGTTGTAGGAGAGGTAGGATCTAATTTTATTAATACAGGTCCTTGCCTTTTACTTAGAAACCATTTTAAGTATAGGAACGTATATGTTGCACAAAATGATACAGTTTACTTAAAAGATAAGAAAACAAATGCATGCACACACACTCACATACACACACACAGGGGCATAGTCAGAGTGGGCCAGAATGAGAAGCAGGTGGGGAGAAGGAACTAACAAAAGGGAGAAGACCCCCAGCATCCACTCTCATCCTTGTCTCTGATGCAGGAGAGTGAGCACCTCTCAGGATCTCCTTAAATGAGGAGGTGTGGTCATTGGGGAAGTTTATAATGCCTCCATACAATTCCACATGGAGCTTAATATACATATTTATGTGGCAACCCTTCCCCAGGTCCAGATAGAAGCAAGGGATTGTGGGTAAGGGGGTGTTCTGACAGAGGATAGAATTATATGGGACAAGGCTGTGTGGATTGTGACCTCCAGGTCAGCTAGCTACCTTAGCCCATATCATAACTATGCAAATTACTATTGCTATGTACAAGTTTAACATACTCTTAATACTCAGAAGAGGATGTGGAGCAATGTTGTACCAAGTTTTCTCTATCTTTTATTTTATTTATTTCTGTCAGTTACCTTTAAATAAAGGCAAAGTGGAGAAAACTCAGAATAATAACTAGGATTACATATTCTGGCATTTAAGGGTCTCTCCTTTGTGTGTCATCCTTTTTTCCATTGACCCTTTTTTCAAATTTTCCAAAATGAGCATAAGCTTATCTATGACATTTGTGGTGACCGTCAAAAGACTTAATATATGTACTTATTTTGAAACATGAAAATTAATATAGCAAATATGTGATTTGATATGATATTTAAGATTATTTAAATTTAAAAATAATTCCGTGAATCAAAAGCATTTTTAAACATTTTTATTGTCCTATCTTATTTGAAAGTCAGAAAACAGAAAGGGACAGACTAAGAGAGATCTTCCCTTAGCTGGTTTATTCCCCAAATGTCCACAACAGCTGGAACTGAGCCAGCCTGAAGCCAGGAGCCAGAAACTCAATCATGGCTTTCCCATATGGGTGGCAGCGACTCTACTGCCTGAGCCATCACCTGCTGTCTCCCAGGTTGTGCATTAGAAGAAACCTGGAATCAAGAGTGGGGCCAGGACTTGAACCCAGGCAATCACATACAAGACATGGAATCCCAAGTAGGATCTTAACTCCTGCCCAAAATGCCCTTCCTAATAAGTGTCTTGTTAAGGACAAGGTGCCCCATGTAACAGCTAAAGCATGAAAAATTCAGTGTAATATATTTTAGTAGTTTTGTACTTCAACCTGAAGTATAATTTGGTTAATGCTGCCTCTATAATTTCTATGGCTAGAATCGGAAAACCAAATTCTTTCCATGCCAATACTCACTGTACTCATCCCTGCTTCTTTGTGTATTTGACAGGTGGAGTCACAGACAGTGAGAGAGAGAGTCAGAGAGAAAGGTCTTCCTTCCATTGTTGGTTCACTCCCCAAATGGCCGCTATGGCCAGCACTACACCGATCTGAATCCAGGAGCCAGCTGCTTCCTCCTGGTCTCCCATGTGGGTGCAGGGGCCCAAGTACCTGGGCCATCCTCTACTCCTCCACTGCCCTCCCAGGCCACAGCAGAGAGCTGGACTGGAAGAGGAGCAACCGGGACTAGAACCCGGTGCCCATATGGGATGCTGGTACCGCAGGCAGAGGATTATCCAAGTGAGCCACTATGCTGGCTCCTCAACCCTGCTTCTTAACAACATTGAATTTGAGAGTTACATTAAATGGGATAGAATAATTATAGCATAACTACGGAGGATTTCAGTCAGGATTTTAAACTACAGTAGTTTGTTTCATTCAATTTTTTCACTAAGGCATAACTGAAAACCTTTGAGCTTTTCAAAACATGGAAAAAATAGTCTAGGAGAGGTGAGTATAGTTTTAAAAAGAGGCCATGGGAGATTTATAACATAGATAATGAGATTCAAATGAGTCTATCCTTGAAGTAAATAAAGACTTCTCCTGAGCTTATAACACAATTGTTACAATCTTACTGAAAACTGAATTGTAGGGGTGATCTGCTTTCCAGTGAATGGAAGTCTGTGCATAAAATTACCCACTTTAATTATAGTGATAAAATGTGCATAAAAAGGCAACAAGGCTTGATGACTTATTTATGAACTGGAATAGAAGACATCAATTGTAAAATGGAAACCATTTTTTCCCTGGAAAGAATAGCTATCTATAAGTTCAGTTCAGGTTTTTTAACAGCATTGAAGGTTTGGTGAGATAGGAAAAATTACCAACCGGCCCTATTAACTTTTGAGCCAGGACCTGTAGTCTTATATAGAGTAACTGTTCAAGACACAAATGAATTAACAATTTCTCAAGCTTTTAGGTATGAGGATGAAAGAAAATTAGCAATGTTGACCAATACAGTAACATCAAAATCACTGCAGGGAAGCGTGAAACACTGAGTTCTTACTCTAAAATATTTAATTGCTGGTGCCTTGTTCAACTAAAAAGTACCTTCAGATACAGGCATGAATTTGATATACCTCATGTTGAATAATTGCTTTTTTTTTTTTTTTTTTGACAGGCAGAGTGTACAGTGAGAGAGAGACAGAGAGGAAGGTCTTCCTTTGCCGTTGGTTCACCCTCCAATGGCTGCCCCGGCCGGTGTGCCACAGCCGGCACACTGCGCTTATCCGATGGCGGGAGCCAGGTACTATCCTGGTCTCCCATGGGGTGCAGGGCCCAAGGACTTGGGCCATCCTCTACTGCACTCCCTGGCCACAGCAGAGAGCTGGCCTGGAAGAGGGGCAACCGGGACAGAATCCGGCACCCCGACCGGGACTAGAACCCGGTGTGCTGGCGCCGCAAGGCGGAGGATTAGCCTAGTGAACCGCGGCGCCGGCCTTGAATAATTGCTTCTTATCAACAACCAGTGTTGGATGAGTCTGGGATTAGGGAGAATTAAAGATGAAATAATGTCCTTCTAATTACCTTTGTGAAGTATAAACCATACTCAAAATCACAAAATTTGTTCTTTGTAGGATGTTTTATTTCCAAAGACAGATTATAACTTCTTCAAGTGAAAGATCTTTTTGACAGCCAATTTTAAAGCCAAGAAGTGCACACTTAACACACACACACACACACACACACACAGCTGGGGGCCTTCAAAAAGTTCATGAAAACATATATTATGAAGACATTATACATGCATTACAAAATAGACATTGCTCTAAAATATGCTTATCTTTTAATTGTGTTTCCTCCTGAACTTTTCCAAGTCCCCTCATAATTCACAGTACAAAGAGAATTTTGTTAGCTTTGAGAGTGGAAAGCCAGAATTTTTCCCTCTCACAAATTTTGGCAGTTGAATGGGTGAAAAGAAACTTATGTGTAAGAGTTGCTTGGTGCTGAGTATGGTATCTTGCTTATGCCACAGCTTTTGTTTTGTTTTAGTAATTTTGCTGACATACTTAACAGGTACAGACAGTTTTTCGTACATGACTATTTTGAGAGTTGTAAGCACTCATTTGGGGCGGGTGAAAAGCTACTGAACTCTCTCTGTTTCTTACTTCCCTCAAATCCTATGTTTCTCATTGTTATTTTTCCTTTGGGAGTAGGAATTGAAGAGGAATTCAAACATAGCTTCAACACCTGGAAAAACGGAGATGGAGACAGGTTTACCTTCATTGCCTCCTGATAGTGCTTTTAATTATTTTTGTGATTTCAAAATGTTTCCAGTGATATCAGTGTGTTACTACTAATTTGTTTTTGCTGGTCAAGAAGAGACAATCTGCCTAACTAATTTACTCCAGACAATTTAATGAGCAAAATAGTCTTACCACAAATAGAGTGACACAGTGATCCTTAATGAAGCAGTGAGAGTGGTGTTTAGGTTTTAGACAAGACAGCTTCATAATGACATAACCCTTGTTTGTGATCATTAAAACTTTATTTCTTTGAATATCAGCTCTTTAAGATTCATTTTTTGAAAGGAAGAGAGACAGTGAGAGAGAGGGAGGGAGAGAGAAATTAATTGATTCTATCCACTGGTTTACTCCCCAAATGTGTACAATGGCTGGAGGTGGGCCAGGCTCAACCCAGGAGTCAGGAACTCCATCTAGGTCTCCCACATGAGTGGCAGGGGCCCAAGTTCTTGGGAACATCTTCCAGGTGAATTGGCAGGGAGCTGGATGGGAAGCAGAACAATCAGGACTTGAACCAGTGCTGGCATTGTATAGGCTGTGGCGTAAACACTCTGGCCCTTGCATGTCAATTCTTATTTATAAATCATCATATAATTTTGGTGAAGATTTAACATGAATATATGCATTCAAACATTCATCTGGCAATGTGCTAAGTGTTAGATATTCTGTGAAACAAAAGTCCATTTTGACATAGCGTTCATAATCTCAAAAAGCATTAAGGTGTTGGGAGTTTGATGCATGGTTCCAGAGGACTGCATCACACACTGGAATGCCTAACTCCTCTATCTCTGATCAATCTTCTTTCTAATGCATCCTGGGAGGCAAATTATGATGTCCCAAGTACTTGGATTCCTGCCAAGCAATCTGTTAGGAATAGGAAAGTGGATAGAATTCTGGACTTCCTTGCTTTGTTTACCTCATCCCTGGCTGTTAGAGGCATTTTGTGAGTGAGCCAGTGGTTAGAGGATTCTCTCTCTCTCTCTGTTTCTGCCTTTTTCTCTCTCTCCTTTCTCCAACTCTCACTCTCTATCTCTCTGCCTTTCAAATAAAAATGAAAATAAATAAATATTTTTTTTAAATTAGAAGTAGCAGATAGGCACTCACTGTAGCTTTACATATAATAGTAAACAAATCACAGTATTGTTTATCCTGTAGGAAGGGAATATTGAGCATGTACCCACAAAACAAGGGGCAGGATCCATTCAGAGGCTGCAAAGGCATTTTGGTGATCTTGTTGTTTGTACGGAGTTTAACAAATATATATAACTACCTCATAAAAGTCCACAATTCAACATAAAACACTGTGTCCTTAATGGTAAATTTGAGACTCTATATTACCCACATGGAGAGATATTTAAGAACAGGTAGATTTCTAATATAGATTTTCTGTTGTTGGTCTTTGAGAATTTAATAATTTTTAAATTTTCTATACAGAACCTAGGTGTTCTTTATATTTAAAAGAATGTCTGCCACCAAAACACAGTCTTTTAAAATGTCATATTGACTAAAATATATTAATTAGCACATTATAGTTGAATATTTGTTTTTCATTCTTTCTGGGGCAAGGCCATGGCATTCTCTGTAAGCAGGAGATTGCTGATTAGAATTTAAGCTCTTTCCATTCTTTGCATAAAACAGGAACTGGCTTGAATTTTTTCTATACTGTTTCCATTTTTAAGTTTTCAATAGTGCAATAACACTTATATTCCTGAAAATCTATTTGAATACAAAAATTTTTTATATGTTCATGTGTTTGTCATACCTTTTCAGTTGTAGAATAATATGTGGACTTGAAGGCTGAATTTTATTGTACATAGCCAAACATTTATTATTTAAGAGATCAAATTCTATGTTTTAGCATAGCTATTTTAACCAAGTATGTAGGTTTAATGATATTATATAGTCACAATAACTAATTATACATCTATATAATTATATACTTCTATATAATATTCTTTACATATTATATATGTATAATATCATATAGTCACAATAGCTAGTTATACTTCTATAAGCAGATTTGAAGAGACACACAGGTCATCAACTCTTGGGACCTAAATAAAAATTGTGTTTGGCAGGAGCAAAAGTGCACATGTATAAAGCAGCCCAAGACAATAAGCACAAGGGGGCTCTGTGGTGGTGGGCAGTACAATTTGGAGACTTTTCCACTAGACAGTAAGGCGATTTCAGGACTGAGAAGTTGACTCGCTCAGAAGTCAATGTTCTTAATGGTCATTAAAATAAGTTCCCTTGGGAGCGGATATTTAGCCAAGTGGTTAAGATGCCCTTGTCCCATATCAGAGTATTTGGGTTTGAATTCTGGATGTGGCTCATCATTCCTACTATTTTCTACATATATCTTGGGAGGCACAAATTTTATCAGAATTAAATATGTGGCAAACCTGGACTGAGTTCCTAGCTCTCAGATTTGGCCTGGTCCATCCATAGTCATTGTGGACATCTGGAGAGTGAATAAGTGGGCGGGAGCTCTCTCTCTTTCTCTCTCGCTCGCTCTCTCTCTCCCTCTCTCTCTGTTTATCTGCTTGTCAAATAAACAAATTAAATCAAAAATCTAAATTTCCTTAAATACCCTTTAATCTTTACATTTTTAAAATATTTTTATCTATTATGAACCTTTCAAGACTATCATAAATTGCCAAAGCTAAGTATTAAACTTGATCAAACTGAAAGAAATCATGGACCCATCCCACTCATCCTTTTTTACGATTCTAAATAGGGTACTAGCCACAAAGATAGATAGTAATATAATGATTTTATTTAAATGTTTATTTTAGGAATGTAAAATTTTAAAATTCTTTTTATGGTAATATTATCTCAAATCAACAATTAAGTAATTCTATTTAAAGTTTAAGATTAATTTATCATAAAGATTATTTTAAAGGATAAAGTAATATAATCTAGAATTTATGGTTTGAAAACTTACTAAAATTATAAGGAATCAAATGAGATTATGTATGAAATACTTAGAATTAACATAACATAAATACATTCCATTGGTTAGTGTTAGTTTCCTTGTTTTGGCCATGAACATTTAGCAAATTGCACTTCAAGTAATGGGGTCTGTATCCTTTCCATGGATTACACCCTTACTGCTTAAAGGAGTATTCACAACAAGCAACATCCCAGATTATAACAAGACAGCCTATAACATGGCTCAAAAATTCCACCTTGTATAGTTTTTGGTCTTCTAATTCACATAAATACAACATAAGAGGCATGGAAGCAAAATAGAGCAATTGCTTATATTTTGAAAACAACAACAAAATATATATTATTTGGCTTAGCATGCAGAGTAAAAGAAAATTGCCTTCAGGAAGTTGAACCAGTGCTAAAAATACAAGACAAGCTATATGTTAGTGTTTCATAGGGCAGGTCAAAGTTTGGTGCCTTAAGAATAATATGTATTTACCATTCGTGACAATAATTTCATATAGAATTATGATTGAATTTAATGTGCAAAGATCCATATTGAGGGACAAGAACATGGAAAAGGATTCTCAGGACTAGGTTGCTCCTTTAAAATTTTAAAATTTGTTTGTCACAGAAGACTGAAGAAGAAAAAAAAATATACAGAACTCGTCTAAGGTTTACACCTGAAACAACAACAACTAAAACATTGGATAGCTTATGCTTTTGTGACTTGAAGCTGAAAGTCGTTCTTCCTTTCTCTCTTGAAGCTGAAAGTTGCTGTTTTTTCTATTTAAAGATTATTATAAATCTACTGTGTGACAATGCCTTTGTATGTAATTTAAGGAGGGAATGAGTGCTATGCAGTCGTTTGAATAAATTGTCCTGATTTTTCTTATATCCAGAACACTGTTTAATGAAACTCACACTAAAGCAACTGTGGCCCACTCTGGAAGGCAAGAAGAAGCTTTGGGCAAATCAGAGTTGTGAGATTTAGCAAGTGGGAGGAGACATCGTCTGTCTTAGCAACCTTAGCCTACACTTGTGTGAATGGGGCAGGGTTAGGGTACCAGGGGACAGGAAGAGAGGAATATAACCAACCTACAGAAGCCCTGAAATGACTCCCCTCTGGTTTCTACATGTAGCTCTATGAGATATCAGCTATTTCCAGAGACACTGCTCACTCCCGGGCATGGATGGAGTAACCTGCATTCCTCTTATGAAATCTCAGAGGAGGCGAACCGGGCACAACACAGGGGCTCAAGGAAAGCTCTCTTCTTTCAGCTTCAGCTCTCTTTTCTTCCAAAAGACTTAACAGTCTGACCTCCAAATCTGCTGATTCATGTAGGCAGAATTTAAATCTACAAGCAGGCCATGGAGACCTATTTTATGAGAATCTCTAAGCAGATGCCATTAATATTCACTAGCAAGATTTTTTTTTTAACTTTTATTTAATAAATATAAATTTCCAAAGTACATCTTTTGGATTACAGTGGCTCCCCCCCCCCATAACTTCCCTTCCACCCACAACCCTCCAATCTCCTGCTCCCTCTCCCATTTCATTTATATCAAGATTCATTTTCAATTATCTTTATACACAGAAGATCAATTTAGTATATATTAAGTAAAGATTTCAACAGTTTGCACTCACACAGAAACACAAAATGTAAAGTACTGTTTGAGTACTAGTTATAGCATTAATTCACATTGTACAACACATTAAGGACAGAGATCCTATATGGGGAGTAAGTGCACAGTGACTCCTGTTGTTGACTTAACAATTAACACTCTTGTTTATGGTGTCGGTAATCACCCGAGGCCCTTGTTACGAGTTGCCAAGGCTATGGAAGCCTCTTGAGTTCGCCATCTCCCATCTTATTTAGACAAGGTCATAGTCAAAGTGGAAGTTCTCTTCTCCCTTCAAAGAAAGGCACCTACTTCTTTGATGGCCGATTTTTTCCACTGGGATCTCACTTGCAGAGATCTTTCATTTAGTTTTTTTTTTTTTTTTTGCCAGAGTGTCTTGCCTTTCCATGCCTAAATACTCACATGGGCTCTTCAACCAGATCCGAATGCCTTAAGGGATGATTTTGAGGCCAGAGTGCTATTTAGGACATCTGCCATTCTATGAGCCTGCTGTGTATCTGCTTCCCATGTTAGATCATTCTCTCCTTTTTAATTCTATCATACTAACAAGATTCTGACATCAGGGATATCTTATAGAAAATCTCCAAAAGCAAGAGAAAAGGACTCTGAATCAAGAGCCTCGATTCAGAGTATAAAACGCATGTGACTGTTGTTTGGTATAACTACCTGCCCTAACTTTCCTTTTATAATGTGAGTTCTCATATTATGTTCCACAGCATTTAAAGAGTGTTTATAGGCTGGCGCCGTGGCTCACTAAGTTAATCCTCTGCCTTGCTGCGCCGGCACACCGGGTTCTAGTCCCGGTCAGGGCGCTGGATTCTTTCCCGGTTGCCCCTCTACCAGGCCAGCTCTCTGCTGTGGCCCGGGAGTGCAGTGGAGGGTGGCCCAAATGCTTGGGTCCTGCACCCCCCCATGGGAGACCAGGAGAAGTATCTGGTTCCTGCCATCGGATCAGCGCGGTGCACCAGCCGCACTGTGCCGGCCGCGGCAGCCATTGGAGGGTGAACCAACGGAAAAGGAAGACCTTTCTCTCTGCCTCTCTCTCTCACTGTCCACTCTGCCTGTCAACAACAACAAAAAAAAGTGTTTATATATAATGGGTTGGTGTACTCAAGCATAGGAATAGAAAACTCTATTGCAATTATCTAAAGCATTTAACATCAGGTGGTCTCATTTTATGGGAAGTCAAGTGTGGGCAGAAGCGTCATGAGTTTTTCGTCAGTTTTTCTGTGGTGCTGTCCCATGGCAGCAGATGTCTGGTGTGCCATGCTGTTGATTTCATGTGCATCCTGGTAAACCATCTATGTGAACTCTAACAAGCCACTAATGCTTCAACTTTCTACTCTTTCACACTGGCCTACCACCATCCTCTTGCAAAAACACTCACATAGCTAGAAAAGCAGGGAGTTAAAGCTCCTGGAATCAGACCCAACTAATGGGAGTTGGAGCTTTTTGTCCTTTAAACTTAGGGTCCACAAACATTTTCATTAAAGTCATTTAGTAGCTTTATTAGCCTTTGTCAGCCTTTCAGTCGTTTTAGAGACTACTCAACAATACAATGTGATGCAAAACAGCCATAGAGAATGACTGGAACCATGCAGGTTTTGTCCAAATAAAACTTTTTTTAAAGATTTATTTATTTAGGCTGGCGCTGCGACTCACTAGGCTAATCCTCCGCCTTGCGGCGCCAGCACACTGGGTTCTAGTCCCGGTCGGGGCGCCAGATTCTGTCCCGGTTGCCCCTATTCCAGGCCAGCTCTCTGCTGTGGCCAGGGAGTGCAGTAGAGGATGGCCCAAGTGCTTGGGCCCTGCACCCCATGGGAGACCAGGAGAAGCACCTGGCTCCTGCCATCAGATCAGCGAGGTGCACCGGCCACGGCGCTCCTGCCATCAGATCAGCGCGGTGCACCGGCCACGGCGTGCCAGCCGCGGCGGCCATTGGAGGGTGAACCAACGGCAAAAGGAAGACCTTTCTGTCTCTCTTTCTCTCTCACTGTCCACTCTGCCTGTCAAAAAAAAAATAAATAAATAAATATAAAGATTTATTTATTTATTTTTAATTTGAAAGACAGAGTTACAGAGAGAAGTAGAGACAGAGAGATCGGCACAACAGATGGGCATACAGAACTGAGCCGATCTGAAGCCAGGAACTAGGAGCTTCTTCCAGGTCTCTCATGTGGGTGCAGGAGTCCAGTGATTTGGACCACCCTCATCTGCTTTTCTAGTCACATTAGCACGGAGCTGGATTGGAAGTGGAGCAGCCAGGACTAGAACTGTTGCCTATAAGGGGTGCCAGTACTGCAGGCCAGGGCTTTAACTCACGGTGCCACAGCGCCCTCTCCCCAATAAATCTTTATTTACAAAAGTTGGCTGCTTGGCTGGCGCGGCCACTCAATAAGCTAATCCTCTGCCTGCGACGCCAGCACCCCGGGTTCTAGTCTGGATCGGGGTGCCAGATTCTGTCCCGGTTGCTCCTCTTCCAGTCCAGCTCTCTGCTGTGTCCCGGGAGTGCAGCGGAGGATGGCCCAAGTGCTTGGGCCCTGCACCCGCATGGGAGACCAGGAGAAGCATGTGGCTCCTGGCTTCAGATCAACATGGTGCACCAGCTGCAGCGCACCGGACACAGTGGCCAATGTGGGGTGAACCAACGGAAAAGGAAGATCTTTCTCTCTGTCTCTCTCTCTCACTGTCCACTCTGCCTGTCAAAAAAAAAAAAAAAAAGTTGGCTGCTAACTCAGCTTGACCCATGGGTAAAGTTACTATACTTATAAAAACACAAGACACATAAATTTGAGTTTCAGGTAAGCAATTAACTGTGTGTTTTTTTAAGATTCATTTATTTTATTTGAAAGGAAAAGTTACCGAGGGAGAGACATACAGTGACAGATAAAGATATCGTCTTCACACTGGTCAACATTCCTAATGGCTACAATGGCCAAGGTGGGGACAGGCCAAAGCCAGGAGCCTGGAACTGCATCTCGGTCTCACAGGTGATTAACAGAGCCCCATGCACTTTGGCCATCTTATGCTAGCAGGCAGCAGGGTCAGAATTGCTCCAGCCAGGATTTCAACTGGTGCTCATATGGGATGCTGGGGTCACAGGCAGCAGCTTAACATGCCACACCTCAACACTGGCCCCTTTCTACTGGGATGCTGCTAACTGCTTTAATATAAGTATAACCTAAACAATTATTCGTTGTTGATATTAAAGTCATACTTAACTGGTTACCTTGTAATTTATTTGTCAATCCTATCTTTAGGCTCTTGTTGGTGATCTCTGCTTTAGACAGACATCTTTTGGTAAGAGATCAATATGAATATCCAGACTCTTAGAAGGATCACAATGCTACCAATTACAATACCAGTGCCAATAAATACAAATAATTAATTTTTTAAAAAGACTTGCACATTTATTTTAAAAGCAGAGTGACAGAGAGAGAGCGTGAGAGTGAGATCTTCCATCTTCTGAATCACTTCCCATTTGCCTGCTCCAGCCAGACTTGGGCCAGCTGGAATCCAGGAGCCTGAAACTCCATCCTAGCCTCACAAGGGAGTGGCAAGGACCTAAGCTCTTGGAACATGTTTTGAAGCCTTCTAGGCATATTAGCGTGAAACCGGGTCTGAAATGCAGAGTAGGTGAGACTCACTCACTCCAACATGGGATGCATTCATCCCAAGCAGCAGCCCAACCTGCTGAGCAACAACACCTACTCCCACTGGCTTTTCCTTTTGCTGTCTTATTTTTCCTGCATACTCACTTCTGTTTCTTGGAAGCAACTACCAAGTAAATGACTGTACTTTCTTGCTCTGGACTGAATTGTCTCTCTTAAAAATTCATTTTCTGAAGCCCTACCTCACAATGTGATTGCATTTGGAGGTGGGACCTTTAGGGAAGTAGTTAAAATTAAATGAGATCATAACGAAGCAATCTTGATCCAATAGAACAGGTGTCCTTATGAGACACCAGAGAGTGTGCAGTTTGTCTCCATCTTGCTGTCTACCTCTTTGTCCTATTTTTTCCTCTCTCTCTAGGGGTGTGTGTGTATGTGTGCGTGTGTGTGTACTTCTTCTTGCATGTACAAAGAAACCCAATGGCAGGTCACATGAGAATTGGGTTGACACAAGCCAGTAATAGCACTTTCACGTGCCTGGCACTTTAGTCTTCAGCATCCAACTTCCAGAGCTGCGAGAAAGAATGAGTGTGGTGTTTTGTCAAGCTAGCCTGAATAGACTAAAGCACTCCTCCCTCTCCCTTACAAGTTTTAATAAAGAGAGAAAAAGATAATCACAGGTGAAATGGCACAAGCATTTGCTGAGGTTCAGGGAAGTCCATATGCCCCAGCTCCAGCAGAAGCCACAGCAAATGGAAATGAGGAGTGGCAAATGGGACATGAGGCCTCACTCCATGATTAAAATAATGGGTAGAAATAGAAAGAAATAAAAGAATCAGAAAAAAACAGTGAGTATATGATATGCAAAGTGAGGAAAATTTTCAATGCTTAGAATGAAAGAACTAGCATAAGAAGATGTAAAATGAGGACACCTCAAGTAGGTCAAAATAATATGGTCACAATACTTGTAACTCTATGGTAATAATTAAATGAAAATGTATATATTTAAAATTTATTAAATTTGATTACAAAAAGTTAGAAAAGTTGAGTAATGCAATAAAACAGGGAAACGTGTCAGGATCAGAAGCAAGAATTAATCTCCAGGAAGCACATGATTAGTTCATCTTACAAGGAACAGGAGGTTGCACAAAAGTCAGCATATATTACATACTAGAATGTTATTAAAATAAGAATAAAACTAAACCAGACTTGAGAATCCACATGCAATATTTCTAATTGTAATGTCAGAAAATAAAATCTAAAATTGCACCAAAAGAGTATTACTTTAAGCCAGGTAGATTTGATGTAGGCATAAAAATACAACTCAACTCTAAACATGTTAACAGAGAGAAAAAAGAGCAAAATTAACATAATTCTCAAACTAGAAAGTTAATATGACAGCATTAAATGAAGGATTAGACTAACTGGACCTAAGCATGCAAGTGCTAAATTGCTAATTACAAAATTAGTTAACAAAATGAAAACATATATCAAAAGAATTATGCAGCATGACCAAGTGTTTAATTTTAAGTGTGCATGGATGGGCTACCTTTATAAAAATTGCAAAGAAAATAACTTAATTCACAACATGAAATATGATAACGTTAAGTAGCCATTTATTTTAAAGAGTAATAAATTAGGAATCATTTGTAGGTGCTTGGACATTGTGAAGACTTTCTTTTTCTTTTTCTTTTATTTGACAGATAGAGTTAGACAGTGAGAGAAAGAGACAGAGAGAAAGGTCTTCCTTCTGTTGGTTCACCCCCCCAAATGGCCACCACAGCCGGCGCTGCGCTGCTCCGAAGCCAGGAGCCAAGTGCCTCCTCCTGGTCTCCCATGTGGGTGCAGGGGCTCAAGCACCTGGGCCATCCTCCACTGCCTTCCTGGACCACAGCAGAGAGCTGGACTGGAAGAGGAGCAACCGGGACTAGAATCTGGTGCCCATATGGGATGCTGGTGCTGCAGGCAGAGGATTAACCAAGTGAGCCATGGCGCCGGCCCCGAAGACTGCTTTCTTAAGGCTAATAGTAAATACATTACATGTCAAAATGCATAATCAGCTATTATTACTATTAGTACAAGTCAGGGAGAAGCACTATGTCCACAATAGGAAAATTCTAGATTATTTCTGAGATGATGAGTAATTATAGTCACCCAGAAATAATAAACCATAAAATACTGGATAAGATACAGAATTGTTTATTTACACTTATGTTATTGCAAAACTAGAAAACAAAATAGCAAGACCAAAGCAAATAGAATGATTTTGTTCATTTGATAAGTTGGTGAACTAGAAAATAAAGACATAAAGCCAATAGACTTTTTTACATCCTCCATACATCAGTAAAAACTTGTCAACTAATCTATAAAGTGACATACATCATCAAAGTACTGACAAATAAGGAAATCTTGCCATTTTCGAGACATGGATAGACCTGGAAGATGTCACTCTAAGTGAAATAAGTCAGACACAAAAAGACAAAAAAACACATGATATCCACATGTGGAATCTGTATTAACCAGACTTGTGGAAGTTGAGAACAAGAATAATGGTTGAGGAACTGGCACTGGGGAGGAGGCATATGGAGACTAGTTGGTCAAAGGGCTCAGATTTTCCATTACCAAGATGAATGTAAATTCCAAGATGAACAAAATCCTGGAATGTAGTGTACAACATGGGTGTGATGAATATATTAATTAAAGTAATTATGATCATCATTACACAGCGTGCACATATGAAGAATCATCACATTGCACACTGGATTGAGTACCCTTTCTCAATTAAATAAGAATAGGTTAGCATGAATAAATGCATAACAAAAAAGTAACTTTTACCAGTGTATTAGGTTTATAAGGAAGTCCATATTTAGGATCATGAATTTAAATGTTGAGCTATTTTCTCCAGTCTTACAACAGACACCTGAATTTTGCAAGAGACTTTTGCAAAGTAAGCTCATTGATCTCACTGTAAATTCCACTAAGCATGTGGTGTTACAATGTGACCAAGAATCATAATGATTCACAGTTAAGAAAATTGATGGTGGGGGCAGGGCAGAAAAAAAATGTGTGTGTGTGTGTGTGTGTGTATCTGTAGAAAGACATAGGGAAACGGGGTGGAGGGAAAACTCCCTAATCATTGGTTCGCTCCCCAGTGCTTGCAAGAGTCTAACAGTCAGACTAAGTCAAAGCTGGAAGCCAGGAACTCACTCCAAGGATTTCATGTGTGTCGCAGGAACTCAACCACTTGAGCCATCACTGCTGTCCCCCAGGGTCTGTATTAGCAGGAAGCTGGCATCAGGATACAGAGCCAGAAATTAAACCCAGGTCCTCTAATGTGGAATGTGAGAGTCTTAACAGGGGCCCTAAATACCAGGCCACATTTTTCCCAGTTGGCAACTTGTCTCTTCATCCTCTTTGCAAAGCAAAAAGGTTTAACTTTAATGAGATCCAATTTATATTTTTTTCTTCTCTAGTTTATCATTTTTAGGTGAACTTTAAGATCTATGTCTAGTCTTACATCCTAAATTTTTTTTCAAGAACTTTTCTAGGAGCCACTGCTGTGGCTTTGTGGATAAAGCTGCCACCTTCAGTGCCAGCATCTCATATGGCTGCAAGTATGATTCCTGGCTGCTCCACTTCTAGTCCAGCTCCCTGCTAATGCACCTGGGAAAGCAGTATAAGATGGCCCATGTCCTTGGGCCCCTGTACCTATGTGGGAGACGCAGATGAAGCTCCAGACTCCAAAGAACTCTACTAAGAGACTATTGGAACTCATAGAAGAGTTTGGCAAAGTAGCAGGGTATAAAATCAATGCACAAAAATCAACAGCCTTTGTATACACAGACAATGCCATGGCTGAGGAAGAACTTCTAAGATCAATCCCATTCACAATAGCTACAAAAACAATCAAATACCTTGGAATAAACTTAACCAAAGACGTTAAAGATCTCTACGATGAAAATTACAAAACCTTAAAGAAAGAAATAGAAGAGGATACCAAGAAATGGAAAAATCTTCCATGCTTATGGATTGGAAGAATCAATATCATCAAAATGTCCATTCTCCCAAAAGAAAACAATTTTAAACTCACTTTATTTGAGCATTTGGCCAGGGGTTCATGGTCATTGTTGCTTCAGTGAGGGGATTTCAAAATGTTCATAGAAAACTGGAATTAAAATTGAATTTATTTTGGTGTAAAACCTTTTGAAATATTTGCATTTTTAATCTGTATTTTTCCATGAACTTTTGGAAGGTATCTCATATTTCTGTGCTGACAGAGAAGTCATATTTCTTTTTTTTTTTAATTTATTTGACAGGTAGAGTTAAAGACAGTGAGAGAGAGAGAGAGAGACAGAGAGAAAGGTCTTCCTTTGTTGATTCACTCCCCAAAAGGCCGCTACAGCTGGTGCAGCGCCGATCCGAAGCCAGGAGCCAGGTGCTTATCCTGGTCTCCCATGTGGGTGCAGGACCCAAGCACTTGGGCCATCCTCCACTGCCCTCCCAGGCCACAGCAGAGAGCTGGCCTGGAAGAGGAGCAACCAGGACTAGAACCTGGTGCCCATACAGGATGCCAACTCTGCAGGCGGGGAATTTACCAAGTGAGCCACGGTGCCGGCCCCAGAGATGTCATATTTCAATAACTTCCTCAGTTCTCTTCTATTTGTTCTGACCTTTGATGTGTGACTCTACCTGATTATGCCATTAGTGGAGTGATCTGCAGGATTATGAAAGCCAGACTCATAAAATATTTCAATATTTTAAGTTCAGTGGAAAGGTTCATATTTCACTTACAGATGACTGGAGCTTCTGAACACTTCGAAATTTTTTATGCTTGGACTCATTTTCTGAGTGGAGAATGAGGCATGGAACTATATGAACATACTGTTTGATAATTCCATTATCAAGGTTCATAGTGTAAAACAATCAGCACAATACCAGAACCAACATATTATAGTCTTTCTGTTTGACAAACTTCGAATACCTTGGCTGAATGAGAACTGTTGTCTGTCTTTGTTTCACATATGCATAAGAATACTTCAATATATTTCTAGACATGATTTCCAAAGTGTGTGCACACAGTTGCTTTAAAACAGTATTTAACCTTAGAACAGATAATTTTTTATAGCTTTAAGGTACCATATTATATTCCATTATTTCATATTACACCAAGTCTTTGGACTCATCTGAAACCTGATTTACCAGTTTTTATCAGGGTGTTGGGGACATTTATGTAAATAAAACTAACAGCTAGTAGTAATCACGATACCCTTTAGTGTTCCAGCACACAATCGTTTCAGTGTATCAAAATGTAGATGTTTAAACTGCCAGACAGTTAATTTGAGAAAATTAATTGGTTTGCTGGGTTCAGTGTTCAGGAAAGAAGGCATGATGCAAACAGGCCTTAAATGAATTCCTAATGATAAATAGATAAATCAGTTGTACAAAAGAGATGAGATGATGCAGTTAAATAGCTAAAATCTCATTATTGTTTTATGCACCCCTTAAACAAAATGAGGAAACCATGTATTTAAGACTATCTTTAAATAAAGCAAAGGTATAATCTTTTCTCATATAAATTATAAATGATGGAATATAGTCTGTTCAGTGTGTCCAAATCACTGATTATTTTCTTCTGTTTGTTTGTTCTACCAGGCAATGAGGATATCTTAGAGGCCAAAGGAAGACATATTTTCAAGCAAATCTGCCAGTTACTCTGTGATATATATTATCATGATGATTGGTCTTTAACATTTATTGGCACTGATCACATCATGTTTATAGAAAAAGAAAATGGGGCATGGAAAGCTACTTGAGAAAAGCTACACCTGACTGCAGGAGTGTATTTTAGGATTTCCCAGTCTTTCTTGTGTAGAATAAGCAGGGCATTGAATGAATAGGAATTCCTAGTGTCCCTACCACCCCTGGGAATCCCAATCCTTTGAGAAGGGACCAAAAGACCCCTACTCAGCAAATTGAACTAGCATGTTTGGGAAGCACAGTATGGGGTTATAACTTCTAAGGAGTCCTGCATGACAGATAACTACACAATCAACAAGGAGCAGTTACAGCTACTCCATGCCCATCACATCTTTCCTTTCTCAAGTGATGTGTCTCTGGCTACACGGGGAGTAAGTGATAGAGCCCCAAATCAAAACCAAACATCCCATTTTTTTTTGATAGGCAGAGTGGACAGTGAGAGAGAGAGAGAGACAGAGAGAAAGGTCTTCCTTTACCATTGGTTCACCCTCCAATGGCTGCTGTGGCTGACGTACTACAGCGAGCACACCACACTGATTGGAAGCCAGGAGCCAGGTGCTTCTCTTGGTCTCCCATGTGGGTGCAGGGCCCAAGGACTTGGGGCATCCCCCACTGCACTCCCGGGCCACAGCAGAGAACTGGACTGGAAGAGGGGCAACTGGGACAGAATCTGGTGCTCTGACTGGGACTAGAACCCTGGATGCCAGCACCACAGGCGGAGGATTACCCTATTGAGCCACAGCGTCAGCCCCCATTACTGAAATAGATCTTTTTTACATGAATGTGAAAAAGAATGACATAGGGTTTTCCTTGCCAAATTTTTGTAGTGTTAAACCAACCACAACAAAAACCTTCAATGATGGGCTAAATTAGGCTCCCAAATTCAGAGGTTGAAGTACTAACCCCCTAGTACCTCAAAATATGACTGTTCTTGGAGGTAGCATCTCTGAAGAGGTGACTAAATTGTATGGGGCAAATAAAAAGGGCACCAATCCAGTATGAGTGTGGTCTTGATAAAAAGAAAGAAAATTTTATTATGGTTAGAGATTATTTAAGCCAGTGAATACAGCAGGGATTAAAATTATATTTTTGCAAAAATGATGAAGAGAGAGGAGGGAGGGAAGTTTTGTCTTCTAGGAACTGGACCTATGGAATGCATGAAATCTGTTCCCTCTATATTAACATTAAAAAAAAGAAAGGAAATTAGAACAGACACAGGTGAAAGACCATCTGAAGACACTGAGAGAATGTGGCTCAGGAGAGAGGGCTCAGGGGAAAACATCCCTACTGATTTCTTCACATCATGGTCTCAGCCTCCAGATGAACAAACCGGAAGTTTCTGTTGTATGAACCACCCTGTCTGGAACGCTGCCAAACTAAAACACCTGCTTAGCATGGGAATAACTGTCTTGCTAAAGGAGGGATGTAACAAATAGAATCTGCTCAAAAACTTTCATAGACTATGTAAAACAGTATTTATCTGATGATTCTCACATGTAACTTATTTTTAAAAGATATTAACAATCTGTATTAATAATACTGACATCTAAAATGAATTTACTGAGAAGCAATATAGCCCTAATTACATGATTAGAATAGATATTGAAGCTTTATTTTTAATCATCTATTTATAAATTATTGATATAGCTTTAAATTATTGGTGAACAAGGCACAAAATTAGCCGGCTTACATGCCAAATTACCTCCAAAGGGCTTTCCTACTTCCATTTGTGTTAGGCAGTGATGAAGAAAATTGTTGCCAAATTCCTAAAGAAATTGGCCCTAGTCGTTTAAGCTTATTGCTAAAATTAGAGTGCTAAGCAGAAGAAAGTATGAGAATGAGATTAAATACTCCATAGATTTTTCCCAAGTGTTGCCATTGTTAAAAAGGATTTGTAACTGAACTAAAACATTTTCTCACTGGTATGTAGTTGCTTACACTGAATGTATGTTATCATATTTGCATGGCACACAATCTCATAAATGATACTATAAAGTAATTACTTATAAACTGGCATAGCCAGGTCTGAAAGTCCTCGAATAGCTACTGTCACTCTACGAGATTCCAACTGCTTATCCTTGAAGGGCATATTTAGTTTTTGGCTTTGAGTTTTTAAAAGACATCCTGTGGATAAGAAGCAAAGAGTAGGGATCTCATTCGGATGGTGAGTGAACATACTCGTTTTTAATGTCAGGAACTCAATCAGTTTCTTCCTGTAACTGGAAATTAAATCCTGACTAAAACTAGAAGACATTGGTTGAAGCAATTACATGTAAAATTATAAATATGGGTTTGACTACCACTTGGTTTTCTGCCTTGTAAACAGTCTCAAGATGACTTAATGAGTATTAATTTAACATGCATTAGTTAAATTGAAGAAGATTAAATTGTCCTAATAGCATATAAATTTTTAAATAACTGAAGATTTTCTTTATTTATGGATGTGTCATGTTAATCACTCAAATATATATTTAATTGATTTGTAGTAAGTGTAAATATGTATTATAGCCTGCGTTTTTAGCGAAAGCACTGACAATATAAACTTTTTAAACTTACTAAGACAACCACTATAATAAACAGTTTGTTATTAAATTGATCTTGTGCTAAGAACTGTGCAGGCTCTGTGGAAAGAAAGATAAGATGCAAACTTGTTGGTCTGATAGGAAGGTGCCACTTTGTGGCGTCTATATTTGATATGCCCATGGATGCATCGCTTGCTTATGGTAAGATTTGCTAAATGCCAGCTACGTGGTATGGTTAGGGCATAAAATTGTGTAGTGCATGATATGTTATGAGATGGCATGTTAAATGCCTTACTATGGTGTGCTAAGTGTCATAATCATGTATCTGACATAGCCATCATTCAATATGCCAGTGTACATCATATGGTGTACTCAGTGCCCATCGTATGCTGTGCCTACAGTATGCTGTGTTCAGCTTTATAGTGTGCCAAGTTCCTGTGATGTGTGCTAGTGCCCATTGTATGGTGGGGTAAAAGTCTGTCATGATGCACTAGTGCACTGTTACCAGTGTGCAAAATACCTTTCATACAAAGTAGAAAATGTTCCATGTGTTATGTGCTAAGTGTCCATAGCATGGTATATTAAATATGCATCGTGAAGTGTAGTTAGTGTTCTTCAGAGATTGTGGTGAGTGCTTATCACTCAGTGTGCTAAGTGCACAAAAGATGTGTTAATCACCCATTTTGTGTTGTGCTAACTATCCTTGCATAGTGTGCTGTTTCCATCATGTTATATGCTAAACATTTATAAGATGGTGTATTGTTTGTATCATAAACTGCCGTAATTGTCCTTTGTACATTGTGCTAAGTATCCATCATTTAGTAAGCTAAGTATCTATTGTATGGTGTGTTCAGTGCCCATCATATAGTATTCCATATGTGTATCAAAAAATATACTGAGTTTCCACTGTATGATGAGCTGAGTGCCCACAACAGATTCCACTAAGTATCCATTATACGATGTACTAAGCATTCATTGTATGATGTGGTAAATGTAAATGTTAACCATATATCATTCTGGGTTCATCATGTGGTGTGCTAAGTACCCATTGTAGAGTGTGCTGATTATCCATCATTCCATGTGCTAATTTCCATTGCCAATTGTGCTAGGAGTCCATTATAAAATGTGCTGAATGTCTACCATATAATGTGCTATGTGCCCTTTGTACGGGATGCGGAGTAGCTATCATACAGTGTGCTAAATGTCCATAATTGATGTACTAAGTATTGTATATTGTGCAAGGTGCCCATTATATGATGTGTTAAAATTCATTGTAAAGTATGCTGAGAGTTCATCATCTAGTGGAATAAAAATAAAATTCATTATAAAGCATGCTGAGAGTTCACCATATAGTGAAATAAAAGCATATTCTAAAGTGTATTCAGTGTCCAATGTGTAGTGTGCCAGGTACTTACCATATGGTATGATAATTGACAGCTGTATAGTGTTCTAAGGGCCCATTTTATGGTGTGCTAAATGTTCATTATATAAGATGTTGTGTCTATCATTTACTGGACTAAATGTCTTTGCTATGGGGTGTTAAATGTCCATTTTAGGTCTTCTATATTTCCACTGGACAGTGTACTATGAATCTATCATATAGTGTACTACATGTCCATTATATATTGTGTCAGTGCCCAGCAAATAATGTGCTAAATGTCTGTGGTATGTTTTTTTTTTTTTTTTTATTTGACACGTAGAGTTACAGACAGTGAGAGAGAGAGAGAGAAAGGTCTTCCTTTGCTGGTTCACTCCCCCAGTGACCGCTACGGCCAGCACTGCACTGATCTGAAGCCAGGAGCCAGGTGCTTTTTCCTGGTCTCCCATGAGGGTGCCGTGGCCCAAGCCCTTGGGCCAACTTCCACTGCTTTCCCGGGGCCAGAGCAGAGAGCTCCACTGGAAGAGGAGCAACCGGGACTAGAACCCGGTGCCCATATAGGATGCTGGTGCAGCAGGCAGATGATTAACCAATTGAGCTATGGTGCTGGCCTGTGATATAGTTTTTTAAGTGTCATTAAGTACTGAGTGTTCATTGTATAGTGTGGCATGTCTATTGTCCATCATAGAGTGTGCTAAGGGTCCATTATTTGTGCACAATGTCTATCATATAGTGTGCTAAATGTCAATCATACAGTGTGATAAGTAAGTGTCTATCATACAATGTACTCAGTTTCCATTTATAGTGTTTAAGGTGTCCATTGTATATTGTGCTTATCTCTCATTATAGCATATGTTGTTGATAAATTTAAGAAATGTTTCATTGAAGAAATTTTCAATGAAATGCTAAGCTTTCCCCTTAGCAATAAATTAAATACAAGGACTTTAGTGTCAGGCATGCCTAACTTGAGTCTCATGTCTCCCTTTCAGTAGCTGTGGGATTTATCCAATTATTTAATATCTTTGAATCATCATTTTTCCTAATTTGTAAAATAGGTCAGTGATGTCCAATTCACACAGCAGTGAGAATGAAATGAGATACCTTATATAAAATATCTAAACATGTATCTCTAATATTAGATTAGGGATTCCTTCTGAATCCATATCCACTATCTATTAGCCATGACCTTGGGCAGATAATGTAAATTCTCAGTGTAGATGGACAATCCATAGAGGAATGGAAGGTCCCAGGTTGTGCTCTAAGGGTTTATATTAATTATGCCTAGCAATAGTCTTCATGCATAAGAAGCACTCTTGATATAGAGTAAGCATCCGTGGTTCAGTAATTAGGAGGCTTCATCCCTTAGATAATCTAGAAATATTTGATAACATGAGAGAGTTGTCATGCAGAGTACAAAATTATTAACTTATGGAAGAACATAAAGTATTTTAAATTCATTTTGAAAGGGCAGCCGTGGCTCATTTGGTTAATCCTCCGCCTGTGGCGCTGGGTTCTTGTCCCAGTTGCTCCTCTTCCAGTCTGGCTCTCTGCTGTGGCCCGGGAGTAGAGTGGAGGATGGCCCAGGTGTTTGGGCCCTGCACCCACATGGGAGACCGGGGTGGGAGGTGGGGGGCGCCTGGCTCCTGGCTTCAGATCGGGGCAGTGTTGGGTGTGGTGGCCATTTGGGGAGTGAACCAATGGAAGGAAGACTTTCTCTCTGTCTCTCTCTCTCTCTCTCTCTCTCTCTCTCACTGTCTACAACTCTACCTGTCAAATAAAAAAATAAGATGTAGGATATGATTTGAAAGTAAATCTAGATCATCATCATCATTATTATATTCAATAATTGTTAGTGTTTGTTATGCCATTTTGTTTTACATCATCCATTTTGGAGGCCATGTAAAGTACCTATAAAAGTCACACCTTAGCAACTATTTTTATAAAGGTTTTTAAAATGCCTTTGTTTACTTTCATTTTACTTGAAAGGCAAAGAAACAGAGAGACAGAAAACAGAGAGATCTTCCATCTAATGGCTTACCCCCCAAATGCTTGTGATAACCAAAAAGGGCCAGACCAAAGCTAGGAGCTAGGAATTAAATCAATTATCTCGTGTGGGTATCAGGGACCCAACTACATCAGCCATCATGTGTTGCTTCCAGGGTGTGCGTTAGCAGGAAGCTAGATGGAAAGCAGAGCTGGGACTTGAATGACACATTCTGCTATGAGATTCATGCATCTAAATTGGTATATTAAATACTGTGCCAAATGTGCACCCCTAGTATCTAGTTTTAATTGGCTATTGTCTTAGAGCATTCAGACTGCCATAGGAAACACCATAAACTAAATAACTTATGAACAAAAACTGCATTCTCCTCGTCCTGCCGGATGTAACAGCCACAAATAAGGCATTAGTACATTTGTGTATGTTGAGGGTCCATGTTCCAATTCATTTTTGGTGCCTTTTATCTGTATCCTCATGTGGTGGGAGGAGCCAGGCGAATCTTTAAGAACTCTTTTGTAATAACACTAATTACATACAGAAGGGTTCTACCTTCAAGACCTAATGACTTCTCAATGGCCCCATATTCTAATATCACCACTTGGGCACTAAAATTTCTTTTTAAAATTTTTTATGGATTTACATATGATTTACACATGATTTTTATATATGTGAAAGGTGGAGAGACAGATACATACAGAAAGACAGATATTTATTCCTCAAATGCTTGCCACATCTAATGTTGTGCTAGGCTGAACTCAGGAGCCAGGAACATGAGTCTTGCACATAGGTAGCAGGGACCCAACTACTTGAGCTGTTACCTGCCATTTCCAAGGACATGCATTAGCAGGAAGATGGAATCAGAAGCAGAGCCAAGACATGAACTCAGGCAATCTGATTTTGGATTCTAACATCCCAAGTGGCATCTTAAAAACTATACTGGGAGTTGAGCCCCAGGGGTTGAGCTTGCATCACAGGAAATTTGGGGGATACAAACATTTAAATCACAACTATACAACTATTATTGTTTATTCCAACCCAAATGGATGTCTTACTAAGAGAGATCCTATTTCTTTAATGTGTCAATTGGGCTAGTCCCAGAAAATAAAGAATAATAAATTCAAAGTAAATATGGTGATGCAGTTCTTTATACTAGTGATTGATCTGAAAAGGAATGTGCAACCCAATTCTGCCCATCAAGATACAGAAAAAAAGAACAGTGAATCACAAGAAGGGCTGTCTGTGGCTGTCCAGATCACCCTTTGCTGCAATGCTATGAACTTTGCTGTGTGACCGCCAGATTGCCAGTGCTATAGCAGACTCCTTGGATCATTGCCCCTAAGGACAAATGACCACACACTGGAGAAGGTGACACCAAAGACTGTATTATAGGGCACAGGTATAAAGGGAGGCATTCATCGACATTACCTGGTAAAGGAAACTGTGATACTAAGTTTCGAAAGGGCCGTGGGATTGAATTTCTGGAAGCCTTAACCAAAGTCTTGGGACTCAGATTGGCCAAGTTAGATTAGACATAGCAAACTGAATTCTATGGGATGAATGATATAGGAGAAGAAATACGTTGAAAAGGAAGAAAATTCTTTCTTTTTTCAGCATGATTTGTTAGAATGTACTTACAATTTTTTAAATAACTACTTGTAAGTAATAAAATAATAATGAGACAATAGACTCTCAAAAAAGTTTAGGACTTGGGTGGAAATTTAGTGTGGTGGTTAAGATGCTGGTTAGGATGCTCATGTCCTATGTCAGAGTGCCTGGGTTTATATCCAGCTCTAGTGCCTGACTCCAAATTCCTGTTGATGGGTGGCTACAGTGATGGCTAAAGTAACTGGGCTCCTGCCACTCACAAGGGGAACCTGTAGTGCATTCAAAGCTCCTGGCTTATGCCTGGTCCACTTCCAGTCATTGTGGGCAGTTGAGGAGTGAAATTGCAGATACGAGCACTCTGTCTCTGTCCTGCTTCTCAAATAAAAAATAAGTTTAATATTGATATTGATATAAAAGAAAAAATGTGCATTAACTTTAGAAGACTGAGGTTTAAGAGACTTTAAAAAGTGTTCGTACCTACAGATCCCAATGTTGTTTATCGAGAAGATTTATGGAGGAATGTGTGCAAATCAACATTATTTGTGAAGAGACTTTTGGAATAGTTGACAATAGTGGTAAGGTAGGAAAACAAATGACCAGGAAACAGAAGTCCAGTAGCAAGGAAGGGCAGAAAGCTCCTAAGTCCACCATGAAGGGGCACCACAAGTACTTCAAAGCAAAGCAGCACACACTTTGCCCAGGAGAGTAAGATCCTGCAGGCTACGTAGTTTGAAATTTTTAAGGAAATTAAAGTTCTCTAGGGTTCTGGAAGTTAACACAGAGTCACCTGGAATATAAGGACAATAGAATGGTGAAGGTAAAGACATTTGATGTATTTTAGACAGTTTGTGAAAATGTATATTCTGAAAAAATGCATATATTTCAATTTTTTTGCACTAACATCTCCTTAAAATTTTTATTAATATAAAGAGAACAGATTTTATGCATTCTGTTGGTACAGTTCCTAGTAGACAACCACGCTTCCCTCACTCCCTTGCTTAAACTTACCTTTTGATTTTATTCTTCCATGGGCTTTTTGGAGTACCATCATTTAATGTCAAGGACCTTGTGGTGTGTTCTGATTCCATATATAAAGGATGTTTCCAAAAAGAGAAGTTTCCTGAGATAAGGTGGAGGAGTGAATTTCTCAACACAGGCGTGGGAACTGAGTCTGACGTCCACTTTTTAGACTGTGAAATATGTGGGAAGTCGTCTATTTTGAGTTTTAATGAGATAAAGTATGGTACCAATATTGCCTCGGAATATGTTTCGGGAGTCCTAGAGAGAAAGTGAGGTGACAATGATCTTATAGACTTAGTCATCTTGGATGGTACAAAAAAGAGGTTCTGTTGCAACTGATGGTCATTATGTGTGAGTGTGGTCATCAAACAGTTCTAGTCCCCAGACCCAGGTGGAGGTCAGGAAGGCAGGTCCCTGAGGCTTTTTCAGGGCTTGAATCCTTCAGCACTGCCAGTGTCAGAGCCTGATGATTGTCCTGTGGTATCACAGAACCACTCTCTCATCTAGGCCAGTTTGCCTGAATTAATACATTCAAGATGTGTGGTGAGTTTTCTATCACTGTTAATACTATTTTGATTCATTTTTTATATGGCTTCATTCTGGAATGCCCAAATTGAATATCCCTTAGGACAGATTCTCTTTGTTTAAGAAAACAATGTTATGCTCATTTATATTTATTAGATTACCTTTAAATATGCTTTCTGAATCCAATTATTTCCCTCTTTTGAGGTTGACTGCCTCTGCCTCAATGTGGCTTCACACCACTGCAGCTGAATACACCTTGTAATACACATTTCTGGGCATTTGGCAACTCAGATTTATTTGCATCATTATCATGTTAAACTGATCATTAGATTGAGGGGGATAGCCTAAAGAAATGTCTTTTGCTTGCAAACAAATGCAAGGAATCAAATGTTAAATCACTTAAACCTGATGGCACTGCCTATTAAGTCTCTAATGTGAATCTCTAATCATTTTCTAATGAGGAATCACAACTCAAAAATTTATTTTTAGAAAAGATTCTCCAGGAAGAAATTACTTGCTTATCTCAGGACAAGTAACAATGTTTTAATTTTATCTCCCTCCATTAGCCACAGTGAATGTAATGAAGATGGAGACATGCACCAAACATAAAGTAATTGAAATTATGCTTCTGATTAAGGGATAAGCTGGGAAATACCTTGCTAGTTTTGAATGCATCACTCCCAACAATGAACCTATATAGAAAGAAGTTTCAGAAATTTAAAAGCAACATTACTTTTGCTTTGAAAGCACTTTTGAAAGAATTCAAGCTTATCGAAAATGTACTCAAATTCACAGGTTCTAAAGGAAGTATATATGTATTTTCTTCAAAAGTGGCTGTGCAAAAGATGTCCACATAAGTAAATTAACTGCATATTGCTCTCAGTAACTTCACTCTAGTTTCACATTCCAATTATTGGGACTTAATAGCGGTATGACTTTGAACAAGCTAAGCTTTTTGCTTCTCGCTATTTAAAATGGAGAAAATAATTGAACCTGAGTCATAGAGTGTTGAAAAGTAAAATGAGATAAATGTATTTAAGTTCTTACCAACTCCTAGTTTGTTCAATAAATGTTAGTTCTAATTATGTGCACAAAAATTCTAAAATAATATTCTGTCCAAAATACCTATATGTGTATCCCATTCTTTTAAAGATTTATTTATTTATTTGAAAATCAGAGTTACACAGAGAGAGAAGGAGAAGGGGGAGAGAGAGAGAGAGAGGCGAGAGACAGAGGTCTACCATCCGCTGGTCCACTCCCTAGATGGCACCAACAGCCAGAGCTGCGCCGATCTGGGTAACCCAGCTGGGTGCAGGAGCCCAAGGACTTGGTCCATCTTCCTCTGCTTTCCAGGCCATAGCAGAGAGCTGGATCAGAAGAGGAGCAGCCGGGATCCTAACCAGCGCCCATATGGGACACTGACACAGCGTCAGCCCCACCTATCCCCTTCTTTAAAAAACTCAGAATTTTATCTTTATAATACCATATACTTATAACTTGCAATAAGTAACCAGTGATTGTGTGTCCCCTTACCTCTCATGCATAGCTGTCTTAGAAAAATGACCTCATTAGACATCCAATTTGACTAAGAATAGATGTGACCCACATTAAGAGCCAAAACAGCAATTGATGTAGAGAAGATTGATGATAGACAACTTAATTCCCTGAAATTACATACAATAACATCTTAGGGGCTGGCTCTGTGATGCAGCGTGTTAACGCCCTGGCCTGAAGTGCCAGAATCCCATGTGGGCACTGGTTCTAGTCCCGGGTGGTCCACTTCCTATCCAGCTCTCTGCTATGGCCTTGGAAAGCAGTGGAGGATGGCCCAAGTGCTTTGGCCCCTGCACCCGCATGGGAGACCCAGAAGAAGCTCTTGGCTCCTGGCTTCGGATAGGCACAGCTCCGGCCGTTGCAGCCAACTGGGGAGTGAACCATCAGATGGAAGACCTCTCTCTCTGCTTTCCTCTCTCTAACTCTGACTTTCAATAAATAAATCTTTAAAAAATGACATCTTAGAATTTTGACATTAAACTTACTTATCCATGCAACAAATATTTCCTGAATAAACTAAAGTTAAATTGTCTTCCTTACTATTCGCATTTTTTGTGACTGATATAACATATAGGATATCAGAACACAAAGAGCATTGAGCATTTTGCTAGAAGGCAAATGAATAGTTAAGGAGTTTATACTTCAAAGATTTATTGTATAGCCGAAGAAAACCTTGGTTTTTATTGTCCAAGTAGAAAGGAAGAAGGCAAAGGTCTAAAGAAATTGGAATGCTAACTTTACAGCCAAAACTCTCAAAAAAGCCAAAAATATAGTCCAGAAAACCTATCAGTCTGCAGGCATCAGTTGAGAATTTGGAGTTAGCGATTGTTTTGGCCCAGATTCTGAGTGGGGAACAAGATCCAACTGGTAAAATTTTATTCACTGGCTTGCCCACACAGGATCCTTGGGCTTCAAGTTCTACTACTTGGGTAAAGAAATGGTTAGGGTTTGAAATTTTCTCCAGTTGTGTTGTGGAAAGGTCATCCTCAATTTATATACCACAGCTTTCTCAGATTAAGACAACCAATCATGATTTCTCAGCTCATCATCAGTAATTGCAAATAGAGCAGGAAACACATCTCTGTCATTGAAGGTCAGAAGAAAATGCAGACAAAAGTAACATTGTGTACGAAGAATTTCACATTTGATAACATATAGTATATTAACTACAAATAGTTAATAGAACTAAGGAAATAAATTTGAAAGTCAGAATTTTGTACAATCACACAGGAAGAAAAATTGTTGTTGCAAATTAGAAAAAGAACCCAATGGAAGGCATGGCAGGGAGCATGTTCCAAGTTAAAACTGTGAGGATAATTATTAGATAATCTTAGCCAAAAAGGAAGTGATAACCTACAAAATAAATTACCTTGAATAGAGAACTGAAAAGAAAAAAACTGAACATAAGAGAGATTAAAAGATAAAGAAACCAAAATGAGATGCTCTCAAGCAGAATAAATTGGAGCCTGAGAAAGAGAACGGTGAGACAGAGAAATAGTATGTGACAGGTTGTTCTCAGAATTATGGAAAGATAATGACATTCACATCTAGGAGCCACAGATAATAAGAAAAACAAATAAGAACAAATGTACCTATGAAGTATTTTATTATACATTCCAGAATGTCAAAGTAAAAATCGAGAAATTTCCAAGTACTTACAAAGAAAAGACTATGCATTTTATAACTATGACAATGGAAATCAGAAGCAGAAAATAATACATTCTAAAAGAATACAAATGTCATTTAAAAATTCTAAAAGAAAGCAAATGTCAGTTTTACTGTTCTCAATTCATACTTTTACTTGTAAGCATAAAGAAATTAAGAAATTGTTTTTTTCTACAAAATATTGAAGTTTGTTACTAAGAGATGCTTAGTAAATGTATTTTTTGAGGATTTATTTCATTTATTTGAATGACAGAGTGACAGAGAGAGAGAGAAAGACACAGAGAAAGAGATTGTCAATCTGCTGGTTCACTTCCCCAAATGGCTACAGACTTGGGGCTGGGCCAGGCCAAAGACAGGAGGCAGGAATGCCATCTCAGTCTCCAGCAGGAACACAAGTACATGATCCATCTTCAACTGTTTTCCCAGGCTCACTAGCAATGAGCTGGATCAGAACCCACGCAGGCAGAACTTGAATCGATGCTCCGATATGAGATGCCAGAGTTGCAGGCAGTAGCTTAACCTGCTTCTCCACATGCTGAGCCCCTAGTAGAAGCACTTCTAAAAGAGGTACCACAAGAAGAAGAAAACAATCTTGCAAGAAAAGTCTGAGAGTCAAATGCTAACAATAAATGAAAATGATTAAAGAATTGGAAAACTGTAAATAAACAGTGACTTTATAAAACACCAACGATATCTAGGGTTTAGAAAACAAGGGGTTCTAAGGAATTCTTCAGCAAGCCATCTAAGATAGAGAGTCAATAGCATTAAGTAAACAAAGACAGGCCTTTGTTCTGTCTGGGAAGATCAAAAAACATTTTGTTAAGTTTAAACTTAAGATTTTAGCATGCTTTCTTAATTTAATGTAATCCTAGAATTATGTAAAAATAATCCGGGACACTGATGGGCAAATTAGAATAAAAATAACAAATGTATTTATTTATTTATTTTTAACATCAGGGGTTGGGAATGGGGATTTGTTTAACCAAGAGGTTATGATGCTGATTAAAATGCTCGGATTCCATATCAGAGTACCTGGGTTCAAGTTCTGGCTCTTAATTCCAGTTAACAGCAAATGTATACCCTTGGAAACAGTAGGTGATAGCTGAAGTGCTTGGGTCTCTGCCACCCAAAAGGGAGATCTGCATTGAATTTTGGGCTCCTGATTTTAGTGTGCAACCTCAGCTGTTACAGATGTTTAGGTAGAAAGTCACTGGATTCAAGATTTCTATATCTCTGTTTCTTTTTCAAATAAAAATAAATATAAAAAATTTAAAATAAGATCATATGGGAAACACATAGAAATATAGAAGAAAATATATAGTGTGTACTTCCAGTGTGTACTTCTTAGGCAGTGTTGGACGTTTATGCTGTAACATCAGTATACGCAGCATAAATATTATAAAATGCATGGAAACTATAGATCAATGCATTTTCTTGCAGTTGAGGAGGCACACATGTGTTGGTAAGCTTTAAATTTGACCTGGAAAATAGGCACTGGAAAATAGACACATGCATTGGTTTTTTTATTTTTTTTTATTTTTTTCAGGTTTCTTTACTTATAATTGACAAAAATGTATACATTCAAGGGACAAACAGTGATTTTTTAAAAGATATATTTATTTATTTGAAAAGTAGAGTTAAAGAGTCACAGGCAGAGGCAGAGAGAGAGAAGTCTTCTTTTTGCTGATTTACTCCCAAATGGCCACAACAGCCAGGGCTGGGCCAGACTGAAGCCAGGAGCCAGAAGCTTCATCCAGGTCTCCCACATGGTTGTAGAGGCCACCCTCCATTTATTTTTCAGGTGCATTAGTAAGGAGCTGGATTGCAAGGGGAATAGCTGGGACTCTAACCAGAGTCCGTAAGGGATGCTGGTGCTACAGGCAGTGGCTTAATCCTCCACGGCACAGGAACAGACCTAAAATGTGTGTGTTTGCTTTTTTGTTTTTTGTTTGTTTGTTTGTTTGTTGTTGTTTTGTTTTTTGTTTTTTGTTTTTGTTTTTGTTTTTTTACAGGCAGAGTGGACAGAGAGAGAGACAGAGAGAAAGGTCTTCCTTTGCCGTTGGTTCACCCTCCAATGGCCGCCACGACTGGCATGCTGCGGCCCGCGCACCTCGCTGATCCGAAGGCAGGAGCCAGGTGCTTCTCCTGGTCTCCCATGGGGTGCAGGGCCCAAGCACTTGGGCCATCCTCCACTGCACTCCCGGGCCACAGCAGAGAGCTGGCCTGGAAGAGGGGCAACCGGGACTAGAACCCGGTGTGCCTGTGCCGGTGCCACAAGGCGGAGGATTAGCCTATTGAGCCACGGCACCGGCCCTAAATGTGTTTTTTTTTTTTTTTTTAATATTTATTTACTTATTTTTATTTTATTTCAAAGGATAGAAGTTTGGAGAGAGAAGTGATCAAGATCTTCCATTCACTATTTCACTTCCCAAATGCCACAAATAGCCAGGTTGGAGCCAGGCTGCCTGGAACTCCATCCAGGTTTCTCACATGGATGATAAGGACCCAAGTAGTTGATTCATTGTCTGCTGTCACCCAGGGTGTACATTAGCAGGAAGTTGGATTTGAAGTGGAATAGCCAGGACTGGAACCAGCCACCCCCATATGGGATGCAGTTTTCCCAAAAGGAAACTTAAACATTGCATCACATGCCTCCTCCTTAATATGATGTTTTGATGCATGTATATACTATGAAGTGATTTCCAAGGTCAAGCTAAATATCCACCACCTTTTTATAAATTTATTTTATTTATTTTTTAAAGAGGAAACCAAGATTGCTACTTTTTAAAAATTTATTTATTTGACAGGTAGAGTTATAGGCAGTGAGAGAGAGAGAGACAGAAAGGTCTTCCTTCCATTGGTTCACTCCCCAAATAACCACCACAGCCAGTGCCACACTGATCCAAAGCCAGGAGCCAAGTGCTTCTTCCTGGACTCCCATGCAGGTGCAGGGGCCCACACTTGGGCCATCCTCCACTGCCCTCCCAGGCCACAGCAGATAGCTAGACTGGAAGAGGAGCAACCGGGACTAGAACCCGGAGCCCATGTGGGAAGCCGGCGCCTGAGGCAGAGGATTAACCAAGTGAGCCATGGCGCCAGCCCCCACCACCTTTTTTTTTTTTTTTTAAGATTGATTTATTTATTTGAAAGGGAGTTAAGAGAGAGAGAGGGAGAGACATAGAGATCCTCCATCTGCTGATTTCACTACCCAAATGGCTGCAACAGCCTGAGCTGGACCAGGCTGAAGTCAAGAGCCAAAAACTTCCAGGTCTCCCACATGGGTGGCAGGGGCCCAGGAATTTGGGCAACCCTCAGCTGCTTTCCCAGGTGCATTAGCATGGAGCTAGACTGGAAATGGAGCAGCCGGGATTTCAACGGATGCCCAAATAGGATGTCAGCATTGCAGGCCGAGGCTTAACCTGTTGTGCCACAGCACAGTCCCCCATCACCTTACCTAATTACTTCTTGTGAATGTATGGAGAACACATCTGATCTAAGTGAATGTCAAGTATACAATGCATTATTATTGATAGTCATCATGCTATGCATTAGGTCATTGAAACTTAAGCATCTAATCACTACAAATGTGTACTCTGACCCACATCTCCCTTTGTAACCTACTTCCAAACTCCTTTGTTCTGTTTCTATGAGTCTGACTTTTGCAAATTCCATGAATGAGTGACATCATGCAGTATGTTTCTTTTTTATCTGATTTATTCCACTTGGCATAATGTTCTCCTGGTTCACTTATTTTGTGTTCTTCTTTTCTATGGATGAATACTCTTTCCTCATATGTATGTGTGCACACACACATATATCACAGTTTTTTTAAACGTTCACGTTGACAGGGATTTCACGTGTTTATCTTGGCTATTGTGAATAATGCTGCAATGAACATGGAACTGCAGGTATCTCTTCAGAAAGTGATTTTATTTCCTTTGGATATGCAGTCATGTCTCACTTCACAACATAAAACCTGATAAGTTTCATTTGGTGATTACATCATTGTATGGATATCACAGACTACACTTAGCAAATGTAGATGGTATAAACTACTGCACTTAGACTATTTGCTACTTTATTTCTTTAATAATTAGTTAACTTTATCATACTGTAAATCTTTTACCTTATAAACTTTTAAATATTTTTGTTAAGAACTAAGACACAAACACATTAGCCTAGGCCTACACAGTGTCAGGATCATCAATATCACTGTCTTCCACCTCCAGATCTTGTTCCATTGGGAGCACTTCAAGGCTAATAAAATGCATGGAGTCGTTATCTTCTAAGGTAAAAATGACTTTTACTGAAATACATTCTTGAAGGAATTTTATGGAGATGTTAACTTACTTTTTTATGTAAGTAGATGGTGTACACACTGAAAAAGCAATAAATATGTAATATGAGATGTTCTCAAAAATTCATGGAAACTGGGTATTATGGATTTTTAAAATTTTATATCAAAATATTCATGCATTTTTCCATGAACTGTTAGACATATCCCCTTATAGTAGATACATAAACTGGTAATAAAGTAAATAATTATCAAGTAATATGTACTATATATATGTACTATATATATATACATGTACTATTTGTGCTATACTTGTATACAATTGGATTGGCAGCAAGTAGGTGTGTTTATAACATCATCACCACAGATACATTAGCAATGTGTTTCACTACAATGGTACCAGGTAATAAATTTTCAGCTTTCTTTTAATCTTATGGGACCACCAGCATACCTGGTCCATCATTGACTAAATATCTTTTTTTTTTTTTTTTTTTGACAGGCAGAGTTAGACAGTGAGAGAGAGAGACAGAGAGAAAGGTCTTCCTTCCGTTGGTTCACCCCTAAACGGCCTCTATGGCCAGCGCTGTGCTGATCTGAAGCCAGAAGCCTGGTGCTTCCTTCTGTTCTCCCATGCGGGTGCAGGGACCAAGGACCTGGGCCATCCTCCACTGCCTTCCCGGGCCACAGCAAAGAGCTGGACTGGAAGAGGAGCAGCTGGGACAGAATCCGGTGCCCCAACCGGGACTAGAACCCGGGGTGCCGGCGCCCCAGGCGGAGGATTAGCCTAGTGAGCTGTAGCACCGGCCCATTTACTAAATATCAATAAGCAAGGCATGCATTTATCCTCAGAAATGTGATTGCTGATCTTAAGGTAGTTCCATATTCATTTTTTAAAAAAAGATTTATTCATTCATTTGCAAGGGAGAAACAGAGAGAGAAAGAGTGTGCCAGAGTGAGAGCGAGAGAGTGAGAGAGCAAAAGAGTGAGACAGAGAGAGCAAGAGAGAGAGAGAGAGAAATAGAGAGAGAGAGAGTAAGAGAGAGAGCAAGAGAGAGAGAATCTTCCATCAGTTTCTAGGCTGAAATCAGGAACCAGGAGTTTCTTCTAGGTCTTCCACATGAGTACTAGGGTTGAATCTCTTGAACCATCTTCTGCTGCTTTTTCCAGGCTCATTAGCTGGGAAATGGATGGGAGGTGGAGAAGCCAGGACTCAAACCCATATGGTGCTGGCACTGCAGGCAGCGGTGGCTTAACTCTCTACATCTCAGCTCCAGTCCCCTATATTCAATTTTTCAGCAACCTCCACACATGCTTCTTAAAGGTTGTATGAATTTAGATTCCCAGAAATATTGTTCGAGTGCCCTTTTCAACATTTGTTATCTTTTGACATTTTGAGAATAGGCATACTAACATGCATGGAATGAAATAATTGTGTAATTGTGAATCTGATTTGAAATCCTTACTTATTATTGATGTTGAGAACTTTTTCATATATGTATTGGAGACTAGTTCATCATATGTGCATGGGCGCTTATGGAGGTTCTTTCTTGCTCCTTTGGTTTGTCTATTTTTACACTAGTACCATATTGTAGGCCAGCACTGCGGCTCAGTAGGCTAATCCTCCACCTAGCGGCGCTGGCACACTGGTCCTGGTCGGGGCGCCAGATTCTGTCCCGGTTGCCCCTCTTCCAGGCCAGCTCTCTGCTGTGGCCCGGGAGTGCAGTGGAGGATGGCCCAAGTGCTTGGGCCCTGCACCCCATGGGAGACCAGGAGAAGCACCTGGCTCCTGCCTTCGGATCAGCGTGGTGTGCCGGCCGCAGCGCGCCAGCCGTGGCAGCCATTGGAGGGTGAACCAACAGCAAAGGAAGACCTTTCTCTTTGTCTCTCTCTCTCACTGTCCACTCTGCCTGTAAAAACAAACAAACAAACAAACAAAAAGTGCCATATTGTTTAGATTAGTCTTGCTTTGTATTATAATTTGAAGTCAGTCTCCAGTTTTGTTCTTATCGAGTTTGCTTTTGATTTTCAGGGTTTTTTCTAGTTACATAAGAATTTTAGGATTGTTGTTTCTATTCCTTTGAAATATGTCAAGCATTCTTTGTTTAAGGAAGATTTTGTTTATTTATCTGAAAGACAGAGTGGTAGAGAGGAGGAGAGAGAGATGGGAAGAGAGAGTAAGAGATCTACCATCTGCTATTTCATTCCCCAAATGGTTGCAATATCCAGGAGCCTGGAACTTCATCTCTATCTTCTACATAGGTGGCAGCTGCTCAAGCACTTTAGTTACCTTTCTTTGCCTTCCCAGGTACATTAGCAGGGAGCTGGATCAGAAGTAAAGCAGCAGGGACTTGAACTGGAGCTCTGGCATAGGATGCTAGCATTGCAGGCAGCAACTTAACTTGCTGTTCCAAAACAATGACCCCTATGCATTGTTTTAATCATTATTAAAATTAATTCATACCATTTCAATATTTCCAAAAGTTATAACCATTCCAGCTTCAACTCTACATCTGAAATCTCTTGGACATACCATGAACTGAAAAAGTATTTCACTTCACCATCTACATTACTTAAATTAGTTTTATGTATAAAACTCAAGGTATGGATGTGATTCATTCTGTGTCAAAAACTTCTCTATCTGTGGACCTGGTAAACTCCAGAACACTTTTCCTGCTTGTTAGAAATGGGGTAGACATTCTCATTCCAAATGTAGTACTTGGACGGAACAGGAAGACAAGGCTGAAACCCAGGAGGAAAATTCCATTGGATTTTAAGGTGTAAGGATGGTTCTCTGTAGGAACTATTTTCTGTGCCTTCTGTCATACCAGCTCCCACAGGAAGGTGGATCAAGAAAGATTTGCCAGTCCAGGCCTCGGCATCCACAACTGAGCCTTTGGATTCCTTCTTCCTTCCTTTTGCCCCATCTGTCTCCTACCCTATGCTGACAGTGTTCATGCTGGTATAAAGTTTTCAAAAGCCTTGTTGGTTTGCTGGAAATTCAGGGGGATCCAGCATGTCAGTCAAGATTGTTCCTCAATAGCTGCATCTCTGTCCCTGACTTCTGCTGAGACATTTGATTGGATTGGCCCAAGAGACGCAAACATAATCTCTTCATTGAATAGTTTCCATGCCAATACCTTGGACCTATCTTCAGAACACGCTGAGAAGGCTGAGGATTTTCCAAATCATTACTGGTTCCTTTCTGCTTAATGATGCATCCTTCAAGTTATCTCTTTATCTCACATTTTGCTGTGAGCAGCAAAGAGAGGTCAGTGTGCATCTTCTATGTTTTTCTTAATTATATCCTCAGCTAAGTGCACAGGTTTACTACTTGCAAGTTTCCACTCAACTCCAGAGCATAATTCAACGAAATACTTCCACAATTTAATTACAAGGACTGCCTTTCCTCCATTCCCTTTGCTGTGCAATAGCATGTTCATCATTTTCTTCTAATGTTTCAACAGAAGAACTGCTAGTGTCTGTATTTCTAATAGGCTTTTCAGGATAATATAAATTATTTTTTCTCGTCCAATATTTCAGAATTCTCTCAGCCTCTACTTATTATTGAATTCCAAAGCCAATATCATATTTTTAT
The DNA here is from genome assembly GCF_051225735.1 of Oryctolagus cuniculus. Taxonomy (NCBI): domain Eukaryota; kingdom Metazoa; phylum Chordata; class Mammalia; order Lagomorpha; family Leporidae; genus Oryctolagus; species Oryctolagus cuniculus. Next base: position 75,074,523 of record NC_142872.1, read on the forward strand.
GTATCTCTTTTTTATTTTTTTTAACTTTTATTTAATGAATATAAATTTCCAAAGTACGATTTATGGATTACAATGGCTTCCCCCCAATACCGTCCCTCCCACCCACAACCCTCCCCTTTCCCACTCCCTCTCCCCTTCCATTCACATCAAGATTCATTTTCGATTATCTTAATATACAGAAGATCAGCTTAGTATACATTAAGTAAAGATTTCAACAGTTTGCTCCCACACAGAAACATAAAGTGACAAATAATAGATGATTTTTTTAAATGATGATGAAATCAGATCAGACCTATTGTCATGTTTAATCCCAGCACTTTCAAGTACCAGCATCTACATTAACTTCCTAAGCTGACATGACAACGATCCACAAACAGGAAAACTACTTCAAAAACAGAAATTACTTTTGTCAATGCCATTGAGGCAGGAATCATCAGGTCAAGATATGAGTAGGTACATACTTCCTCTGAGACTCTGGATTCCTTGGCCCTGCCTATGTTTTGGTGGTGGCAGTCAGTCCTTGCCATTTCTTCACTTGCAGCTTCATCATTAAATCTCTTCTTCCATTGTCACAGGGCATTCTACTTGTGTGTCTCTTGTTTTTCTTAGATGGCTGCAAGTTATGTTGGACTTAGGGTCAACCAAACTCTTCTGACTTTAACTCATTATATCTTCCATGATCATGGTCTATTTCCAGATAAGTTCACAACATGAAATATAGTGGGACAGGACTTCAATATATCTTTTTGGAGTGCACAGTGCATCCTTTAACAACGAGTTTCAATATAAGAAATACAAATTCATGAAAACAGAGTAAAAATAGAAATATTCCAAACTGGGAAATTTACCATGACAATCCTCAAGGAGGTGTTGCTTTCATAGTCTATTCAGTTGATAGTATTCAAGGTCTGATACATTAGGTTGAATTTGTATAACTCTACTTGTGGTGATGCTATGGCTTAATATCAGAATTGTCTCTGAGAAGAAGGAAATCCTTGAAGTAAGGAGAACATGTGAGGTAATTCTAGCAGTCCTTGTGACATAAGATATAGTTGCAACACTGAAAATGAAGTTACCTAGGCTAATCAGATGTGTATGGCTGATAAAAGAAGAGAGAGAAAGGAACCTGAAATTACCAACATCCATGGAAGAGGCACATGAAGGGGGCTTTCAAATGGGCCTCACAATGTGTGATAAGAAGAAAAGGGAGAGAATTCTCTTGTTGAACTTAGGAGACAGTAGATCATGATGTCAATTGTCAGGTTAGGCTATGAGTACACGTCTATATTGGATCACTGGATTCATCCAGATTTTTCCTGACTTCTGGGAAAACTCAGTGGAAATTGGGGAAATATAATCAACAAGCATAATCAACAATTTTTAGAATTTTTTTCTGTGGCAGGAAGTAGATCTAGAAGATAGGTGAAGTGTATGGGTTATGAAATGCATTCCTCTTCTCAATTAAAAAAAAGTTAGACACTGATATAAGTGTGTGCACTTAAGGAGGAAAGAGAGTTGAGTAGATAAATATGTGAATAAGAAATCAAATGGTGTTCTGGGAAGAACTGAGATTTAGAGCACAGAGAGAGGGATTATCTTTGGGCAGGAGACTAGAGTGACCCACACTTACAATAAAAATTAATCCAGCCATGATTATGTGCTTTCAATGGTTCTAAGAGTAAATTTCAGTCATTTTACATGTTATTTGCAATGAAAATGGGTCAAAGAAATAGAAACTGTGGCATAGATCTGATCCTGAACCATGGGTCTGAGCCTGAATTGGCTGTCTGTGATCCCTGTGAGAATGAACTCCACTGGTTCAATTACATCAGCTCACAGTGAGCCTGGAAATGAACATTTCTACGAGACTCAGCTTTCTTCTGCCTGGCTGCATTCTACTGGAAAAGAACAGTTAAGCTGTTTCAGAGCCCTCTCCCTGTCAACTAGAAAAAGGATCAAAACTAACTCGTCATATCCATGGTCATTCCTGCCTTTCCCAAGACTCTTTCTCAAAGCTCACTGGATGAAGTTGGATTTTACTCTATCTCACATGCCTTGTCTTTGACTCTGAGTCTGAATTCAAATCCTGAAAATTCTGAATAGCATTCCATCATGGGCTAATAAATAAATAGATGAGACAAGAAATATCACATAAAGCAATGAAACTGAAGAATTATGATCCTCTTTCATTTCTGTAAGCATTCTCATATTTTGAATTGTTTTAGTTCTATTTGTGTTTACAAACACAGAAATTTGCTCATAGTTTCCATTAATATGTATTAGAATTTAAAATGATCAATAATAAGCAAGAACCCTTTTATTATTGTTCATATCTGTTCTTGAATATGTGATATTTTATCATTATTAAACTGTATATAATTTTTAAAGGTTTAATTTAGCTTTCTTTATATAATATCTTTGTTTAGAAAAAAGAGAAATATGAAATATAGAACATTTGAAGATGAGATTCTTCACAATTTATTAAAATTAGAATGTTATCAAGATTATTAATTATGTTTAAATTTTAAAATGTGATAATTATTTTCCAGATCTTTCAATTATAGGAAGAGTTTTTTCTTTATTAAAAGATTTTTCAAGTTTGCATATTTTTATTCATTTCAAAGGCAGAAAGTCAGAGAGAAAGAAACAGTCAGAGAGCCAGAGGTCTTTGAACTGCTTACCCATTCTCAAAAGCCCCAGAACATCCGGGGCTGATCCAGGCCAAAGCCAGGAAAGAACTCAGTCCAGGTTTCTCCTGTTGGTGGCAGGGACCCAAGTACTTGTCCTTTTACCTGCTTCCTCTCAATGTGTGCATCAGCAGGAAGCTAGAAGCAGAAGCAGAGCCAAGACTTGGGCCAGGCACTGTGATATAGGTTGTGGTGTTCCAAATCTTAACTGATGCACTGAACACCCACCCTAATTTTTCTTTTTGATTTTATTTTCATTAAAAAATATCTTTGAGTTCCTGACTTCTGGCTACCTCTCAGTCTGGTCTCTGCTGTTGTGGATTTAGGGAGTGAACAAGTAGCTAGAAGCTTTCTTGCTCTCTACCTCTCAAACAATTTTAAGGATAATAATAATGTATTTAATCACGGATTCCAACACCCTGGCTAATGCATTTTTCCTAACTTTTTGACCACCATTATCACAATATGATATCTCTTTTTTTCCCATTAATGATAACACCCATTAAAATTATTGAATTTATTTTTATTTGAAAGGCAATGAGAGACAAAGAGAGAGAGAGAGAGAGAGAGAGAGAGAGATTTCCCATCCATTGGTTCACTTCTCAAATACTCTCAACAGCTAGGACTCAGCTAGGAAGCTGAAACTGCACTTGGTTCTCCCATGATGGCAGTGGGGACCCAAGTACTTGAGACATCACCTGCTGCCTTTCCTGGTGTGCAGGTCAGCAGGAAGTTGAGATAGGACTCACTCCTAGGAACTCTAATATGGGATGCAGAAGTCCCAAGCTGCAGTTTGACTCACTGCACCTTAATGCCAGTCCTCAAAATGCCTTTCTTTGCCTACTCTGGCAAGGTTAGCACTCTTTCCCAAAGATATTTGAGATGCCTTCTGCTCTATAACCTACATCTTCTGGGAGAATTAACCCATATACTGCACATAATTTCAACTTGATATCGGAATAGAGGGTCCATACGATATCACCATGTGCTTATTAATAAATTCCCAATATTAATAAGCCTGTTTGGGTTCTTGCTTAATATTCAGAGAAAAATTCTGAATACCAGCAAAAATGAATGAGGCAGCTTGATAGGTTATAAGCTTTTTATTCAGTTAGAGAAATGCATAAGAAAGTGAGGGCCCTATCTAAAGGAGAGAGGAAATCTGGACTTGTACCGAATACCAGCAGCCAACCACATAGAAGAGTATGCAGGCCAGGAAGCATGGGGTGGGCAGCCCAAAGACCACGCACCCTGGAGGTGCAGGGCTTCAGGGGTCAGCACTGGCAAAAGGCCAGAAAATGAAAAGGAAAAATGGCTAGGCACACTGTGTCCCAGGCTTTTAATCCACTTCCAAAGGGGAGTGGTTGATTAACCTGATTGGCTGGTGGGCACACAGGTGTGGTCACATAGGGGATGAGGTCACACAGGGGCATGGTGAAGGCGTGGTCTTCCAGCTCACAAACCAGATCATTTTTATCCTGTATGCCTGCCTACATCAGACTCATCTCCTTACCTCTTCTCATCTTCCAGGTCCCCTCTCCCTCATCCCCTTCTTCTTTCCTAACCACTTTTCCCACCAAGCTCCACACCTAATTTCAATTTCCTTCCTAGTATGTTGTTGACTTGCTACTGCCCAATGTTTTAGATCTGAGCTGCAAGGGGCACAGAGGTGAATACAATTTAGCTGTGTGATTAAGGACGTGTTATTAACTAGAATGAAAATGAGGAAGCTCCCTGGTGACTGATCCGGACTCAGACAGCAGGAAGCATTTGCTGGGGACTGGGTTGGGAGCACAGAGGAAGTTGTGCTCAGTGCTACCTGTATGAAGAAGAGAGTCAGGAGTGTCTTTAGAACTAACACATCTTATTGAATGATAGGAGGTTTTCACCTTGCAAAGGGAACAAAGCAATAGTTCTCAGTATAAATTCTCAGCAGTACTCTTTAAAAAGAGATACATGGAAACCAATCTGAAATACCACAACACATTTTGGGGAAAACACTGCTTCTGAATGACTTCTTTCTCAGGAAAGTTATTGCCTCAAGGACCTTCTGTAATACCCTAAGAAATAGAAACTGTATTGCACACACAGTGTGAATGTACTGTCTCCAGAAAGCCTTCCAAGCAGTGTGGAGGATGGAGGGGATCAAAATGAAACCAAAAGTGAAATGAAGGAGAAGCCTCTTGCATTAGTACAGTGGGAGATTGAAAGGGGAGTCTCACATGAAACAGTGTTTTGAATTTTCCCATTCATCCTCATTCCTGTGAAAATATCAGAGCTGGAGCTCCCCCCACTCACTGGACTAACGCCACAGCCTTCCAGCTGCTTGAGATGCCTACAGTCAAAGCTCCCTCATTCACACTACATTGCCTGTGCCCTGCTTGCCATGTTGTTTGGGAACATGGCAGTGAACAAAAAGACTCTACCCACGGAGTTTATTTTTTAGAGGAGGGTAGTTGCCAATTAAGTAAACATGAAAATAGCTACCATTGTGAGAAGGCAGCAAGTCTTTCTGAGGATAAGCAAAGCAGCATGAGGGCAATAGAGGGTAAAATGTTTTATTTTACATAAAATGGTCAGGGGCCAGTGATGTGGATGAGTGAAGAATGACAAGCAAGTGTCTGCTTCTGGTGCTTAGGTGTCATCCACACAGATATGGTATTTGACAAAGTTTGGAGCAAGTCACTTTCAAGGTAGCCATACAGAAAAAAAGAGTTCTGAGGATCCATGTTATGTGCCTTCCAGTATTAATAAAACCAATGAAACTGCCACACTTGTTCCCGGTGAGAGAGCGAAAAGCAAGAGTGTGTTTTGGCAGCAGGTGCAGATAATGATTCTGAAAGACAGAGGAAATGGCTAATTGTGTTGCATGAGTTTTAATTGCTGCCTATCACAGTATCACCATGCAGTGGCTCATGATTGGTCACATTTATTGACTCACAGCATCCATGGGTCAGCAGTCTGGGCATAGGTTAGTTAGCTGGGTTATATTTCAGGAACTCTGAGATTACTACCAAGGTTGCTTGGAAAATGCAGCATAATCATGTGAGAACCGTCCCTTTGTCGTGAGAAAGTTCTGTTGATGAGAAGGAAGTCATAAAATCTGCCTCCCTAGGTGAGGGGATTGCAAAATGTTGTCAATTCAAGAAGGTGGGGATAGTGGGAGATCATCTTCTGGTGGTCTGCCCCACTCATGTGAGCAACACTGATGAGAGGATAGGTAAGATGAAGACTGGGAGTGGATACTTGGATTTATCAATGAGGGATACACAATACTAACAGGAGCTGTTTCTCAGTAAAAATAAGAGTGAAAATAAGAGAGAGGAGGAAGAGGGGTTAGGATTATGGGTGGGAGGGCAGGAATTGTGGGAAGAATCACTATGTTCCTGAAGTTGTAATTATGAAGTGTATGTGGTTTATAACTCTAAAGCTGTATAGTTCTGTATTCATACCTACAGACTTACTTCTAAGAGTAGAGTTTAAAAACTTGCCATGGGACCCAAATCCTCTTAAACTGCGTGGTAGAAATACTATCTTAAGTGTTATACTGATCATATGGATAGGATTAAGGGTCTGGTAATAATAATAGATAAAATTAAAAATGAGGGCAGACTCCAATATAGTAAGCAGTCCATAGAGCAGACTCATAGAATGACAATCTCCTTACATAGCACTCTGACCTCAGAATCAGCCCTTAAGGCATTCTGATCTGGCTGAAAAGCCTATGAGGGTATTTCTGACATGGAAAGCCAAGACACTGTGATAAAAAATGTCCCACATAAAAGACTTCGGTGGGTAAGAGCCCAGTGGAAATAAGTGGTTATCAAAGAAGTATGTTTCTCTGAAGGGAGGAGAGAATTTTCACTTTCCTTATAGTCTTGTCTAAATACTGATGGAATTTATCGATTCAAAAAAACTTCCATAGCCTCAGCAGCTCATGTCAAGAGCCTCAGGTGCTAACTGACATCATACATAAGGGTGTTATTTTTAACAATTAACAACAACAGTCATGGGGCACTAAGTTCCCATGAAGGATCTCTGTCCTGAAAGAGTTGTACTATAATTATGTCTAAGTGTTCACAAAGATGTATTATTCCTGTGTGCTTCTTTAAAGTTAATTAAGTTTCTAAAAAAAAGAGAAAAAGTGAAATTGACTTCAAGATGCAAATGCATTGACTTTGAATAGACCTTGTCTGGACTGTTGAGGAATAGTTTTTTGTTTTGTTTTGCTTTTTTTTTTTTTTTTTTTTTTTTTTTTTTGTGTATGTGTGTGTGTGTGTGTGTACAAATTGTTGAACTGTTAGATTTGGTATTCTGTGTATAAAGTTAATCAAAAATGGATCTTAGTGGAGAATTGGACAGGGAATGGAAAAGGGAGGAGGAGGGGTGGGAAAGTGGATGGGAGTGTGGGCATGGTAGGAAGAATCACTATATTCCAAAAGTTGTACTTTTAAAATGCATGAAGTCTATACTCCTTGAATAAAAGGCTTATTTGGGGAAAATTAAAAAAAGAGAGAATGGATATGAGAAGTTGTACAAAATACATACCTGATCTTGTTTAATCTTTGTTTTCACACTTTTAAAACATATCATTTCCTAGAGAATAAAGTTGTAAGTTAAACATGTTTTTATTCTTAACGCTGTATTTTAATTTAGTTGAAAGGCATAATGACAGAAAGAGAAAAAAGAGAGAGAGATATTTTTCATCCACTTGTTGACTCCCCCAAATGCTCACAATGGGGTGAGCTGGGCAAGGCCAGAGGCAGGAGCCAGAAACCCCATTCAGGTCACCCACTTGGGTGTCAGGGACCCAAGAACTTGCACCATCTTCCATTGTTTTTTCCAAGTGCATTGGCAGGAAGCTGGATGGGAAGAAGAGTAATCAGGTCTAGGTCTGGCTTAACCTGCTGTGCCTGAACACTGGCCTCAATTAAAATATTTTGAAAACAACTTTACTGAAGTAAAATTTAAGAATAATGAAATCATAATTACAGAATTTGAAAAATTTTAATAAATAATAGTGTCATGCAACCGTTATGACAATGCAGATTTGAAATGTTGCATTACCTTAAAAGGTTTCCATTTCAGTCTCCATAGTTACCTCCAACACAAGGCAACAGCTGATCTGCCTGTCTTTATGGATTTGTCTTTTCTGGACATTTCTTTTAAATGGAATCATACAATTGATAGTGTTTTGTGTCTGGATTCTTTCACTGGGCACAATATTTATGAGGTTCATGTCTTAGCTCTATTAGTCCTAAGTGGAATCACATTGTGTGGGCACACTAAAATTTACCTATCTACTTGCATGTTGACAGACATTTAGAGTTTGTCCAGCTTGGGATTGTTATGAATAATATTTGATTTGGGGTTCAAAAAAGACAGTCCTACATGCTCCAGTTTCTATTGCATACCAAATTCTCTGTCATTCTCTCTCTTCCCCAGGAGTCCAACTGCACATCCTGCTTCCCAGGCAGGAGGAGCTTCTCATATAACACGAATATGTGCATCCTTTCCATTTGCCTGTTTTCACTCAGAGTGTACCTTGTCCTTTAATTCTCTCTTTGTTCTCCTTGAAAAATATTAACTTTTTTATGTCCAGTTCAAATATCGTTTCCCTGGAGAAGTGTATATATATATATATATATACATATATACATAGATAGATAGATATACATATAGATACATATATAGATACATATGTATATATACATATATACATATACATATGTATTTATACTTACATAGATATATATGCATACTAATATATATATACTATATACTATATATAATATATATTAGTATATCATTCTTAACCATTAATTTGACAAAGATATAAAATTTGACAAAACTATGTATGTAGCAATACTGATACACAGAGGCATTTCTTTTTGTTATTTTGTTTTTGATATTTAAAAAATTTTAGCTACCACATATAAGGGAGAAATGTGGTCATTTGTATTTCTAATAAATGAAGGAAGTTCAAGCAAAATTGTTCCTGTTTTGTACTTCTATAGTGTACTATTCTTAGATGACTTTTTTTTTCATTTATATACAGGCATTTTAGTGTTAGCAACAATAATTGCTATTTACAATATAAAGATAAAATTCATGGCCTTTTGTTATTGAAGTGCACCTCTCTGTGTGTATATATATATATATATATATATATATACATACATTATATATATACTTCTTAATGCATAATTTATGTAACATTTCTTTACTTGATTGGTGTTGGTCAGTGTTCTTTAATATGACTGTAGATTGTAAGCTCCATATAATGACAACTATTTCAAAGTTGTATCTGTATGTTTAGCACTAATCACAAGTATCCATAGCTAATGGGTTCTTAGCAATCTTTGTTTTTTTGGTTAGGTTTCTTTTCATACAGTTAAGACCAAATACTAAAATGGAATCGTAAAAATTGTGATGGAATTTAACTCTTTTGATGAAATTTAAAGCATAACAATGGGTTTTTGCATACATACACCATGACCAAACATGTTTACACAGTTTGCTTTGAAATATTTTTTAAAAACTAATCAAAATATTGATACTCTGGAGAAATTATATATCAAGGATATATTCAGTCAAGGTTATAAGTATGTACAATATATGAAACAGTTTTATTTTTCTCAAAATTATTTTAGAAAACCAAACATAGCTTGACTATTTTAGAAAACCAAACTTGGCAAGCTTGACTAAAGCAAACACCCTCAGCCAATATTTTTTTTTCTGTAATTAGTACTTTTCTAGGAGAAGTGGTTAGATTCTATCATGCTAGCTTCCCAACATTCAAATATCTCTTTTCTTGGGTGGAATTTGCAGCAGAGGGGAGCCAGTGTGCTACCTCTGGTATAGAAATCAAGACGTGCAGGAGTAGCTATCCTGTCCCATACCAGCTACCCAGGGCCCATAGCTGCCTTATATATCCCAGGCTCTTCACAGCAGTCTTTGCTGGGATCCAGCATCAAGAAGGAATAGTAAAATATGCAACCAAAGCCAGGATTGTTCGTGAATACCAACGTGGAGATGAGAATTTAGTAGCACAGCATACAGCTCCCCAGGTTGGTGGTGTCTGCAACATCCAGGGCCATGGGAAGTGTCCAATGGTGGTCACACTTAGGGGTGACAGCTCAGGATGGTATTCTGCACCACCGTGTCAGCCGTACGTGTTCTCTGGGCTGTAGTCCATGTTCTGAATTTAGTTTTTTAGCCTTTCTAATGAATATGGAATCAAGCCAATAGATTTCCAATAACTGCATTTTCTGTTGAAAATCATTTTTCTTTTCTGAAGAAAATAATCTTATCAGGTAGAGGAATAATTTACTTATATGCATATAAGTTATGAGTTTGTACAAACCTTAAAATAACATTGGTGTGTCTACCTTATTACTGTTCTGGCAATTAGGATATTAAAGCAAAGAACACACAGAGTTCACATATATATTTTTCCACTAATGAAGAAAATGTTGAAAATGCCTGTCCAGAATACTAGCATATACTGATATCAATGGGAATAGATCCACGTTGGACTCACATATAACCTTTAATCTGGTGGACACATATCTATAATTGCTGTTGAATGCTGGATAAAGGCATTTGTAACTTAAGATTTTGTTGTTGGATTTTGTAAACATAAGTTGACATATAGTAGAATTTTATGATCAATTACATTTTTAAGCTATGTTTGGCTGATGTTAAATATATCATACTGACTTTCTAAAATTTAAAATGATGTACATGCTATAATGAAATTATTAAACTTGTCTACATAATTATTTGTATCTGTGCTTATCTGTATCACTATTTTAAGTTGACAAAATTGATATAACAAACATCTTATTGTCTCACCTATTTTTGATATGTATGAGGAAAATATGCCATTAAAATTTAGCGATTTTTATTGACAACGAAATATTGTACTGAACGCCCATAATGTTAATTATTTACGTACTTTGTCTTAATTTTGTATTATTACATTTCTGCAGCTATTCATATGCATTTCTATATATGGTTGCTTTCCTTTAATAAAGCCCTTAATCAATATTTTAGACTTTAATTTGCCTTGAATAGCCATCCCAGAAGTGCTGCAACATGTGAGATGTCGCTGACCTAAGAAACAAAATGCCTATGTCACATCTGCTGATATCTGACTCACTTAAAGTCCCAAAATCTATGCTAAAATGACTGTGACTATTTTTGAAAGAGTCCATTAGTGAGGATCTAAAAGACTAGAACAGATTCATTAGATGTGTCATGGGATAGTTGCTCTTGGAGAGTTCACAGGGGAAAGAAGAAAAAGCTTTCTCCATTTATAGGACTCTGGAATTATCTTAATGGACTTCACAATGGTGCTATTTGAAGAAACAGCTAATGATATTTCATGTGCACATTCCTATGATACCTGGCAGGGCTGCAGAGCCCCAGAGCCAGGAGTGAGTCACTGGAGTGTAAAGGAGATGAGACAGTTCTCAGGAAGACTACAGCAGTTCTTAGTGAGGAAGAAACAAATTTCCTCCGTATTTTAATTTTATTTGGGTCAGTCTGAAGTTTTTCACACCTCACAAGAAATCTTTGCATTGTTGTTTTCATTGTAAAGAACCTATGCAAAAGTGATCATAGGCATTACAATATCACACGATAATACATTGCTCTGAAAGGGCCTGGTAAAATCCATTAGAAACCATGCATCAACCCATAGACATCAATGGACTGGATCTGTGTTCTGAGCAAAGCTGGCAGTCATGAAGTAGTGTGAGGTAGAACCACACCATTTAAGGAAGGATCAAGTAGCTAATTCCATTGACGTTAGGGTAGTTGGGAGGAAGGGTGTTTTTACACATGGACTGTAGGCTTCTTAATGAAATACTACAGATAATGAACCCTGCTTTAGCCACACTACTGTTCTGGTTCTTTGTATTCATCTTAAACTCCTGTGTGAATGTGTTTGTGTGTGTGTGTGTGTGTGTGTGCTGTGCGAGGTATAGTATTTGTGTCCTGAGAGATAGGTCTGTGTATTTTGGTGCAAGTGTATGCGTGTGTGCTGTGTGAGGTGTGGCGTTTGTGGGCTGTGGTGCAGGTGTGTGTGCTGCTGCACATGTTATAAAAACACCTCCTTGGTCTGAAAAAGCCAGTGTTTCCCTTCATCTTTCATTTTAAATATTTAAGTATCCAGTTCATATTTTAACCCATCTATATGTATGCCTTCTTTCTGTCTGGATCAGATTGAAAACATGGTTGTTACAGAAGCAGGGGGATTTCATCCCAATTATCAGCACACAGATACTTGCGTCCTTTAATAGCATTTTAGAGAAACTGTTCCAGGGAGCAACTACCTGAGCTCATCACTAATTATTTTCTGAGTCCGTTGCGCTTGTACTCTGCTTCCTAAAACAGTAACTTTAATATGCCTAAGAAATTGTTAGAAATTCTGATTATTGGGCCCACTATCGACTCCTGAAACAGAAATTCTGAATAGTTGTTTGGAGATGTGTTTCTCCAATGGCCACTTGAAAGATAGATGGGGAGTCTCCAGACTTAGGCTGATATAAATTAGGCTGCTTCAGATATTCTTACACACGTTTTCCTTTGGTCACGTTTTCTACTGTCTTATTGGAAGTGCAGAATTTGCAGCAGGGACTTGGGAAAGCAGTTAAGATGCTGCTTGGGCACTTGCATTCTATATAGGAATGCCGGGATTTAAGTGCATGTTCGACATCTGGTTCCAGCTTCCTGTCAGTGTTCACGCTGGCAGGCAGGGTGATGACTCAAGCAGTTAGGTCCACACCACCATGTGGGAAATTCAGGTTTAGTTTTTGGATCTCAGCTTCGGCCTGTCTTCAATTACTGGGGGAATTTGGGAAGTGAACCACTGGATAACTATCTTTGTATCTCTGTCTCTGTCTTTGAAACAAATTAAAAAAATACGACATATAACAGTCAAATTGCTGAATCACATGGTCAGCATACGTTTCATTATATAGGAAACTTCATTTGAAAAGATTACTCATAAGAAAAGCAGAATGAATGAGACACACACACACACACACACACACACAGAGGTTGTTCATTTGCTGATTCACTTCCCAAATGGCTACAAAAGCAAGGGCTGAGCCAGGCCAAAGTAAGAATCCTGAACTTCCATCTGGGTCTCCCACATGGATGGCAGCATCCCAATCATTTGGGTCATCATGCATGCTTGCCCAGATGCATTAGCATAAAGTTGAATTGGAAGTGGAGCAGCTGAAGTTCAAACCAATGCTCTGATATGAAATGGTGCTGTTGGAAGCGGTGGCTTAATGTGTTGCACCACAACGCAGCACCATAAGAAATTTCTTCATCTGCACTAGCATAGGATAGTTTCAGTTCTTCGTGATTGTCAGTCCTAAATCTGATTCTTTTTTTTTTTTGTAACTTCAGGAATTCTAGTAGTATGTAATAATATAACCTTTTGGTCTTAATTAGTATTTTCCTAATGGCTGTTTAACAAGAATTGTTTCTACTAATTAATCAAGCATACCAGGATGCTGCACTGGGAGAGAGGGATACATGCAGAAAAAATATTAGAAAATTTAGCTCATTTAAGTTTCATGTAATTAATTATTCATTTAAAACCAAACATTTTGGGTACATAGCACATATTAGAGATTGTGAGATCACTAAGGTAGGTATAGTGTAACAAAAAAGAATGCCATGAAACTTACCTAGGAGAATTCATCTTTAGAAGAGGTTGATGGCATATGTATAAACTAATACATTATAGCATTGCAGCATATTTTAAGGTTCCAGTAGAGAGAATTATGGAGGCACAACGAGGCGGTTACTTACCTGACTGCAGAGATTCAGTTAAGGTTTCAAATGCATAACTACGTATCTTTATAATTTGATAATATTCAAAATAGAAAATAAAAGCCATCTTTAGGTGTTTCATCATTTCACATTCTGGACAATGGTATATAAATATCACACACTCATGCATACAAATGATCTATTTTGTCATCTATCATTGCACGATCAGTTCACTTTGTATTTGTTGCTAGTCTAGACATACCCAAACACCTGTCATGTGACAGGCATTTTACAAGAGTCTGGGAACACAAGAATCATTTAACTATTTCTGTTTTTACAGTAACACAGGAATGACAATGAAGGATTCAATGATTTTTAATATGACAGCATAAAATAACAGAATTATGAAAAAGAAAGCCAAAGAGAAGGATAAAGGATTGAGGTAGGATTCACAGGGATTCTCATAGCAAACAAATTTTTTTCCTGTCTCTTTTTAATGCAAGCATAAAATTTCCTTTAATTTGGGGGTCAGTGGGGTGAGTTGTTGACTAAAGAAAATAAGTGATTTGCTGTATAATATGTGATTTGCCAGTGTTGTGGCATAGTGGGTGAAGCCACTGCCTGTGCCATCTGCATTGCATATGGGCTTCCATTCCTTTCCTAGCTGCTTCACTTCCCATCCAGCTCCCTGAAAATGGCCTGGGAAAAGCAGCAGAGAAAGGCTCAAGAATGCTTCATCCTCTGCAGTCACCCAGAAGAAGCTCCTAGCTCCTGGCTTTGGCCTGGTCCAGCCCTGGCAATTGTAGTGATCTGGGAAGTGAAACAGCAGATGAAAGATTTCTCTCTCTCTCTCTCTCTCTCTCTCTCTCTCTCCCTCCCTCTCCCTCCCTCTCTCTCTCTCTCTCACTGTAATTTTGATTTTCAAATAAATAAATAAACCTTTAAAAGAAGGAGGAGGAAGAAGAGGAGTAGGAGGAGAAAGAAAAGGCAGTCAAACAGAATGAATGTGACCACACCATGTGTGAAGGCTTTTGAGAAAGAGGTTTTTTTTTTTTATTTTTTTAATGGTGTTGATGGCAAATGAAAGAACATTTTCTAATGCTTTGCATTTGTATCACATAAAAGTGTGATAAATATAAGAATATTGGTGGATGGCCACAGTCTATCTTACTAAAAGTTTTCACTGATATTTTGCCAAAAGCAATCCATTACCAATACCAAAAACACTGACCTTATTATGCTGCCTCCATCTTTTAGAACCTTTTATCAGGTAGGAAAGTTTTTTATGTGCCTCACACTTACAATTCTCCTACAATATAGCATCACTTTCTGAGGCAAAATTTCTTGCCTAGTTTGCAGGTTTTGCCTTACTAGTTGCTATATTCAATTATTTATTAAGGAAAAAAAAATGATCATTCCTTTTCCCTTGACATTGACATACTGGAAAGAAAAGGGGTAATATAATTACAATTTAGCATTGGAAGGAATGTCTCTAGGAAACATTTTCCAGACAGAATGAAACTAGTCAATTGTGGGGCAGAAACAGATTCTATGCAACAAAACTTACTCATGCTGGAGGCAGCTTTAAAAACATCTTATGGACACTGTTCTCCTGCCAGGCTGCATCAGATAGACCCTTGCTTTTAGACACGCATATGTAGAACATTTGTCCAGATGCAAGTTTTGATAAGAATAATTTAGCAAATAGTTTATGAAAGTAGTATGTGGAGGCACAATATTAATACTTTTTGTGTGCACAACTCTGTTGGTTTTGTTCAATGTCAGGGAATGGTGTTAATGTGGTGAAAATGATGGAATTGTCACATATTCCCAAACAAAATCCCCATTACATGTGTTTTTTTTTTCTTTTGTTGATCATGAGGAGTATAGTTTTTCTTTTCTGATAAATGGGAGTAAGATTTCAAAGTGGCTTTCCAAATCAAGACTCAAAATGCAGTTATTGTATTAACCAGTCATAAATATGTAAGTCCCTTTTAATAAGAGATAACAGGTTCCTAGGAAAAGCACATCACCAGAAAGCAAGTTTTCTCTCCTCCTTGTGCATTTGAGTCCTGGAACTCCACTGAGGAGGACCAAAGTCACAGCACATCTGACTAAAGTCTGGGCAAACGGGTATAGTCATACATGCTAGTTCCCAGCACTTTGGCTATAAAAAGTATAGAAAATATTGTCACATTGAAAGAAATGACTTTTTCAAACATAACTTTGAATAACTCTGTATCAAAGTATGCTATGTCAGATATATTGTTTTATTTGAAATCTGTGAGCAATTCAGCTCACAAGAACCACTGATCAAATTATCTAATCTTTCAATAATTTTTTTTAGAATTCAATACATAGCAGGAAGGTAGAGTTATAAATCAATTAGGTAGGTCATATATGACAGAGGACAATAATTCCAAATAGCGGTAATTTATATAAGGAAAGAAATAAAATGGAAGTGAAATGAAAGTGATGAGGATGAGGTCAAGTGCTCCATAGCTTAGGTTTGCAAGGCTGGCATTTCTCAGAGTTAGAAATGTTTGAGCTGAAGTACGAGTGATGAGAAGGAGCCACTTATGTACAGATTTTGAGGGAAAGTCTTTTGGGCAATAGAAAGCAGTAACTGCCAATGTCATCACATTTAGTAAAACACAGACACACAGAAAACCAAAGAGAACAAGGAAGACAAGAATTAGTGGTTTAGTCAAGGACCGAGTATTTTAGGGTGTTGTAGGTAAATGTGACAACTTTATTACAAATCCAGTAAGATGGCACTGGAGAATTTTTTGAGTGTCATAACGTGACTCATGTTTTAGCACTGTGAGATGAATCGGAAGAGTCCAAACTGGGCCATGGGAAATCATTGAGAATATGCCTGTAGAAAATCTGGGGAAATGCTAGTGATTCAAATAACAGTGAAAACATTGGCAATGGAGATACTTGTGTGCCTTTGAGTTTTGCTATGCTGACTGAGCGGACAAGAATGGATGGATTGCAGCCAATGGGTGGGAGAGAGGCTAAGGTTTGGGTCTTGGGCAACAGGTAGTTCTACAGATGTGCATCAGGAACAGTGAGAGCACGACACTGTTTGCTGATGTCATACAAATGAAAATAATAGTTTATTTTTATTTTATTTAAAGATTTATTTATTTAAAAAGTATAGTAGCTGAGAAACAGGGAGAGAAAGAGAGTGAAAGGTCTTCCATCCACTGATTCACTAAACAAATGTCTGCAGCAGTCAAAGCTAATGCAGGCCAAAACCAGGAGCCAGGAACTCCATATGGGTGCCCCAAAGGGTGACAGGGAACTAACTGAACCATGATCTACTGCCTCTCAGGCACGTTAGCAGGAAGCTGGATCAGAAATATAAAGTAGTTGGAATTTGAACAAAGCATCCCAAAGCAGGAGTTGAATGTTCCAAATGGCAACTTGCCCTGCTTGAGTGACAGTACTCCTGAATAATTTTATTTCTTATATAAGATTTGAGATGCCTATGAAATATTCAGGCAATGTAGTCATGTAGGCAGGCTTGGCAATCTTGAATAAAGCTCAAGAATGAGAACAGAGCTTGGAAGCCACTGACATATAACTGCTTACAGTCATGGGACTACAGGAGGTCATAGAGAGAGAGCCAGGGTACAGATTAGAAGGGCAATGCCTGAAGCTTGCAGCGCACTAGGTTTTAGGAGAGAGATGGGAGGGAGCACCATGTGAGTCAGGGAGACACCAGCTACTTGTAGTGTCTCCCCAAAGTCAACAGAATATAACGCTTCAGGAAGGAAGTGATATTAACAGTAACAAGGGTTGCTCGTGTATTCCATAATCACATGGGCCATCACGGAGAACCCTAGTTACCTGAGAGAAGACAATCTCAGGGGACTGTGGGGTAATCTGATTGTAAAGGATGGGGAGAGTCTTCAAGGTGGGGGGCAAGTGCAGACAGTGACAATGAACAAATCTCTTAGACAGGTTTGAGTGGCATAAATATGAACTATAAATTTACACATGCTTCTAGTGAGATGTAATTATTGACTTTAGATCTATTTGTTCGCTCTTCTGTCTGTGGAGGAAAGAACTCATTGCACCTTTCATATTTTTAATATTTGCTCTAAGAATAATTCATACAATTCCATTTATTAAGAAAAAAAATCAGACACCAAGGGAAAGAGATGATTCTCAACCATGATTCTATGTCAGAGAAAAGAAAGTAGTATTTTAATGCAAATTTTAGAGGTATTTACAGATTCATTTAAGTTGAATTGCTAGGAATAGAGCCTAAATGACTACACTACTGTAAAAAAGGAGGGTGCACAGTTATGGGATTATGTTCAGAAGCTGGTGCTAAGCCTGTCTGCTTTAAAGAATGGTAACGGAACTTTTAAACTTATCACTCACCCACTGAAATTAAAAGAAAGCAAAACAAAATATACTGTTCTAAAATAATGTATCTCCTTTAGTGAAACCCACTTCATATTTGTACTTTCACATATTTTGTAAAGTGGCCAAGGAGTTTAACTTAATTCAAAAGAAAACAAAAATGTAATACTTATTTCATATTACTTTATATGTGCAAAGGAAAACACTTTTAATAACATTCTTCTTTGTGTGTGGGGGTGTGGTGGGAGTGTATGTGTGTGAACATGGGCTTTCACTTATTTCCCTTGTATGACACTTCAGACTAAGGTTGCTGGCCCTTATAGTAAGGTATGTTTTCCTATGTAAGAACTGCCACAGAGTGACTGGACTATTTTGCATTCTACCAAACTCTCAACCTTTCAGATTCAGTTTTTGTGTACAGTTGAAAACTGTACCTTTCTGAATAGCATTTGATATTGTTACATTTTTATTTGTGCTGTAGATGTTCTAAAATCGTGTAGTAGGTTTTCCATGTGATTTAAATTTTGACTTATCTGAACTGGAACTTGCCATTCATATATCTTCTACAGTTAAGTGTCTGTTCAGATCTTCTGATGATTTTCTTATTCCTTATTTTTTCCCTGTAGTTGAGTTCTTACATTTCAGAAACAAGTTCTTTATCAGATACGTAATCTGGAATTTTTTCTGAATATATGACTGTTTTTATTCTTCTAACAGGGTCTTTCACAGAGAACATTTTCAAAGAGAACCTTTAAACTATGAAATTTACAGTTTTATAAAGACATTTCTTTTTTCACTTGTGTGTCCTGTTGATGCTACATCTGAAACCAATGGCAGGAGGGCATGAATGCAGACATCACACAGGGAACTTTGAAAATCATAGAACTGTTTTGTCCGTGGCACTTGGGTGGTACACACATGACTCTGTGCATTCATCAAAACCCATAGGACTGTACTACAAAACAAGTGAAGTTGAAAGAATGCCAATGAAGAAAGAAGGAATCAATGAGGGCATCAGGGGATGTGAGGATGCAGTGTAGACTGCAATATAAGAAGCAAGTCATTTTATAAATGCACAGCATAACTAAACTGAAAGAAGTGAGGTGAAAACGAGGCGATTTAAGAAGCATTGGAAAGAAAGGAATGTTTTGACTGGAAGCTGTAAGACTAAAGATAAAAGAAATTACTACTTACTTGTTAAATTTGCTTTCTCACAGAGGTGCGGATTAGCAATTCTCAAACAACTTAACAAGGATAGTAGAACTTGACAAATGAAGTAAAAATTATGAATAATGAGACCCAGGTGTTTTTTCTTCTCAGAGAAAGATGCAAAGTGAAGGTTGGATGCTACAGTGAACCTGGTGGTTATGGAATAGAGTTGGAGATGTCAGCATAAGGTCATGTCTACTTTTCAATAATATACACAAAGGAGGATGCAGAAATTATAGATAGATGAGAGCATGAAAGCATACATACGTGTATTTACTAGCCTTGCCTTCTGTCAGGGTCTGGAAGCACCAAACTTCTAGTGGAATCCTAATGAAATCAGCTAGAGCTCCTTGAGGAAATGGGTAACTGTACACCTAGGACAGAGAAGATACAGTGTACATCTGGTGCATATTATATTGCTAGAAAGTGGAAAAATGCTTAAAAAGGGGATATTAAAGGAAGATAAGGTCACTCTGAAGAACACAGGGGACAAACTGAAAGATCTTACAGTAGTTACATCTATTTAGTCAGACATAAGAAATTACAAGGGAATTTAGGAACTAATTTAAACAGTAAAATATATAACATGATATCGAGTTATAGTGTAACATATAAATGAAGGATATAAGAATCCGTAATTATATAAAAACAATGGAAAAAATAAGCATATTGTGTGTGTGTGGTCTTACTTGCAGAGAACATTTCAAATAATATATAGATGCACCTCTTTTCAAGAAGTGGAGCTTGATTCGGCCTGATTTGAGTATGGGATGGACTTAGAGACTCACTTTCAAACAATAAAATACATGAAAGAGTAAATAGTAACTTTAGAATGGGGGAACCTGACAGATACTACCTTAACCAAATGATCAAGATAAGCATAACCAGAAATAAGTCATGGTGATAATCACACTTTGAGACAGTGAAATTGCAAAAGTGTTCACCTCTGGGTATTTTTCACACACAAAAAAAATCTACAAATACAGTCTAATCATGAAGATGTGTCAGACTAACACAAACTGATGTATCTTCTACACATAACCTGACCTATAAAGACCAAAATTATCAATGCCATGAAGAACAAGAACAGGTTGGGAAAATGATGTACATTGGATGGGACATACAGGTAGGCATTCTGACTAGGTACAATTCCTCTGGGGAAATCTGGAATAACACAAGGACAGTATTGGGGAAAAAAGTGAAAACTGACAAATTCTAGAACTTAGTTCCTAGTAATGTAGCAGTGGTAACATCTTTTTTTTTAACTTTTATTTAATAAATATAAATTTCCAAAGCACAACTTTTGAATTATAGCGGCTATTGCCCCCATAACCTCCCTCCCACCTGCAACCATCCATCTCCCACTCCCTCTCCCATCCCATTCTTCATCACGATTCATTTTCAATTATCTTTATATACAGAAGATTAACTTAATATATACTAGGTAAAGATTTCAACAGACTGCACCCACAAAGACACACAAAGTATAGAGTACTGTTTGAGTAGTAGTCTTACCATCAATTCACATAGTACAACTCATTAAGGACAGAGATCCTACATGGGGAGCAAGTGCACAGTGACTCCCATTGTTGATTTAACAATTGACGCTATTATTTATGATGTCAGTAATCACCTGAGGCTCTTGTCATGAGCTGTCAAGGCTATGGAAGCCTCTTGAGTTCGCCAACTCTGATCTTATTTAGACAAGGCCGTATTCAAAGTGGAAGTTCTCTCCTCCCTTCAGAGAAAGGTACTGCCTTTTTTGATGGCCCTATCTTTCCACCGGGATCTCACTCACAGAGATCTTTCATTTAGGTTTTTTTTTTTTTTTTTTTTTTTTTTGCCAGAGTGTCTTGGCTTTCCATGCTTGTGAAACTCTCATGGGCTTTTTAGTCCAAATGCCTTAAGGACTGATTCTGATGCCAGACTGCTGTTCAGGGCATTTGCCATTATATGAGTCTGTTGTGTATCCTGCTTCCCATGTAGGATCATTATCTGCTTTTTAATTCTATCAGTTATTATTAGCAGACACTAGACTTGCTTATGTGATCCCTTTGACACTTAATCATTATGATGAATTATGAACTCCTCTCTTGTCTGTGCTCCCCCTGATGCTTGATGTGGGAACCTGAGTAGCTTCCTCTTTTTCCTGTGCCTGTTTCCTCATCTGGGACAGGGGATGATGTTGCAGTCTCAGAGCTTGAAATGAGTTTATACAAAAAAAACCCTAAGAAGAGCACTTGATGCAGAGTATTTGGAAATGCTGGGTTTTGTACACATTGTTACTGAGGTAAAGTGTGTTTTTATTTTTTTATTTTAATTTTTAATTAGTTTTTGACAGATTCAATGCAACTTGTAGATGTAAAGCTTTTTTTTTTTTGCAATTTCTTTTTGAAATTATTTCCAGATAAAAATTTAAGATAATTTTAAAATACTTTGTGATGGAGTTAGATTTTTCCTTTTAAGCAGGATGAATTGAGACCAGATTTGTTATCACCTCAGAAACAAAGTTATAGCACTGCCCATTTCTTTTTTTGAAAGAGTTTATTTATTTATTTGAGAGGTAGAGTTACAGTGAGAGAGAGAAACAGAGAGAAAGGTCTTCCTTCCATTGGTTCACTCCCCAAATGGCAGCAACGGCTGGAGCTATGCTGATCTGAAGCCAGGAGCCAGGTGCTTCTTCCTGATCTCCCACGCAGGTGCAGGGACACAAGCACTCGGGCCATCTTCCACTGCTTTCCCAGACCACAGCAGAGAGCTTGATTGGAAGAGGAGCAGCCGGGACTAGAACCGGCACCCATATAGTATGCTGGTGCTGCAGACAGAGGATTAACCTACTGCGCTATGGTGCCAACTATGCCCCCATTTCAAAGCTTAAATCAAGCTATGGAAGTCAAGGCAGTGCAGAAGTGGTAAAGGTACACAAATAGGTCAGTAGAACATGAAAGGAGACACAAATTAGAGCATATTTATTTGAGCAATTGGTTTTCAATAAAATTACAAAAGCAATTCCGTGAGAAAAAAGCATGGAGTATTTGTTTTCATATGTTTGGCTTATTTCACTTGGTTTGTTACTAAATTCTCCAAGCATTTTGTATTCCAGTCTTCTTATTTTCAACCTCATTTGTGCAATATTGTCAGAGTTATCTACACATATCCTACCTCTATGGCAATTCTGTGGTTTAAGTCATCTTATGTCTGTTTTTTGGCAACCATTAGTTTAGGTCAGGTTTAGGCATTCTTTGGCAGTTTATAATTAAGCTACTCATCATCATTCAAATGATTTTCAACTTTCAAAATGTTATTATATGCAGTCCTGCTATTTTTATTTTTATTTTATAATGTCTTTACTATAATCTCAATGGCACTTTAATTAATGGGAAAAAAGGAAATATGTATCCTTAGTTCATTTTAACTTAGTTTAACATGTTTAACTAGAGAACATTTCACTATTTGACATGGGGTTAAAAAATAGAATCACCTGGTTGTCCTTATTTTGACATGTCAGTGAAACAAAATCCATTGGTATACACTTGAGTATTTGACTGTATCTGTCATTTTCAATTTAGTAGCTGAGCCTTGTGTGTCTCTTTGTTACATTAACAGACATTCCTTCATTTCACCATATATGCATGCTGCCCTTGTATTTCTAGTCTCTTGATATAGAGAGGAAACCACAGTTCAAAGACCTTAATTATTTTGAGCTTGTAAAATAAAACAAGAAATTAAGCCAAGTTGATCAGAATCCTCCTGCAACTCCCTGTACTAATAAAAAAAAGTCCAATTACCTAACCTAGGCACTTACCTGATATATTTAAAATGAGAAATCAGCTGGGGGCAATTTTAATTCAGAAGAAGAGAAAAGTACAAACATGTGCATGTTTGACATTTATGCAATACAACATATTGAACAATGTGTTTGCTGGTTTTTCTAATAAAAGGAAGACATGCTCTTGGGCATTGCATTTAATTTTCTATGCAATTTGTTGCAAGTCTTTTGAGAAAGATTTACTAATCCTTAGGGCTGGAAGAACTGTTTCTAAGTAATACTCACCTAGAACCTTGTAGGGTTCAATTCAATTTCTGACACATACATATGTTCACAGAGAATTGACTTGCAACAATATCTGAAATTTTTCTGTGATAGAAGTGATACAAACTATATAATCTAATGGGAACTGCTAACCTTTTGTTGACTTCTGCAATGAATTTCAAAAGGAAATCCCTGTTGCTTTGAAAGTTATCTCTTTCCAAGAAGAAAATCTCTCAGTTTCATAAAGGGTCATAAATATTGCTCAAGATTAGCCCTAGTGATTTAAAGTCTCCAATATGTTTTTTCTCTTTGCACTTTTTTGTAATATTGCAGAGTAGGATGCTGTTCAAGTTGTTTTACATTTCATGTGTATAAAATTTAAATATAATAATATATTAATAAATTTATCCAAATAAAAGGTTGGTTTTAATTTCCCTATAAAATGTGGGTAATTTCCCCAAAATAGAGGTTGACATCACACTTAGACATTTATTAGTTTATTTGATACTGTAGTAGTACTACAGACTAGCTGTACAACTTCTTTGGGAGTGTGGAACTCAGTGTGTAACTATGAATAGACTCAATGCTTTCTGGGGGACTTTTAGAAAACAACTAAGTGCAAAGCTTACAGAAGGAAAGGAGACTGAGGTGTGCAGGGAAAAGATACTCAGGAAGACACAACCATCAGTGGATAGCACTACTGGGGCAAAGAGAAGATGTCATATTTAGAGAATGGCAATGACTTCTGAAGAGTGTAATTGGGAAAGTGAGATTGTAAAAACAAGGCTTGTAGATCGGATGGAACAATGAACATTATTCTGAGTGGTACTGATTGTGTCCTGAAGAGTCACAGCATGAGATATTTATACGTTTAAAAGTTTATACATTTTTAAATGTAAAAATGACTTCTGTATCAGAGCATAGAACAAGCCAGATGATTATATGGCTCACCATATGATCGGTATTTTCATACTTATTACAGTAATATATGCAAGAAATGGTAAGAGAATAAGCCTGGCTAGTAGTCAAAAAAAAGTAGAAAGATAAAAAGGATGTGTAAATCTGAGAAGTTATTGGAAGGATATTATAATAGAATTTGATGGTTTGTTGAAGATGGAGGGTCAGGTTAAAGAAAAATAAATCTTAAATATGTTTCATATTGGAGCCTGGGAATTTAATGGTGCAATTGATAGAGACAGGGTATGTTTTGGGTGGAGAAATGCTAACTACTTTGATGGAGGACTTTTCAAGATGAGTTGTCTGGTGGCAGGTTTCACATGTACCTCTAGAATTCAGAGGAAACTGTGCTATACTTGTAAATCAGTGATTGATCTTTGAGTGGATGCATTCAGACAGCTGGTGAGCCTGACAGCACAGCTTTAGTGAGGTGGGTGTTCCCAGAGGAAAAGTAGAAATGAATCAAGAAAAGAGCCATTATTGACTCAAAAGATTCTGGGTTGCAACAATATTTAAAGGGTAGAAAAAAGGACTACAAATTCAAGCGAGATATACTCAACTTTTCAAAAATCTACTTCTTTATGTTCTGTGCATTATTGAAGTATATAATCTTAGCCATACACTCAAGATCACCCATGATCTGACCTGACCTGTTTTTCTAGAATGAAAGAAAGAGGAGGAATGGAACTTAGGGAAGTAAAAAGGAGAAAGAAGTAGAGGGAAGAAAAAGGTTTATGTAGTTGAGTTGAGATGTAGCAGGGAATGGGAGAAATTGACTTAACCACTACTTACTTGGAAGGACAAAATTAAATGTTGTGGGGTATATATTAGGTGAGGTAATATTTTACCCTTATTCTATGAGGGAAGCCCAGTGAATAATCTGAAGTAGAAAAGATAGTGGGGAAATAAGGCCACCCAGACTTTGCCCCGGATACCACTGGTTATTAGGAACCACGGAGCAGCTTGTAGGACCACATGCCCCATTTTCAGCTTCTCAGTTACTGGATTTTCCTGTAAACACCCCCTTACCTAGGATTCCAGGACCAGAAGGGGCATTGACACCACATACATGGAGCCAAATCATTCTGGTCTGATGGAAATCAGGCTAGTCACCCCTCAAACTTACCCAGTAATCTGACTTCTGCCACCTGCCTCACTGGTGCTGTCATGAGAACAGACCTTCAAGTTACTCCAGCTTCAGTGGAAGCTGCCTTTACTCCTCTTGGAGCTAAACTGGAGATGATTACACCAGTGTTATTTGAATGCTTCCAGAGTTCATTGTTATGACTCCCTCTCATGAGTTGACTAACATCCTACTTCCAGATTTAAACATCTGTATGCCTCATTGCCCAGGTCCTAGTTCCCACTTCAGAAGATAGACCCTCTCCCCTCACTGTGCAAGCCTGCCTGTCTTCATGTCTAAGTTCTTTGTAGGTCGTGCCAACAGGAAAGAGAAACCCTCTCATAAGCTGGTTATATTCAACCTCATTTTGTGATACAGCTTTAATTTATTTACATTTTAGAAATATCTACTTTATCATAACCTATACTGTATTGATTCTGGGGCAATTTGTCTGTGTTCTTTTCATTATTGATTCTGAACATTCCAAAATACAATACGTCTGAAATTTGAGTCTTAAAGTTAAAACTGCAAATTTCTTGTGAAAAAAAGAACCATTACAAATTTCTCTTCAGGGCTTTTGAGAAAATCAATTTTCATTTGGCAGATCATTGTGATTTCAGTCTAAAAATCAAAAGTGAAGTTTTATAAGATGTATTTATTTATTTGAAAATCAAAGTTATACAGAAAGAGAAGGAGAAACATGCATACACACACATACACACACAGAGAGAGAGAGAGAGAGAGAGAGAGAGAGAGGTCTTCTATCTGCTGGTTCACTCCCCTACTGGCCTCAACAGCCAGAGATGTGCCGATCTGAAGCTAGGAACCAGGAGCTTCTTCTGGGTCTCTCACATGGGTATAGGGGCCTGAGGACTTGAGCCATCCTCCACTGCTTTCCCAGGCCATAGCAAAGAGGTTGATCAAAAGTGGAGTAGCCGGGACTTGAACTGGCGCCCATGTGAGATGCCGGCACTGCAGGTGGCAGCTTTACCTGCTATGCCACAGTGCTGGCCCCAAAAGTGAACTTTTTAGGAATTCAAAGATAACATGTGTGTTAGAAACTACCTTGCCCAAACAATGACCATATCATCACAATTGTAGCCTTTACACCAAAGCATCGAGCTGACAGGTTTAAATTTGTGGGTTTGATCTAACTCTTGGGTTTGTTGCCATCTTCTCCTCTTTAATGTTTCTATTGATCTTAAAGTCATTGTTGGAAACATAGTGATTCTTTTTTGTCATATATATTACAAAGGCTTGCTGCCTATGATCAAAATTTGGTCACAAGTGGAAACAAACAGAAAGATACTGAGATGGTTATGGAAAATAAAGCATCTCTTGACTGTTCTTCAGTTGTATTATCATGGCTAATATGACAAGCTGTAGAGTTACAAAGAACTCAGCACACACCGATATGTGCTGCCCCAGTATCAAATTCCAAATGGAAGTGCTTTTTATCAGAGAGAAAACACTTCTCAATTGACAGGAATAAACAGCAGATGACATGGCAAACACCATTTGCTGGTTCTTTTCAGGTTAAAGTCAAAATTGTCAGACATTATCCCTGAAAGATAGTTTGGATCTGCAAAAATCAAAAGTATTTCAAAATAGGCATTTTTAAGTAAACCACAATGGATGTGTTTTAAATCACTAGGGGATATTTTATTGCAGTTCTCTTTGGCACACATAATGTATCGCATGTCATAAAGTGAGGCTCTCTATTTATTCATTGCTTTCTTTTTCTCTGCTGCATTGAGAGACTCTAGACAATATTGGTCCTGGTAGGAACTCAAACATGGGTGGTATGTGTAAGCAGAAATAATCCTTCAAAATATACAACCCTGTTTCAAGAGTTTGGGAAAATTTGAAAAAATATAATTCCCAAGTATTGCTAATGTTATTGCTAAGTACTTCTTAGGTTCTTGACTTTATTAAGAGGTGTGACTATATGACATCAGTGGTTAAAGTTTACTGAGTAGTATTCTAATATTCGGGTCAATGAAGGAGTCATCTCTTATTCACAAGTCCTATAATTTGCATTTAACTTATCTCCTATGTGTCATCAATTAAGAAACTTGCAATTTTTATGATAGCAATTAAGATATTTTCTTTTTAACAGAGGAAAAACAGTCTTTGTTCTCATTTTAATTTTTACATTTTATCTGGTACTCGTAATATTTTGGACAAAGCAGTATAACATTTTGCTTTGAAGAGTTCCCCAAGTATAGCTTTTCTAACTGAAAGGGCTGGAATTGACCTGACATTGCTTGATTTAATTAAATAAAGTCAATTTCACTCAAAGGTTAGTCTCCATCTGCAGTCAGGGACTCTCATTCACCTTGTACTAGCAAATTGTCTGCATGAATACATTAACTTCCTATCTTATGGTGCAGTTAGTTACTCAAATGAAGCTTTAGCAAATTGATTTATGGGTGTCCAGAAAAGATTTTGCATGTAGGGATGTACTCAATGCTAACATCTGGAAACGTGTGTTTGAGAAGTCTTTGTGTGTCCTGTAAATTGAAATCTGTTTTTGCATTTCATCCTTGCATCTAGTTCGGGATAAAGCTGTTATAGCATTTGCAAACAGTGAACTTGATTTATATTGTTTAATTTTTTTAACTTTTATCTAGTAAATATAAATTTCCAGAGTACAGTTTATGGATTACAATGGCTCCCCCCCATAACTTCCCTACCACCTGCAACCCTCCCATCTCCTGCTCTCTCTCCCATTCCATTCACATCAAGATTCATTTTCAATTCTCTTTATAACAGAAGATCAATTTAGTATATATTAAGTAAAGATTTCATCAGTTTGCCCCCACACAGAACATAAAGTGTAAAATACTGTTTGAGTACTAGTTATAGCATTAATTCACATTGAACAACATATTAAGGACAGAGATCCTAGATGAGGAGATCAATTGTGAACTTAAATCGATCACTTGGACTAGTGAGATGGCATTGGTACATGCCACCTTGATGGGGTTGTATTGGAATCCCCTTGCACATTTCTAACTCCACCATTTGGGGCAAGTCAGCTTGAGCATGTCCCAAATTGTACATCTCCTCCCTCTCTTACTCCTACTCATATATTTAACAGAGATCACCTTTCAGTTAAATTTCAACAACTAAGAATAATTGTGTGTTAATTACAGAGTTCAACCAATAGTATTAACTAGAACAAAAAAATGCTAAAAGGGATAAAGTATTAAATTGTATATCAACATTCGGGACAAGGGCTGATCAAGTCACTGTTTCTCATAGTGTCCATTTCACTTCAACAGGTTTCCTTTCTGGTGCTCAGTTATTTGTCACCGATCAGGGAGAACATATGATATTTGTCCCTTTGGGACTGGATTAATTCACTCAGCATAATGTTTTCCAGATTCCTCCATTTTGTTGCAAATGACTGGATTTCATTGTTTTTGAATACTGTATAGTATTCTATAGAGTACATGTCCCATAATTTCTTTATCCAGTCTACTGTTAATGGGCATTTGGGTTGATTCCAGGCCTTAGCTATTGTGAATTGAGCTGCAATAAACATTAAGGTACAGACAGCTTTCGTGTTTGCCAATTTAATTTCCTTTGGGTAAATTCCAAGGAGTGGGATGGCTGGGTTGAATGGTAGGGTTATATTCAGGTGTCTGAGGAATCTCCAGACTGACTTCCATAGTGGCTTTACCAGTTTGCATTCCCACCAACAGTGGGTTAGTGTCCCTTTTTCCCTATATCCTCGCCAGCATCTGTTGTTGGTAGATTTCTGAATGTGAGCCATTCTGACAGGGTTGAGGTGAAACCTCATTGTGGTTTTGATTTGCATTTCCCTGATTGCTAGTGATCTTGAACATTTTTTCATGTGTCTGTTGGCCCTTTGGATTTCTTCTTTTGAAAAATGTCTATTGAGGTCCTTGGCCCATCTCTTAAGTGGGTTGTTTGTTTTTATGTTGTGGAGTTTCTTGATCTCTTTGTAGATTCTGGTTATTAACCCTTTATCTGTTGCATAGTTTGCAAATATTTTTCCCATTCTGTCGGTTGCCTCTTCACCTTCCTGACTGTTTCTTTTGCAGTACAGAAACTTCTCAATTTGATGCAATCCCAAATGTTAATTTTGGCTTTGACTGCCTGTGCTTCTGCGGTGTTTTCCAAGAAGTCTTTGCTTGTACCTATATCTTGCAGGGTTTCTCAAATGTTCTCTAATAATTTGATGGTGAGCTGTTAGGCAAGAAAAAGAAATTAAAGGGATACAAATTGGGAAGGAAGAACTCAAACTATCCCTCTTTGCAGATGATATGATTCTTTATTTAGGGGATCCAAAGAACTCCACTAAGAGACTATTAGAACTCATAGAACAGTTTGGCAAAGTAGCAGGATATAAAATCAATGCACAAAAATCAACAGCCTTTGTATACACAGGCAATGCCATGGCTGAGAAAGAACTGCTACAATCAATCCCATTCACAATAGCCACAAAAACAATCAAATACCTTGGAATAAACTTAACCAAGGACGTTCAAGATCTCTACAATGAGAATTACAAAATCTTAAAGAAAGAACTAGAAGAGGGCCGACGCCGCGGCTCACTAGGCTAATCCTCCGCCTTGCGGCGCCAGCACACCGGGTTCTAGTCCCGGTCGGGGCGCCGGATTCTGTCCCGGCTGCCCCTCTTCCAGGCCAGCTCTCTGCTGTGGCCTGGGAAGGCAGTGGAGGATGGCCCAAGTGCTTGGGCCCTGCACCCCATGGGAGACCAGGATAAGTACCTGGCTCCTGCCATCGGATCAGCGCGGTGCGCCGGCCGTGGTGGCCATTGGAGGGTGAACCAATGGCAAAGTAAGACCTTTCCCTCTGTCTCTCTCTCACTATCCACTCTGCCTGTCAAAAAAAAAAAAAAAAAAAAAAAAAAAAAACTAGAAGAGGATACCAAAAAATAGAAAAATCTTCCATGCTCATGGATTTGAAGAATCAATATCATCAAAATGTCCATTCTCCCAAAAGCAATTTATAGATTCAATGTGATACCAATCAAAATACCAAAGACATTCTTCTCAGATCTGGAAAAAAATGATGCTGAAATTCATATGGAGACACAGGATACCTCGAATAGCTAAAACAATCCTGTACAACAAAAACAAAGCCGGAGGCATCACAATACCAGATTTCAGGATATACCACTGGGCAGTTGTAATCAAAACAGCATGGTACTGGTACAGAAGCGGATGGATAGACCAATGGAACAGAATAGAAACACCAGAAATCAATCCAAACATCTATAGCCAACTTATATTTGATCAAGGATCCAAAATCAATCCCTGGAGTAAGGACAGTCTATTCAATAAATGGTGCTGGGAAAACTGGATTTCCACATGCAGAAGCATGAAGCAACACCCCTACCTTTCACCTTACACAAAAATCCACTCAACTTTGATTAAAGACCTAAATCTACCACCCAACACCATCAAATTGTTATATTGTTTAATTTAACTAAGTGAAGCACTTAAATTTACCTGATAGTTTTGTCCCCACCCAGAGACAATCATCCACTTCACTCTGTATATTATGTGATTGAAAGTTATATTTGTTATGTTCAGGGCTTTTTTTTTTTCCTTTTTCAATGATTTACAGATATAGTTTTAAGATTGCAGCATAAACTCCTGATTGGAAAACTATAGCATTTTCCAAAAAAAATCAACTTGTATGTGTGTGTATGTGTATGTTTGTCAAACATATATATTTATATATATGTAGAGAGAGACACATAGAATCAATAGACATTGCTAGTTAAAGCTAAAGCCAAATTGTAATTTAAAATCCATGCAATTATGTTGAATAAAATATCTTTGAAATTGAGGAAGCAAAAATCTTAACATAAATTAAGGTTTTTATGTTACTCAGATATTCAGTATTATGTATATAAAACTTTCAGATTAGTTTCTTTCAGATTACTTAATATCTTTGGATAGTGATTAGCCATTGATTAGTTACTTTTTAAAAAAATTTATTTGACAGGTAGAGTTATGGACAGTATGTGAGAGAGAGAGAGAAAGGTCTTCCTTCCATTGGTTCACTCCCCAAAATGGCCGCCACGGCCAGCACTGCGCCAATCTGAAGCCAGGAGCCAGGTGCCTCTTCCTGGACTCCCATGAGGGTGCAGGGGCCCAAGCATTTGGGGCATCCTCCACTTTCCTCCCAGGCCACAGCAGAGAGCTGGACTGGAAGAGGAGCAACCGGGACTAGAACCCGGAGTCCATATGGGATGCTGGCACCACAGGACTTGGGACATCTTCTACTGATTTCCTAAGCCATAGCAGAGAGCTGGAATTGGAAGTAGAGCAGCTAGGACTTGAAACTTCACCCATGTGGGATGTTGGCACCACAGGTAGTGACTTCACCTGCCGCATAACAGCACCAGCCCCCCCTTCATATATTTTTATTACATTATTTTTCTTGTATCAAAATATTTATTTTTCTGTGGGGCAATAGTAAATAGCATTACATCTTTTATTTTGGTTTCTGATTCTTTAATGTTATCATGTAGAAATGAGATTGACTTTTCTTTTTTTAAACTTTTATTTAATAAATATAAATTTCCAAAGTACAGCTTTTGGATTACAGTGGCTCCCCCCCCCCCATAACTTCCCTCCCACCCGCAACCCTCCCATCTCTCATCCCATTCACATCAAGATTCATTTTCAATTATCTTTATATATAGAAGATCAATTTAGATTGACTTTTATGTTTGTCTTGTATCTTGTGAATCTGTGAACTGACTTCTTAACGATAGGCAGGTGCTTTTTCCTAGTAGATTCCTGAATATTTCTTGTGAAAAAAATATGTAGTTTTCACATAAAGGCAGTTTTTTTTTTTTTTTGAAAAAGGCAATTATCTCTTCCTTTTCAATTTCATTGACCTCCCATTATCTTTCCTTTTCCTTCTATTTTTTTTGAGATTTCTCTATTTTTCTTTGAAATGCAGAGTTGCAGAGAGAGTGATTGGCACAATGGTCTTGGGTGCACCAGGAAGCCAGGATCCAGGAACTCCATAAGGATTAGTTCACATGCTACCTTGCCAATGAGGTGCAGTCATTGCAGCAGATTCTGCCTGTCCTCATTATCGAGCCTGTTGTTCCCTGTTGATGCTGCTACTGTGGTGGGTTGGGTTGGTGGAACTCTGGGTATTTGATGGAGGATAGTCCTTTGACCATGTTGTGAGGATGCTGCTGCAGAGGTCAGGCTACTACTGTCCCATGTGTCATGCAGGGGCTCCTCTGATATTGCTGCTGTTCTCTGTCAGGCCACTGCTGCTTCAGGTGCATAGTCAGGGATGGTCCTTACCCGGGCCCCACTAACCTTATTGCTGCCTTGGGAGGGCTAGAACTTGCCTGTCTTTCATGGGGACTCCACTGACATCACTGTCAGGGATCAGATCACTGCTGATGGAGTTGGTCTGCAGAGAACCTGCTCAGGCTGATTGGTAGATAGGCCCTACGGCAGTCTGTAGATCAGAGAGAGGTCTCCCTAACAGGTATCCTCTTCAAAGACCGTTTTTCAGTGCTCTGGCCAGAGAGCATAGATTTTTGTCCAGGTTGGTTGGTTTGCTTGTTTTAATCTTACACTTTTTGAGAATTATGAGCTTAAGGCTCTCCAGTCCCTAGACTGGGATATTTGACAATAAAAGCAAAAATCAGGGATTGTCTGTAGTGTTATTTTTAAAGTCTTAAGTCCCCAACCAATTCGCTTTTTGCTTTCTCTTTTATAGAGATATGATATGATTATCTTTTTGCATTATTTGTGGGATGCTGAGGCTTATTTGGAAGATCAAGAAAAGTGAGTCTATCCTACCTTGTCCCAGAATATAAATCTATTATACCACTTTTTGAAAATTGTCTACAATTAAACTATATGATGATCAATTTTTGGCTATTTTAACTTTATAAAAAGTATATGAAAAACATATGGCTTTTGGGACTTTTTTTTATTCAGCATTTTATTTTGAAGAACTAAATGGGTTCCCATTGTGCAGCTTTGCTCACCCATGAGCCAGTGTACAGCTCTTGCAAACTCATTCCACATTTTTGAGGAACTGCAAAAGTGTTTTCCAAATCGCTAAATTAATTCTAGATAATAACAGATGGAGTTATACAGCTATAGTGAAGGACCATGACCATAATTCTGTATTTGTGCCATAAATGTGTAATATTTATTTTGTCATGACCCCAATAAGAGGACTATACAAAAGAATCAACAACATCTCACAAACTGATTCCTCTCCATAAATTCACAAAAGATGATTTTTAAATATAATAAAGGGATACATGTTGAAGGGTACTTCAGAGGTTTCTTGGAAAGGTAGAACTAAAATATGTTTATTTTGTTCCAAAAATTGTTTGAAATTCAGACATAGTTTTTCCATAATATATGCATTTTTTCAATTTTTTGCAAAGTCCTCATATAATCAATGCTTGAGAATGTCAATGTAAAGGACTCAAACAAACTCAAGATTCATTAACTTGTCTCTTAAATATGCAATTGCGTACATAATTATTCCAGTTGCATGGTTATATTAATTAGTTTTTGCCTAATAGCAATACTACTCCAAATTACAGTGACTAAAAACCAGTAGCTATTATCATACAGAATCTCTCTGCAGGTCAGCTGAGATGTTCTCCTCATTACTCTTGAATGTTTCTGTGGTTGACTCTTTCACTGATTAGAACTGAAGTCCCAAATGTTCTAGGGCCTCCAGTGGGACAGCTGTTCTCCCCTCTTCATGAACTTTTGTCGTCCAGCAGCCTATTCTACACTTATTCTTATGAGTGTTATAAAGGTTCTGAGAGAGAGTGAAAGTACACAAAGCTTCTAAAGCCTTAGTCACAGTGCTGGAAAGTCCTTCATTGCTCTGCACACTACTAAGGAAGCCCAGAGTAGACTTGCATGATGAAGAGTGTGCAATGTTCCATTGTGAAGTGTTCTGGATACAGGAAGGAGTTAAGAATCGCAACTGTTTTTACAATCACTCTGGTGGATTTGAAAAATGATTTCTCCTTGTCTATATGTATGTGTCTGTACCAGAGTGAACCACCTCTGACACATCAGTTCATTGTCATGACACAATAACCTGGCAAAATACATCTTGAAATGTGGTAGTGCCAACTAAATGTCAAGACATTACTTATTATTTTCCTAGAAATGCTACAACATTATTTGACATTCTTGAAGGAAAACACTTAAAATAATGTGAAAAGTGTTACACTCCTATGGCAACATGGGATGCATTTTTACACATATTCTTCCTTTTGTTTTATACAGCAGGTGATACAAAGCCAATCTTGACCCCTGTGTGTGCATAGCACACTGCAGTGTGCATGTTCAGAGCTATTGATGGGAAGTTTAATTTGAAATTGTCACTTGTTACAAGACATTTCATTTTGGAAGAAAAGCTTCTGATGGTTAAAGGATACAAATATCTTTTGTTGAGTCTAACAGGTTGCTGGAGTGAGTTTGGGCAAAAACAGAGCTCACTGTAAATTCCCAGACATCAGTTGTATAAGAGCATGTTTCTTCTCCCTTTTGTAGTGTTGAAATTGATAGCATTTTTCAAATAGCTACAAATCTTCTGTTTAAAGAGAACTCTGACTTGTGAAACTCTTATTGTTCAAAAAATAGAGAAAAGAAGTTTTTCTCTCCACTAGAATAATGTTCTATTATGTCAAAATAAACAAGCTTATTTTTCCTAAAACAAAAAGACTTTGAAAAGTTCATGGAAAATGGAATTACATGTAATTAAACAAGGGATTAGAAGATAAATTTATTTTGGTGCAAATATTTTTGAAACCCATGCATAGTTTTCTTTTTTATAAGAAAGCTATAACAAGAAGCTTCAATTTTATGGCAAATATTTTTGTGGGCCTTTTCTTTTGCATATATATATTGACATATATGTAAGGAACGAGAATATGTTTGTATTAGTTGCAAAATAAGACATTTTAATTTTTCTTTGATGTATAGTACTGCTTACCTATAATTCTAAATTTTTTTAACCTTTTGGGAATGTATTTTCCTTTTGACTTTGACATTCTTAAAGGCTGCACAAAATGTTTTAAATTCAATAGTTTTAGGATAAATTAGTGAACTGTGACACATGGAGTGTTTCTATTTTATAAAATTATTAATGATTATTTATGTCAGTGATTTTTTTTAATTTCAATTCTATAAGTAAGAGGCAAGACAAGAAAAGAAATGCCCAGGGTTGGAGGATTTGCTTGGTGGTAAGGATGCTCAGTGTCAGAGTTCCTGGGTTTGATAATTGTCTCTGACTCTTGACACGAAGCTTCTTGAGAATGCAGACTTGAAAGGCACTGCTCTCTCTTTCTCTCTTATTCTCTCTGCTTCTCAAACAAGAAAAAATTGCCCAAAATTTAACTAATCATAAAAACAATGTTAATACATAACTAATTGGACAGAATGATATAAAATATTTTAAATATAAATCTCCTTAATTTTCTAAAAATATACTTTGTATAAATAAAATTTCTTAAGCACATTTCTATGTAAAGCGAATACATTGTTTTACATATTTATTTCATAAAGAATGTGATTTGGAGGTTGATTTGTGCGTTTTTATGTTTAGTAATATAGTTTACAAACTTATATCAGAACATGTAGTTTAGCTCACTATTTTGAACATGAATACTTTAGATTCCTTGTTTTTAACAATGATGAAACAAACTTCTTTGTACATTTACATGTGTATATATTTTTCATAATACAAATTTCCATAAACTTTTTGAGGATTCCTGTTATTTTGATAGAGATTTGCCTCACTAAATAATATATCAGACAAGTTTTATATAGATAAGTTGTGTTTCAAAATATGTCAAATATCTTTTTTTTATTTAGCTTTCCCACATATTTTCCTTATGGTTGAATATGTTATTGGTATTTGGGTTTCTGAATTGTCATTAATAATTTATTTTATGAAAAGCCACCACAGAGCACAGATAATATGCAGCTGAAATATGCATCCTGATCAACTGAGTCAGGAATGCATTTTAGAGTCACAGGTGCAGTCAGATTGCACATTTAAAATTCACATTTCAATATCTGAATAAAAAATCGAGATTGATTTTGATTTTGAGGAAACTGGACCATAGGCTGTTTTGCCTCTTTTTCTCATTTAAGTACAACTTAAATCCTGAGTATCTTATATAGGAAGACAAATAAATATCTACAAAGGCAGAGCAAATACAGCTAACTCCCAAGGAGTTCAGAATCTGCCTACGAACATGATGATAAGAGCCTGAGATTTCTTTTATGCCTCACAAATCGATTTCCTCATTGAGTAATACATCAACCAATCTGCTTTATCTGGGTTTTTATTTTCTTCATTAGGTGTAGTGAACTTTTCTTTGGATTGTCGATTGTCTTGGTTTGTGGTTTTGTTTGGTGTCTTCATTTTCCACAGTGTTGCATATAGATTTTTAATAGGGGACGTAATAATTATTTAGCAGTAAAACAAAAAGATGGGTGTTGTGGCTTAGCAAGTGAAGCTGCTGCTCAGAACTCCCACATTCCATATCAGAGCACCTGATTTGAGTCCTGGCTACTCTATTGCCAA
The DNA here is from genome assembly GCF_051225735.1 of Oryctolagus cuniculus. Lineage (NCBI taxonomy): Eukaryota > Metazoa > Chordata > Mammalia > Lagomorpha > Leporidae > Oryctolagus > Oryctolagus cuniculus. The sequence continues at coordinate 75,111,322 of NC_142872.1, forward strand.
TACAGCTTCCATGTGACACATCTAGAGGCAGAAAATTGTGGATGGGAGACCCAGATGGAAATACAGTCTCCTGGCTTTAACCTGGTCCATTTCTGGCTGTTGTGGGCATTAGGGGAGTGAACCAGTGGGTGGATGATCATGCTCTGCCTTTCACATAGATGAAAGTCAATAAACAAACAGTTTTTAAAAGCTTCAATGAGGTCCTTTTTGTCATTGTTATTATTATTATTTTTTTTTGACAGGCAGAGTGGACAGTGAGAGAGAGAGACAGAGAGAAAGGTCTTCCTTTTGCCGTTGGTTCACCCTCCAATGGCTGCCAAGGCTGGCACGCTGCGGCCCGCACTCCACGCTGATCCGAAGGGAGGAGCCAGGTGCTTCTCCTGGTCTCCCATGGGGTGCAGGACCCAAGCACTTGGGCCGTCCTCCACTGCACTCCCTGGCCACAGCAGAGAGCTGGCCTGGAAGAGGGGCAACCGGGACAGAATCCGGTGCCCCGACCGGGACTAGAACCCGGTGTGCCGGCGCCACCAGGTGGAGGATTAGCCTAGTGAGCTACGGCGCCGGCCTGTCATTGTTATTTACACTTAGTATTCCAGACCCTGAGAATGGTTGCCTGGGCCATTGTAATCAAATATAAGATCTGTTCCCACTTGTTCTCGCAAAAACCAGATGTAAGCTAGCGTCAGTGAGCACAGCATGTTGTTCCTTCAGGAGTGTTCACGCCTCAGTGTTGTTCCTATGGAATATGAAAATACTTTCTTATTGAGAGGTTTGATGCCTATTTACCATCTTAGAAATAAACCCCATAGAACAAAATCAATAAATGATTACAATCAGACTAGAATAAAATGATTGGTTCATATAAAATAAGTAAAGCAAAGAACCTAAAAGAAACTTACATTTGAAGGTATGACAGTGATAACTGTACAACAATTACTATTATTTTGACATAGTATGTAGTTCTGAATTTTTTAACTTATAAAACAAAAGTTAAACCACACATGTGATACATTCCATGTCGATGCTAAGAGTTAGGGACACCACAGCCGGCGCCGCGGCTCACTAGGCTAATCCTCCACCTTGCGGCGCCGGCACACCGGGTTCTAGTCCCGGTCGGGGTGCCGGATTCTCTCCCAGTTGCCCCTCTTCCAGGCCAGCTCTCTGCTGTGGCCAGGGAGTGCAGTGGAGGATGGCCCAAGTACTTGGGCCCTGCACCCCATGGGAGACCAGGATAAGTATCTGGCTCCTGCCATCGGATCAGCACGGTGCTCCGGCCGCAGTGTGCCAGTCGTGGTGGCCATTGGAGGGTGAACCAATGGCAAAGGAAGACTTTTCTCTCTCTCTCTTTCTCACTGTCCACTCTGCCTGTCAAAAAAAAAAAAAAAAAGAGTTAGGGACACCATAACAAGGAAGAGAGGCATAAGAATTGTGTCATGTGCATGATAGTTGAGACATAGAAGTGTTTCTGATTTTTTTCATATTTTGGAATATTTATGTACATTATGAGACACTTGGGGATGGGATCCAAGTTGAAATATTAAATTCATTCAGCTTTCGTGCACAGCCTAAACACATATTCTGTGATCTTTTCTTTTCTTTCTTTTTTTTTTTTTTTTTTTTTTGACAGGCAGAGTTAGACAGTGAGAGAGAGAGACAGAGAGAAAGGTCTTCCTTCCATTGTCTCACCCCTCAAATGGCCACTAAGGCCAGTGCGCTGCACTGATCCAAAGCCAGGAGCCAGGCGCTTCCTCCTGGTCTCCCATGGGGTGCAGGGCCCAAGGACTTGGGCCATCCTCCACTACCTTCCCAGGCCACAGCAGAGAGCTGGACAGGAAGAAGAGCAACCGGGACAGAACCGGCACCCCAACCGGGACTAGAACCTGGAGTACCGGCACTGCAGGTGGAGGATTAGCCTAGTAAGCCGCAGCGCCGGCCTATTCTGTGATCTTACACAGTAGTTTTTTATAATCTTATGATGGAACATTGTTTAATAATGTGAATTTTCTATTTATGATGTTAATGTAGGCACCAAAAATCTTTCAGAAGTTCTAATAATTTTGGATTTCAGATTTTTGGTTTAAGGATGATAACCTTCAATGATTATCTTTTTCTGCATAAAAGATTTACTGAAAGCAGTGTTTTGAAACATCACTCAGTAGCTTTCTTGGGGCCGATGCATTAGAAATGCAGGCACAACATAACTGGGTTCTATACTCAGACTCTCAAGGGGCTGTGATAACTCTGTGAGCTGAACTGTGTTCCCATCTGGAACCTGTGGCTTTTCCCCAAGCTTATTTAGGTGATTGGCAGAACCTGGTTCTTTTGCATTGGTGAGATAGATGTCTCTGCTTTCTGGTTATGTGCCCAGATACCCAGAACTCCAAGTGTCCACCTTCTAAAGAACATAGTCACACAACCCTGTCCCAATCTGGCAGCTTCCTGCTTCCAAGTCTGCTTCAAATGGGGAAAATCTGTCCCCATTTGAATTTCTCACCATTTGTTGGAGCTTCTGTCCAATCAAGTTTGCATCTCCTTCAAATTGGTTAACTCAAATTTCCCCTGTTTAGGAGATTGCATCTGCAAAACACAACACCTCTGCTCTAAGGAAATCTCATCACAGTAAAGAAACTCACTGAATCACAGCCCAGGCAACAATCAAGGACTTGTCAGAGGGTGGGAGTCAGGAGCTATCCAGAAATTATTTCTTACACACCTCACAAGCTTTTATTCTGCTGTAGAGCTCCCTACTGGGATATTCTTCGACTTTTTGTTTCTAGAGAGCTCCTTAAAACTGCATGTTATAAAAGTGTGTATTTTAATCCTCTTTTAAACTTGGGGCCAACACAGTGACATAGTAGGTTAAGCTTCCTCCTGTAGTGCAGGCATCCCATATGGGTTCTGGTTCGAGTCCTGGCTGGTCCACTTTCAATCCAACTCCCTGCTAATGACCTGGGAAAGCAGTGGAAGATGGCCCAAGTGCTTGGGTCCCTGCACCCACATGGGAGACCTGGAAGAAGCTCCTAGCTTTGGATCGACACAAGTCTGGCCATTGCAGCCATTTGGGGAGTGAACTAGCACATAGAAGACTCTCCTTCACTCTCTGTAATTCTGCCTCTCAAATAAATAAATATTAAAACATGAATCATATTCAGAATTGGAATGTCAGAATTGGACTGTAACCTAAAACTCCATCTGAGTCACCCAGGTTCCAAGTACTTGGGTCATCATCCCCTGCTTTCCCAGGCTCATTATCAGGGAGCTGGTCTGGATGTGAATCAGCCGGTACTCAAATAGGCACTCATATGGGATGCCAGTATGCAGGTGGCAGCTTAACCCACTATACCACAACACCAGCCCCAATGTATATATTAAATTAGCTACATGAAGGATCCTTTTGCAGCCAGCCCTGCGCCACCGAAATTTCTGATTTTCAGAGTCCTGTCAAATATAGCTGCCTCACCTGGCTATCATTGATTTAAAGCATTAGAGTACGTTCAACATTAGAATTCCTTTCAAGGGAGGACAGGGAACATAACTGGGATCACTAAAAATCAAGTGGCAAAAGCAGAAGCATCATCTTAGCCTCTGGAAAAAGTAATTTAATGCTCAAGCCTTGAATTACAGGACCTTTTAGAGGGTCGATTCCCCTCTCCTCACCATAAAACTGAGCTAATAGCTGAGTCTCATAAAAAAGCCATCACTTCTTGGCTTAAATCACTAGACTATTCCTTACAACGAATGCTTTTAAATATTATAACTTATTTAAACTTGGAACCTCATTCTAATGATCTCAGTATTAGTAGTTTAGCATCAAGTTTCAACTGCTGGCAGAAGCAGCTTTGGGCAGATTAACCAATTTCCTCAAAGTCTATTCTATTGAATTTACTCTTGTGACATTAGCCATTTGGAAAATATTACCTTATTTTCTCTCTGGATATTCAGAGGGACTTGAATTTTTTTCTGTACATTGCCAACAAATTGTGGTAAAATCATGAGTTGACAGGTGTGCATGGCATGCATTGTCTTCCTATGGATAAAGCAAATGCATTTCAATGTTTACATGTCACTGCTTCTATTTTGAATGCTCCCAGGACTTATTATTTTTTATTCTGCCTCTAGATTACCCTCCAGAATGTTGAGATTGCCAGAGAAGTGACCACAGTGACAGGAAGGCTGCTCTTCCCAAATTCAAGTAAGAATATTTCTTTGCAATAAAGTGTTATGGGTAAATAAATGAAGAATTAATCACTTTGTACATTACAGTAAGACAATCATTTTCCTGGTACTGTTGTAATTTTATTTTTTGTTCTTTATTTATTAAATCTGTTAAATAATCATGCAATTCTACATGGTGCTATGTGGTGTTTTGAACCATGTGTACACTGCAGTGATCAAATCAGGATAATTAGAACAGGCATCTTCTCAAATATCGGTCCTTTCCTTGTGATGAAACATTCAATATCCTCTCTTCAAGCTACTTTGAAATAGTAAGCTATTTGAAGTCTCTTGCTCTGTTCTGCAAAAGCGGTAGCATTCATTTTAATCTCCTGGAGTGGGAAACAGAACACTGGTAAGCTGTGGTTAGGTTGTATTTCCACGGAGCTTTCCACACTATGCACTGAAACAACCATTTGGAATTTGTGTTGTTCCTTTAACAAGTGGATTTTACGGGAATAAGGAATATCACTCAGTTTTTCAACAGCTTACTTTATTAAAGAAGAGATCAGTGACGCCTCATAAGATAAGAATGGGAGTCATGCAGAAGGGGAGATAGGCAACATCCCAAGGAGGGCTGGGCAGAGATGTTTCCTGAATTGCTTCCCTGCACTGTGACTAGGGAACTGCCATCTTCCCTTTCATTTGCTGCAAACAAGGGGTAAGTGTGAAATTAGTAAAATGAATCAAATGTGCCATCAGGAAGGCAATATGGGTCAGCACATGTGAAGCAGTTAGGAGATCCAGAAAGTCCCTGGCCTGGTGCTGGCTCAACTCTCCTTTTGGAAGTAATTACACGCTGTTCTTCAGAAGGAATGGAAACTGACCACCAAAGCTTAGGATTGAACGCACTGAATCTATTGCTCTAATAAACTATCACAGTATTTTGAGTCCTTGCATCCTGGCAGTCTTAGGGCTTGCAGAGGTCCTTCAGTAAGAATCACAAACCACATTGCTATCTGCTTTATTTCAAGGGATGTAAATATTGAAAAGTGCATTCTGTATATGTGATATATTAGATTATCCTTCAATATAGGATGGAATCCTTGAGTGCATGGCTCTGTGTCATGACTATCACAGAATTTTAGGACTGAAGGTCTCGATGCTGATTGCCTATGACAGGACTTCCTGGCTGGGTTCCTGAGGACCTACAGCAAGGTCAGACACTTAGGATTGCAAACACGGAGGCCTCAGAGCACTTCTGTTTCCTGAGTATTCTGTTGGACCTGGACACCATATTGAATTGCATTATTCATAGTAAAAGCCAGGGAGGAATGGACTGATGATAGATTAATTCCTCTTTTCCCTCCACCTAATTAATTTGAATATTCGTTATTTGTATTCAGGTAGCTTTTCTTCTCATCTTTAAATTATACATTGTATTTTCATCATTAAAATAAGTCAGATTGCAAATGCACATTTTGTTAGAAATCAAAAAGAACCCTTTATAATGCACAATAATTGCTAGATTATATTTAACTTGTTAAGTGAATTGTCATAGTTATATCTTTTGTTTAAATAAAATGTGATATAAAAGGCCAATAAATAAAAGATAAAGCTGAACTGCGGGATCCAGAACTTGCTTCCCTGCCTCGGTCTTTCCTTATCTCTAAAATCCTTTCTCATTCTGCAAATTCTGCCCATTATATGGACATTCATTCCCAGGCCTTCATTTTGCAGTCTCTGTGGAAGAAGTCAGCTAAAGATACTTAGAAAAAATGGTAGAAGGGGGAACATCCAAACTTAATCTGTGCCAGCCAAGAGTGGCAAGGTTATTGGTATGCAAGAGGGGGTCATTTGCTGCCTATTTAGACATTCCCAATGTTAGCATTTGCTTTCACATACTTACTGTACGAAATCCAGGCTGTAGAGTTTCGTTTCGTTTCGTTTCGTTTCGTTTCTTTTCTTTTCTTTTCTTTTCTTTTCTTTTCTTTTCTTTTCTTTTCTTTTCTTTTCTTTTCTTTCTTTCTTTCTTTCTTTCTTTCTTTCTTTCTTTCTTTCTTTCTTTCTTTCTTTTTCTTTTTTTTTTTTTTTTTGACAGGCAGAGTGGACAGTGAGAGAGAGAGACAGAGAGAAAGGTCTTCCTTTTTCTGTTGGTTCATCCTCCAAGGGCCGCCGCGGCCGGCACACTTTGGCCGGCGCACTGCGCTGATCCAAAGGCAGGAGCCAGGTGCTTATCCTGGTCTCCCATGTGGGTGCAGGGCCCAAGCACTTGGGCCATCCTCCACTGCACTCCGGGCCACAGCAGAGAGCTGGAATGGAAGAGGAGCAACTGGCACAGAATCCATTGGCCCGACCAGGACTAGAACCCCCGGGGTGGCGGCGCCGCTGGTGGAGGATTAGCCTAGTTAGCTGCTGCAGCACCGGCCCAGGCTATAGAGTTTTAAAGGATCATATTTGCATTAAATACCAATGAAAGTCCACTGAAGAGTACAAGTCATATATCAAGAAAGGAAGAATGGCAGTTGTATCAGAAGTAAGAGATTCAATTGAGGGAGGCTGTTCCCATCCTCAAAGTATCATCTTTTGACATTAACAGCTTTTAAAAGAGCAGTTAATATATCCACATATCTCTAGAGGCATTTCTAACATTCCTCTATCTTATTAAGTATAATAATATATTGCATATATTTTAATATAATAATATGAAGCATTTTATATATAATAAGTATTTCATATATATTACATATAATATATATATATATATATATATATATATATATATATACTTACCTTCCTTTTCATATTTTCTTCATTCTCATTTTGGCTCACAATTGAAAGCTAGACTTGACTCACATTTGAATGGAAAACAGTTCATGATCTAAAGCCTCCGGGATGTCCTGAGCACCAACTGCGATCACAGTGGGACTGCCTTCCCCTGTCATGTGCTCAGGATTTTTCTACTTGGTTAGAGAAGATCTCAGACTCTTGGGGTATTATCTTGCTGGCATTACAAGATTATAATAATGAAAATGCTTACTATTTTAATGGGTGAGTTTTAACTGTTGCTGCTTTTCTATGCTTTGGGGATGTTCAAGGCACCCGCCTGTGTACTTGAATCAATCATGTGGTCTGTACTGTCTTTGAGATACACAATATAGTTGTTCATAGAATACAATTTTTATTAACCCATTTGCCACCAGCAGTGTTGTTCGAATGCCCAGTTCTTTCAGGCGTGTTGGTGATGTTAGGGACACAGACTTCCTGGTAGAACATCTCTATTTCTAATTTTACTCACTGTGTGTAGTGCATAAAATGACACAGTGGTCAAAATGCAAACAAGCTTAGTCTTGAGCTCAGGACTGACTTTATATCCTGAAAAACTGTATTTATCTATTCTGTGATCTGCTGCCCCTCCACTTTGCACATTGGATCTGACTGAATCAGCTTCCAGTAGGGAAGGCAAGTGTGACTCTTGGCCAGGGTGTTAGAAGAAATGAGTTTCCCTGGGGGATCAAATAGAAGTTCACCATTGCATTTGATTGTTTGGTTGTTTTCTTTCTTCATGAGAGTTTTTTTTTTTTTTTTTTTTTTTTTTTTTTTTTTTTGACAGGCAGAGTGGACAGTGAGAGAGAGAGACAGAGAGAAAGGTCTTCCTTTGCCGTTGGTTCACCCTCCAATGGCCGCCACGGCTGGCGCGCTGCGGCCGGCGCACCGCGCTGATCCGATGGCAGGAGCCAGGAGCCAGGTGCTTTTCCTGGTCTCCCATGGGGTGCAGGGCCCAAGCACCTGGGCCATCCTCCACTGCACTCCCTGGCCACAGCAGAGGGCTGGCCTGGAAGAGGGGCAACCGGGACAGAATCCGGCGCCCCGACCGGGACTAGAACCCGGTGTGCCGGCGCCGCTAGGCGGAGGATTAGCCTAGTGAGCCACGGCGCCGGCCCTTCATGAGAGTTTTGTAAGAGAAACTATCATTTCCTTTTGTGACTCCATGGTTACTATCATGACAAAATGATTGGGATCCCAATGAACATTTCAGAAATTGTGATCATGTGATGGGAACATTTCCATGGCTATATTCTAAATACTTCAAAGCCTTTCTACCATAGTTGAGAAGAGGCTTAAAAATATTCTTTTATTGTCCTCTTTTCTATCACTGAGTTAATATAAATGAACTTTCCTGAAGATCCTGGTATTGCTTTTTTTCAGGAGCAAATTGATCTGGAATGTTTTGGTCTTGATAATTCCATATTTTCCCATTAAAGAAGATTTACTCAAGAGAAGTTTGGATAATTCTGCCTAGATGAAGACCATTGACAACCTCTTAGGATTAAAACTGTATTCTTGTGTTTCTGAGGAAGACTGACAAGAAAAATCATTAGGTTTCCATGAGACCCCTTCAATGAAGGAAAAACAAAATCAACAAAAGTTTTCAAGACCATTCTTATAAATATCATGTTGCAGGTTGGTTAGTGCATCAAAGTTGCAGATCAGAGTTGGAGAAAGCCCAGAATGTGACTTTACTATGAGAGTGCACCTAGTCCATAGGACTTTCTACCTGCACTCAACCCTGCCTGACCTCTGGATTGCAGCCACTCTCCTTGCTCTCAGACTGGAATATTCCTGTGGATGGCCTGCACCACCCCACGGCTATAACCCCTCAGAGATAGTCCATGCATCAAAAGCTGTCATGTATGACTGTCTCCTCTTCTCCCGGACACAGGAATTTTTCTTGCAAAGCACAGCCTCTGTAATTCCCACAGAGGAAGAGTTGCAGTAGCCAGGGTGCTGAGCCCAAATCAGTTGGGTCCTCTCAGGCCCTGATTTCCTCAAAAGGCCAGCTATACCCAGTAGTAGTTCAGAGCTCATGATTAAGAGGCTGAACAATAAAACAACAGGGGCATGGTTTGATGGGAATGAACAGCAGCCTTACTGGCTCCATGGGTAAATACTTATCTAATGCACTGACCTCTTTAATATTTGTGTTCATTTGCATACATACATCAATACTTACTCTTTGTGTTGCAAGGTTCTATCTGTTTTGACAAGTGCATTTCGCCCACCATACAGTATCATAGAAAGGAGTTTTAGTACCCAGAAATATCTCCTTGTCTCACCTACTCAACCCTTCTCCCCTCATTGCTGAACCCCTGGAAACCTCTGATTTTTTGCTATCTGAACAGTTTTGCCTTCTCCCTAATGACATAGACAGTAATTGGAATCATGTGGCATACAGATTTTTCAGACTGGCATCTTCACTTAAGAATATATATCTTAGGTTAATCATTTGCTTTTTGTGATTTGACAGGTAGTTTATTTTTTATAGACAGTATGCCACTCTGGCATGTTTCACAGTTTGTCCATTCATCTTCTGGAGATAGTCATGAATAAAACTGTTATAAACATCTATATTCAGGATTTACAGATGCTTTCTAAATGGGTGCTTGAATGCTTAGTAGTCCATCAAATACTAAGTTATTTAAGGAATTGTAGAGCTGTCTATCCAAGAGGTGTTACCATTTTACATTCAATTTTTCTCTCTTTTTCATCTTCTCTTCCAAACTCTCCTTCCCCTCTTCTCTCTCACCCCCTCTCTCTGCCTCAACGCCCCCCCGACCAAGAAAAATTCAGGAAATTTTAGGTCATGATCTAACATATTCATTTTGGTATTAATAAGAAAATACCATCATTCAAAAAGATGAATGATAGAGAATACGTACATATGAAACACTTTCTCAATGGCAGTAAATAACTTGTCAATATGTTCCTTGATTGATCTGCACCTTTCAATCATCACTTGGCCAATCGTTCCTTCCTGAAGTTCTAGTTGTTCATAAATTCTGTCTTCCCTGCAGCCTTGTCATTCATTTCCTGATCATTAGTTTTGTTCTTCATCATACCTAGTTATTGCTTTGTGCAATTCTTCAGTATTATCTTTCATCAATGCTTTTATCTCTATACAGCATTCCTTCAAGGGAACATTCTTTCCCTTATAAGAATATTTATCTTTTGATGTAGTCACATTTATTTTTGCTTTTCCTGCTCAATAACTTGCTGTTATATCTAAAAAAGCATTGTTAAGGACAATGTTAAGGATAGTTCCCTATGATTTTTTTCTTAAGAGTGCTACTGTTTCAACTCTCATATTTTAGTCTTTAATCCAATTTGAGTTGGTTGTAGTGGATGGTATTACTTACGTAAAGGTCTCAATTTCTTCTTTCACATGTAAAATCCAGATGTCTCTGTATCATTTATTATAGAAATTACCTTTTTCCCATCGCATCTTCTTGTATACTCCTAAAATCATGTTGACCATATGTGCTTGAGTTTATTTTTGGACTATCTATTCTTTTTCATTGATCTTATTTCTATTTTATACCAGTACCATATTTCTTATTAACCTATATATTAACATAATATAACCTACAATCAGGAAATATGATGCTACCATCTTTGTTTTTTTCTCTAGATTGTTTTCACTACTCATGTCTTTTGCAGTTATTTATGAATTTTAGATTTTAAAAACTTCTGTGAAGAGTGCTGCTGAAATTTTATAGAATCTGTACACACTTCCAACCCATGAATATGGGATATCAACTTAAAATATTTTGCTGCATAAAAGAAATTTTTAAAAATGAAAAAAAAAGAAGTTTGGAAAAAGATTTACAAATTATATATTTTGTAAGGGATTAACACTCAATATTTAAGGAGATTTCACAACTCAGTAACAAAAAGTAATTAAATTAAAATTGTCAAAGTATCAGTTGTTCCAAGTCTCCTGGTGTAAGCTGTCTTCCAGATTCCCTCCGAGCACTTCAAGTGTAAGACCACGGCCCAAGAGTTTGTTATCTAAGATGATAAATGTTGATTTGGATAATTTCTCTGCAAGAGTAGATTCAGTTAATGAATAAAATCTGCAATTAAAATCAGAAAACTGTTTTTGGACAATATATAGAAAACCTCATGTCAGCTTCCATTCTTTTTTGAACCACTGACACAAAAAGCAAAAGAACATAAGGTATTGATACCCTTTATGTTGTGAGAAATTGCTGCTGCTGACTTTCTTCTTTTTTGAAACTTGCTTAGATTCCAAAAGATAAAGTACTTTTGTGTTGGCTTCATTGGATTGTAATGAAGATAATGTCCGATATAGGCAAAATTAACTACTTAATCTAATTTTCACATATTTGTGTATTATATTAATCTATGAAAATGTGCAAATATGTTGTAGAGATCTTATAATACAATTTAGCATTGTATATATTTATGACACTTGAATATGTTATCAGATTTGCTTTTATTTAGAGGGTTAGCACTATTTTTTTTATTATAGGCTTAGTAAGATACATAAGAAAATATTACTGTGCTGAGAAAAGTAACCAGAGTCTTGTCCTGAATACACAACTTTATGTGCTTTGTCCACTAAGTTGTGCTTCTTTTGTATTTGCCTCTTGCTTCCCATTTGTAAAAGTAATTGTAATGTTAATCATCTATGACAGTATTATGAACTATAATTGTTGAAATTTAACCAAAATAAGACTTTCTTAGCTAGGTCTTGTCATTTGTGCTATTTACTAATAAGATATGATTGCTGATTTCTCTTTAATCACTTGACAACAAATGGAGGATTAAAAAATGAGTTTTCCTTGAAAGTGAATGCCAAAATTGCTGTTAAAAACTTCCTTATACCAATATAACCACTTTCTATCTATAAAGATAGGAATTATAGTCATATATGTGCTTTAAAATAGAAAATTCTGAGGAAAAATAAAATGATGGAAAAGTACATGATGGTAAATAGTAGTAAACTAATTCCAAATTTTTTCACTCCAGATTTGTGTTATCTATGGTATTGAATAGATATTTTGAGTGAATATAAAGGAAAATGGATTAAGTTAGACTAAACTTATATAAGTCAACACTTGAAAAATTACAGAGTCTCCAGGTTTATTTGTAGTATCAAGCAGATCAACTCTTGCAAAATTCCTTGAGTATATTAGTATCAGTATTATGAATAAATCACTATTTTAATTACTTCAATATAATCCAAATCTCCTTACCTTTCCACAAACTAGAATTTCAAGAAAAACCAGAAAACTGATACTTTCATGATTCCTACTTCCATGGACAGATGAGGAAAGGGGTCAGGAAAGTTTCTAAGTTGCTCATTTACACACTACACATGTTTTCACAATTTTTAAAATTTAATTCAATTGAACTGGTATTTACAGCAGTTATTGCTTAAACAACTTGTTGTATTGGGCATCTAAAGCATAAAATAACATTAGCACACTGAATAAGAGGTAAAGGGTTTTCATTTTTGACTAATGAAGTTACTAGTGTGCATATAAATATGACTAAAGTGAAAAGAGGATATAAAATGTTGCCTCTTGGATTTTTCAGTGATAGGTAATGAGATAAACAGGAGAGTGCATGTGAGATGTGATGCTGTATGTTAGTCTTTTAAAAAAGTCCCATTTGGAGAAAAATCCATATTTGTAGAAGGGGCCAGCTCACCAAATGATTTCAGTCTCTTTTAAAAGAATGTCATGACATAGCACAAAAAAATGTTATGCTATTTAAAAACCAAGCCAGATTTTCAAAGTTTTCTACACTTTGGTGTTCCAGTATGTAGTGTCTACATTGAATGGAGCAAGTGGTGACAGCTGAATGAGAATAGAAACATATTTTCTAAAATGAAATCAAAATAAAGACACTCAGTTTAAATATTTCCTTTTAAATATTTCTGAGTTAAAGAGATACAACATAATGAATATACAATAATAACACCAGTCAATTATATCGCATTTTACATAGATGATTGTTGGTTTTTTATTACAATATCAAGCTTTGAGATACACATGATGGATTCCATAATTACCAATTGAATTTTCTGTAAATTGTACTTTCAGATTTGGTCAATTAATCTGTTTTAATATTTCAGGATCTAAAACTACAAGAAATTACTCTTGTTAAGTGACATATAATTGATAAACTGTAATATATAAATGTAAAAGGAGTTTAAAATATTCATGGAAAAAAGGAAAGATAAAGATTAAAATATAAACATCTTTTTTTCAACATAACCTCCATGAATTTCAAGACACTTGTTAAAGCCGTGATATCAGCTATAAAGAACCAAGGTTTCATGGATTTAACTATATCACTTGCATTCATTTTTTACATTTTTAAATAAGAAATTTGTGTGCCTTTTAAATATTTTTAAGATAAATATAAAAATAAGTGAGAAGGAGCCAAATTAGGACTTGCTAGTGACTCCTAAAATTGCTCTCATTTGTTGACAGCCAGGAGCAGGAGCATTGTCTGGGAAGGGAAAGGCTCTTTGGTGAAACTGTCATGGGCTTCTCTCTACTCAAGCTTTGGTTAACCTTCTCAAAGCACTCTACATATAAGCAGATGCTATTGTATTTTGGCCCTCCAGAAAGTCAACAAGAAAGAAGTCTCAAGCATTCCAAAAAACTTATGCCTTGAACTTTGCTTTAACTGGATCAATTCTACCACACAGTCATTGCTTTGATAGTGTTCTGTCTTCGGGATCATACTGGTGAAGCTATATTTCATTTCTTGTTAAAATTATTTGAATAAATGCTTCGAGCTCTTGATCTCACTAGTTTCAAATTTCGATTGGAAGCTCTACTCTTTTGTGTAGCTGATCTAGGTATAACATTTTCGCCACCCATTGAGCAGAAATTTACGGCACTTCAGTTTTCCAGTCAGAATTGAGTAGGCTAAACCAGTTGAGAGGTCTTGGCTGCTGACTGTTGCTTTTGCTACTAAGCAATCAGTCCAGTCCTATTTCACTAAGGTACAAGTAACATTAGTGTTTTTCTGAAAAAATGGTGTAGATGGTGTGCCATTATGGACTTCATCATCAATATTATCCTGTCCCTTCATAAAATGAATTATATATTTGTAAATTGCTGGTTTCTATGAGACATTGTTTCTACAAATTTCACATAAAGAATCAGTGATTTCTCCATTCTTTGGCCCAAGCCTCTTGATCAATTTAATGTGTGTTCCTGTTTCAGCTTTAGCAGAACTTATGTTGCTCTGATTTGGGGTTTTTAAACATCCGGCTTATCCTTGTTAGTGCCTCAAACTAATCCTGAGACATCACTACGCTTCTGTTCTGGTGCAGAAACTTTTGAAACCCAAGCCTATCTTTTCATAATGCATTTCTTGCACTTTTTCAAGATTCCTCAGATGTAAAAGATGTATACATGCTACTGAGTAAAATTATTTTGTTTTTATGTCCACAAATTGACCAGCATATTTATAACAAAAGTAATCCTAACTGCAAAGGAAAGCCAATTTCCAGAGAAAATATATTTTATTTTGTGTGGGTGCATGTATTGAAGAATACACCAAACAGCTCATCAGAATTATTTCATATTACTTTTGGGTTTCATTCATCTCTTTTGGTCTCTTCTTCCAGACTCAGCCACCACTGCAATAGTCAGATGTACCCTGGCTTTGACAAAGCTTATGCAGCCAGCAGCTCCTCATTTTATGCCTACACCCTGGATCACTCAAATTATTTTTCCTGTCTGTAAATATTCTATTGATATGAAACACCCAGAAACCCAGAATTGATGTGAGCTGAATGATCCTTAAAGGAAATCTATGATAATTATTCTCTCCTTTAGCCTCAAAGGTATTGTCCTAAGAGACGAAACAGTCCTGAGTGCTTGATGCCAAGTAATGGCCAGCTCTGCATTACATCCTTCTGTGACTTACCTCATATCACTTTAACCTCTAATCTGACCCATTATCTCATCCTCACCTAATCTCCAAAATCCTCTAACCATTCTCCTTCTACTTCTTTTACCATCAACAAATCTTCTCTACCTGCTGAAGTCTCTTGAATGTTCTCTTCACCTTCTTATTCTGATGCAAACCTGGAAATCCCTTGGTGCCATGGCTTCATCTCCATCTTTCTTAGTGACTGTCTTAATCATTCCATGGCAGAAACATTTAGTCCTAGAGGGGGACATGCGTTCACCTGGTTCTTTCGTTGTCCTGATCTGCTGTGATCCAATAAGTCCAATAAACTGTTTCTTATTGGCCAGTGCCGTGGCTCACTTGGCTAATCCTCCCGGGGTTCTAGCCCCGGTTGGGGCGCCAGATTCTGTCCTGGTTGCTCCTCTTCCAGTCCAGCTCTCTGCTGTGGCCTGGGAGGATGGCCCAAGTGCTTGGGTCCCTGAACCCACATGGGAGAGCGGGAAGAAGCACCTGGCTCCTGGCTTCGGATCATCGCAGCGCGCTGGCCGCAGCAGCAATTTAGGGGCTGAACCAACAGAAGGAAGACCTTTCTTTCTCTCTCTTTCTCTCTCACTGTCTAACTCTGCCTGTCAAAAAACAAAAATATGCTTCTCAGGAGATGTTTTTGATCATTGGCATATTTGGCAGCATCTTCTACCGAACATGTAATCAATTTTCCTTATTTAATAAAGATTTTAGCACTTGAATAGTCATATTGCCCTACACTACTTTGTAGTGTTGATGATTCAGAATTCATAAACTAGGTTAATGTAACGCTTTGGCTTTTAGTTCTGTGCCACCTATCGTTTTGGCTCTTTGTCAGGAGGCAACTCTTTGTATGGTCATTCCCTAAATTCTATTATTGAATATGACTATTTCATATCCAAAATGTTATTCACTCACTTTAGTCATGCTTTTTCAGTTTGTCAAGGACTCCAAACCATCATTGCCTCAAATGCATTTTGAGTATTCCCAACTCTTTAGGGCTACATGTCATGACTATATAATTTAGATTCCATGATACCACAGTAGAATCACTTGCCTTTCTCTCATGGTGAAACTTAACCCAAAAATATTAATAAGAGTTCAATCAAATTTCTACCTGCTTACCCAGGTAGCAAATCATGACTACAGGAAAACATATAACAGTGCTGGTGACTTTGCTTTTACTTTGTGAACTCAAAGCTCAGATTATAAATATTAGTTGGTGTAATAATTTGATCCAGCAACAAGGACAATTTATAAATTTTGTAAGGAATGGAATTACGAGATAAATTTATTTGGGTGCGAAATTGTTGAGATCATATATGGGAATGACCTGCATAAAGTTCATGGAAGCTTCATATTATTTAAAAAAAAAAACTACATAAATCTAAGAAAAACGTTTTGGACCAAAATGAACTTGGCCTTTAAATTCTCCATAGTTTTTGAAGTAACCACATATTCACGTGAGAGAAATAAAGTTCTGTGATAATCCCCAGATGGAGTACAATCAGGATAAAGGTTACCTTATATTTTGTATTTATTTGCAAAATTTATTGAACTTCCTCTCTTATGGCTATGTCTTATAATCAGAATGAAGTAGATAAATGAAATAGCATAAGTTTCTTTAGAAAAAGGAAACATTATGGAGGGAATTACCTATCAGTCAAGAAATCTACCAACAACCTGTGCTTATATCCATTTCCCTTTTGTTAACTATGAAAGGGATGTGTACACTTCATCGCAGCAAAACACTCTTTAAGGTTCAATCTTTACTTAAAGATTTTGCTCCTGCAATTTTATTTTGCTTGTGTAAGCATCATCTAATTCTCATTTCTATTGTTTCTCTAATTTCATCAGAACACAAGATGACTATATTTTAAAATTAAAAAATAAAATCTATCTTTTATCTTGACTTATGTATCTGGCTTCAGCCTGAAATGCATCCTGCAATACCGAATTCCTAATACTAGTTTAAAAATTTTGTTTCCATATCTTATGCATATATTTACTCTTGTAACTGTTTCACACGGTGTCCTTTACCCTTCTAGGAAAATGATTTTATCTAAATAGCCAAAGGAAATCTAACACATGACCCAACCCATTTACTCAACTTTTAAAATATCCTTTGTTCTTAATACTCCATTCATTTAATGTCATTCACATTGACTATTAATGATTTTAAAGGCAATTTTTCAAAATATGTTTCTACATTTTAAGTTAATATTTAATTATTTTTGAGATAACCCATTTTTTAATTTACAATATAGTCAAGGCTTAATGAGGCCGGCGCTGCGGCTCACTAGGCTAATCCTCCGCCTAGCGGCACCGGCACACCAGGTTCTAGTCCCGGTCGGGGCGCCGGATTCTGTCCCGGTTGCCCCTCTTCCAGGCCAGCTCTCTGCTGTGGCCAGGGAGTGCAGTGGAGGATGGCCCAGGTGCTTGGGCCCTGCACCCCATGGGAGACCAGGAAAAGCACCTGGCTCCTGGCTCCTGCCATCAGATCAGCGCGGTGTATGGGCCGCAGCGTGCCGGCTGCGGTGGCCATTGGAGGGTGAACCAACGGCAAAAGGAAGACCTTTCTCTCTGTCTCTCTCTCTCACTGTCCACTCTGCCTGTCAAAAAAAAAAAAAAAAAAAAAAAAGGCTTAATGCCTCACTAACTAAATAATTAAAGAAAAAAATGTAAAAAGATCAGATTTCAGCAGTAATATAACTTAGGGCAATAAACAACATTCAAATATGTTCAACTTGATGTTTGAACAATATAAATTGAAGCTCTAAATATAAAAATAAAATGACTAACACATGTTTTGAGAAAAAAAATTAAATGAACCAAATTTAAATATCCTTTTTGTAAAATTTAGCCATTATTGACTTTTTAAATTAAAAATTTTACCATGAAACCTCAGATTTCTAAAATACTTTAAATGATAGCTTTCTAATTTTTTTTAAAAAAAGAAAATTTGAAATTTATCTTATTGCAAGTGATACCTGCGACGCTGATTTCTCTCTGGGAATGACAAGTACTTTCAAAGGTGTTAAAGTTCTACAGCATGCTTAGAAAGTGCATGAAGTTGTGTTAAAAGTTATGTCTCTAGAGGTACACTGCAAATTGTGACATCTTTGACAGTTTCTTAAATTCTGTGAACCTTACTTCCAACAAATTTATGGTGCTGTGGGAATAGCAAATAGATAGTAGAATCACTTCTCGGCCTTTTGGCTAAGATCAATTGTAGCAAATAGATAGTATATGTAAAGTGCTTAATGTAATGTTTATCAAATTATAAGTAAATTATTTTTAGTAAATATATTTATAAAAACCAAGTACTCTTTTTAATTCTAGAGCTCATAGCTAGCTTTGAAAAATTTTATACCTAAAATTTCAATTAATTTTTACTGCAGACTTGTTAAGTAGATGATATTCTTGGGCTCATTTTATAGTTTATAAAAATAATAGCTAATTTGTACAAAGTCATGTAAACTTGGATGAAATTGTGTTTCAGAGAATTCATGATTGTGAATCAGTTGTCATACTTCTTTTACTATGAAATGGGCTCCGTAGTCAGAAATAATGCTTTTTGTAATGTTGCAGTGTTTAAAAGAATATAAATTCTTAGATTTTAGAAAAATGCTGTATGTGACCAGGGCATCAAATCAATACTGATAAGTATTCTACTATGAAAAAAAGAGCTGCCACTCCCATGGTGGAAGAGGTCCAATGAAACAAACCAAAAGCTTTCTGGTTATCCCAGGGGTCAGTGGCTGTACCAGAATCTGTCTCTTGATTGAAGTCCATGTCGCTTATCCCATAGATACTCTCTTTCACTGCCATCCTAGTGACTTGTCTCAACCCACGAATATCACAGGGATGGCTGGGGAAACAGATTTACTGATAACATAACAGTGGCTGTCTTATCCATGTTATTAGAAAAAAAAAATGTTCTGTGGAAGTCACTTTCTGGCAATCATACACATAGGGTGCAAATATCTTTTTATTCTATGCTCATCCTGAGAGTTCTATTCATATCCTTCTTCCCCAGACATTGTCACTTACATTCTGGTAGTTTTTCTTTAAATCCATGACCACATAGCAGCTCATTAACCTCCATTTAAGAATCAATGTCCGTCCCCATCTTTGACTATCTTTCCTTCCTGAGAAAATGAACAACTAGATGCATTCATCTAGTGCTTCTCACTGAGAGGGTTTTCTTTCATGATGTCTTTAGAATTATTCCTTAGTGGGACGGTAGCACTGCAAATGTCATCTCTCAGGCAGTGATGGTGTCAAATGCAGATCTACAACAAACAACCAAAGCCTTAATATTTTCACCCTCACTGAATACAAAAAAACTCTGCTGGAGTTTTAGGTGCAGGCGGAGAGAGGAAAGATAATAGAACAGGAGGACCAGGAGTATATGGACTATTTCTTTGGGTAGCTTTCTTATGGCTTCATGGAAAACTTGAGTCCAATTTGGCATGATACACTTCCATTTGATGATGGGGCAAAGCAGTTTCTGTGTACACCCAACTTTATAGCTTTTGGAGACAAATAATACACAGTTCACAGTGGAAAATTAGGTCACAGAGTAACTTGGTGGCCTACGGTCAACTGTACAATTTCTGTTAAATCCTATACCTGATCAGAATCTGTTTATTGAAAGGAGCACACATACCCAGTGAAGATGAATCTGCCCTGCTCCAGAATCCTAGGGGCCTTTTCTGGGATTCATCTGAAGAGCCTGCTCTCTTCCGGGGAGACTCTACGTCCCATTGGATCTGCTGGATATTGTGACCCCTGTGGCAAAACAGCCTAGACCTGCTGCAGAGTCTTCTTGTGTTCTGGGTCTTCCTTTAAACAAGCAATGTTTTTTGTTCCTTTGTAAGAGGACCAGATAATCCTATTATTGAGGTATGCTTCCTCCAAAAACCACAGAAGACCAAGAGAGAAGCAGCATGCCCCTCACCTTGGACAGAATGTTTTTTCAACCTCCAAGCCACTGCGCTTAGAAACTTTTCGGAAAATGTAATTACCAACAGAGATACTATGGATTGAAGGATGCAATTCATAGAATGGAAATAATTTTGTTGTTATTCTGAATTTTATTTATAATAGCTCAGAGATTCTCAAAACCGAGCATACAGCAGACTCACCTGTAGGGCTTGTGGAAACTCAGCTTTCAAGGCCTGAACCTCAATATCCAGATTTGGGAGGTGTAGGATTGAGCTGACTAACTTGCAGTTCTAATGAGTATACAGTTGGTGGTGGTGAAGGGACCGTACTAGGAGACCCACTGATAAGAATGAAATGGATAATTTACATAAGACTGCAAGTTATAAGTTGAATTTCAGTGATAATTATCAGTTTTATTTCTGAATTTGTTGTACTGGTGATAGATCATAGCCTTGTATCAGAAGGAACATTACAAAATTCAAACTCTGCAGTTCAAGGTATACCATTTAAACATGCAAGATCCTTGTGCCCATTCTCCCTGAAGTTTGCTACCCTGTGGCCTTCCCACAGCAGAATATTTAGTATATTTCAGAAGGGAAAAAATATCCTAATAAGTAAGAATATTGAATATTTTAAGCACAAAACATGTTGTAATATACAAAAATAAGATACAGGAATTTAAAATTTCAGTAGCAGATCTCAGAAATGAGATTGCTTGAATCCTAACTTTAAATTGTACAGCAAATTCTGATCTCAATTATTTGTCCTCTAGAGCATCTTCTAGTGAAGGCTATTTAGTGAACAGTGGGAAAACACTTGGTTATCATATGAGTATCTTGTATTTTCTAGTTGAAATTTAAATTACTCCTAACAATCCCTTGGTTGCTTCCATTCATTCATTTATTACTGCATTTGCCAAGTGTGATTCAAATGCCTACTCTCCAACAGAGTCTCTATTCAGCCCCAGGATTCAGATATGACTACTGTGTAATTCAGAGGCCTTCTATAAATCTTTGGAAACAAAGGTCGGCTTTCTGCGTCCAATTCTTCCTAGAACAACTATATATTGCTGTGACTATGATGTTAGTCTAATGCAAAATTCATCTGCTATTTATCTTTTATACTCATTGTGTTCTGTGATTGAGGTCAGTCTGAACCACAGGTGGTCAAGATTAGTGTCTATGTTTTCTCTCACAATTACAACATGGATTTATTTGAATTTGGTGTTTCTAAGTCTGCTGTAGATGACACTGAGACCATCAGAGCGCAGCTACAGTTCATTTAAATTATTTCTCTTTCAGAAAATAAATAATTGGTCATCAATAATTAACAATCAAAAATCACATGGATATAGTTGTTCTTTTGAAAACTTGCGCAGGGTATGGCAAGGAAGACCTCTTTTCTTCTTCAAACATTTGCCAGTGTCTCTTAAAGGTAAATTGCTTCAATAAAGCTTCTTGCACACTTTTGCAGAAGTTTTGTAAGCCATTTGACCACTTCTTCTTGACAAACCCAGCAGGATTCTACACACATCACAGCAATGACCTGCTCAATCATCTGAGAGCACATTGCATAAAGGGCTCTAAGGGGGAAACAGCCCCCTGTTCAACTGTTTCAGTGATGCAGCAAAGCGGCCAGAGTATATGAAGGAAAAGGACGGAACGACAAGATAATAAGACTAAATTGGGCTTAAAAAGAATGGTGCAATTACATTGCAAGCAGCTTGCCTTTCATTGCCAATAAATGATGCCGGGATAGAGTATTTTCTGGACACGCACTTGATTATTTTTTTTCTTTTACTGGTCTTTTTACATTTGATCATTTCAGTATGTGTTTTCTGTTTTTATTTATCTTGCTATATATATCAAAAATACTCCTTGTTTTAGAAGTTCTTTGGCATATGGGGTGTTATTTCAAAACTGTCAGGTTGTTTTCTGTATTATTAGGCCATGATTCTCCAGGGTCAAAAGTCTCTCTGACATCAAGTGCTATAAATTCTTACATAGTAATTAGGTGACAGGAAGAAAACTTGCATCTTATTTTAAAAATAATTCTTATTCACATTTGATTCATTGGAAGTAACATTGCAGAATAAAATACGGGTTATTGTTATAGGTTGTTCAAAGATGCCAGGTGAATCAGTACTATCTCACTCATCCACAAGCAGACATTTGGGAACAGCTGGGCAAGTCATCTACCTAGCTGTTTTTGGTTAATTAGCTGTGAATTTATTGAAAAAGCCATCCTCTAATGCAGAATTATGAGGGAGAACATATTCTTGAGATGAGACCAGTGATAACAATTACCAGTAACTGTTTGTCTTCCCAGAAAATTGGTACATTGTGGCAGGGTAATAAAAGGGAGGGTCTCTAATTTTGACTTTTGGTTGTTTATTTTGAACTGTTTACTGGATTGCACGGCATCAGAGGCTCCATAGAGGAGGCTCAGGGTATCCAGGTCTGCCAAGACCAGCAGGGCCTACTTGTCCAGGCCCAGATGTGGTGTGCTGTCTGGTGCTCCCTCTGAAAGCCTCTGAAAGAAGTCACAACTGCAGAATTTGCTTCTTTCCTCCTACCCTCCCCTCTCCTCCTTTCCCCTCCCCTCCTCTTCCTCCCTTCCATCCTCTCCTCTCCTTTATTCCCTTCCTTCTAGTCTCTTTTCTTCCCTTCACAAAGAACAACACTAAGAGCAGTTTGGAGTCATCCTGGCTTGGCTTGTGGCAGTCTCTGGCTCAGCTGCTCATCTGCTTTATGGATTTGAGACAGCACTGGTTCTCTGTGGTCCTTGGTTACTAACAGACTTTTTCCCATTCTCTCTTACACTCCTGTTACACTTGGCTCAAGAATGAAGCCCTCTTAGCCCAGATGCACAGGCATGGACTTATCTCTGGCAGGAAAGCATGAATTTGGTCATATCGTTTTCTCACTTTTGAATTTGTTTTATTTTTTATTGAACATTTTAACAAAAGAATCATATCTGTGCTATGCCTCAGATATCTTGCACAGGAAAAGTAAGAAATCAATCCAGGATTTACTCATTTATTTAAAAACAGAGCCTTGTTTCTAACAATGAAATAATACTAAAGCCTCTGTTGTACTAGTAGGCATTTTTATACTTTGTATCTCTTTGTTCATTTGGAAGATTAATTTCTTCTCCATATAAAGTAGAGCAATTATATAATTTTAAATACTTTCTAATAGTCATTGAGTACTCTATCTTCCACCTTTAAATATGAATATAAAACTTCTTTGATCAAAACATAGATCAGTATAATTGCCTAAAGAGACAATTGAATAATTTAAAAGGATATAGATAGCCTCTTTACGATAGCTGATGAAATACTAAGTTTCTATTATTTGAGTCTGAAAGATAGGAGTTTAATGTTGTCTATAATAACAACATACAGTGAGTATTACAGCTTAATGATTGGACTTTTCTAGTTGCTTTACACATGATGTGTCATTTAACACTTGAAAATGAATAATATAACACTTATAGAAGGGTCCTACAAGAGATTATACTATTATTGTGGGTATAGTAAAAACGATTTGCTATCAAATGAAAGTGTTCATTTTTGCTTCATTGTTTCATGGATTTTATGTGCATGTACAATATCTGTCTGCCTATGTACCTCCATTTATGAAGGAGAATTATTAAAGAATAAAAAGGCTGTTCTGAGATCACAAGTTGAGGTCCTTTCTCTACCTTTAACAACCATTTTCACAGAGGAAAGTTCTCTTAAGCTCTGTATCTCAGTTTCAATATAAATAAAATACAATGGAGAAATAAAAATCTTTTGAATTTGAGGGTTTTTAAAATTCATTTATTATTTATGTTACATGTGTGATGCTTGTGCCTTATTGAAAGTAAACATATTTCTCTATGTGATGGAAACACTAAATCTCAATTTAAAAGAAATTAAGTAATAGTATCTTTCTTCAATATTTTTCTCATGGACCTTTAAGACAGAGAGAAGTGATTTGGTAAAGTAATTCACATTTTCTTTTTTGTTGTTGTTGTTGTTGTTGACAGGCAGAGTTAGACAGTGAGAGAGAGAGACAGAGAGAGTTATAGACAGTGAGAGAGAGACAGAGAGAAAAGGTCTTCCTTCCATTGGTTCACTCCCCTAACGGCCACCACTGCTAGCGCTGCGGCGATCTGAAGCCAGGAGCCAGGTGCTTCCTCCCAGTTTCCCATGCAGTACAGGGACCAAAACACTTGGGTCATCCTCCACTGCCCTCCTGGGACACAGCAGAGAGCTGGACTGGAAGAGGAGCACCGGGACTAGTACCCGGTGCCCCAACCGGGACTAGAACCTGGGGTGCCGGTGCCGCAGGCGGAGGATTAGCCAAGTGAGCCATGGCACCGGCCAATAATTCACATTTTTCAAAAGAAAGATTCTGTGATAAGGGAAATTGGTGTTTGAAAAAATAAACCTTATATCTTACATTTGCCTCTCATATTTCCTCCAAATTAACAGTTGTTATCTACATGCTTCCTACAGATTTTAAATTAGCACATTATTAAATTTCAAAACTCACAATGGTTAAGGTATAATGAAAAGATGTAAATCAGAAAATAAACTAAATTCTAATCAAAAGCCTATGTAGAGGAAATGTGAATTGATTTTTCACAAAACCTAGAGCTTACCAACAAAAACATTTATTAAAGCACTAATTTTAAAGAATAGTGCAATCTACATTATATGAAGATTAGATTCTAATAGCAATAATTTGCATCCAGATTTTATCCATCCAAGTATATGAAAGTAGTGTAACTGGAGTTAATTGCAATTGAGTTCCATATAAAAATTTTCCTCTTTTTTAATGTCCTTAACATTTCATGGGGCTCGGTTTGTGGAATTGTCCCAGTAGCATAGTGTAGGGTAAAGTCTTAAAAAAATGCAAAAGTGGTTTTGACCTAGTGTGAGGGACAAAGCACTGACATCATAGTCCAAAGATGTGGATAGGAGCTTGATTTACCATTTTATAGCTAACAACTCTGTCTAGAAATAGTACTGCGAAGGAGCCAACAGAGAGAAAAGAATCTCCTAGTTTGAATCTGCCTGGTTTGAAGACAAGGATGAGGCAAATGAATATACAGCAACTCTTGCTAGCAGGTATTTTTCAGGCCCTGGTTTTATCATGCCACACCACTGGCCTGAGTTCTTGCTGGTTACTTCTCTGGCAATGAGGTGGGCAATACTTCTCCAAGACAGCAGTGGGCATGTAGAACCTGCATTAGAAGATATTTTTCATGGGGCCAGGACTGTGGCTTAGCGGGCAAAGCTGCTGCCTGCAGTGCCAGCATCTCATATGGGTGTTGGTTCACATCCCAGCTGCTCCACTTCCTATCTAGCTCTCTGCAATGACCTGAGAAAGCAGTAGACGATGGCCCAAGTCCTTGGGCCCCTGCACCCGCATGGAGGACCTGGAAGAAGCTCATGGCTCCTGGCTTCAGATCACCACAGATCTGGCCATTGCAGTCAATTGGGGAGTGAACCAGTGGATGAAAGACCTCTCTCTCTCTCTCTCTCTCTCTCTCTGCCTCTCCTTCTCTCTCTAACTCTGATTTTTAAATAAATACATAAATAAATCTTTTTAAAAAATAAGAAGATATTCTTCAGCACCAATCCAGTGTTCAGGGTTACTCTCTGAGCATGAAGCTTGCAAGTACCCTGCAAGCCCTGCTTATTTACCTGTGAGAGATAACAAACACCATGGAATATTTGTAATAAAAAAGGATCCACTATTATAATGAAAATTATAAACATTGTCAATACAGTACAGGAAAACACTTACTTCTTCTTGGATATGTCCTACCATCTTTTAGGTTCAGAGTACAGAAAAATTAGCTATAATGCTACAATTTAAGGGATTGAGGCTTGGTATGGTCACTCTTTTTCCCATTGTGACTTTGGCCATTTTCCCTATTTTGGTGTCACCATCCTGAAGAAGTTAAGCTCTTTTAGTAGAGGGTCAAAAGCATTAAGAGTTAGTGAAGGGACTCCAAAGATATACTGCCTGAATTAACTCTCATTTCCAGCACTCATCAATATGACTCTGGGAAAGCTATTTTAATTTTCAGTGAAGGTCATGTATGAAATGCTTACAGACAGATTTCTTATTGAATATTGCTAAGATAAAATCATCTCATCTGGCTAGTCAGAATCAAAAGATATGTAATCATACTTTGAGTCATCTTGGATGAAGTAGGTAGATGATATTTTCTTCTATTCAATAGAATTTTATTTATCCTTTCATTCTAGTGTTTTGAAAAGATCATCTTATTGTATGAATTTAGATTAAACTATTGAAACATAATGGCCTGGGACTCAACTTCCAACATGCTCATAGAGCAAAATATATTTGCCCTAGCTGTTAAGTAGCAATTGGGATAGTGTCATCCCTTATCAGAATGCCTGGGTTCAAGGGCTGACTCCAGTTTCTGCTAATGAAGACACTGTGAAGCACATGATGGCACAGTGATTCAGCTTCCTTCATCATGTGGGCAACCTGGTTTTGGTTCCTGGCTTCTGGTTTTGTCTTCAGTTCAGACCCAGTCACTGAGGGCATTTGGAGAGTGAGCCAGCATATGGGAGTGTTGTCTGTCTCTCTCTTCTTCTGTCTCTTCTTAGCCTTTCTGTTTTTTTTTTAAAGATTTATTTTATTTTTATTTTTTATTTATTTTTTATTTATTTAACAGGTAGAGTTATAGACAGTGAGAGAGAGACAAAGAGAAAGGTCTTCCTTCCATTGGTTCACTCCCCAAATGGCCGCTACAGCCGGCGCTGCACCAATCCAAAGCCAGGATCCAGGTGCTTCTTCCTGGTCTCCCATGTGAGTACAGGGGACCAAGCACCTGGGCCATCCTCCTCTGCACTCCCAGGCCACAGCAGAGAGCTGTGTTGGAAGAGGAGCAACCAGGACTAGAACCCGGCGCCCATATGGGATACCGGTGCCTCAGGTGGAGGATTAACCAAGTGAGCCACGGCGCTGGCTCCTCTTCTTACCCTTTCAAATTAACTTAACTAATAAGTAATTTTTTTTTTTTTTTGACAGGCAGAGTGGACAGTGAGAGAGAGAGACAGAGAGAAAGGTCTTCCTTTGCCATTGGTTCACCTTCCAATGGCCACCATGGCCAGTGCACTTTGGCCGGAGCACTGCACTGATCCAAAGGCAGGAGCCAGGTGCTTATCCTGGTCTCCTATGCGGGTGCAGGGCCCAAGGACTTGGGCCATCCTCCACTGCACTCCGGGACACAGCAGAGAGCTGGCCTGGAAGAGGGGCAACCGGGACAGAATCCGGTGCCCTGACCGGGACTAGAACCCGGTGTGCCATCACTGCAAGGCAGAGGATTAGCCTAGTGAGCCATGGCGCCGGCCCTAATAAGTAAAATTTTAAAATGCTCACAGAAAAGCAAGTCAACCAGTGGGGATGTGATATCAAAATTCTAATGGAGAAAGCTTAGAAGGTGCAAGGTTAGGATGATCAAGCGTGACTACAGATTCCATCTCAGGGCTGAATGCAGGTCCCCAGTTGCCCTATTTTAGTGTGAAGTCATCTTATTTATAGGATACCCTGGAAACTGAGGATATGTAAGGATTGGTCCACCAACACCTAATCCAATCCTACCCCTTCATTTAGAGCACAGTGTACAAGCTGAATAGAGTTCCCAGACTTCTTTCATGTGACTTGCTTCTGTGGGGAGCATCGATTCTGAAGTGAATAAGGAAATAAACAAATTTAAGAGTATCAGTGTTGCTGATATGGATTTGACTGAAAGAGATTTGGTGGCTAGTAAAGGTGTAGGCAATTAACTCAACTTCTATTTGGTTTACCACTTCCCAATAAATTGCTTTTTCTTTACAGAGTCTGAATGATATAATTCCCAACCTTCATTTGCCTCCTTATCTGTAATAGAAAGCCATATGGGACCTAACAATAGCAAATCTTTTCCTACCACCTGCTGCATTCCAGACGCTATTAAGCACTTTATATACCTTGACTCAGTAAATCCTCTCAAACCCTGTGAGTTAATTCCCATTAGTATCTTCACTTTACATTGAGAAAAGTAATTCACCAAAATGAAAATAATTTTCCCAAGGTTATATTGAGCAAATGCTGGAACTGGGAATTTAATTCCAGCAGTGTAGCTTTGAAGTTCCTTCACTTAACCATAATACTGCTGGACCTCTGATAAAACATTTGAACCGCCTCAATTTCATAACACTAGAAAATCCAAGGTCATGAAGACTTTAACTGAAAAGAAAGTCAATGAGCATAGAGAAAACACTTTGATAATCTGACTTGTTACGTTAATTTATAGGCCTCAGTCCCAAGACAGGGACTAAAATTTGGAAAAGACAAGAAATATAAACACTTCCTGTAGAAAAAGATGGCTAGTTGTGATCTTCTGCAATATCTTGTACTCTGGCTTGATTCCTCCAGGAATTTGTTGGACACTGTACCCTCTAAACCAGGGGCCTCCTGACTCATTCTGCGGTTGAGTAGAATCCTGGTAAGCATTATAGTAGCAAGTCTTGGAAGCACTGGGGCAAGAAGATCTCAACTGATAAAAGGTAGTTTTCCAAGGAATCAGGAGAAATGAAGATCAGCAGGGCCTCTGAGAAAAACTATGGAAATGATCCATTAAGGAGGTTTTGTCAATGACATTTAAGTCAAATCAGAGCTTAAAAAAAAAAAAAAACACTACCACCATCAACAACAAAATCAAAAAATACAAAATGTAAGAGGGGTGCGTTTGATGTAAATAATACTCACAGAAGCTATCACTATGAGCACAGCACACATCTACTGATGTTAGCTTTTTCTCTTGAATCAGAGGAGGGACTTATATTCATAAGTAGCCATCTCATTTATTATTTGGCTTTTTATTTTAAACCTTAGAATATTCTCTAACATCAAGAGCTATCTTGATGTATACTAACTGAAATACTCTCAAGAAAAAATACTATCATCAGCTCCCTCTCAAGGCAGAAACTAGAAGTTAAAAACAGTTAAAATATATCTTAAGGCTTATGTCCAATATCAGAAATAAAAAAATGTTTTTTTTTTTTTTTTTTTTTTTTTGACAGGCAGAGTGGACAGTGAGAGAGAGACAGAGGGAAAGGTCTTACTTTACCATTGGTTCACCCTCCAATGGCTGCCGCGGCTGGCGCGCTGCAGCCGGCGCACCGCACTGATCCAATGGCAGGAGCCAGGTACTTATCCTGGTCTCCCATGGGGTGCAGGGCCCAAGGACTTGGGCCATCCTCCACTGCACTCCGGGACACAGCAGAGAGCTGGCCTGGAAGAGGGGCAACCGGGACAGAATCCGGCGCCCCGACCGGGACTAGAACCCGGTGTGCCGGCGCCGCGAGGTGGAGGATTAGCCTAGTGAGCCGTGGCGCCGGCAATAATGGGGTTTTAAGTTTTCCCATTTCTGTGTCATTCCTAGGAATTTATGAGATATTTTATTATTATAACAACATGATGACATTTATCTTTTCTTAGAAAATTAAAAATAAATGAATTTTTTACAAAATCATTTATTTATTTGAAAGTCAAAATTACAGAAAGGAAGAGACAGAGAGTAGAGAAATAGAGAGGAAGAGAGAAAGGGAGCTCTTCCACTCGCTGTTCATTCCCCAGATGACCACAGCTGCCAGAGCTGGGTCAGGTCCAAGCCACAAGCCAAGGAATTCTTCCACATTTGCCAAGTGGAGACATGGATGACAGGTCTCCAAGGTCCCCAAATACTTGGGTAATCTTTCACTGCTTTTCCCAAGCCACTAGCAGGGAGCTGAATTGGAAGTGGAGCAGATGGGGCATGAACCCGTGCCCATAAGAAATGCTTTTGTTGTAGGTGGTGGCTTTACTTGCGCTACAACTCTAACTCCATTTATTTTTAGAGATTCAGTTATTTATTCAAAAGGCAGAGTTACAGAAAGAGAGGAGAGAGAGAGAGAGAGATAAAGAGAGAGACCTTCCATCCTCTGCTTCACTTCTCAAACAGCTGCAATGGTGCAATGGTCAGGGCTGGGCCAGGCCAAAGCCAGGAGACAGGAACTTCATCTGGCTCTTGCTCATTGTAGATCATTTGTCTTTCTCATATAAATGTCATCCTTTGTTACTAAATATAAAATAGCTTACTAATATTTCAAGTGAGATGGCATTGGTACCTACCTCCTTGATGGGATTGAATTTTAAATTTATTTTAAATATTTGTTTATTTATTTGAAAGTTGGAGTTACAGAGAAAGAAATCTTCCATTTGCTGGTTCACTCCCAACATGGTCTCAATGGCCAGAGCTGGGCCAATCTAAAGTTAGGATCCAGGACCTTCCTTCATGTCACTAACACAGGTGCAGGAACACTACTACTATGGCCATCTTCTGCTGCTTTCTCATGCACATTAGCAGGGAACTGGATCAGAAGTGGAGCAGCCAGGATTTGAATCAGGACCCATATGTGATGCCAGCACTTCAAGCTGCAGCTTTACCTACTATGCTACAGCCACGGCCCCTAAATTATATTTCTTGATATTTTGTTGTAGGTACACACATCTGTGTTCATGAGTGATACTAATGTCTGCCTTTCTTTTCCTGCAATAATTATATCAGGTTTTGATATGAAAGTAGTGCTGGCTTAGGATGGAATTGTCACTCCCCCTCTTCATGGAGGAACGACACTAAACCCTGCGCTGTTCTTTTGTCTGCTCGGCCCTCCCCGGGTTTGCTGCTGGTTCTTCCCGGGTTGGCTACCGTCCCTTCCACGGAGGTTCCCCCTGCCACATTCACATTCCCCACTTCCGCGGGGGAGCGGCACACCACCGGCCGGCTCTCTCGGGGGCTGCACAGGTGTTCCTCAGGTGTTCCTCGTGCATGTTGTCTCTCTCCTCCTTTATAGTCCTGTTTCACCAATCCCAACTCTGCTACCCACACACCAAGCACGCTGCTCTCCTCCAATCAGGAGCAGGTCCTACAGTTTATTGGTTGAACTGGAGGCAGCTGTGTAGAAGCTGTTTCCTCCTCTCCCAGAACCATATTGTGGGAGAGCAGATGCATAGAATAAGTCTTAATTCGAGTAACAGTCTAGTCTGAGTTGCTCCCCACATGGAATATGTCATTTTCTATTTTCTGGAAGAAATTGTAGGGAATTTTTTTTATTCTCAGTCATTTGGTAGAATTCACAAATGAAATCAGCTGGGCTTTTGGAAGGTTATCAATTCAATTTTGTATCTGTGTGTATCTGTATCTATCATTAGTCTATCTTCAGAGTATTTATTTGACTATGTGAGAGTTTTGGTATTTGGACTCTTTAAAAAAATTCACCAATTTTTATACATTATCAAATTTAAAGGCATATGCTTGTTCCTATTATTTCTTTTTTTTTCCATGGGATTATAAGTTGTTGAGTTGCCGAGGACAAGGACAAGGAAAGGGCATAGGAGGGGGTTCTGTGCTCACCCTCATAGAACCGAATAGCACACAAAACACCGAGGGGCCTACTTGCTGAAATCAAGGGAGGAACTCACCGAGTCCGACACGCTGTCTCTCTCTCAGTCACGTTGGCATGCCAGATGTTGCTGTGGATTCGTTCTGAGAGGAGTGTGGTAGGGCAAGAGGCGTGAAATCACCACACAGACCCTGGGAGTCAGGTGAAAGTGGGCCAGAGGCGAGCAGCCCGCAGACTCGTTTATTTCAGTTGGTACAGCAGCTTAAATAGCCAATCCAGTCAAGGGGCAGTTTATGCCCTAACCAATCACAACCTGTTGCCAGGCAGTATCCGAAGTCATCCAACCACAGCCTGTTGCCAGGCAGGCTTCGTTTGCCATGCGGTTTCCAAAGCCATCCAATCATAGCCTGTTGCCAGGCAGGCTCCGTTGCCAGGTGGGTTTGAAGCCATTCCTGAGTAACTGACGCTCACTTGCCAGCAGCCATCTTGGCATGGCCTTCTCATTCCACCACAATAAGTCATGAAATCAGAATTAATAATATTAGTGATTTTTCTCTCACTCTCATTTTTTAGTTAGGCTGGCTACAGGATTATTGAGTATTTTGTTGTTTAACAAGTCAGCTGTTGACTTTTATCTATTTCCTTTTTTCTCTTTCACTGATTTTTATCCTAGTTTTGTAATTTCTGTACTTTGCTTGTTGTAGGTTTCAATTCCTTTTGTCTATATAATTTCCTTGGGTGCAAGCTTAGAGATTTCATTGCATGTCATTCGTTTCTACCTTTTTACATTTAGTGCTATAATTTTTCCTCTAAGATCTACTTGTGCAACATCCCATACACCTGATGCACTTTCATTTAGGTCAAGCTGTCTTTTGATAGCTGTAAGATTTTTTGATTTGTTGCATGTAGTATGTGTATGTGAGATTGTATTCATCTCCAAATATTTGTGAATTTCTCAGCTATCCCTCTGTTATTGGTTATATAAATCCATTAAATTCTGAAGACATATTTTGAGTAGTTTCTATTATTTTGTTAAATATTCATTCATTTACCTTTTAAAGAGAAATCCTCCATCCTCTGTTTCATTCCCTAAATGTCCACAACAACCAGGGCTTGAACTCTGCCAGTCCAAAACCTTGAACTTGGAACTCCATTTGGGACTCCCACTTGGGGCCATCATCTGCTGCCTCCTCTGATGCATTAGCAAAAATCTAGACCAGAAACAGAATGGCCAAACCAACACCCCAAAGTGGAAGCTGGCATGGCAAGTGATGGCTTCACCTGCTGCCCCATAATGCAGGCCTCACTCTCTTATGCATTTGGCAAGGTATATTTATGGCCAACAGCCCAGTCTACCTTGGTGAATGCTCAAATTAGGCTTGAAAATGATGTATATTCTGCTATTAGTGAATGTTATTCTTAAAAGAAATTTCAACTGGGTTATCTTGACTGATAATATTGTCCATATCAACTATAGCTTTACTGATTATCAGCTGCTGAAAAGGGGTACTAATCTACAGTCGTGCATTTATCTGTTTTAAAAAAGTTTTGTAGGTTGTTCTCTCAGGTATTTGAGTCTCCATTTTTCAATGATCATAGGTAAAGAGCTGTTATGTTTTCCTCGAGAACTGAGTTCTTTGTTCTTAATACCTTTCTGTGTTGTGCAAAAAAGGGGTAGGGAATCTTTTATGGATAATTTAGAGTTGGGTCTCTTAAAAAAATGCTTCTTTGTGTTTTTTTTTTTTTTATCTGTCTGTGCACTACCAATCCTCTCCTTGTGTTCTTTATGACACTTGTGTCTCTCATTCTAATTTTTCATATCCCATTATTACCAAATACAGTCTCTGCTGTTTATGTTGAGCCAACCCTATGTATTATGTCAATTCAGTATTAGAAAGATTAAACAACTTAGTATCAATTCTTTTTCTGTGTGCTTCCTTTTTTATAAAGATCTAATTTTCTTCTTTTTATTTAATTTTTTTTTTTAAATTTAGTTGACAGAGTTATAGACAGTGAGAGAGAGACAGAGAGAAAGATCTTCCTTCCATTGGTTCACCCTCCAAATGGCCGCTACAGCGGGTGTTGTGTTGCAGAGAGCTGGAGTGGAAGAGGAGCAACCGGGACTAGAAGCCAGAGCCCATATAGGATGCTGGTGCTGCAGGCGGAAGATTAACCAAATGAGCCATGGTGCAGGCCCCATAAAGATCTAATTTTCAGATTGGCATAATTTTCCTTTTCTTATATGAACTTCCAGAATTTCTTTCAAGGCAAATGGTGCTGGCAATTGATTCATTGCTTTGGTTTTATTCTTGTGTGTTGAGGGGAGAGGGGAACAGGTAGAGTCTTTTTACTTTGAGATGAATTTTATTTGACACACAATTCTAAATTGCCAACTTTTTTCTTGAAAGATTTTAAGTATTTCACTCTCTGTCCTTTGGCATGCATGGTTTACATGTAAGAACCAGTGTGATCCTCACTCTTGTTCCTCTTTGCTTTGGCTTCTTGTTTGAAAATCATACAACTAGGAGTTGTTTTTTTTTTTTTTTCTATTTATCTTACTAGATTTTAGTTTAAAAAATATAAAGCTATAAAAGGAAGACAATATGACTAGAAACATCTGGACAATGTCAATGCAATTTCTGTAGTGAATTTGTGATTTTTTTTTCAACTCAATAATTTTGCTGTTATTGATGAGCTCTGTAAAGGGCAAACATGCCTTCATGACCTTTTGTTTTATAAGGTTAGCAAAAATACATAATGATATTCCTTGATAAAAATTTAGTTGACACATTTTGGGTACAGAAACAAAATTTAAGCTAAACTCAACATCTTGCCAATGAATTAGAACAGACAACAGGAATGGTTGATTTCCTCACATTTAAGTTATTAATAGTCTGGCCATGTATCTTACAATACTACATAAAACTGCAAGTGAGGAATACTTTCTTCAAGAGAAGTGCTTTTTTTTTTTTCTCTTTTATGTTATCTGTACCATGTCTAAATATGTACTGGATATATAAAGTATATATGGTTCTGAAACTAATGAAAGTCAGCAGATTATCTCAGTGTGAATTATGCTCAGAGTGGCTTATGCTGATATATTTTTCTGTCTTTTCCTTGACAATCTCTGTCCCTTGCCAGACAAGAATTTTCTGGGCTAGATATCTTACAAGTACATTAAAAAAAAAGATTAAGCTAAGAATTGCACAAATGTAAAAATACTCCTAAATATGTTGAAAATAAATATATTAAAATAAATTTATTTAATTCTAAAATAAATTGAATTATTGAATAATTTCCCCTCATTTGCAATTCAACTATGAACTGATTTTGTTTTATTTTAGAATTTCTTCAAATATATCAAAGTTGTCAAAATCATACCAACACATTTTTAAAGCAGAATTTGCTTTGTTGTACTTTAATTCTTAGAAGTGGTTGTTTAAAAATGAACCAGATAAGAACCTAAGCCTGATTGTACACAGTCACTTACTTTGCTCTTAGCCTACTTATGTATTTCTCTAGATGAGAGTAATTTTTGCACTGATGATTTATGACTTATTTATTTATTTATTTATTTTATTTTATTTTACAGAGTTAGACAGTCAGAGAGAGAGAGAGAGAGACAGAGAGAAAGGTCTTCCTTCCGTTGGTTCACCCCCGAAATGGCCGCTGAGGCTGGCGCTGCACCAGTCTGAAGCCAGGAGTCAGGTGCTTCTTCCTGGTCTCCCATGAGGGTGCAGGAGCCCAAGCACTTGGGCCATCCTCCACTGCCCTCCCTGGCTACAGCAGAGAGCTGGACTGGAAGAGGAGCAACTGGGACTAGAACCTGGCGGCCATATGGGATGCCGGCACTGCAGGCGGAGGATTAGCCAAGTGAGCCACGGCGCGGGCCCCCTATGACTGCTTTTTTAAAAGTCTAATATTTTAGAATCAACATTCTTCAAAATATGACATGGAGAAGCCAGGCATTATAAAATAGAACAAAATTAAACAAAATATGTAATATAATATAATCAATAAACCTGTATAAACTATGTTCGATGAATTTTCTCATTATGAAATGGTGATAAAGTATAAAAGAACTTTGTTTTTATAATTTAGGATATAGGTCTGTTTGTCTTAATAATGAAAATGTTAGATTGAATAGCTGATATTTGGAGCACACAATGGAAACAGAAGCTCTGATCCAGCAAATGAAATTATTCTAATGAGGTCTTTGTTATCAGAGCAACAGCATGTTTATTTCTCCCTGATATTATTTAGTTAGTAACAATGGTCAGGATAGCATAGTTTGTCGTGAAACACATTGTACTGACTCCTTAGCACACTGCGTCTTTTAATCCAGAGAGTAAGAGGGCAGATAATAATCCTTTATTTCTTTGTCCCAAAGGGGGAACCAAGCTGTTACGCTCAGAGCAGAGACTCCAACATTAGGAATTTGACTCAGAGTGCTATGTTATGTTATTTCTCTATTAAGACAATTCTGAGACAAATGGTCTAAATATCAGTGGAATGAACTGTGAGATTCTACCTCCCATTCATTATAAAACAGGGATCTCACATATTATTCAATGTGTCCTATTTTGATAAGAAATCTTGAAAATTAAAATAGAAAATAATTTTGTCTCAGTGGGGAAAAATATTCATAACCCAGAGAGTGTCTGATACCTAGTTAATTTTCCCAGTGTTCTGTATCCCCTAAATTTCTAGTATATGGGTACACAGTTGTGAATTAGACCCAAGGCTGCTCCTCTCAGAATGCTTGTATTTCTAAATAGATCATAAATAAATTACAAGAAATAGGCTATAATATATATTACTTAGTGAAATCCTGATTTTCTACAGAAATTTCAATAATAACTTTAGTGAATATAAATATATGATTATGTAATCTGGCAACAATGAGAACAGCTCAGAGATTTTGTATCATTCATGAGAACATAGTGCTATTTTCCAATATTCTTTTGTTGAGCAGACATGATACAAGTCCATCAATTTTTGCACATAATCTCTTAACTTTCATTTGGAAAATAAGGGAAGCTACTCAAACAATGCTATTCTGTTTGTTCTGTTGCCTTGGTAACACTTTGCTTTCTTATATTCCTATCATTCCAGATAGGGGTCCATTATAACCCCCAGTAAAGACTCAAGGATTATATTTCGCAGTGACTGACTGAAATTTTGCCAAATTGGAGAACTATCACTTGTAGGAGAAATCTGTCTCTATAGAGCAACACAGGACTTAGTGTTGATATGTACTTTACAGAGACACTTTAATAGAATCACTTCACATCTATTGAGCATCTGCTAGGTGAGCATTCTGAACACATGGGTAAGATACTACATATACAGAAATATACATAACTCATTCCCTCCAAGGACTTGTGATCTAGCAGGAGACTCAGAAGAAAATAACAATCAAACGACAATATTTCTCTGTCAGGAAAATAATAAGTATTCTAGAATGTTATTGCAATAGGTCCCAATGACAGGAGATGGTTCATTCACATCTCTAGTATGCAATCTATTCACCAAGGTGCTATCTATGTATACAGTGTGGTAGAAAAATCCAAATTCCAAAAGTGCTGTGGAAGAGAACACATCAGAAACAATTTATCCATGAGGAAAAGGGATTGGCAGAAATTCAAAAATGCCATTCATCCTCTTCCAGCAGCTGCGCTGTATGATCACACAGACCAATTTGAATAGAAATTTTGGCTGGAATGTTCTCAGAGTTCTTCTGGCAGCGACTGTGTGGCTACAGCTACTGGGCAATTTATATCTGTCCATGTGATGGTGAACAGCACAGCGTTGACACCTCCCCCGATAACCATTGGTTTGAAGCAACTTTTCCTCTGCCTCTAAATTACTGTTAATTAAATATCTGTACTCATTGTGTGGACCAAACTACATTCCCTTGTGATTTTGTAGTACACAACTCATCTTCCTCATCGAAGTGTGCACATCTGCATATTTTCTATGTATACAATAATAATGAGCATGCTTTCTTGAATATGTAAGTCAATCAACATAAATTTCTAAAAGAAAGTAGACATGGTGTTTGTGTGTAGGTTATAGCATTTTGACATCTGAAGGGGAAGTCTTCAATGAAATATTCTGTTTTTGTGTTTGTTTCGAATGGGTCATTTTCTACCAAATTATATTCTTGGGTTTAATTCTTGAGTGGTGAAAGCAAATTACAAGAGAATGAGAGCAGTATTGATAAAAATTACTTAAAAAGTGTATAGACTGTGGCATACCACTACTTATTTTGGAAGGGAATGGTTTCTGCCACAGGAATAAATTTTTGAGATGACTTTCAAGTAATCTATTTTTGTGAGACAGATTTTTGATCCAGTGGTTAATATGCTAGTTATGGTGCCCATGACTCACATCACAGTGTCTGGGTTCAATTCCCTGCTATAGCTCAAAACTCTAGTTTCCTGCTAAAGCAGATCCTAAGAGACAAGCTGTGATGGCTCAGTAA
Source organism: Oryctolagus cuniculus (assembly GCF_051225735.1). NCBI lineage: Eukaryota > Metazoa > Chordata > Mammalia > Lagomorpha > Leporidae > Oryctolagus > Oryctolagus cuniculus. The sequence goes on from NC_142872.1 coordinate 75,149,139, forward strand.
TTGTGTTCCTGCCACGCATGTGGGAGACATGAATTGAGTTCCCTGCTGCTACCTTTGGACTGCAGCTATCGCAGGTGTCTGGGGACTGGACTGGCCGAAAGGGGCACTTTCTGTATTATGTCTGTGTTTCTAGTTGTCTCTAATAGATATTTTTTTAAAAAACTTTATAGAAATAAAATCATCTATTATTATCAACAAATCTTCGGAAGAAAAAATATGTGAATTTTTATTTTCAGTTTTAGCATTAGAAAAATCTGCAGCCTACATTTTTTTTATTTTCACGTGGACTGGCAAATTAGGAAACCACTTGGAGTGGATAGTACAACCATTTGAGGATAAAGGGATCCACATGCGTTTTCTTGGTACTGGGAACTTTGTGGTAGAGAAAACATCTGTGCACTCTGTTTTCTGCATGTGACAATTCCCTCAGTGTCGTTTGTACAATGAAATTGTCCTGATTGGAATCAATACTAAGCCCAAATTTGTAATAACAGTTTGATTTGGGGATGACAAATCCTCTTAATTTGTCCACTTTTTTCTTTGGCGCTTAAAAAATGAGAATGACCATGCCAATGGCTTTTAGCAAACAAGTCACAAGAGAGGAAGGCTTGGCACTAGTGCCCTGACAACTCTGTGGAAATCACAGAACTGCGACCCCCTGGAGCAAGCAGAACAATGGCCTCTCATAGCCTCGAAAAGACTTTGCTTATTTATTAGTGGCATAAAATGAGGGGTGAAAAATCCATGCCCACCTTCTGATTATGGAAAATAGAATGAAGAATTTTCTCTGATACCATCCTTAGAGGGTGGCTCCCCATTCCTGAGCCAGGATCATCACCAGATGTCTCCATGGGCACCAACTCCTTCTTGGCCATTGTTCTGGAGCCTTGTCTTCCAAACTTTCGTGTATTTCAAGGCCCTCCATTGTCTTTCACAAGAGGAACACCAGGCCTCTCTTAATTACAATACATGTATATCATAAAAGAAAAAATTTAAAAAAAAAACAGCTGAGGATTTTGGAGCTTGGTGTTCTTCAGATCAATAAGATTTTTAAAAAAGAAAAATTAAAATAGTATATTTACGTTTTCTTAAACCAATTAACAATACTAGATATAATATTTCATAATTTGTATACTAAAGATTTATTTGTATATGAATTTGGAATGGAGAGAAAGAGAGAGAGTGAGGGAGACATCAATCTTGCATCTGCTGGTTCACCACCCCAAATGCCTACAATAGCCAGGACTGGGCCAGACCAAAGCCATGATGCAGGAACTCCATGGTTCCTGCCACATACTAGCAAGGTCCCAAAATTGTTTTCCTATGTTCATTATCAGGTGGCTGGATTGAAAGCAGAGCAGCTGAGACTTGAACTTACACTCCTGTACGGAGTGCTGATGTTGAAAGTGGCTTATTCTGGGGGTTGGCACTGTAGCACAGCGGGTTAACTCCCTGGCCTGAAGTGCCAGCATGCCATATGGGCACTGGTTTGAGACAGGCTGCTCCACTACCAATCCAGCTCTCTGCTATGGCCTGGGAAAGCAGTGGAGGATGGCCCAAGTGCTTGGACCCCTGCACCTGCGTGGGAGACCTGGAGGAAGTTCCTGACTCCTGGCTTCAGATTGGCACAGCTCAGGCCATTGCAGCCAGTTGGGGAGTGAACCAGTGGATGGAAGCCTTCTCTCTCTCTCTCTGCCTCTCCTCTCTGTGTGTAACTCTGACTTTCAAATAAACAAATAAATCTTTTTTTTTTTAAAGAAAGTGTTTTGTTCTGCTACACAGGCCTCAATTTTGTCCTACCTAAATAAATATACTTTGTAAATTTATCTAAGTTTAGGTAGCATTCAAATTCTATTTAGTATTACAAATGAATTGACATTTTTGTGTGTATCTTATTGTAATAAATGGGCCAGAAAATAGGATATTTTAGCATTTTCTGTAAAAGACAAATCTATGTTTATGTACTTTTATATCAATATAAGAATAATTGCTTGTGAAAGGACACAGAAACCATTTTAATATTGGATATTTCAGACTGAAGAATGGAAAAGAGGCATAAAGGAAACTAAATTTTCCTTTTCTTATACATGTTCTAATTAGCTACTATGAATCAAACAAAACCTAACAAAATTAACCGCAAAACAATATATGGCATATTACATTGTGAATAATTTTATTATTTTCTATTTTTGTTTACATTGACAATTTAGAAGCCACAATTAAATGCAAGGTAGGTTATGAAACAATCAAAAATAAGGACAGAATATCAATATAAGCATAACAATTAATCATCATATTCTATTATTTAAATGGGGTTATGATTTTTTTCTTGCTTGAATATATTATCCATAATTTGGCCTATCCTAGGGGTTAGTTTGGTTTGGGATATTTTTAAATATTATTAAAACTGATATGTAAATTGATAATGACAGTGATTAGTAGGATTTGTAACAAAGGTAATAATTTATAGCTTAATTTTAAAAGCAGAGTATTACCAATCTAGACTAACTATTGATCATCCTCCTACAAGACAGATGATAAACAGTTTATCTTCTGAGACGCAAGCCTGATAGTATTAAAACATACTAGAAAATTTTAGGAAATTATAAATGTATTAATTATTATTATCATTTTTACCCAAGCAACGATTCATATGTTATTTGACCATGGGGAATAAGAATCAATGCAAAAAAATTTATATATAATATTCAAATTATTTGCAAACTTGAATTTGTGATCAGTGTCAAGTACAATAGGCTTATCTATGATAAAACTGTTTTGGTGGATCCATTGATTAACATTAGTGGTAAATTCAAGGTTGTTTTTCATAAAACTTGGAGATCTGGGTGTGTCTTAACTCCTTACAACCATGGGCTCCTGTGCTGACCCATGGCTGGAGCATCGCGTAGGCACTGATAGCTTTGGTTGGGCTGGTAAATTGGCGAGACCAAGGTTTTCCTTTCTTTTTTAACATCTAGTATGTTCAAAGCTGTCAAGGAACAAAAATGTATTTAAATGACTTCCTTAGATATTATTGATTTCTTTTAATTTTCATTCATCCTTTAGCATTTATTATTATGTGTTCTATTTTTAGCTGTTTGTATTACATATCATTTTGTTTCTCAATTGATTTTCAAGTTTGGAATTAATTTTCTTTTAATTTCTTTAAATATTTATTTACTTATTTGAAAGAGAGTTAGAAAAAGGAGTGAGAGAGAGGAAGAAAGAGAGACAGAGAGACAGAGATTCTTCCATACATGGATTTACCCACAAAATGGCCACACTGACCAGGGCTGGGCCAGGCCAAAGCCAGGAGACAGGAACTCCATCTAGATATTTGAACTTGGGTGCAGGCCTGAAGCACTTGGATCATCTTCAGCTGAATACCTAGGTGTGTTGCCAGGGAGGTTGACTGGAAGTGGAGCAGATGAGACAAACTCATGCCCACATGGTATGTGAGCATTTAAGGAGGCAGCTTAACCTGCTATACCACAGCGCCAGCTCCTCAGATATGGAATTCTTGTCTTTCCAAATAAGATAGTACATTGCTTATAGAAAGATACATGTCCCTTATTGTGTCAGTAATCACATGACAGGTTTTATTAAGAACCATGAGAAAGGAAAATACATAATTTCAAATAATTTCTCCCCTATTGAGAGTAATGATGTACTTGAGACAGTACCAGTAACCTACCAAATCTGTCTTAAATTACTTACAAAAATGCATTTCAGATTTATCTGAAGTAGCCTATATCAGGTCAGAAGATTGAACAGACTTTTTTTCTTTGTATGTGAAATTTACAAATCTTTCTTTTAATAATTAGGAAACTTTGTACATATGTGAATGGTGATACTTGAATTTTGAATTAGAAAATAAATCTAACATCAGAGAGTTGTTTTAAAAAGCAAAGTTACTAAAATTACATCACAAAAGTTGATCAAAAATGAAATTTATTGAATGATTTTAGAGAATACTACCTGTATTCATCCCCAAATGTTTGCCAGAGTGGCATCTGGCGAGCCATCATTGAATGGCTTGTTTGGTCAGATATTGGTCAAAACACCAGATGGGCTCCTGTTAGTATTTAAATGAAGTGGAAAACTTTTTTATTGAGTTTTGGGAGAAATTGAAGAATAAATGAAGAAAGTATATATTATTTAAAGTTCATTAGTATTGATCATTAATGCAATGAATGTGCTAACACCAAGACAACTTGAACTTGTTGTTTAAGTCTATGATGCAACTTAGCCCAAGGATATATTCATTTCAGTGAAGAATAACCTCATAACATCATGATATGGATGTCTACATATTTGAATTCTACTAATTCAAGTATGACTGGTATATAATATAACTCATTTCATATTGCTAATAAAAATCACTTGTAGAGAGAGTCTACTAAACTCATATTAACTTATGATGGGAGTAGTATCAATGAGGTGATAATCTTATTTTCAATCACTGGGAATATGGCCCAAAAGGATAGACATTTTATGTCTATTCAATGTCAGAATCAATTTTTTTTTTGACAAGCAGAGTTAGACAGTGAGAAAGAGAGAGAGAGAGACAGAGAGAAAGGTCTTCCTTTTCCGTTGGTTCATCCCCAAAATGACCACTATGGCCGGCACACTGCGCCGATCTGAAGCCAGGAGCCAGGTGCTTCCTCCTAGTCTCCCATGCGGGTGCAGGGCCCAAGGACCTGGGCCATCCTCCACTGCACTCCCGGGCCACAGCAGAGAGCTGGCCTGGAAGAGAGGCAACCAGGACAGAATCCGGCACCCCAGCCGGGACTAGGACCCGGTGTGCTGGCACCGCAGGCGGAGGATTAGCCAAGTGAGCCATGGCGCTGGCCCAGAATCAATTTTAAAAATACTATTTCCTGATGTTTGAAATAAAATCTAGTTACCAATTTGTACTTCTATTCAACATTGTCATAATAGGTGGTGTCTATGGGATAATATTTAATAGATAAAATAGAATTAATGGAAAAAATTGAGTGGACACCTTGCAAAGCCAAATTATTAATTAATTACAAGACTTGGAATAGAGTTAGGTTATTCAAAAGCTCTTGTATCAAGTGCTCCTGCATGTTGTACCAAAGCAACATTTTCAGGCTTAATAGAAATATACCCAACCTAATAGCTCTAAAAATTCTGAGACTGAGAAAGGCCACCCCTCTGCTACTGGAAGCCAGGAGTTCAGAAGGATGGAGAGGTTGCTAGGCCTGTAGTTTTGGTCTCCTGCGCTGCTGCTAAAAGAAGAGCAGTGGGTGTGAACATGGCAGCAAAAGGCAGGGGATAGACTCATTCTGGATGCACAAAAGAGAGAATATCAGCTCAGTTTTGGAGCACTGATTCCTTTTGCTAATGTTGTTATCCTTTACTTATGCTCTACGAACAAAATCAAATAAATCCAAAGCTCCAAATCATGGTCAAGCTTCAAGAGGAGTTTCATATGTATTCAAAACTGTTGAAACGTTATTGTGCATGAGCTAAAATGATGTGAAATTGGGGAATGTTACTGTTCTCATTTTTTCTACAATATTTAGAAGTTGACTCCTAATATGAAAAGCATTTTGTTAAATTAAAGCAGTGATTTCTGTTGACTAAGGCTGACATTATACTTACCAACAGTCCCCATGGAGTGTACAGAACTAAGGATGGTTATAGAACTGTACAGAATTGAAGGCCTGGAAGAATGCTTAGCACTGTGTGTTGTACTCTGGTTTCAAATACATATTTATGGAAAGATACTTAAAATTTTACAGAGAATAGGATTCATTCATAGTCAACTGTATTGGAGTCCAATATATGTGAATATTCATTTTTGTGTGGCTGCTATGTATTTAAATTAATTTACTACCCATCAGTACCTGTGTTATGTATTTTTTTTTTTTAGAAAAAGAAAGCTAGACAGACAGAGAAGCAGGTAGACACAGACATCCACTTATTCTTTTCATGAATATCTGTGATACCTGTGATAGTCAGGATTTGACCAGGCTGAATCTTAGAGGTATGAACTTACTCCAGGCCTCCTAGATTGTTGGCAGGAAGCAAACTATTTAAGCCATCACCTGCTGCCTACCAGGGCATGCATTAACAGTAATCTGGACTTAGGAGCAGAGCCAGGACTAGAACTCAAGCACTCAGGTATGTGATTGTGGGCATCCCAAGCAATGTCTTAACTGATAGGCTGAACTGAACAACCATCCCATGTGTTATATATTCTAAGATGAATAAGGACAGTGATTTGTTTTGGAGGCATAAGAATTTACAAAGTACTTGACAATCATGATTACATTATAGCTATGCTTTTATATCAGTAGCAGAGATGACAGTGATGGTTTCTTTTAAACACATGTTATTATGTTTAGAATATTACTGTCTGTGGATAATAGTATGCTTTTAACCCCAAGTACTTACTATTTGGGGTTAAACACAGGACACAGAGAGTAATACAAAGATCAGCTACCATGAGACTTCACAGTCAGCAATATGACAGACTAATTACCTAAATAACTCTTGCAATATATCACATTTAAAAAAAATGAAGACAAATATTCTGGTCATGTGCAGAGCTTAGCTTGCAAGAAAATGAGAATAATCATCACAAACAGAAAAATTAATCAGAAGGGTAATAAACAAAGTTTTTTTTTTTAAGATTTATTTATTTGAAAGACAGATTTACAGAGAGACGTAGAGCCAGAGAGAGAGAGAGAGAGAGAGAGAGGTCTTCCATCTGCTGGTTCACTCCCCAAATGACAACAATGGCCAGAACTGAACTGGTCCGAAGCTAGCAGCCAGGAGCTTCCTCCAGGTCTCCCACACAGGTGCAGGGACCCACGAACTTGGGCCATCTGCACTGCTTTCTCAGGCCACAGCAGAGAGCTATATCGGAAGTAGAGCAGCCAGGACTCGAACCGGCATCCATATGGGATGCCGGCAACAGGCTGCAGCTTTAACCCGCTGTACCACAGCGCCAGCACCAACACAAAATTTGAGGGCTGCCACGAAGGCATTCATGACCTTGCATGGCCCGACTGGCTGTTTTAATGGTAGTCACAAGGAGAAAAGGAGAAAGAATCCAAGTACTGACCAGGTAAGGAATCTCTATGAGACTCATCCACAAAAACAGAATTCAAAAGATGGTTTTCTCAAGGAAAGGACAAATTATGAACAGAAGAAAGTACCCAAAGAAAAAGATAGATGGGAAACTTTCATGCCTTGCCAGTAGGTGGAAGGAGGAAAACCTCTTTAACAAAGGAGGTCCAGCAATAGGGCAGTTATACTCTATCTTGTAAGGTAGAGTCTGCTCTAGCTCTATAAGAAGACCTGAGCCTGGAATTCACTTACACAAGATCCCATTTGTGATGCTACTTAGGTAGCTGAGAGGAAAAATAAAATGAATCTACCTTAAATTAAAGCTGTAAAAATCCTATAGGTAAAATTACATTGATTATATTAAAATTCCTCAAATTGCATATCACATAAAACATGAAGATATAGGTGACCAGCACTATGGCTTAGCAGGTAAAGCCGCCACCTGCAGCGCCAGTATCTCATATAGGTACTGGTTTGAATTTCGCCTGCTCCACTTCTGATCCAGCTCTCTACTGTGGCCTGGGAAAGCAGTAGAAGTTGACCCAAGTCCTTGCATCCCTGAACACGCGTGGGAGACCATGCAGAGGCTCCTAGATCCTGGCTTTGGTTCGGCACAGCCGTTGCGGCCATCTAGGGAGTGAACCAGAGATGGAAGCCCTCTCTCTCTCCCTCTTTCTCTCTCTCTTTCTTTTTCTCTCCCTCTACCTCTCTGTAACTCTGCCTTTCAAATAAATGAATATTTAAAAAACCAAAAAAAAAAAACAATAAGCAAAAACAAAAACACATGGAGTTACAAACAATAGTGAGGAATTGCAATCCATACATCAAACACCAGAAATAAAGAAAAAAGATTCCATATGAAATATTAGTGGACTTTACATGATAGAAGACAAAACAGACCTTAAGAGCAGAGTTTGTCTACCGATTAAACATAAAAGTTCAATGCACCAGGAGGAAGTAACTGTAAACTTTCCTAAGCATAGTGACATAATTTTAAAATACACACAGCCAAAACTGAAAGAACTGCACGAAGAAACTGACATATCTACAGATGCTTGGTGAGATTTTAGCCCATCTGTATTCAAAACTACTGGTAAGGGTATGGGAGATTTGAATGGCAAAATTAGAATGTAAATCAAAGGGTGTATAGATATTTCTACTATAAAACATTATGTGTTTTCTTCAAAATAGTTTGTTCTGAAAATATAAACAAAAGAAAGCAGTTGTAATGAGAAAAATGAGTTTGAGAGGACAGTTCAAAACTACGTAGCTTTGCAACAGGAGCCAAACAGAGTCATTGAGACTGCAGGGGATTATCTGGTATGAGTGCAAACAGATGCTGCCACAGTGGTTACTAAAATTGTATCAAAACAATAGAGTGAAAATTAGGGCATATTTTCTTTGGAGCATGTTCTGATGGTGCTGAGACAGACAGATGGAAGGGAGGGTGAGTCAGTGTACTTCACTTGGGTGACCATGGAGACTAACAGTGGAGGAAGCCCAGGAGAGACAGATGCGAAAAATACTTCTCAGGGGTTGTCCTGAGTGCTTTCTCCTCATTTTCTTTCCTTCTTTTATTTAAAAATTAATATGTGTATTTGCAAGTCAGAATTACAGAGAAGGAGAGACAAAGAGGAGAGTGAGTTATCTTCCATCTGCTGGTTGATTATCCAGTGGACACTGCAGCCGACACTGGGCCAGTCCAAAGCCAGGAGCTTCATCTGGGTCTCCCACCAGTATGGCAGGGGTGCAAATATTTGGGCTGTCTTCAGTTGCTTTATCAGGCTATTGGCAGGGAGCTGGATCAGAAGTGGAGCAGCCAGATAAGAACTGCATGAATATAGGATGCTGGTGCAACAGGCCGACTTTAACTGGACTTGCCACAGTGCTGGCCCCTTCTCTTGGTTACTTTAAAGGTAGATTTTGCTGTGCTCTTTCTGCTAGGAGATCAGTAGCATTGAAGACTCTCCCATTTCCAAGTAAAGATAATAATTCAGCTGTCATTTTGTTTCACTCCACATAGCATAAATTAGGTAAAACCAACACATTTCTCTTAAATTTATTCCTTTGTTAATAAATTAAGGGAATTTTCAACTTAAAGTAATTTTTAAATGATTTACAATGGATTTGTGGAACATAATGCATTGCAAATCTAGGTGCATTTAGAGACCGTAACTCTGGCCATCTGGGGAAAATATTTTTCTTTCAAATCAAAGCCATAGTATAAGTACTGATATCATATAGATGATATTGTATAACTATACTAAAATTAAATCAACAATCAATAACAAAAGAAAATCAGGAAAACTCTCATACAATTGGAAATTAAGATAAATTGTGTGACTCAAAGAAGAAATCAAAATAGAAACATATATAAATTTGTACAGTATGCAACAAATGAAAGACTAAAATGAATTTCAATATTAAGGTAAGTGTGATAGATAGGGGAAACAAAATAATAGGAATTAAAATGCAAGTTGAACAAAGGTACAATAGAGAGGTTCAGCAAAGCTAAACTGTTAAAAATTAACAGAGCTGACATTAATTAAAACTATGGATAATATTTAATATAAAGACTTCTGCTACCCCTCCTTGTCACACACGTGCATAGGCACTTGTGCACATACACACACACATTCTGCAAGACCAGTTATGAAAACAAATTCTCACAAAGTGGCAAAGCAGAGCTGATGCTATATGAGGGACTTGGTAGGAGATGGCATTACAGCCATGAGGCTGGTCGCTGGCCCTATTTCCTGTTATTTCCTCATTTGGGAGGAGTTAGACAGCTTTGTGGTCCTACTGGGGGTAGTCATTTTCAGCTATAGCTTTCTAAGAGAAACACTTGCTAAAAACAAGAATAAACCTGCAGTAGACAGTACCCCCCAAGGGACACTGCTCAGTCCCAAACAATCTCCAGATCCAAAATTAGTTTAAAATGGTCCTGGAGTGCTGGAGTTCCCAAGTGCAGACTGGAACAAAAGTGAATCCTCTCTGGAGGCAGACAACATCATCCTATACTATATGTTATCTCAAGTACAGTGTTCCACCTACAATAAAAATAAATCACCCATAGGAGTAAAGGGCAAGAAAACAAGCATGAAAATCAGCATACATAATAAATATTCCATAGTAACTGACCAGCAGGGGCTGCAGAAATTGAAATTATTTGAAATCTTAGTATCAATAAATTTGAAAAAGTATATAGAATTGAAAAATTCCTAGACACTATTTCTAGGACTCACTTGAATCAAGCAAGTGTAACCATTTCAAAAATCTGTAGATAATAAAAAAGGAAAATAAGGAATGGCTGTTCATGTGTCCTTTCTTTTTAGAGTGGAATTAAATATTGATGAAAACTGCATAATCTTGCAAAAATACTAAATCACCAGATTGTACACCCTATATGAACAGAACTACTGAACACCTTTTAGGCAGAACTGTTTAATCTGCAAGTGTGTAAGACACTGATGATTTCAGTCTTACATAAAAGTTTCCAGAGAACTGGCCAGCGCCACGGCTCAATAGGCTAATCCTCCACCTTGCGGTGCTGGCACACTGGGTTCTAGTCCCGGTCGGGGTGCCGGATTCTTTCTTGGTTGCCCCTCTTCCAGGCCAGCTCTCTGCTGTGGCCAGGGAGTGCAGTGGAGGATGGCCCAGGTCCTTGGGCCCTGCACCCGCATGGGAGACCAGGAGAAGCACCTGGCTCCTGACTTTGGATCAGCGCGGTGCGCCAACCGCAGCGCGCCACGGTGGTGGCCATTGGAGGGTGAACCAACGGCAAAAAGGAAGACCTTTCTCTCTGTCTCTCTCTCTCTCACTATCCACTCTGCCTGTCAAAAAAAAAAAAAAAAAAAAAAGTTTCCAGAGAACAAAAAAGCATGATGATATTCTAGTCCAGTATATTCATTCCACATGACTACTGTAACTGCTAAGAAAATCAGAAAAGGAATGTGTGAGAGGGAAAATCATGCAGTTTTACTAAACTCATACATGCAAAGGGATTAGATAAAAATTTGCAAGTGGAATATAGTATGAAAAAGAATATAATCATTACCTCATTGGGTTCATTATAGGAAAGAAGCTATGTCTCACATTAGAAAATCTATTAATGAAATTCATCTCCTTAAGAAGAAAAATCACTTTTATTAAATGCAAAAAACATTTATGAAACCAAAAGCTAAATAAAAACAAATATATAAATTAAACATTTCAAAATTTAGTCTGTACATGAAAGAAAATTTACTACACTAGGTAAAGGGTGGCTTTAAAATAACTACCAAAATATATTTAAAGGAAAGACAAAAATACTAAAAATTCCTACAAATTCAGAAATACAACAAAATTTGTAGATGCAATTTTTATTTTTCAATTTAGCACTGATACCTTAGCTACACAAAGATAGTAATAATAGAAAAGTATCAGAAACTAAAAGGTGAAAGGTAGGGGTCTTGCTTCATGATTCTGCACGTGGAAATCCAATTTTCCCAGCACCATTTATTGAATAGACTGTCCTTGCTCCAGGAATTAGTTTTAGATCCTTGATCAAATATAAGTTGGCTGTAGATGTTTGGGTTGATTTCTGGTGTTTCAATTCTGTTCCATTGGTCTATCCATCTGTTTCTGTACCAGTACCATGCTGTTTTGATTACAACTGCCCTGTAGTATGTCCTGAAATCTGGTATTGTGATGCCTCCGGCTTTGTTTTTGTTGTACAAGATTGCTTTAGCTATTCGAGGTCTCTTGTGCCTCCATATAAATTTCAGCACCATTTTTTCCAGATCTGAGAAGAAGATCTTCGGTATCTTGATTGGTATTGCATTGAATCTGTAAATTGCTTTTGGGAGAATGGACATTTTGATGATATTGATTCTTCCAATCCATGAGCATGGAAGATTTTTCCATTTCTTGGTATCCTCTTCTATTTCTTTCTTTAAGGTTTTGTAATTTTCATCGTAGAGATCTTTAACGTCTTTGGTTAAGTTTATTCCAAGGTATCTGATTGTTGAGAAACTAAACAGAAGAATAAAATAGTATCTCTTTGCATGTAATTTTTAAAAATATTTAATTTATTTATTTGAAACACAGAGTTACAAAGAGACAGAGAGGGAGAGACAGAGAGACAGAGAGGTTTTTCATCCTCTGGGCAACCCCCTCAATGGCTGCAAAGGCTGGGCTGGCCCAGGTTGAAGCCAGGAGACCAGAACTTCTTCTCGGTGCTGGGCCTCAAGTACTTGGGCCATCTTCTGCTGCTTTTCCAGGCGCATTAGCAGGGAGCTGGATTGGAAGTTAAGCAGCTTCACTTGCTACACCACAACACTGGTCCCTGCATGTAAGATATTTGTCTACATAAAAAAACATAAGAACCCAACAGTTAGAATCAATAAAGGACTTAACAAAAGTGCCAGATGAGCAGCATCCCTATAAAGCAGCAATAAGCACCATCAAAGAAAAATAGAAATTCTCTAAAATACCTAAATTCTCTGAAACGTTTATGTTAATGAACGAAACAAGGTATATTATATCTACATGTGAAAATATATAAACCAAATCTAATATATTACAGAAAACCATGAGTTGAGACACACATGATATTATCAAAAATGCTACTATGTTCAAGATACCAACTCTACTTAAATTGATTTAAACGTCTAAAGCAAAAGAAAAGAAATATAGAGCCTACAGAGATTTCCGAACTACTACACTTAGATCTACAGTAGAAACATCCTGCATGACCCCTACATGTCACAAAGACAAATACTTTAAACACAGAACATATGGTTCTTTCATCATGCAGGATTCATTTGCCTACCTTTTGAGCACTAATACTTGTGACCCTAAACATCAAGGCTTGTGACCAGCAACATTCAGACCCTTGGACATCTTCCTCCACATATGTTATCATGTAGTCTTACAACAAATGTATTGTTTTCTTAATGCCAAGAACATTTGTTATTATAACTACACAAAACAAGGAGAAAACTTTTAAACAATAAAATGCTTGGGTGAGTGAAAGAAAAATTCAGTAACAGATGGTTCTTCTCAGGTTGATTGATTCAATACTTTTTTACATGAAAAAGTGTTCCATGTTTAATTCCTGGCTTCAGCTAAATAACAATAGGGTGGAAATTAGACTTAGTGGCTTAGATGGTTGGTAAATTGCCCAAGTACCCTGTTCCTGTACCTGGATTCAAGTTCCTTCTTTTCTACCAAAATTCCATGGGAGGACACAGGTGATGGTTCAAGTTGTTGGATCTCTGTTGCCAAAATGGGAGAACTGGACTGAGTTCCTAGATCTGCGCTTAGATCAGAGTGAGTTTTTACAAGAATTTAGGATGTGAACCAGTGGATGGGAGTTAGCCCTTTGTGCCTATCTGCTTTTCTCTCTGGATCTCAAATAATAAGCAAAAATTTAAATAATGGTAGTTTAACAATGAAGAGCTCTAAAGTGCAAATTCTCTTAGAGGAGTAATGAGGAAAGTTAAAAGTCAAGAGAAAACTTAAGAGAGAGAGACTGAATACAGGAATTGAAGCCTCTATTGACTATAGATAAGAAAATATTAAAAACATTCAATTCCAGCTAAATTTGTATATTTTCCCACATTTAAGGCCTATTTATCCTCAGTTTATTACCTGATACATTATGTCCAACTTTCAACACAAGTGCAAGCAATGATATAAATGATATACAAACCCAATTAGCAACTAAAACACAAACTGAAGAGGCAAATCAAGCATTGAAATCAGGAATCAGATAGGAAGCAAATTTTGAATTATCAGATGGGGAATTTAAATATAGCTATGTTTCATATCATAAACTCTAACAGAAAAAGTAGACAAAATAAAAGAACAGATGGTTAATGAAAGCAGAGAGATAGAAACACCAAGAACTGATTAAAAGGAAATGTGAAGAATCAAGAACATTGTAAAAGAAATGAAGGATATTTTATTGCTCTAATCATTAGGCTTCACACATCCAGTGAAAAGATTTGCATAGCCAAAATGCAAAAAAAAAAAAAAAAAAAAAAAAGAAATGAAAGAAAAACGACAAAAGGAAAGTGAGAAAGGAGAGAAGGAAGCAAGGTAGGGAGGAAACATTTGAGATAATGATTGGGGAGAACGATCCAAAATTAATGACAGACACCAAATCACAGAACCAAAATGAAAAGATAACACTAAGCATGCGTGTTGAAATTATCTATTCCTGGAAATATTATACTTAAACTGTAGAAAACAAAAAGCAAAGAGAAAACTTTTGAATAAGCCAAATTAAAATCGCACTTACTTACTGCTTGCTGAATTATTTATTTAGTGGTAGGTTAATCTTGTGATTATCAAGAAAACTGAAAGTATGTCATTATAAAAACTGATAGAAAAATAAGAGAAGAAGGGAGAAGGTGGGTGGGAGTGAGGGAGCCAGGGTATGGTGGGAAGCATCATTTTGCTTGTAAAACTTTATATATGAAATACAAAAAAAAGTTACTGCAGAAATTAAAGAAAAAACAGGAAGGATAGGAGGGTGGCTTGAGGGAGGGAGAAAGGCAGCCAAATATGATTATCTTCTTAGAACTGAATCTGTGAAGTACATGAAATCTGTTCTCTTTATATTAATAAAAAGGAGACGGAGAGAAGAAAAGAGGAGTAGCTGGGATTTGAATGACCACTCTGACTAGGGATGTAAGAATCCCAAGCAGTAGCTTAATCCACTTCACCATGACTCTGGTCCCTCCATGGAGTTCCTGATGATCCCTCTCATATGTTAATGTATTGTCTACCAGAAATCCACTATTCTAAGTATGAACTACTGGGGATGAGGGTTTGATGAAGCAGTTAACCACTTGGAACACCTGCAAGCCATATCAGAGTGCCTGGACTGAGTCCTGGTTTCTCCATTTCCAATGCAGCCTCCCGCTAAGGCACACCGTGGGAGGCAGCAGAGAGTAACTGAAGTGTTTCCATCCCTGCCATTCATGTAGGTGACCCGGGTGGAGTTCCAGGCTCCTGGCTTCAGCCTGGTTCAGTCCTGGCTGTTGCAAGAATTTGGAGAAAGAAGAAATGGATGAAAGATCTTTGTCTTTGTCTTTTGTAATGAAATAAATTTAATGAAACTTTAACTTTTCATTTTGAAATTCACGTAACTTCGGGGAATTTTAGAAATGAGGTTCCTTTACAAAGAAAATTTCACCCTGTTTCCCCCATTACTTATGTAATGAAAGTAAAATATCAATGAGGAAAATTGATATTTGTATACATTATAAGTATTAGGCCATGCTATCACTTCCCATTTAGATTCTGGTAATCAGTGCCTAATTAAGATATGGCCTCATGGTTAAGATTCTGCTACGGACACCTACATCCCATATTAAAGAACTTGGGTTCAAGTCCTAGCTCCACTTCCTTTTCCAGCTTCCTGCTAATGTGATTACTGGGATATGGCAAAGAAGTCTCAAGTAGTTGGGTCCTTGCCACCCCTGCGGAGGATTTGGATTGAGTTCAGTATCTGACTCTGAACTGACCTGTTGCTACATGTTGCAGTATTTGGAGGGTGAAGCAACAGATGGGAGATCTCTGTCTGTCTGCCTGTCTCTTTCTTCCTATGCCTCTCAAAAAAAAAAAAAAAAAAAAGAAGATAAAATAAACTTCTTCTCCAACGACAAATAAAGGAAGATAGGGAACTATTCCCAAAATATTTCTCACTTCATCTCCTTCATGTAATCCTTGTATTGACACACCTAGACATGGAATCCACAAACCTGCTCTCAAATTTCTATAGTTTTGTCCTTTCAAGAGTGTTAGAGTGTTATATAAGTGAAACCATACAGTTTGAGACCTTTTGAAATTACTTTAATTCCCCACCAGCATCATGCTCTTCAGGTCTATTCAAGTTATTGTGTATACAAGTAGTTTATAACTTTTTAAAAAATACATATATTTATTTATTTGTAGACAAATGCTCTACCACTGAGCTATAGCCCCCCAAAATATATTTATTTATTTGAAAGGCAGAGGAACAGAAACAGAGACTATGGCAGCTAGCAAGATCTTCCATTTGCTGATTCTCCCCACATATCCACAACAGCCTGGGCTGGGCTGGGCTAAAGCCAGAAGCCCAAGAACTCTATCCAGATCCCTCACCTGGGTATCAAGCCCAAGTACTTGGGCCACCATCATCTATATCCCAGGTGCATTGGCAGGGAGCTGGATCAGAATTCTAGAGTAGCTGGGACTCCAGTCAGGCACTCCAATGTGGGCCACAGGCATCCCACCTGTTGGCTTATTCTGCTGTGCAGGGATGCCTGACCTTCATTCCTTTGTACTATAATGGGGCTGCCTGATAGTTTACTTAACCTTTCACCTGTTTAGGTAGACTTTGGCTATTACAGGTAAAATTCCTATGTTTCATTGTGTGTAGGTTTTTGTGTGGATGTGAATTGTTATGGTTTTGGGATACAAGCCCAGGAGGACAGTTACAGGGTCATATGATCAATTTCTACTTAGTCTTATAATACAGTACCATAATCTCTTCTACAATATCTGTACCATTTTCAATTCCTTACAGAAGTGTATGAGAGTCCCAATTTGTCTTCTTCGCCAGTATTTAGACTTGACAGTACTTTTTATTCCAGCTGTGCTGACAGTGTCAGACCTCAAGTTGTGGGGATAATCATTATGTTCTTAAAAGTCAGCGATGTTGAATATGCCTTCCCACGGTTATTTATTACTCAGATATCCTCTCCAGTGAAATATCACTTCATTATTGTTTCCATTTTGTAATTCAGTTTTAAAACATTTTACTGTTGTTTTGAGAATTGTTTATAAATTCTAGGCATGATCCCTTTATCAGATTTGTGGCTTGTAAATAATTTTAGCCAGCCAGTAGCCTGATTTTCCATCTTCTTAACAAGAGATTTCATAGATCAAGTATATTAATCCAATCTACTTTTTTTTTTCAAATAATGGATTTTACTTTTGTTACCATATACCAGAAACTTTACGAAGTCCTAGGTCCTAGCATTTTCTCCTGTGTATCATCACAAGATGTTATATTTAAATCTATGATCCATCTAGGCTATTTTTTAAAACTGTTTATTTTTATTTATTTATCTGAGAAACAGAGAGACTTAGAAAGACACACAGAGAGATCTTCAGTTTATT
Organism: Oryctolagus cuniculus; assembly: GCF_051225735.1. Classification (NCBI taxonomy): domain Eukaryota; kingdom Metazoa; phylum Chordata; class Mammalia; order Lagomorpha; family Leporidae; genus Oryctolagus; species Oryctolagus cuniculus. Next base: position 75,166,395 of record NC_142872.1, read on the forward strand.
GGTTTGTTCCTTAAATGCCCATAGTAGCCAGGGCCTGGTCAGGAGACAATTCAATCCAGGCTTCCCATGTGGGTGGCAGGAATCCAACAATATGAGCAAACATCTGCTGTCTTACTGAGTGTGCATTAACAGGAAGACAGGATTGAAAGCTGAGCTGGGACTCCTTAATCCTTTCTAAGAAACAAACTTTTGACTCTGATTTTATCTATGTTTTTTTCAATTTCATTGATTTCTGCTTTATTATTTTTCCTCTAGTTGATTTAGGCCAAAGTTACTTTTTCTAATTTATTGACTTGGAAACTTACATTATTATTTCAGGTCTTTCTCCTTTTTAATATATACAGTTAATGTTGTAATTAAATCTCCAGCCATATCTTACATATTGTTGTGAACATTGTAATTCCTATTTTAGTAAAACCATTTTAATTACTCTAAATATATCTTTGACCTATGAATTGTCTATAACTGTGGATTTTTTTTGTCTTCAGATTTAGTCATGTGCTACAAAACTATACTTTAGCCAATGACAGATCACATCTATGACGGTCTCCACTTTGTGGGGTCACAGCTGTCTTACTGTCACAGTGTGTGAGCACACTGTTCTCACGATGACAAAACTGCTCAATGATGCATGTGTCACAAAGAATCTGTTTTGTTAAATGATTCATCACTGTGGCAAGGATGTTCCAGCTATCTTTCTCTTATTGACGTCTAACTTAATGTCATTATGTTTGAGACAACATGTTGTACAATTCCTGTTACTTTTTCATGTGAATTTTCCAAGCAAGCTGGAGATGGATGTGTGTTCTCTTGTCATTGGAAGAATAATTTCATAAAAATTGAAGTATACTGAATTTTCCCTGCTTGATCTATCAATTCCTGAAATAACAGTGATAAAGTCACCAACACAGATTCATATCTTTATGTATTACATGTATATTTTTCTTTTAGAACTATCAAGTTTTTCCTCAAGAATTTAAACTGTCAGGTACATGTTAAAAATTGTTAGATTGACTTATAAAACTGAGCATTACTCATTGTAAACTTTGCATATGGAAGACATTTGGTTTCTGTGTTTTTTTCTCACATTTATATAGATGCACCAACTTTATTTTTATTAGTATTAGCAAAGTATATATTCTTCTATTTTTTTAAACTATTCAATTCTTCATAATTAATTACTTATTATCTTTTATTGTACTAATACTACTACCTAAATATTACCAACAATTATTCCTATTTATAAAAGTAAACTGATACAACTCACAAAATAAGTAAATTATGACATCACACAATTACTCCACTTAAAAATTTTTATTTATACACTTTATTTGAGAGGCAGAGAGACAAGGAAAGAGAGAGAAATTCCCATTCACTTGTTCACTCCCCAAATGCTCCCAACATCTATGGCAGTGCTAGACTTAACCCAGGAGCCAGGAACTCAATTCAGTTTTTCCATATGGGTGGAAGGCACCTAAGTACTTGAGTGTGCTTCAGTAGGAAACGGGAATCTAAGTGGAGGTGACACTCAAGATGTTCTGATATAGGATGTTGTTGTCCCAGTACCTTCTTAGCTTCTAGGTCAATGGCCTGTCCCAGTCACTAATTTTAAAGTCATTCGGTAGCTCTTTCTCTTGCTCTCTCTCTCTCTCTCTCTGATAGGTTATATTTATATTATTGTGTAAGAGTGCCCAATTGTGCCCAAATTAATAGGATTGGCATTGGGACCGGTGTTGTGATCAGTTTCAGTTCACAAATGATCATAATGATAGGATTAAGAGACAAAGGGATCAGCTGGCACCGAGGCTCACTAAGCTAATCCTCCACCTTGCGGCGCCAGCACACAGGGTTCTAGTCCCGGTTGGGGTGCTGGATTCTGTCCCGGTTGCCCCTCTTCCAGGCCAGCTCTCTGCTGTGGCCAGGGAGTGCATTGGAGGATGGCCCAAGTACTAGGGCCCTACACTCCATGGGAGACCAAGATAAGTACTTGGTTCCTGCCATCGGATCAGCGCGGTGCGCCGGCCACAGGGGCAATTGGAGGGTGAACCAACGGCAAAGGAAGACCTTTCTCTGTCTCTCTCTCACTGTCCACTCTGCCTGTCAAAAAAAAAAAAAAAAGAGTCAAAGGGATCACATAAACAAGATTAGTGTCTGCTGATACTAACTGATAGAATTAAAAAGGAGAGAATGATCCAACATGGGAAGCAGGATACACGGCAGACTCATAGAATGGCAAATGTCCTAAACAGCACTCTGGCCTCAGAATCACTCCTTAAGGCATTCAGACCTGGCTGAAAAGCCCATGAGAGTATTTTAGGCATGGAAAGCCAAGACACTCTGACGAAAAAAAAAAAAAAAAAAAAAAAAAAAAAAAAAAAAAAAAAGAAAGAAAACCAACCAACCTAAATGAAAGATCTCTGTGAGTGAGATCCCAGTGGAAAGAATGGGCCATCAGAGAAGGAGGTACCTTTCTTGAAGAGAGGAGAGAACTTCCACTTTGAATATGACTTTTGTCTAAATAAGATCAGAGTTGGTGAACTCAAAAGGCTTCCATAGCTTTGGCAACTCATGACAAGAGCCTAGGGAGATTACTGACGCCGTAAACAAGAGTGTTAATTGTTAAGTCAAATACAGGAGTCACTGTGCACTTACTCCCCATGTGGGATCTCTGTCCTTAATGTGTTGTACAATGTGAATTAATGCTATAACTAGTACTCAAACAGTACTTTACACTTTGTGTTTCTGTGCCGGTGCAAACTGTTGACATCTTTACTTAATATATACTAAATTTATCTTCTGTATATAAAGAGAATTGAAAATGAATCTTGATGTGAATGGGATAGGAGAGGGAGAGGGAAAGGGGAGGGTTGCGGGTGGGAGGGAAGTTATGGGGGGGGGAGCCACTGTAATCCAAAAGCTGTACCTTGGAAATTTGTATTTATTAAATAAATGTTTAAAAAATAGGATTGGCAGGAATAAAGTAGAAAATTGAATATACAAATATAGTGTAAAGAAGGATGCAGATGAATTTGGGAATTTTGGTGAAAAGATGCAAGTAAAAGAATTGAGGCTTGATGATTTTTAGTCATTATTAGGATATATAATTTTCGCTGGCTGGAAATAAAACTAAACCTTGGGAACGGTGTTGTGGTATAGCCAGTAAAGCCGCCACCTGAGAAACTGTCAACTCATATGGACACCAGTTTGAGTCCCAGCTAAACCACTTTTGATTCAGCTCCCTGCTGATGTGACTTGGAATGTAGCAGAGGATGGCTCAACAGCATGGGCATGTGCACTCATAACACCCGGAGAAAGCTCCTGGCTCCTGGCTTCAGACTGGCCCATCTCTGGCTGTTGTAGTCATTTGTGGGGTTAACCAGCAGATGAACGATCCCTCTCCCTCTCTCTCCCTCTCTTTCTCTCTCTCTCTTTCCACATTCTCTCTCTCCCTCCCTCCCTCCCTCCCTTTTACCCTTCTTTTCTCCCTCCCTTCTACCCTCCCTCTCTCCCTCCCTCCTTTTCTCAGTCTCTTCCTCCCTCTCTCTTTCTTTCTTTCTCTCTCTCTCTCTGTAATTCTGTTTTTCTAATGAATAAAATACAATCTGTTTTAAGATCTTTATTTATTTATTTGAGAGGAAGAGTTACAGACACAGAGAGGGGGAGACAGAGAGAAAGGTCTTCCATCCGCTGGTTCACTCCCCAGATGGTAACAATAGCTGGAGCTGGGCTGATTTGAAGCCAGGAGTCAGGAGCTTCTCCCAGGTCTCCCATGTAGGTGCAGGGGCCTAAGCACTTGGACCATCTTCTACTGCTTTCCCAAGCCATCAGCAGAGAGCTGGATTGGAATAGGAGCAGCCAGGACTAGAACTGGTACTCTACCTGCCAGCACTGCAGGTAGAGGCTTAGCCTACCATGCCAAAGTGTGGACCCCAAAATACAATCTTTAATAAGAATAATTTTAAAAAGCCACCATCTGTGTCAACGGCATCCCATGTGATCACCAGTTCGAGTTATGACTGTTCCACTTCTGACCAGCTCCCTGGTAATGGCTTAGGAAAAACTGTGGTAGATCGGCCAAGTACTTGGGCCTCTGCCACCCACGTCGGAGACCTGAAAAAAACGATCCTGGCTCCTGACTTCTGCCTGTCTCAGTCTTGGCCTTTGTGGCCAGTAGATGGAAGGTTTCTCTCTGACTCTCCCTCTCTCTCTCTGTAACTCTGAATTTCAAGTAAATAAATGAATCCTTAAAAAATTTTGTTGGAAGGAAACAAAAAATATTAATCAAATGTCCTCCTCACTTGTAGTAAAACTGATGTTCCATGAGGATTAGCTGGCTAGCGTAAGATGGGTGAAGAAAACGTTCATGAGATGAGAAGTAGGTAGGATATGTAAAAAGATCAAATGTCACTCCATTTGTGTCTCTATCTGTGCCTTTCAGATAAAATGGAACAAATGGGGGTCGGTATGTGGTGTGGTGATTAAGTTGCTGCTTGAGGCATCTGCGTGTCATATGGAAGTGCCTGGTTGGAGTCCTGTCTACTTCTCTTCCAATCAAGCTTTCTGCAAAGGTGCACTTTGAGAGGCCCCTGCTTGGGCCCCTGCCAGCTCAGTGGGAAACCAAGAGTTCCAGGCTCCTGGCTGTGGCTTGGCCTAGTCCTAGCTATTGTGGGCAGTTGGGGAGTAAACCAGAAGATGAAAGATTTTGAGAATTTTTATCCATCTGTCTCTATCACCTTGTCTCTCCTTCAAATAAAATGAGAAAATACATCAATTATCATTATATTTCATTTTTCCCACAGGCATACTTTATTGATTTTTCATTCCCTAAATGAGAGGGAGGACAAGAGTTCTAAAGTACCTATTTTTTTTTTCAGTTTTATAGTTTCCTGAAAAATCAAAATGCATTAGCTCTTATTCACAGTTCTAATTTAAAGTAGATAATATCCCACCAATAAAGAAATGCAGACAGTTGAATCTATTCCTGGTGAATTTTTAAACAAAACAAGGAAAAAAGCCAGTTATGTATAAATGAGCAGAATAACTCTCTCTGTCCCATCATGTGAGGCTTTTAGTGGAAGTGGGAGTGTAAAGAGGAGGGGTGACCTTTTAAGGAGTTACCAATGTGCCTGAACAGCTTTTCCAAATCCCACCACTCTCCCTCTCCTAACTAAGGAGCTGCTGTTACTTGGTGTGCATTTCGTATTGCTCAGGTATACTACTGAAAGAAGAAAACATTAAGAGGAAATTATTGTGGAATAGAGAAACAGATCAATAATTATTATAGAGACTCTTTATGTTTATTTCTAATTTGCAGTTTATTAAAAATTCTCTTCTCATGGCATGAATTGGTGTACTATTCTGCTTTTCATGTGTTTAAATTTTTTAGGTGAAAAAAGTTCTAAATGTTCCTCATTTTTACAATTGTAATAATTCTTAAAATAACAAATATACACAGATATAAAGTGATATCCTAAATGGAAATGCGTACATAACATAGGTCTCACAATGGCCAACATGTGGTCAGCTTTCTTTCTCCCATAACACTATCTATTTCCCTCTACTTTCTTTGAATTCTTAGAAGCCAACCCTAGACATCATGATTTTTCTTTAAGATTGCATTTATTTTTTTGAGAGGTAGAGTTACAGAGAGAGGGAGACACAGAAAAAGAGAGAGAGAGAGATAGAGAGAGAGAGAGAGAGAGAGAGAGAGATCTGCCATTCGTAGGTTCACTCCCCAAATGGCCACAACAGCCAGAGCTCTGCTGATTCTAAGTCAGGAGCCAGGAGCTGCTTCTGGGTCTCCCACGTGGGTGCAGGGGTACATATATTTGGTCCATCTTCTACTGCTTTCTCAAGTGTGTCATCAGGGATCACGATAGAAGTGGGTAGCCAGGACTTGAACCAGTGTTCGTCCGTAAGGGATGCTGGCATCGCAGCTGGAGGTTTAACCAACTATACCACAATGCCAACTATACAAGAAAATCTTTCAATTTACAACTAAATACAATTATCACAAATAAAGCCTGGATATAGATACACATATTGTGTTTGAGTTTCTTTGCTTGTTTCAGAATATTTTACAATACTTGATTCAAATCAAGAACCCAGTAAAGATCATAAATGAAAGATCAGACATTAACTATCTTTACTTCCTTATTTTACAATCTTACATTTTTTTATTGCAGCTTATTTCTTAAAAGAATCAGGGCCTTTTTTCAACAGTGTTTCTCACAGACTGCTTCACTCTGGGGTTAACACATCCCCCCTACTCCCTAAATCCCCCTATTTCCTGCACAACTGTAGCTAGAGATCTGGCATTGATAAAAGCTGTATTCCATTGTTCTTCAAATGAATAATTCATTGATGATCTCATCTAAATTCTTCAAAGTTGTATATAAATTTTTCTGTCTTTTGGTGAAGTCAGAATCATTGATGATCATTGACTGGATATGTTTTCTCATTAGCATTCCACATTTATTTTCTAAGGTATATTTAATTATTTAACAGAAAACTCCTTATCAACTATTTATGTAACCCAGGGAACAGTCCAGGACAAATGCTTCATTATTTTTCTTTCTTTGTTTTTAAAATAACTTTTTTTAACCAGAATATCTTTCCAAAGAGACCAAAAAATTTTTTCTTTGAGTATTTCTTTGGGTTTAGAATCTATCAGTTTCTATCCTTCCATATTTCAAACAAATGAAAGATAAACAGTTATTTAAAGAAAGAATAGGTTTGTCAATGTGACTGTCTGATTTTTAAAGGTTTAGTGTGAATCACATCTGAAATCATTTTATAGTATTTCTGATTTTTATTAGCTAGTTCCTTTTCTCTTCTCTTTTTTATTCTTCAAATATTTAATTCTTCTTGAATTTAATACTTAATACATGTATTATTATTTTCAAAAGCATCATCCCACATGTTTCTACACTTGATCTTAGCCAAATGGCTGAGAAGCGACCTCACAGATTTCTTTGTTAACTCCTTTGTTTAGCTGTGTCACGCAGTTTGATACTGTATAATTATTATTATTTTAGTAAGTCCTGTAATTTCATTTTTTAAATTATAAACTGTTTAGTAACATCTTTTGTTTTCTATTTGTGTAATTTTTAATAAATGACTTTTAAGATTTGTTCATGTATTTGAGAGGCAGAGTGACAGAGCGAGGGAGAGATGCAGACAGAGAGAAAGAGAGACCTTTCATCCACTGGTTCTCACTCCAAATGCCTGGATCAGGCAGGATTGGGCGGAGCCAAAGCTAGGAACCAGAATCTCCAACCACATTTCCCACAGAGTGGTAGGAACTCAAGTACTTGGACCATGGTCTACTGTTTCACAGACACATTAGCAGGAAGCTGAGTCAGAAGCCCACGAGCTGGGACTTGAATCAGGTACTCTGATATGGGATGTGGCTGTTACAAGTAGCAACGTAGCCTGCTGCTCCACAGTATCCATCCAATTTGTATCATTTTTATCTAATACACTGCATATACATTCAAATAATTTTATTTGCAATTTTTGTGCTTATTGAAAATTATTGAGATTGCTATGATAAATCACATATAATTTTTGTCAATGTTACATGGGTTCTTAAAGAAAAGACATCTCACCAACTTACAACGCTCAACTTCAGTGACTGTGTTATGAGTAGCCATCAAGTTTTCCACACTGCATGAGGATGCCAAGCTGCCTTATGAAAAGCAATTGGCCGTGCAATTTCTCCTGTTCTTGGAGCCCTGCTATTCCTGCAGAGCTGTTGTTGGCATCCCGCAAGGACTGCATCTCTCTGGGGTTTGGACTCCTTCCCAAATATTTTTTGGATTTGTGGGAATACTTTATCAATCTTGTTACAGATATTTGATTTGCTCATGGTTCTGTGGCTCTCCTTCATTTGTCTCTTCACTAGGTTTATCCTATTTGCTTTGTTTTTCATTTGCTTCAGAGGTTGTAGGACTGTGAAGATTTGAGGGTAGGTAGCTCTGTCACTATCTTGACCAGATCTTGACTTCAATCATGTAATCAGATTTTTTTTTGAACAGTAAGATACCAAGTAAAATTTATGAATTATCTTTTCTGATCCAAGAACAATCATTGACTTCCAAGATATCTTGAAATCCACCAAATAATTGTAAACTTTGGCTTTTGCAATGTATGAGAATTTGCAGCAGTGTTTGTTAAAAATATTGAGGTTAACAGAAACACAAATTAATGACTTTGTTGGGTTCAGCAGAGAGCAGTCTTAAATACTACTGCTGCTCGACATGCCTATGTGTTTCCATATGAAAAAAAAAAAGTAAATGGGCAGCATTCAAAGGGAATGAAAAGTCATATTTGAAGTGTGAGCAAAGGTTAACATGTTTATTTCAACAATGATTCTAAGCATTTTCATTTCACTAGGCTGTGCTTGTACTTTCAATTTCAACGTAAACTAACAGGGCAAGTTAATTTTCTTTTTTATTGGAAAGTTACCAGAAACATGAAGATAGTTATATCTAGTTCTGGATAAGGACTGGTGGTAAAGCAAAAAGTTGTGGTACATTTACATTTTAAGAAATACATCTTGGGGTCTGGCATCATAACGCAGTAAGTTAATCCTCCCTCTGCGGCACCAGCATCCCATTTTGGCACTGGTTCTGTTCCTGGCTGCTCCTCTTCCAATCCAGCTCTCTGCTGTGGCCTGGGAAAGCAGTACAAGATGGCCCAAGGGCTTGGGTCCCTGTACCCTCATGGGAGACCAGGAAGAAGTACCTGGTTCCTGGCTTCGGATCAGCCTAACTCCAGCTGTTGCGGCCATTTGGGGAGTGAACCAACGGAAGGAAGACCTTTCTCTCTGTCTCTCCCTCTCACTTTCTGTAACTCTACCTCTCAAATAAATAAATAAAATCTTTAAAAAATTACATCTTTAAACTTTTATTTTATAAAGCATTTTGAAATACTTTAAGAATTTTAAACTTTTCTGACTTTCTAGCTTTAGATCTGTGAACCACCATGTTATATTTAAGAACAAATATACAGACAAGAGGGCAGAGAGAGAATAACTTTACTTAAGAGTTATAATTAGGAGAGAGAGGTTCAGACTGGATGAGGTGAGAGTATGGTACCTGGGGAGTGAAAGAGAAATATTTCTGGAATATGACACCCTTTTGTTGAACTTTAGCATTTGGCATGCAGCAGTGATCAACATGGAGCTATATGATATTCCTATAAATATGTATTGTGGCTGGAGTGAAGGACAGGGGATTTAAGCAGGTGATAGCCCATGTTCATCTGGGCATGCAGTATCAAACAGACTCCACAAGGCCCTAAGTATTGATTTGGGGTTTTAGTAGGCAGATATTAATTTGTAGGGAGAAAAGTTTAAGGTGATAACTCCAATTTTAACCAGAATTTGCAATACTAGTTGTCATAAAGTATGTTAAGAAACAGAACCTGGTGTTGACAATCTTACACAAATTGGATATAGAAGGAACATTCTTCAACACAATGAAGACAATTTATGACAGACAGAATATTATCAAAAGGGTAAAAGTTGGGAGCATTTCCACTAAGATCTGGACCCAGAGAAGGATGCCCACTCTCATAATTGCTATTCAATATAGTACTGGAAGTTTTAGCCAGAATCATTAGGCAAAAGAAAGAAATCAAAGATATACAAATTGGAAAGGAGGAAGTTAAATTATCCTATGATTCCATATATAGGGGAACAAAAACACCACTAAGAGACAACTAAACCTCATAAAATAGTTTGACAAAGAGGTAGGATACAAAATTAACACACAGAAATCAATAGCCTTTGTATACACAGACAATGCCATGGCTGAGAAAGAACTTCTAAGATCAATCATATTCACAATAGCTACAAAACAAGTAAGTACCTTGGAAAACATTTAAACAAGAAGGTGAAAGATCTCCATGATGAAAATTAAAAAAAAAAATTAAAGAAAGAAATAGAAAATATGGAAAAATACTCCATTTTTGTTCAGTGGAAGAATTAATATCATAAAGTGTCCAAACTACAAAAAGCAATTTACAGATTCAATGTGATCACAATCAAAATACCAATATGATATTCTTCTCAGGTCTAAAAAAAAATGATGCTGAAATTCATATGGAAACACAAGAGACCCTGAATAGATAAACCAATCTTATGCAACAAAAACAAAGCTGGTGCCATCACAATACCAGATTTTTAAGAAATACTAGGGGCCACTGTGGTAGTGTAGCAGGTAAAGAAGTGTTGGTATCCCATATGGGCAAAGGTTAGAGTCCCAGCTGCTGCACTTCCAATCCAGCTCTCTGCTATGGCCTAGGAAAGCAGTGGAGGATGACGCAATTCCTTGGGCCGCTGCACCCACATAGAAGGCCCGGAAGAAGCTCCAGGCTCCTAGCTTCAGAATGGCCCAGTTCTGACCATTGCTGCCATTTAGAGAGTAAACCAGTGGATGGAAGACATCTCTCTCTCTCTATGCCTCTGCCTCTCTGTAACTCTGTCTTTCAAATAAATAAATATATATATTTGAAAGGAATACTACAGGCTAGTTAGAATCAAAACAGCCTGGCACTGTCTAAAAGCAGAGACTTAGACCGATAGAATATAATAGAAACTCTAGAAATCAATCCACACATGTAAAACCAACTAATCTTTTACAAAAGAGATGGGATCAATCTCTGGAACAAGGACAGTCTTAAACAAATGGTGCTGTGAAAATTGTATCTCTGAATGCAGAAGTATGAAACAAAACCCTTATATCACACCTTACACAAAAACAAACTCAATATATGGAGGATCTAAATATACAACCTAATAACATCAAATTACTAGAGGAGTATAATAGGGAAACTCTGCATGACAATGGCATTGAAAAACTTCTTGGAAAAGATCACAGATGCACAGGTAATCAAAACAAAATGGACAAATGAGATTACATCAAGCTGAGAAGCTTTTGCATTGCAAAAGAAACACTCAGCAAAGTGAAGAGACAACTGACAGAATGAGAGAAAATATTTTCAAACCATGATATGGATAAAGGATTAATATCCAGAATCTCTAAAGAGCTCAAGAAACTCAACAACAGCAGAACAAACATTCCAGTTAAGAAATGGGCAAAGGACTTGAACAGGCATTGTTCAAAAAAGGACACTCAAATGGCCAACAGACACATGAAAAAATGCTCAGGATCACTAGCCATCAGAGAAATGCAAATGAAATCAAAACTACCACGAGTTTTCATCTTACCTTAGTTAGAATGGCTCTCATACAGAAATCAACAAGCAATAAATGCTGGTGAGGATGTGGGGGAAAAGGTACCCTAATCCACTCTTGTTGGGAATATAAACTAGTACAGCCATTGTGGAAGGCAGTATAGAGATACCTCAGAAAGCTAAAAATAGATATACCATATGATCAGCAATTTGACACCTGGGAATTTACTAAAGGTAAATGAAGTCAGCATAGGAAAGAGTTATCTGTACCCTCACATTAACTCTAGCTCAATTCACAATAGCTAAGATATGGAATCAACCCTGATGTCCGTCAACTGATGACTGGATAAAGAAATCATGGTATACTTTATGGAATACTACTCAGCCATAAAAAGAATGAAATCCTATCTTTTGCAATAAAATGGATGCAACTGGAAACCATTATACTTAGTGAAATAAGCCAGTCCCCAAAAGACAAATATCATATGTTTTTTTTAATCTGTGGTAAGTAATAGAGTACCAAAAATGTAATATATAGGAGTGAAATTGACCTTTTGAGCTTCCATGATTGTTTAAAGCTCTTGTCTCTTCTGTTGAGAAACAGTTTGCTTTCTTCTATTTGTTGAACTCTTTACTTAGTGTAGGGTTAATCTTATGAGTGTAAAGTACACTGAAAGTAGATCATTGTAAAATTAAGAGAGGTAATCGGACAGAAGGAAGAAGAAGGGTGGGAACATGGGCAGGAAGAAGAAAGGGTGGGAAGAACCATTATACTCCTAAATTTGTATACATGAAATGCATGAGGTTTACATTACTTAAATAAAATTTTAAAAAGAATACATTGCTTGTGCTGGACAGGATGATAATAAATTTCCTCATTTTCCATTAAGTTTCCTTATTAGTTTCAGTGTCTGGAACTTGGGAAGCAAGGTGACTCCCACTGTTCCAGTCTCAAGTAATCTGTATAGTTTCAGTGTTAGTATATGTACTGCCGAAGTGAGCACAGTCTCAAGTATTCTGAACAAAAGTTATCCTTTGATGATCCTATGTGGCAATTACTAACCCTCTTCCACGGGATGAAGGGAGATTTGGACTCACAGTCTGTCTTCTGTGCATAACTCCTAAATGGATTGGTAGATGGAGAAAGAGGAACATTATTTAGTCTATGCACCAAGGATTTTTTGAAATAAAGACAAACAGATATAGGTGTGCTGGGGCACAACACAGAAAAGTAAGGATATTTCTTAAGATAATTACTCATGAACTAAGCAGAGAATTTATTATTATCTGAAAATTTCACTTAAAAATAGTGTTGGGGAAATGAGATGTTGATGCAAGGTGAAGTGGATGGTGTGTGACAGTGTCAGGTGTTTTTCTAATATATCCTGTGTATTATACCCCAATTATTCTGAAATTTCTCATGAATTACTATTATTGACATCACTGCATAATATTAATTTCTTTTAATTTCAAAAGGTGGCATTTAAAAATCTTGGTAATTTTATTGAGAGAGAGAGAGAGAAAGAGAGAAAGAGAGAAAGAGAGAAAGAGAGAGAGAGAGAGAGAGAGAGAGAATTCTCCAGATGGAATATTCTCCAGATGATGAAGACAAACCAAAATCACAGTCCAATACTCTGGTTTCTAGAAATTATTTTAACACAAAGGGGCAAGCATTGTGGCACAAAGGATTAAGCCACTGGTTGTGAAGCCCACATCTCATATCTGAATGCCAGTTTGAGCTCTGGCTACTCTGTTCTTCCCATCCAGCTTACAGCTAATGGGTCTGGGAAGAAGCAGATGATGATTCAGATTCTTGGATTCCACCACCCAGATAAGGCTTGGATTGAGTTATAGCTCCTGGCTTTGGTTCAGCCTGGTCTTGTCCTTGCTGTTATGGGCATTTAGGGGGTAAACCAGGAGATAGATAAATAGATAGATATGTAGATATCTCTCTCTCTCTCTCTCAAACAAATAAATGAATCATTAAAACGATGCAGTAAAAGAAGCAATGAATGACTTCCTTAGTGGTGAATTCACAACTTTGTTACAGTATCAAATGACACAATGCACATCGGTTTTATTTTATGCTCCCCAGGGAGTTCATAGCTAGAGGAACCAAAGTCATTGTATTCATTATGCAGAGCCACACATTAATTTTCTAGCTAAATTCTTCCTTCTTCAAAGGATTGTTACAGTTACATGAAGGATGATAGTAGAGCAAGTTCACACCTTCGCTTTAATAAAATTTACAATAACTAGGAGAATTGCATTTGAGAATCAGCCAGAAGCACAAGACACAGCTACTGGATAAAGTAGAATCAGAGAACTATTTAATTTAAATTTTCAAGAGCAGTAAGATTAAAGTCAGAAGAAAATGAATGAGCACACCATGAGATATTAGGGGTGTATCAAGAAGCACTTATGGTAGAAATACAGTTTTTGAAATCTAGAGGATATTTTTAAATGTGTTTTTTTTTCACATATCTCTTTAGAGATTTTTGTTTTGTTTTGTTTTTTTAACTTTTATTTAATGAATATAAATTTCCAAAGTACGGCTTATGGATTACAATGGCTTCCCCCCCATAACGTCCCTCCCACCCGCATCCCTCCCCTTTCCCATTCCCTCTCCCCTTCCATTCACATGAGGATTCATTTTTGATTCTCTTTATATACAGAAGATCAGTTTAGCATACTTAAGTAAAGATTTCAACAGTTTGCTCCCACACAAACATAAAGTGAAAAATAATAGATGATTTTTTAAATGATGATGAAATCAGATCAGACCTATTGTCATGTTTAATCCCAGTGAGAGTCAAGTTGGGAATTGCTAATTTCTTCTTCTTCTTTTTTTTTTTTTTTTTTTTTACAGAAGATCAGTTTAGTATACATTAAGTAAAGATTTCAACAGTTTGCACCCCCATAGAAACACAAAGTGAAATTTACTGTTTGAGTACTCATTATAGCATTAAATCTCAATGTAGAGCACATTAAGGACAGAGATCCTACATGAGGAGTAAGTGCACAGTGACTCCTGTTGTTGACTTTACAAATTGACACTCCTGTTTATGGCATCAGTAATCTCCCTATGCACCAGTCATGAGTTTCCAAGGCTATGGAAGCCCCTTGAGTTCTCCGACTCTTATCTTGTTTAGACAAGGTCATAGTCAAAGTGGAGGTTCTCTCCTCCCTTCAGAGAAAGGTACCTCCTTCTTTGAAGACCTGTTCTTTCCACTGGGATCTCACTCACAGAGATCTTTCATTTAGGTTTTTTTTTTTTTTTTTTTTTCCCAGAGTGTCTTGACTTTCCATGCCTGAAATACTCTCATGGGCTTTTCAGCCAGATCGGAATGCCTTTAGGGCTGATTCTGAAGCCAGAGTGCTGTTTAGGACATCCGCCATTCTATGAGTCTGCTGAGTATCTCGCTTCCCATGTTGGATTACTCTCCCCTTTATTCTATCGGTTAGTGTTAGCAGGTACTAGACTTGTTTATGTGCTTCCTTTGACTCTTAGTCCTTTCATTATGATCAATTGTGAACTGAAATTGATCACTTGGACTAGTGAGATGGCATTGGTACATGCCACCTTGATGGGATTAAATTGGAGTCCCCTGGTATGTTTCTAACTCTACCATTTGGGGCAAGTCAGCTTGAGCAGTCTCTCTCTTCAGAGATTTTATGTAAAACTACTCCGAAAGTAAAGATGTTTCCCATTTACTCTATAGTTTTCTTATATTCGTTAGCATAGTGATGCAAGCCCCCCACCCCAAATATGCACACATACTATTTGTGAACTAGGAAAGTGAGTACATCATCTACTACCTATCTTTCAAATAGATCTGTAGTACCTTCATCTAGAAATGCATGCCTCCTTTGATTTAATTATATATTTATAGAAAATAAATGCTTTTTTTTAATTTATGATTTATCCTCTTATTTGAAAGTAAGTTAGAGCTAGAGAGAGACAGAGAAAGAGAGATCTTCCATCTACTAATTCACTCCCCAGATGGCCACAATGGCCAGCACTGGGCCAGGATGAAACTAGGAACCAGGCGCTTCACCCAGATCTCCCATGTGGGCAGGCAGGGACACAAATACTTGGGCCATTTTCCTCTGCTTTTTCCAGCCCTTTAGCAAGTGCTGGACCAGAAGTGGAGCACCTGGGACTTGAACCAGCACCCTTATGGGACACCAATGTCTTAGGTGGTGGTCTTATCCACTACACCACAAAGTTGGTCTTGATGATGTCTTTTTCTAAAATGTGAAACTCATAGAATTTACTTTGATTTGGGTAGGACTTATTAATCCTCATTGTTAATTTAAATGAGCATGTCTGCTGTTTCTATGTAAGGCTTTGAACCAATTATTTGAATGCTGACTCATAAAAGAACTAAGAATCTATTTCTGAAACTTAAGTTGATATCATTATATATATATGTGTGTGTGTGTATATATGTGTATATATATATATAAATACACACAAATGCACACACACACACACACACACATATATATATATATAGAGAGAGAGAGAGCAATGTTCAGAAAGTTAATGGATATGTGTTATGGAAAAACTAAAATCAACTCATCTTTTAATTCTATTTTCCCAAAAACTTTGTGATGTACCATCATATACAAGAATTAACAATATGCTGAACAAAAAAATGCATCTCTGCAATAGTTATAACCAATTGATAGCCAGTGATGCTGAGACTAGATAACTGTTACATTAACTATAAATGAAAATTAGCCATAGTTCTAATGCTGTAGCAGTTTGATCAAAACCCATTATAAAATTGTCAGACATTTCAGGTGCTATAAAGCAATTCAAATTATTTATGCCTGGTAAGGATTTCACATATAGCTTTTATGGATTTATAGATTTTTAAAAATTTAATTTGAAAGACTGAGAGAGAGGGAAAAAAAAAACTCTCCCTTCCCCTCTTTCACTCCTCAAATGTCCACAGTAATCAGTAGCTGGGAATTGAACCCCAGTTTCCTACATGAATAACAGGACCCCAGGTACTTGAACCATCACTGCTGCCTCCCAGGGTGTACAGTGGTGGGAAGTTGGAGTCAGGAGCCATATCCTGGACTCAAACCTCAGACATTCTGATATGGGATTCAGGTATCCTAAGTGGTGCCTTAATTGTTGTGCCAAAGGCCCATCCCATGAATTTCTAGGTTTTGAGCGCTTTTCTTATGGAATAATTACCTGCAATTTTACCATAGATTATATAGTGCCATTTAACTTTTTTAATACTGTTGTATCAATATCTTCCTTTCACATCTACTATACTCATCTTAGTAGTGAAACTCTCAGAACATGAAGGGAGTTTAGAAGGCAAGTGCTAAAATTTGATGCTTGAAATACTCCTGTGCTTCCCCTATTATGTCATTGACTACCTACTGTTTAGCATTTGTGGGGACAGAGGGCTCGCTAGTTTTAGTACGACACCGGAGCGCCTACTCTAAAAGTAAAAGCAATACATTTGAAGACATTGATCTTTGGACTCAGATCTCAGTGTAAGGTCTTCCCTATTTTAATTTTACTCTAGTTGCCACAGGCATAAACCCAGATCACGAAGTATAGAATGTTACACTGGAACTTAAAAGCCTAGTAGGTTTCCTCTCCTCATTTTATACAAAAACAGCCAGCCAATCTCTGGGCTGAGAACCTGATACATTCCTACTGCCTCTTTTTTCTGCATGGTGAGAAACTTGAAAGCACCTCAGAAAAATGAGGAAGCAGTCATTGGTTTAGCGAGTTGGTGTTTGGGAGACAGGGCGAATTTTGGCAGGGGGAATATTTTGGTCTGGTGAAGTCATTCATTTACATTTTTCACTGAGTCAATGGTCAACTCAAGGTATCAAGGTAGGCATAGGAAAATTCTACCTTAGATCCATGCTTTATTCTCATTAGTGTTTCATGACCACTTCTCTTAAAATACAGTAGTCATGGACTTCAAAATTGGGTCCACTGAAGCCTAAGGTATGAGAACATACCTATCACAAGTATATGCTCTTCCAAGTTTAGAGTGAACATGTTTTACGTTTCCTTCAGAAAGACTACAGCAATTTTAAATTTCATATGAATTCAGCTGCCTAGAACACTTTGTATTCTGCAAGCTGTCTCATGGGTGCAATATAGTTTATCGACAGCATCTATAAATGTGAATATTCCCCAATTCTTTGCCAACATAAGATCACATAATGACCAGTGCAAGGGTAAATCATATATAGTTAAGTAAGACTTGTGGTCTCATATGGGCTTGGCAATCACAGAATGGATGCTAGACCATTTCTACTGTATTAATTAACCAATAATTCTGACTCAAAAATAGAAAGCTATAGAGACATTCTACAAAGCTGGAGTTTATTTCCTTTTGAAACATTTTATTCTGCATTTCAAAAATAAGCTTTAGGTATATATATAAGCAAATGTTTTTTTCCATTTATTTTCTTTCCATTATTGTCCATCCAACAATGGTGTGTATTTTCTTGGTTGGATAAGAGCAATGCAAGTCTTATGTACTTAGGAATGGGCTCAGTGTATCCATATGAAGCCATAACCATGCCTTAGTTAATCAGATTGTTCTCCTCTTCTCAAGAGGCCTAAAAGGCAACACAGCAGAAGAGTGGGGCTTGAGAATCCTGCCTGGGGCCTCTCCCACACTCTCAAGGACACAATGACCTGGAACTTGAATGTCTCACCATTACCTGATTTGGGGCATAGGGTCCTACCATAGACTCTTTGGTTTACTCTTTTAAGTGTGACAGGTACTTGGGTTTACTCTTTTAAGTTCACTCTTGGGTTTACTAGTGTGACAGTTAAGGGAAACAGCATTGTGTGGAAAAGGAGCTCTCACTATGCACCCTTCACTCTGACTTGGGGATGCTCAGCACTCCCTGGAAATTCAAAGTTCCTCTCCTGTCAAAGGGGTAACCAGGCAGAGAAGAGCAGACCCTTCTCTTGTGGTTGTTGTGATGCACAACAGAATCTTTATGACTAGTATTTAAAAAATGTAGAATGCATGCACAATATTAAGTATACATCAATGGCTATGTCACTCCAAATGGGGATAAATACTAAAAATTTCAATCTCAATAGCCAGGACCAATATCATAACCTGCTGAAGACCTTCACAATTGTGTAATAAAAAGTGAAATAATTAATTATACCTTTTTAAAGTATGTTCAAATTGTTAATGCATGAGACGAATATTGACCTGAAATTAGATGCATTAAAAGTGATAAAATTAATATTGGAGAAATAGAATTTATTTGAACAGTTAAAACTGAGGAGTAAATACAGCATCCTTACTCATTTATTCTCCATAAGTTTGTGGGAGCTGGAGAAACAATGTGGCACAAGTGAGATTTTTATTAAGATTTATTTATTTATTTATTTATTTATCTATTTTAAAGGTAGAATTACAGAGAGGCAGAGGCAGAGAGAGAGAGAGGGAGAGATCTTCCATCCTCTGGTTCATTCACCAAATTACTGCAACAGCCAGAGCTGGGATAATCCAAAGCCAGGAGCCAGGTGCTTCTGGGTCTCCCATGCGGGTGCAGGGTCCCAAGGACTTGGGCCGTCTTCTACCACTTTCCCAGGCCATAGCAGAGAGCTGGATTGGATGTGGAGCTGCCAGGACTTAAACTGGTGCCCATTTGCCAACACTGCAGACTAGGACTTTAACCTGCTGCACCACAGTGTTGGCCCCAAAAGTGAGGTATCTTAAAGAGCAGATATTTACTGCCTCACAGTTCTGGATCCAGAAGCCTGAGACAAAAAGTTTGAGTATATTTGGATTCCTCTGAGAGCTCTGAAGGAAGGATCTGTTCCAGGTCTCTGGCAGATGGCCACCTTTTCCTTGCCTCTTATCATCTTCTTCCCTCTAAGTCACTCACTAAATGCCTGCAACGGTCCATGCCAGGGATCAACACTAGGTACAAAGAGCTCAATCTGAATCTCCTACATGGATAGAAAGAACCCAATTACTTGAGCCATCACTGCTGCCTCCCCATGTCTAATCAGCAGCGTCAGGAGCTGAAGACAAGAAAAACCACTGGGAAAAATACCCACTTCCATCAAAATATACACAAAGCACAGGAACTGCTCTATATAAGTTTACAGAGCAAATTCAAATAGAATATAAGAACTAAGAGTATGGAAATGCAGACAGTGGTGATGCTGGTTATGATATAAGCAGTATTTCACATTGAATGGAGACTTACATGTTAAAAATTTGTCAATTACTCTATATATTCTGTTCTCACTTCATAAGTGAAATATGGCATAATTTGCTTTAAATAACCTGTCTCAGTTTATGTGATTTAGAATCATGAAGCTCAAAGATTATAATTCTCAATCAACTTGAAATAGTGAGTAGCAAAGAACAGAGTTCATGAGAGATCTTTGTATTTTATATGGTTATTTGGTAGAACTCAACTTAACCTTGTGCCTTTCCTGGAAATTTAGTCTATTAACAGAAGCTCTGTAATTTTCATCCCCAAGATTTCCTTTGTAGCCTAGATAATAATTAGGAGGTAATTTCTTAGCTTCATCTCCTGCCTGAGTCTCAGATTTCCTTTCAGTGATAACAAAACTAAAAAATACTGAGTTAGACTAGAAATCAAGGACAAGCCATTTGTCTGTTCTGCTGCTGGGGGCTGGAATTTCTCTTTCATTTTCACTTTTTTTGCTCCAAACATTTTTTGTCACCTTTCAGTAATTTTCATTAAATTCACTTCAGTGTGAATTGAAGCCTTTCTGATATTCATCTGTGTTAATTTATTTGCAATAGCTTATTCAAGGTAGAATCTGTACTATTTAATTGACCTTTTTAAATCTGAAGTCATCATAAAGCGGAGAGCCATCTCTTCGTCCAAAATTAGTCTTTAGAACCCCAGAGCTTGCTTTCTTATTGGGCTCATTTGTAATTTTAATGTCAGGCCTTGAGAATGAAGGATAAGCACTTGTCACGTTTAGTTATAATCATTATTCTTTTCACTTAACTGGCTTCCTTACCTCTACTCCGATTCTCCCTAATTGTATAATTTATGTCAAGTTGCTGATGGAATCAAATTCTAAAGGATATCATTATATTTTCCCAACTCCACTGTCGTGTTTCTTAGTTTTTTAGGGGCTACCATTTAAAAGCAGCACAGGCTGTGTGGTTTAAACAACAGAAATCTATGTACTCTTGGTTTCTCCTAAGCCTCAAGGTGTTGATAGAGTTGGGTCTTTCTAGGCCTTTCAGGAAGAATCTGCTCCACGGCTCTTTCAGCTCCTCTAGATTGCTGGAAATCTTTGGTGTTCTTTGTCTAGCACAAGCAACTCTAATATATGCCTTCATCTTCACATGAGGTTCCCCTTGTCTAAATGTCTGTGTATTAATTCCTTCTGTTTATAAGAACACCAGCTGTACTGGATTGAGCTCAACATAATTAATTACACCTGAAAATACCCTAGTCACTCCACATAGTCACTTTAAAAGACCTGGGGGCTAAGATTTCAAGGTATGACTTGGGAGGACACAATTCAACCTCTACCATTATTTCACCTGACACTGAATATCACTTTTTTTAAAGATTTATTTGAAAGAGTTACAGTTGGAAAAGAGAGAGAGTGTGTTATCTTCCATCTGCTGGTTCACTCCCCAAATGGCCGCAATGGCTGGGACTAGGGAGGGCTGAAGGCAGAAACTAGGAGCTTCTTCCTGGTCTCCCACATGGGACCAGGGGACTAAGCACTTGGGCCATCTTATGATGCTTTCCCAGGCACATTAACAGAAATCCAGATTAGAAATGGAGCTGCCAGGACATGAACCAATACCCAAATGGGATGCTGGATGCTGGATGGTGGCTTAATCCACTATACCACAACACTGGCTCATGAACACAAGTTTTGTCCATCTTCACTCTATGTGATAGGTGAACTCTATTTTGACTTTAAGACCTGTCACAACATGAATAAATACTATGAACTATTGCTTCCTCACATTAACCATCCATCACAGACATGTCTATTTGCTAACCACAAAGCATGCCATCTACTTTCTGTTGGTCTCTCCTTTCACCGTTGGATTTCTGCATCTCTAGGATTTCCTTTTCTCTGAATCTGCCATAGAGTTTCTTCATTCATGGAGCTGACTTGGTACTTAAATATGCTCCATGTGCTTTTTGTTTACACACTTCCATTTATCTTATTAAATTGTGAGCATAACAAAGATAACAACCAACTATTTCATATCTTTGTAATGCCCAAAGAGCAGACATAGTAGGTTCCCATTTATTATTTCTGTAAAAGGTGGAAAATAAGGAATAAAAAGTGAAATACTAAGGGTGAACATTTGGCCTTGTTATTACATGGTTGGGATGCCTGGATTTGATGCCTATTTTCAACTCCTGATTCCAAGTTTTGCCGATGTGGACCCAGTATGATGGTGGTGTGGTTAATGTAACTGGGTCCCTAACACCCAAGTTGGAGACCTGTACTGAGTTCCCAATACCAGTTTTGGCTTCAACCATCCTGTGTTGTTTAGGCATTTTAGGAGTGAATCAGCACCAACTTTCTTCCTCCCCTCCTTCCTTCCCCTACTCCCTCCCTCCCTCGCTTCCTTTCCTTTCTTTCTTTCTTTCTCTTTCTTTCTTTCTTTCTTTCTTTCTTTCTTTCTTTCTTTCTTTCTTTCTTTCTTTCTTTCTTTCTTTTTCTTCTCTTCTCTTCTCTTCTCTTCTCTTCTCTTCTCTTCTCTTCTCTTCTCTTCTCTTCTCTTCTCTTCTCTTCCCTTCCCTTCCCTTCCCTTCCCTTCCCTCCCCTCCCCTCCCCTCCCCTCCCCTCCCCTCCCCTCCCCTCCCCTCCTCTTCTTCTCTTCTTTCTTTCTCTTTCTTTCCCATCTCTCTTTCTTTCTCTATCCGTCCATCTGTCTATTTTTCTTTTTTTTCTTTTTTTAACTTTAATTTAATGAATATAAATTTCCAAAGTACAGCTTATGGGTTACAATGGCTTCCCCCCCATAACGTCCCTCCCACCCGCAACCCTCCCCTTTCCCACTCCCTCTCCCCTTCCATTCACATCAAGATTCATTTTCGATTCTCTTTATATACAGAAGATCAGTTTAGAATACATTAAGTAAAGATTTCAACAGTTTGCTCCCGCATAGAAACATAAAGTGAAAAACACTATTTGAGTACTAGTTATAGCATTAAATCTCAATGTACAGCACACTAAGGAAAAAGACCCTACATGAGGAGTAAGTGCACAGTGACTCCTGTTGTTGACTTAACAAATTGACACTCTTGTTTATGGCATCAGTAATCACCCTAGGCTCTTGTCATGAGCTGCCAAGGCTATGGAAGCCCCCTGAGTTCACCGACTCTGATCATATTTAGACAAGGCCATGGTCAAAGTGGAAGTTCTCTCCTCCCTTCAGAGAAAGGTACCTCCTTCTTTGATGACTGTTCTTTCCATTGGGATCTCACTCGCAGAGATCTTTCATTTAGGTTTTTTTTTTTTTTTTTTCCCCGGAGTGTCTTGGCTTTCCATGCCTGAAATATTCTCATGGGCTTTTCAGCCGGATCCGCATGCCTTAAGGGCTGATTCTGAGGCCAGAGTGCTGTTTAGGACATCTGCCATTCTATGGGTCTGCTGTATATCTCACTTCCCATATTGGATCGTTCTCTCCCTTTTTTATTCTATCAGCTAGTATTTGCAGACACTAGTCTTGTTTATGTGATCCCTTTGGTTCTTAGTCCTATCATTATGATCAATTGTGAACAGAAATTGATCACTGGGACTAGTGAGATGGCATTGGTACATGCCACCTTGATGGGATTGAATTGGAATCCCCTGGTATGTTTCTAACTCTACTGTTTGAGGTAAGTCAGCTTGAGCATGTCTGAATTGCACATCTCTTTTCTGGCTCTCAAATAAATAAATATTTATTAAAATTAAAGACTAATAATTAAATCAAATTAACCAAGAGCTACAATAAAATATTAAATTAAAAATTTTAAGTTTAAAAATCATATTTAAACATTTAATATTAAATGAGTTAAAATATTGTAAACCTAGGGCAGAGTTTTTGTGGCACAAGTGGCTATGCCACTGTCTTGAACTCTGACAACCCAAATTGGAGTGCAGTTCAAGTCCCAGTTACTCTACTTCTGTACGAGCTTCTGCAAATGCACCTGGTAAAGCAATGAATGATGGCACAAATACTTGAGCTCCCGCCACCTATTTGGGAGACTAGTATAGAGTTCCTCATTCCTGGCTTCAGCTTGGTCCAGTCCTGGCTGTTGTGGGAATTTGAGGAGTGAAACAACAGTTTGGAGATCTCTCTCTCTCTCTCTCTCTCTCATCTCTATCTCTTTCTCTCCGTGTGTTATTCTGTATTACAAAAAAATAAATAAGAACCTAATACCTTATTAACCATGCCAACTATTTAGTCATTTAATTTCTTAATTAATATGCACTAGAAACTACAAATAAAATGTTTTTACAGATGGTTTGTATACTGGTTAGCTATCACAAAATCAAGGACACAGAATAAGGGGAAAATCAGTTACAACAATGTTGCTTTTGAAAGAAAATAATACGAAATATGTCAGCAACTCATAAAACTCAACAACAGCAAAAGAAAACCACCCATGCAGTTGAAAAATAGGCAAAGGAAACTAATAGTAAATTCTCAAAAGAAGAAATACAAATGATCAACAAATATATGAAAAAATTCTCAATATCACTAGCCACAAAGAAATGTACATCAAAACTACAATGAAATAGTACCTTACTCCTATCAGAGCAGTTATTACCAAAAAGAAAGAGTAACAAGTACTGAAAAGAATGTGGAGAAAGTAGAAAATTTATATACTGTTAGTGGGAATGTAAATTAGTATAGCCACTGTGGAAAGCAGTGCATTTCTTTAAAAATCTATAAATGGAACTGATGAAGTGATTTTTGACTCAGCAGTTATAATATTGGGTATATACACAAAAGCCATGAGCTCAATATATCAAGCAAATACCTTTCTATACTACCATGTTTATAGCAGCATTGTCCACAATAGGCAAAATATAAAATCATTTAAGGTGTCCATAGTAAGAGGAATAGATGAAGAAAATGTGTGATATGTGTGTGTGTGTGTGTGTATACACACACATTGGAATACTATTCTATTATGAAAAATAATAGAATATGTTATTTACAGCAAAATGAATGGAACTGAACTATACCATATTGATGAAATAGGCCACTAACAGAAAGACAAATACCACATGTTTTCCCTTATACATGATAGCTAAAAAATCCAAAAACCTTAATCTTAACACAGAATATTGATTTCTATAGGCTTGGAGGGATAGGAGGCATAAAAGTTTTTTTGAATAAAAATTAGAAGAAACTGGATGTGGTTTATTAATTGTGATAAAGACACTATTATCAGATGTTAGTAGGTGAAATGGGGTAAGCGGTATATGAGAACTCTATATTATTACTTCACAGCTTTGTTTTGTGAAATTAAAACCATTCTGATATTAAGTTAAAAATAATCAGCTGGGGCTGGAGAGTTGTAGAGGGTTGAGTTGTCATCTGTTACACTGGCTTTCCATACGGCACTGGCTCCATTCCCAACTGCTCCACTTCTGATCCAAATTCCTAATAATTTGCTTTGGGAACCAGCAGAAGATGGCTTGAGTGCATGGACCCTTGACACTCATGTGGAATACTTGTTGGAGTTCCAGGCTCCTGGCTTCAGCCTGGCTGAACCTGGGCCATTGTGGCCATCTGGGGAGTGAACTAGTTGATGAAAGATTTATCTCTCTCAACATCTATCTTTCTATCTCTCTCTCCTTCTCTTTTTGACTCTGCATTTCAAGCAAATAACAAAAATTATTTAAAAATTTAATTAATTATTGACATGTGAAAAATCATATTTAATATGTCAAATAAAGAATCTGAAAGAAAATAAAATCAGAAGAAATCATTGTAACTTAAAAAAATAGTGAGGCCTTGACTTCCAAAATGGCATTGCAAAGAGATTGGAAAGCACACCCCCTCCACAACCATTTAACTACTTAACTGGAGAAAAGTGTCTTGGGGCAAGGGGTAAAAATCCTTAAAAATTTTTCAAAGGGCATATATGAAATGGAGTTTTTCTTTATTTAAGAAAAACTAGTCAATTTGCACTAAAATATCAAGAACTTGAACTTGTGGCATTAGAATCACATCTGTTGCCACCTCCATCTCTAGGTTCATGACACAAAAGACTCATATGGACTAAGAATATATCAAAGAACAGGGACTACTTTCTTCCCAGACCCCTGGTTAGGAGCACAGTTCAACTCCAGCAAGGGTCTGCACACGAATATCTCTCATCAACCCTCAGAACTCACCTTATGCAGCAGAAAGTCTATTTGAAGCAGACATCACTGAGATTGAGGCTCCTTTTTTGCACAGAACACAAATGAGTTAAAAGAAGCTCTAACCAAGACATAGAAGGCATTAAATATGGGATCTGATTTCCCCCAAATGTGTTCACTTGTAGGGTGCAGTTGACATGCTATAAAGAACAAGCCAGGAATACCACCCCACCATCCGCAGCCAGCCTTGTGCCACGGGGCAGGAGTGTCCCCATCAGAGTAGCAGGGCTTTGTTCCTCTGGTGCAGCAGGGCAGTGTTACTGCCAGATATGAGTGGCAGCTCATAGAAAACAAGAATTTCAAGACTCCCTTTCAACTAGCTCTGCTTAAAAATAATTTCTAATCATATTGTGGAAAATAATGCATATTTTATTGATGAGTGACTAACAGGGAATGAAATGTTACACCAGCAACAAGATCAAAGGGAAAATTCAGGAAAGAAAACAGCCAAGGAGAGCCCTGAATTTGGAAGAAAAAACTTAAAGAAATTACCCTCACATTGCAAATAGAGACCCAAATTTAAATGAATCAAACACTGGAGCAATTTATGCTAAAGAATCCTCACAAGAACAAAAGGCCATCACATAGCAACAGTTGGAAGCTAACAGGACAAGAGCAGCCAAGAAGTTAACATGATACCAAGGAAAGAGACACCAAAGATGACTCTGGAGATTGATACATTTGTCTGTTTGGCCAGGAGATTCTGTGTCTACCAGGTCATTTGGGAGCACATCAGAGACTGCACACCATAACAGCTGCACTGAGGAGCCAGCGCTGGGGTACAGCTGGTAGAGCGGCTGCCTGCAATGCTGCCATCCCAATGTGGTACTGGTTCATGTCTTGGATGCTCCACTTCTGATTCAGCTCACTACTAATGTGCCTGGGAAAGCAGTGGAAGATGGCCCAAGTGCTTGGGTCCCTGCACCCACGTGGGAGACCTGGAAGAAACTTCTGGATCCTGGCTATGGCTTAGCCCAGTGCTGGTTGTTGTAACCATTTGGAGAGTGAACCAGCAGTTGTAAGATCTCTCTCTCTCTCTCTCTCTCTCTCTGTCTCTGTAACTCTGATTTTCAAATAAATAAATGAACATTTACCAAAATAAAAACTTCACTGAAGTAAATCAGAAACAAATGAGAAAACATTATACATCCAAGAAGTTCAACAAACCCCAAAGGAAAAATGAAAAGAGAACCACATTGACATGTTATAGGGAAAATATTGAAAAATCATACAACATACAAGCGGTTCACAATAAGAGGAACATCACAAAACATGGAAGACAGAAATCACAGGTATTCAAAATGCTGAAAAGCACTGTAAGTCAAGAATCTTTATAGAAAACAAAATAAGCTTTCCAAAGTAATGGAAAACAGACATCTCCAAGGTATAAAACAATTGAAAGAATGTGTTGCTAACTCATGCACCTTAAAAGAACTACTGGGGGCCGGCGCTGTGGTGTAGCGGGTAAAGCTGCCACCTGCAGTGCTGGCATCCCTTATGGGCACCTGTTCGAGTCCCAGCTGCTCCACTTCTGATCCAGCTCTTTGCTATGGCCTGGGAAAGCAGCAGAAGATAGCCCAAGTCCTTGGACCTTTGCACCCGTGTAAGAGACCTGGAAGAAGGTCCTGGCTCCTGGCTTTGGATCGGCTCAGCTCCAGCCATTGTGGCCAACTGCCAGAAACTTCTGGATCCTGGCTATGGCTTAGCCCAGTGCTGGTTGTTGTAACCATTTGGAGAGTGAACCAGCAGTTGGAAGATCTCTCTCTCTCGCTCTCTCTCTCTCTCTCTCTGCCTCTCCTTCTCTCTGTGTAACTCTTTCAAATAAATAAATAAATCCTTTTTTTTTTTTAATAACTACTGAAGATGTCTGGTTCACATTATGGCATTTAAGTAACTTGGAAGCTGTGTCTCCCATTTCTGGCCCACAAAACACACTTAATGAACTGAAAGGCAAACGATTTCCTTCGACCCACCAGAAAACTGAGGCAACAGGACAGACACCTGCTGCACACAGGTGGGAAGATAACAAAAAAGGCACAGTTTACAGCAATAGAAACCCAGTGGCATGAACCACATAGGACACCATTTGAGGAAGGAAAACCTAAGCCTTAACAGAAAAAGGGTTGGATACTTGGTGTGTACAATTTCAGAGTCAAACACTCCAGGGAGACCCAGTTTTAGAGGAATATCCTAGGCAAGGTTTGCCAAGGAGCTCTACGGAGAACTCTAAGTGATGATTGGAGAAAAATCCCCTCATTCCTTCAACAGAAGGAGGAGGAAACTAGTCAATTTGAATTCTCAGTGAGGACAAGCTTCAAAGGAAAGTACTTCACTGGAGATGAATTTTATTAGGATCTAAGTAACCTGAGGAAGAAAATATCTGACTTCAGACCTCTCTATCTTTCAGTGAGGAGAAAGAGGGAACAAGCAAAGAAAAGGGATAAAAATATCCAAGAGCTATGGAATGGCTGCAGAGTTGTAATGCAGGTAAAATAGGAGTTCAAGAAAGGGAGAAAGGAGCAAGATAAATATTTAAAACAATAACTGATACAGTCTGAATATTGTCCAAGATTAATATTTTTTGACAGAGTTATAGACATTGAGAGAGAGACAGAGAGAAAGGTCTTCCTTTCATTGTTTCACTCCCCTAATGGCTGCTACGGCCAGAGCTGCACCAATCCAAAGCCAGGAGCTGGGTGCTTCCTCCTGGTCTCCCATGTGGGTGCAGGGACCCAAGCAGTTGGGCCATCCTCCACTGCCCTCCTGGGCCACAGCAGAGAGCTGGACTCGAAAAGGAGCAACTGGGACTTATACCCGGCACCCCAACCAGAACTAGAACCCGGGGTGCTGGAGCTGCAGGTGGAGGAATAGCCAAGTGAGCCATGGCGCCGGCCCCAAGATTAATATTAGGTAGCATACTAGAATTCCAGGAATTTCGCAAAATACAAAGCATGGTAAGTGCCAAAATAATTTATATGAAAGCATAGAATATTCAAACCACAGATTTTCAAATACAGGCTTAAAAAATTGAAAAAAGTGGGAGGATATAAAATCAACCTTACCTATAAGAAAATAAGGATAGTGATTTTATCGGCTTGTCATCTGACTATGCAAGGAAAAGGATTGTGGAATAAATATTTGAAGTGTAGAAACACAGAGAAACTCATCAACCCAGAAATCTGTAGCATATGAAATTATCATTCAAAAGAGAAATAAAATTTGCCCCATCAAACCCAAATGAGAGAATGTGTCGCCAGCAGATCTACTTGCAAGAATTGTTGAAGCTATTCTTAAGAAAAATGAAAATGATATAGGTTAGAAAGTTGGATCTAAATAAAATGAAGAACATACACTAGAGAAGGAATAAGTGAAGCTAAAACAAAATCTTTCAATTTCATTTTTCGCAAATAGCATTATTTATTTTATTTTATTTATTTTTTATTTTTATTTTTTTTTGACAGGCAGAGTGGACAGTGAGAGAGAGAGACAGAGAGAAAGGTCTTCCTTTGCCGTTGGTAGACCCTCCAATGGCCGCCGTGGCTGGCGCGCTGCGGCCGGCGCACCACGCTGATCTGATGGCAGGAGCCAGGATCCAGGTGCTTTTCCTGGTCTCCCATGGGGTGCAGGGCCCAAGCACCTGGACCATCCTCCACTGCACTCCCTGGCCACAGCAGAGAGCTGGCCTGGAAGAGGCGCAACCGGGACAGAATCCGGCGCCCTGACCAGGACTAGAACCCGGTGTGCCGGCGCTGCTAGGCAGAGGATTAGCCTAGTGAGCCGCGGCGCCGGCCCGCAAATAGCATTATTTAAAACAATAAAGTCAACAATGTACTCCATGTTAATAATTCATGGGTAAGTGTAAAGAGAGAGGAAATGATAATAGATGGGGAGTGAGGAATTGAGAATGTATTTTTTAAAGTTATTACCCTAAAATAACACAGTATAATTTGAAAGTGGACATGGATTACATGTTGAATGAACGTTCTAACTCTAAGAGAGCCAATAAAAGAAAATACAAAAGCAAAACTGAAATGATCAAAAGGGAGAAAATTTAATCATTTAGGATTTTTCAGTTAAAATAATGAATGAGAAACATTGGTTGACAGAAATAGAAACACAGAAGAGAATAAATGAAATATAGTAAAAACATGAGATATTAGTGCAATTAAATATATATAGCATTACCTATCAGAGGTCTAAATACATGAATGAAAATGTGGAAACTGTCAGTTTATAACCAGAATATCCCTATTATTTGTATCTACAAGAAACTCAATTTTTATATAAAGATATATAGTGATCAAAAGTGAAGATATGGAGAAACATACAATATAAAAATAGTAAGGACATATCGAATATACATATTGATGACAAACAAAATGGCCTTCAGAGCAAGGAAATTTATCAGTAATTCAGAAAAGACTGACATGATTAGAATGGCAGAATTCTCCCATAGGGCATAGCAATCTTATCTTGTGTGAATATGAGAAGGAGGTGGTAAAATAAGGGTATATGGAACAAACAGTGACAAACTGCAAGGAATATTAAGTCAATTCAGGATTTTAATTGGAGATATCATGGATCTAAAAGTAATGAAGAGGTCCAGCAAATAGAAAATTTATAAAAAAAATTTACAGATAGAAAATCTGTAAAAAAAAATCTGTAAATGTAGTTGTACCGAAAAGCACTTTTTAAAAAAAATGAGATGGAAGGGGAGAGGGAGTAGGGGAGGGGAGGGTTGTGGGTGGGAGGGACAGTATGGGGGGGAAGCCATTGTAATCCATAAGCTGTACTTTGGAAATTTATATTCATTAAATAAAAGTTAAAAAAAAATTTTCAGATAAAAAAAATGAGATATAATTGACTTTACAGAACACCTCACCCAAAACAGCATAAACCACATGCTTACTGAGCTCACATGGGAAATTCACTAAGTTGGCCACATTCTGCACCAAAAAACAAAACTTAAAACACTTGGAAGAGTAGAAATTATACCACATATACTCTCAGCTCACAATATGGGAATCAATATCAGAAAGGCAGCTGGAAAATTCTCCAAGTACTAGAATGCCAAACTAAATATTTCAAAATAACATATACATCAGAAAATAAACCTCAAGAGATACAGAAACATATTCTGAACTAAATGAAAAGAAAATGCAGCTTATCAGAATCTGTTGCAATGCAGTGAAAATGGTAGTTACATAGAAATATATACCATCGAATGCACATGTTAGAAAAGAAGAAATGTCAAATCAGTAAGCTATGTCTCTTCCTTAGAAAACTATAAAAATAAGAGAAAACTAAATCCAAAGGAAC
This sequence comes from Oryctolagus cuniculus, assembly GCF_051225735.1. NCBI lineage: Eukaryota > Metazoa > Chordata > Mammalia > Lagomorpha > Leporidae > Oryctolagus > Oryctolagus cuniculus. The sequence continues at coordinate 75,197,335 of NC_142872.1, forward strand.
AGAAAAACATATGAATCAGAACAGAAATCAGTGAAATTGTAAATAGAAAGTCAAAAGAGAAAAACCAAGAAACCAAAAATCCATTTGTTTGAAAAGATCAACAAAATCAATAATCCTCAACCTAGGTTAACCAAGAAGAAAAGATAGAAGACACAGATTGTTAACATCATAAATGAAAAGAGAGACCTAGCAGACCCCTCACCACAGATGGTATACAGACGATAAATAAGCACATCAACAGATGCTTTACATTCTGCATCCTCATGGAAATAAAATTACAACACTGAGACATCACTGTGGTCTTACACCTTTAGCCAAACTCCAGAACATCTGGACGGCATCGGTGCCGGCAAATTGGTGGAGCGCTAGGTATTCTCACTCATTGCTGATGGGAACGCAGAATGGTACAGTCACTTGAAGACAATTTGGGAGTGTCTTACAAAACTGAACAAACTCTTGCCATATGAATCAGCAAACATGCGGTGTTTGCCCAAAGGAGTAGAAAATTTATGTCCACACACAAGCCTACACTTAGATGTTTGGGGCAGCCTTATTCACCATTGTCAAATTTGAAAGCAACCAGGATGTTCCTCAGTAAGTGAATGGACAAAGTGCGATACATCCATACAATGGAGTATTACTCAGTGCGAAAACCAAATGAGTGAACAAGCTAGAACAGACTCTAAATATATATTGCTAGGTAAGAGAAGTCAATTTGAAAAGGCTTCCACACTGTATGATGCAACCACATGATATTTTTAAATGGCGAAACCATGGAGATAGTAAAATGATAACTGGATTCTCAGGATTAGGAGGGATGGAGAGACATATAGTCAAAGCACCGAGGATTTTTAGTTCAGTGAAATATTCTGCATGATATTACAAGGCGAAAACATGTCCTGAGCCTTAGAATAAATAACACCAAGAGTGAACCCTTATGTAAACCATGGGTCATGAATGACAATGATTTGTCACTGTAAGATAAAAAGCTATAACAAATGTACTTCTTTAATGCAGAATACTGAAATTGGGGGAGGCTATATATGTGTTGGACAGGTGGTGTATGGGTTATCTTTGTACCTTACTTTCAATTTGGCTCTGAACCTAAATTACTCTAAAATAATCTTTTTAAAATAAGCATTTAATATAAAGAAATGGAGCTAAATGAGAAGAGAATGCAAAATGCATGCAAAACATAGAAAGAAAAGCAAAATAGCAGATGTTAATCTAATCGTATAAGATGACCATAATAGATTAAGCAATCCAATCAAAACAGAGACAAGTGATACTACATTAAAATGAAATGTTGGGTCCGCGTTGTGGCACAGCGAGTAAACCTGCCACTTCTGACATCTCATTTTGCAGTGTCTGTTCGAGTATCCATTGCTCCATTTCCAGAAAGCTCTAGGCTAATGTCCTGAAAGAGCAATGGAAGATGGTTCATATGCATAGGCCTCTGCCATTCACACTGGAGACCAGAATGGAGTTCTGGGCTGCTGGTTTCCATCTGAATCAGCACCAGCTGTTGTAACTAGTTGGGAAGTAAACCAGCAGGCAAAATATTTTTCTCTTTGTTTCCCCATTTTATCCCTCTGCCTTCCAAATAGATAAATACATCTTCAGAAAATACATTTTTATGTTCTTACACTAGTATCTACATATCACATTGAATCTGCTAAAAACTAAAAATTAAAGAGCCAGTGCCGCGGCTCACTAGGCTAATCCTCCACCTTGCAGCGCCGGCACACCAGGTTCTAGTCCCGGTCGGAGCGCCGGATTCTGTCCCGGTTGCTCCTCTTCCAGGCCAGCTCTCTGCTGTGGCCAGGGAGTGCAGTGGAGGATGGCCCAAGTGCTTGGGCCCTGCACCCCAGGGAGACCAGGAGAAGTACCTGGCTCCTGCCATCGGATCAGCGTGGTGCGCGGGCCGCAGCGCGCCGACCGCGGCAGCCATTGGAGGGTGAACCAATGGCAAAGGAAGACCTTTCTGTCTCTCTCTCTCACTGTCCACTCTGCCTGTCAAAAAAAAAAAAATGAAAATTTAAAAAGAAAATAATTAAAATGAAGTATTAAGTATATGCATTCTCTAGAAGACACAGCTTAAATTCAGAGATATATGTTTGCATTTAAACTAAACTGACAGGAACAATATTAGGTGAACAAAAATCTTAAGAGAGCCCCTATAGCTATACTTATAGTACGCAAAATAGACTATAGTATTTAAAAAAGATTACAGCAAGAAAGAAGTTTATTTTAAAATTATTTTATAATTTATTAAAAATAATTATAAAAATATTCACCATAATAGGAAAAAAGGAAGGAAAAACTGAAAGATTTGAATGAGGAAATGGGCAATTCAGCAATAGTGGCTGAAGACTGCAATACTTCACTTTTAAAACTGAGCAGAACAGACAGAAGGAACACAGTGAAATAGAAGACAAACAACATAAATCCACATATAAATTTACAGACACATGTAGAATATTTCAACCAGTGATTGCAAAATGTGCATTGAAGCATGCATAGAACATCTGTAGAAGAGCTCATATGTTAAGCAATAAAACAAGCTTCAATAAATGTAAAATTGAAATGAAATAAATTACTTTTTTGAATGCAATGAATGTAAATTGGGAAAAATAGAGAAGATATTTGCAGAAATCTCAAATATATGAAAATCAAATAATTATTTCTAAATATAAATGAGGAAACAGTGTAGAGATAAGAAAAAAGCTGCAAATGCTTATATAATAAAGCAGAAACATTTGAAACTCATACCATAAAGCTTTTAGATTGACTAAGAAAGAAAGAAAGGAAAGAGAAAAGAAGGAAGGAAGGAAGGAAGGAAGGAAGGAAGGAAGGAAGGAAGGAAGGAAGGAAGGAAGGAAGGAAGGGAAGAAGGAAGGAGCGACCCCATGCTGTGGTATCCGCCAGCCAAGCCAGCATCTTATATGGGTGCAGGTTGGAGACCCAGCTGCTCCACTTCTTATGCAGCTCCCTGCTAATGGCCTGAGAAAGTGGAAGATGGCCCAAGGGTTAGGCTGTTGTGGCCATTTAGGAAGTGAACCAGTGGATGCCTTTACATCTCTGTCTGTACTCTGGATCTCAAATGAAAAAATCATAAAAAAGAAAGGCATGCTAAATTTGCTAACATTAGGAATAAAAAGGGGGCAAGTCTACTGAATTCACAGAAATACAAAGAAATCTAATATCAACAGCTACATGCCAACAAATTACATAACTTAAAACTTGAATAAATTCCTAGTAAAAGATATTAAAAGTACTGATTAAGAAATATAAAATATACATGAGACCTATGAATGTTAAATAATTGTCATTTTTTCACATATGAATCTAAAACAATTATAGAAGACTGACTAATGTCATAGGCAAAGAAAGAAATAAAACTGTTCCTAATTGCCAATAACATGATTTGGCTATGATACAGATACAAAATAATCCGCAAAACAAAAAAAAATCTAGAAATAAAAATGAGTTTAGAGTAGGTGCTGTGGCGTAGCAGGTTAAAAATCCCTGCCTGCGGTGCCAACATCCCATTTGGGTGCCGGATAAAGTCCCGCTGCTCCACTTCAGATAAAGCCTCCCTGCTAATGTGCCTGACAAAACAACAGAGGATGACCCAAATCCTTGGGTCCCTGCACCTGCATGGGAGACCTGGAAGAAGCTTCCAACCCCTTGCTTCGAATCAGCTCAGCTCTGGCTGTTGTGGCCATTTGGGGAGTGAACCAGTGGTTGAAAGACCTCTCTCTCCCTCTCTCTCTCCCCCTGCTTCTCTCTCTCTCTCTCTCTGTAAATCTTTCAAATAAATAAATCTAAAAGTATTAAAAATGAGGATAGCAAGGTTAACTGAAACAAGAACAACATGGAAAATTTATTTGCCTGTTTATATGATAACAATAAACATGAAAAAACAGGAGTTTAAAACAAAATATAAACAAACATTTTCCAAAGAAATTGAAACACTTTGATAATAATTTAACAAAATATGTTAGAAGATCTATCTATATGCTGAAAATGAGAAAATCTGACTAAAGTGGATCTGGAACATTTAAATAAATGGAGAAATATGACATGTTCACATATTAATGTATCCATGAACCATGGAAGAGTAAATATAGGAAAGATTCCAAATTTCCACCATATAGTTTTATAGATTTAATGACATATCTATAAAATCAAGAAGTTGTTTTTTTGTATTTATTTTATGTATTTGAAAGGCAGAGATGTAAAAAGACAGAGCCCAACCATCTACTGGTTCTTTTCCTAATTTTCAGCCAGGATTGATCCCCTCCAAAAACCTGGAGTTCAGAATTCAATCTGGCCGGCACCGCGGCTCATTAGGCTAATCCTCCACCTAGCGGCGCCAGCACACAGGGTTCTAGTCCCGGTTGGGGCGCCGGATTCTGTCCTGGTTGCCCCTCTTCCAGGCCAGCTCTCTGCTGTGGCCTGGGAAGGCAGTGGAGGATGGCCCAAGTACACCACGGCGGCCATTGGAGGGTGAACCAATGGCAAAAGGAAGACCTTTCTCTCTGTCTCTCTCTCTCACTGTCCACTCTGCCTGTCAAAAAAAAAAAAAAAAATCAATCTGGATCTCTCACGTGGGCCATCACCTGCTGTATCTCAGGATACATGTTAGAAGGAAGCTGGAATCTTAAGAGAGCCAGCATGCAAATACAAACACTCCAATATGGGAAACAACTATCTTTAAATGGGCGCTTAAACACTATGCCAATTTCTTATCCTGTAATTTTTAATAGATATCCATGAGATTACTATAAAATAATGAAACAATCTTGGAGAAAAACAGTGGGAAGAATCTCTCTACTCCATATATGGGGTCCATATTTAATCACAGAAATCACAACACAATATCCACAGTATCAGCATAGGAAGAAATACACAGGCTAACGGAACATGAGACAATAGAGAACCCAGTAAACACACATATGTATGCTCGTCTAACTTTTAGAGCATCAAAAACAAGTTACAGGAGGACAGATAGCCTTTCACTAAATGACATTTCATCAATTGACATTCATAAGCAAAAAAAAAAAAAAAGAGCCAAACTTCCCATCTGATACAAAATTAATGTAACATTTAACATGAATCATATTTAAACATAAAAAATGAAATTATAAACAACAGAAAAAAAGAACAAAGATGAATACATAAGGGGGACTCAAAAATTTATTGACAAATTGAGCTAAAATATGCTTGTTTTGGTGCAACAATCTTGAAATACTTTATAGATTTTTGCATAATAGGCATTTTCAATGAACTTTTTGAATATCATTCATTTTGACATCTAGAATGGACTAAGAATGTAAAGTCTTAACATCCAAGGCATGATTTATAAAAAAGGACGAATCAGAATTGAGCCTCATAAAAATTTTAAAATTCCTGCTAAAAGTATGGAAACAAACTACAGGTGCAAAGCAAATACTTGCCATGGAATAATATATCTAGAATGCATGCAGAACGCTCATATAACACAGCTAAAAACAAATTCACTATGAAATGAGTGTAAAAATACAGACACTTGATCCAAAAGCATAAATAACAAGTAAACACATAAAAGTCTTCAATCTCGTTAATCATTAGAGAAATAGAAATCATAACCATGATGACATATCACTAGGTAACTATCAGAATGACTATGATTTTAAAAAAGATAATGAAAGAAGCTGTCACTGGGCATAGTTGGTTAAGACTCTACCTGTGACGTCTGCATCCCATATTGGTGCCAGTCTGAGACTCAGCTGCTGCACTTCTGATCCAGTTCCCGTCTAATGCACCTGGAAAATAGCAAAAATGATCTACGCTCAAGTGGGAGACCTGGAAGAAGCTCCAGGCTTCGAACATCCTCCTGGCATAACCCTGGCTTTTGCTGCCATCTGGGGAATGAAGCAGCAAATGGAAGATCTCTCTTTTTGTCGCTCCTTCTCTCTCTGTAATTCTGCCTTTCAAATAAATAAATTAATATTTAAAAAAATTAGTAGTAAGGATCAAATGCTGGTGAGGATGCAGAAAAGCCAAAGTCCTTCAATGTTGCTGATGCAAATGTTATATGATATAGTCATTGTGCAAAACACTTTCACATTTTCTTATAAATTGCAACATATAATTCATACAATTCACAAATTTCACTCTTGGGTATTTATATCAAAGAAATGAAAAGTTATGGCCACACAAAAATTTCTACAAAGATTACACGGCAAATTTCTTTATTTGTGACCATTGAAGATGGGAAATAATCAACATGTCCTTTGGTGAGTGATATGTTAAAGGATCCATGGTGGCACCAGGCCATGGTGCTAGTCCACAATGGAGGGAATAGATTAATGAAATTCATATTGTAATCGATGACTCTCAAAGAACTTCAGTAAGTAAAAAAAAAAAATGCCTCTCTCTACAAGTTATTTTCTGCATAATTCCCTTTCAATGATAAACTTTTTAAATTGACAAGATTATGGAAATTGAGAATATCACTTCCATCTATTATTAGAAAAGAATTGTGGGATGGGAGTTGTTGTAAAAGGGTACAGGACATATCCTTGCATATTAGAAACCTATACTATTTTGAATTTAGCTGTGGATACATGAATTTCCGCATGTGACATTATTGTATATTAAAAAACACACACATATGCAAATTAGCACAAGCATAATTGATGAACTTTGAACAAATTTGATGACTTATCTCAATGTTATAATTCTGGTAGTGTTGTAATAATGTTTAAAGATGAAATAATTTCTATAAACATAAATTAGAAGTAGGTACAAATTCATGAGGACAGAAATAACATGAACAAGAATATCAGAACAAAAAATATGACATGGCAAGATACAATGAGCCTTTTTGTTCCAAATCAACAGCTAACTGTAATGGTGTTGTCAGGAAAAGTCATATTTTAGAAGGCTTTGAATGCCAGGTTAAGACTCTCATGTTTCTCTAAGTTGTTAAAAGTTACTAAAGGTGTTTCACTGAAGTGAACAGAGATAAAACGGGCAAGCCAATGTGAGCAGTTTTAATCTTATCATAGATTAAAAAATAATGACAAATGAAACATAAAATTTGGACATTTTTTCTATGAAATTAAGAACACTTGTCATCTTGATGAATCTTCAGAGAAGTATGTGTACTGAAAATGTATTATGGCTGTAGTGTAGAGGAATTCTGTAGTGATTGTCAAAATCTTCCTGGTAGGTGGAACAGAAGTCTATGAAGTCTTTAAAACATCTGAGTGTAAGAGATGGAGGCCAGGGTTACTCCATCCTGTAAGCCCAATGAAGGAAGAGGCCAGACTTCATTCAGAACAGTATCTTTTTTTTTTTTTTATTTGACAGGTAGAGTTATAGACAGTGAGAGAGAGTCAGAGAAAGGTCTTCCATTAGTTCATTCCCCTAATGGCTGCCATTGCAGGTGCACTGCGCCTATCCGAAGTCAGGAGCCAGGTGCTTCCTCCTGGTCTCCCATATGGATGCAGGGACCCAAGCACTTGGGCCATCCTCCACTGCCCTCCCAGGCCACAGCAGAGAGCTGGACTGGAACAGCAACCGGGACTAGTACCCGTCACCCCAACCAGGACTAGAACCAGGGTTGCCGGTGCTGCAGGTGGAGGATTAGCCAAGTGAGTCACAGTGCTGGCCCAGAACAGTATCTTAAGTATTTTGTATGGTGTATGATACATAATAACAGAGAGATACGTACTTCAGATGAATTGTGTGTGTATAGATAGACAACACAGAATCAGTAGGCTTAGCATATATTCATTCTGAGTGTCAAAGAGAAAGCAAAGAGCTAAACAAGGGAACAGCTCCAGCCCTGGCATCTGGTGAGGACAGAGTTCCATTAAAGACTCAGGGAAGTCACAGCCATGTAGTATGAGTTATGAGCCAATCACTTCTCAGCTGTTTGCAGTGCCTTTGGGTGTAGTTGGAATATGATGAAAGTTACTCTAAATATGCTCTTGCTGCCTCTGTTATTGCCACTTAGAAACACTCAGTCAGAGTCAGAGAAATAGATGAGCCCAGTTATTTTGTCCTAGGGAGAACATGAGATAGTATGTACCAAATTCAAATCAACTACCAACGGTTTGAGGTTGGATGATTAAATGGAATAACAACAGCCCTACCAAACAAGATTAAGGAAAAAGATTACAGAAGCATATGAGAAATGAGAAGTATTATTTAAAATATGTCAGTTTTTGGTATTTCCTCCCTAACCCTTTCCTTGAAGATCCATTATTATGCCAACAAGCAGTGTAAGAATAATGATAGTGACATTTACTGAAGAACTACAAACAGTGTAACTTTTCATTTTAATGTTCCATATTTCTCATGTTTACTCAGAACTCAGAAATGTTTTATGTTTATATTCAAATTCATGGTGGTTATCTTTCCTCACTTCTTTTTAAAATTACTCAAGAGTATTTTCTTTTGGCATCTGTGTAAAGTCTGAAGGTTTATGAGACTTTCTGATAATGAATAGCAAGGATATTTTAATCAGCTCTAGATTTTAGAGATGTTTTTGTTGCTGATTATAAATACAAGAGTTTATTTTATACACTCATAGGTTTTTAATAGCAACTTGCTTTCAAAGAACTAAGTCTGCAGGCTAAAAAATTAAATTTTCTTTTATCAAAGTGGTTCAACTGAGCTTTTTGGATTTGAGCCACTATTTTTTTGTATTACAGTTTACTTCCATACCTAAGACTCCCTGGGGGAGATGCTTCAGTTTAAGTTACATTATAGAATATGCATACTTAGTGCCATGGTCTGGATATCTGTGTCCCCACAACACTCATTTGTTGAAATCTGAAACCCCAAAAGGTTGGGAGGCAATTATATTATGACTGTGGGACTCTCAAGAATGAGATTAATCCCCTTATAAAAGAGGCCCTAAGGATTCCCCTTGCTCCTTGCATGATATGAAGACACAGCTAGAAGGCAGAAAGCAGCCCAGGCTGGCACCAAATCCACTGAAGTCTTACACTTGAACTTCTCAGTCCCAAAACTATAGTAAATAAAAGTCCACTAATTATAAACCAGCTAGTCTAAGGTATTCTTTTGTAGTAGCCCCAGTGGACTGAAACCTTTATAATATGTTCCATCTTGTAATAACTGCAAACCATTGAGGCTTTCTCAAATTTTGCTTGTTCTGCACTCCATTTCCCAGGATTCTCTTTTCAGTGTGTTTCTGGTTAGGCTGGGCCACAAGGGTTATCTTGTGAGTTAAGTAGTAGAAGTGAAGCAAAAGCTATTGTATAGTTCATATACATCATCTTTCTGAATTCTCCTCCAGTTGCTTTGATTCCTGGGTCAGATGTGTCTACTCAGTTTCATAACAAAATTCCTGGTTCAAACAGATACTCCTCTCTGTTCTTCCTGTTGATGCCAACTCCTGCTTGGCACTTCTGGCCTGATTTTTTTTTCTCTCTCTCTCTCCCCTTTACTTTCTGCTCACTTTCCCTCTCAACTGACTATCCTGTAGACTTTGAGATCCAAGACTAGACACAAAGAAAAAGGCCTTTAACTGAGACTGCTGCACTGATTATATATACTAAATGTCAAATACATCATGAAACGTGTGAGTCTACATATTTTAAAGGACAAATTAGACATTATTATTTCAAATTCTTGGAGATCAAATTTTAATCAATATGGAAAATTGCTCATGTTGAAGTTTAGAACAATTTAGAATACATTTGCAATAGTCATTAGGTTGTCAGATGGTGTTACAAGGGAAATAAATGCAGATTTCAGAACTTTTTAGTACTACACTAAGAACTTCATAAAAAGACTTAATCCAACAAGACTCAAAAAGAGCTTATAAATAACACAGCCTCTGATAAAAATTCTGAGAAAAACTCTATCCCTGGTTATTCCTTCATTGCACACATTTATAGGAAACCTAGAAGCTGTGCCAGCTACTCTAGTAGGTGCTGGATCACATCAATAATGAAAACACAGAAATAATTCTGCCATCTGGAGCTTACATTCAGCAAACACAGAAAACAAACTCTGCTGGAATTAATAACAAGATAAGCAGTATATTAAATCATGTTATATGTTAGAGACAAAACAAAAAGTTGATTAGTGCCATGGAATTGGAAGGACTGGAAATCCTTAATGGGAGCAGATGAATGCTAAAATTTAAAACAGAATGGATAGTATGGCCATTTACAGCAATAATTTAAACCAAAAAAATTAAGAAAATGATGGGAAGGCTAAGCATGGTGATGATGCGTATCTTATATTGTGGGAACATATCTTATTTTTGGGGGAGAGTCCCACCAGGACCTGAAAGTAAGATAATGATTGACAGGTTTGAGACATGGCAATGGAGCTGGCATGGGTGAAGGGAATCCACAGAGGGGGAAGGATGCAAACAGGTCGGAGATTTAATGGGGAGGGTACTGGAAGGGCCGTACTTCAAGAGTTATAGGTCATCTTAGAGATGTAGGCATCCTCTTCTCCTTGGCTTTTAGCTTTTGCTAGAAATAATTGGGCATAATTGCTGAGTTTGAACTGAGGGATGACATAGGCCCAAATGTTTTCAAAAATTCATTCTGGCACATGCAGGAGGAATTGATTTTAGTGGGAAAACTCCAGTCCTGAGAGCAGTAAACAATCCAGGTGAACACTGTGATGACTCTTGTGAGCAGGGCAGCAAAAGAGGTAGAGGGGAGGGGAGAGCAAGGTCGCCCACCGCATGGAAGCTGAGCCGCCAGAGCCGCCAGGGCCGCTGGACCCGCTGGACCCGCTGGACCCACTGGACCCACCAGACCTGCCGGACCCACTGGAGCCGCAGAGTCTGCGCGCCAGCACTGGAAGGGGAGGTGAGCTAAAAACCTCTCCATAACCCGAGACATTGGCAGGGAAAGGCAGAAAAAGCCTGCAGAGAACGAGGCCTGAAACCCCATTGGGGAAAGTTCACCAGGCTGGCTGGAGGAGAGAAAAAAACAAATAAATAAGGGGAACCAGCACGGACATTTAGCCTCTCTCTCCACTCACCTTACAAAGCCGAGCAAGACAAAGGGCAGGCACCATTTTACATAAGTAAAGCAGTGCCCGTCATTTTGCATATGTAAAGCGGGTGTCTCTCATTAGCCAAGCAGAAAAACCTGACTCTGGTAAGCAAAGGAATACCCACAGGGGCCAGATTTCATACATCAACTACTCTCAATTCCACTTAGCTGTGTGGAATTACTTCCCAACTGAGGAAAAAAAAAAAAGAGAGAGAGAGAGAGAGTGAGCAAGAGCGAGCAAGAGAACAATCAGGGTGAATCACCTTTGGCAAACCCTTAATCCTATAGAACCAGAGCTCTCTGGCCACACCCATCACAGCCTCTAAGGATCCTTCAAAAGCAGACAGTCCACTTAATCTAGAGTCACAGTATAACGAGAAAAAACCAAAGAATATCTCCAATATGACAAACAAACGCAAAAGCTGAGGTAACAAGAACAAGGAAGACACTATGATGCCCGCAAATGAAATAGACACCCCAATTCAAGATTATGAAGATGATGACATAGAAGAAATGCAAGAAGCAGATCTCAAAAAATTGATAAGAACATTAAGAAGTTCTCAAAAACAAATTCTCGAACTACAGAAATCCTTAATGGACAAGATAGAAAATCTATCTCGTGAAAATGAAATATTAAGGAGGAATCAAAATGAAATGAAACAACTAGTAGAAAACGAAACTGTGATAGTGAAGAGAAATCATAATGAAGTGAAGAATTCAATAGATCAAATGACAAACACATTAGAGAGCTTTACAAACAGAATGGGTGACGCAGAAGAGAGAGTATTGGACTTAGAAGACAGAGAACAGGAAAGGATACAGTCAGACCAAAGAAAAGAAGAGGAAATTAGAAATCTAAAACATATCATCGGGAATCTTCAGGATACTATTAAAAAACCCAACATTCGGGTTCTAGGAGTTCCTGAAGGCATGGAGAGGGAGAAAGGATTAGAAGGCCTTTTTAGTGAGATATTAGCAGAAAATTTCCCAGGTTTGCAGAAGGACAGAGACATCCTAGTACAGGAAGCTCACAGAACCCCTAATAAACATGACCAAAAGAGATCCTCACCACGACACGCTGTAATTAAACTCTCCACAGTGAAACATAAAGAAAAAATCCTAAAATGTGCAAGATGTGTCAGATTACTCTCAGAGGATCTCCAATCAAACTCACAGCTGACTTCTCATCAGAAACCCTACAAGCTAGGAGGGAATGGCGAGATATAGCCCAGGAACTAAGAGAGAAAAACTGCCAGCCCAGAATATTATATCCTGCTAAGCTCTCATTTGTGAATGAAGGTGAAATAAAGACCTTTCACAACAAACAGAAATTGAAAGAATTTGTCGCCACACATCCAGCCCTGCAAAAGATGCTTAAAGATGTGTTACACACAGAAACACAGAAACATGGTCATCAATATGAAAGAAGGTAAAGGAAGAAAACCTCACAGCAAAAGATCACAGGGAATTCAAAGCATATATTAGAACTTATCTTTGGCAAATGGCAGGGCAAAGTTACCACTTATCATTAGTCACATTGGACATTAATGGTCTGAACTGTCCAGTTAAAAGACACCGATTGGCTGACTGGGTAAAGGAACAAAATGCATCTATTTGCTGCTTACAAGAAACACATCTTTCCAACAAAGATCCATACAGACTGAAAGTGAAAGGCTTGAAAAAGATATACCATGCCAACAGAAATGAAAAATGAGCGGGCGTAGCCATCTTAATATCGGACAACATAAACTTTACCACAAAAACTGTTAAGAAAGACAAAGAGGGACACTATATAATGATTAAGGGATCAATTCAACAAGAAGATATAACAATTATCAATGTATATGCACCTAATTACAGGGCACCGGTTTATCTAAAAGATTTGTTAAGGGACTTAAAGGGAGACTTAGACCCCAATACAATAGTACTGGGGGACTTCAATACTCCACTCTCAGAAATAGACAGATCAACAGGACAGAAGATCAACAAGGATACAGTAGATTTAAACGACACTATAGCCCAAATGGATCTAACAGATATCTACAGAACTTTTCATCCTACATTGAAAGCATTTACATTCTTATCAGCAGTACATGGAACCTTCTTTAGGATTGACCACATACTAGGCCATAAAGCAAGTCTCAGCAAATTCAAAAGAATTAGAATCATACCATGCAGCTTCTCAGACCATAAAGGAATGAAGTTGGAAATTAGCAACTCAGGAATCCCTAGAGCATATGAGAATGCATGGTCATTGAACAACATGCTCCTGAATAAACAATGGGTCATAGAAGAAATTAAAAGAGAAATCAAAAATTTTCTGGAAGTAAATGAGGATAACAGCACAACATACCAAAACTTATGGGGCGCAGCAAAAGCAGTGTTAAGAGGAAAGTTTGTATCAATAGGTGCCTACATCAAGAAATTGGAAAGGCACCAAATAGATGAACTTTCACTGCATCTCAAGGATCTAGAAAATCTGCAGCAAACCAGACCCAAATCTAGTAGAAGAAGAGAAATAATTAAAATCAGAGAAGAAATCAACAGGATTGAATCCAAAAAAACATTACAAAAAATCACCCAAACGAGGAGCTGGTTTTTTGAAAAAATAAACAAAATTGAATTCCAATTCAGTCCCATCAAGGTGGCATGTACCAATGCCATCTCATTAGTCCCGGTGATCAATTTCTGTTCACAATTGATCATAATGATAGGACTAAGTACCAAAGGGAGCACATAAACAAGACTAGTGTCTGCAAATACTAACTGATAGAATAAAAAAGGGAGAGAACGATCCAACATGGGAAGCGAGATACACAGCAGACCCATAGAATGGCAGATGTCCTAAACAGCACTCTTACCTCAGAATCAGCCCTTAAGGCACGCGATCTGGCTGAAAAGCCCATGAGAGTATTACAGGCATGGAAAGCCAAGACACTGTGGCAAAAAAAAAAAAAAAAAAAAAAAAAAAAAAAAAAAAAAAACCAACACCTAAATGAAAGATCTCCGTGAATGAGATCCCAGTGAAAAGAACAGGTCATCAAAGAAGGAGGTACCTTTCTCTGAAGGGAGGAGAAAACTTCCACTTTGACTACGACCTTGTCTAAATATGATCAGAGTTGGTGAACTCAAAAGGCTTCCATAGCCTTGGCGACTCATGACAAGAGCCTAGGGTGATTACTGATGCCATAAACAAGAGTGTCAATTTGTTAAGTCAACAACAGCAGCAACAGGAGTCACTGTGCACTTACTCCTCATGTAGGATCTCTGTCCTTAATGTGCTGTACATTGTGATTTAATGCTATAACTAGTACTCAAACAGTATTTTTCACTTTGTGTTTCTATGTAGGTGCAAACTGTTGAAATCTTCACTTAATGTATTCTAAACTGATCTTCTGAATATAAAGAGAATTGAAAATGAATCTTGATGTGAATGGAAGTGGGGAGGGAGAGGGAAAGGGGAGGGTTGCGGGTGGGAGGGAATTTATGGGGGTGAAGCCATTGTAATCCCTAAACTGTACTTTGGAAATTTATATTCATTAAATAAAAGTTAAAAAAAAAGAAGAGGTAGAGGGAACAAGTGCTTAGTTTATATGTGTACTTTAAAAGTAGAATCCAAAAGCATTTCTTACTCATTAGATATAAATTTATTAGATATAATAGATAGTGAGGAATTGTGAACAGCTCCAAGAAGTGGAGAGTAGCTGACCCCTCACCCCAAGATGGGGAAGACTATAGTGGTGGTTGCTGGTGGGGCAAGGTGGGTGACGTGATGATGTCTGATTGGTAGGTACAGTTGAAAATTCTGTTAGATATCCCAGGTAAAGTTTCCAAAAAGGAATGGGACAGACTTTTTAAAAGGTACTAATCAGTATGTTTGAAAAGTCTGCATATATTGTCTTTTGTTGATGAATCAGAATACATAAAGGCTCTAAGAACTCTGATAAAAATAATTTTTGATTTAACTTAAGCAAAAAGACGCAATTTTAATTTGCTTGACCAAATCATCCACTTTAAAAACTTATAGGTAAGAAATTGATATTAACAACTTCTTAATTATTACATGGAACTACTTGGAAAATGCTGATAACTGAGAGATGTGACAAGTCAAGCAGATAAAGAAGACCTAAATTTAAAGTTAATGATGAAAGAATGCATGTTTGAAAATACAAGCCTCGATGGTTCAGAGATGTTTTTCGCAATTCAATGCAAATTTAAGACAGATATATTGCATTGGAAGTATTTGTATGTAGCACTTTCTTACCAGCACATGTATCATGGAGTCAGACCTTATGGTATCTTATTGGCATTCTCTTCCTACACCGAACAAGTTTATCTGGGAAGGTTCATTGAGTCATTAACATGCACTGATTGGACATATCCCGTGTTTTCACTGGGAAAGGGAGCAGAGAAAACACAGTGTGACAGGGAGCTTATGTGCTAGTGAGAAGAGATTGATAAATACATAAGATGGTAACAAATAGATTGTGATGTTTGTGGTAATATGAAGTGGAGTAATGGAGTAGAAAATCTCTCAAAATGAGATACGCTGCTTTATGGAGTGAAAAACAAGGGGGCCGTTGTTCCACAGAAACAGAAGAGAATTGACGTGAAATAGCCACAGGTGGTTTTTAAGGGAAATGTGGCCATAAACCACATGCAATGGAAGGATGGAAAAGAGCACAGTTATCTGGTTAGCTTTGCTTTGTTCTCCTGATATCCTCCTCAAAGGAGCAAGTAAAAAAAAATAATAGAGCTTTGTTCTTGGAATCATTTTAGATTTAGAGAAAAATTGAGTATAGGATATAAAAAGTTCCCACATTCTCTCTTGTGCTGTATATTTTCCTGATATTAACAACCTGGATTAGTGAAAGATATTTATTGTAATTAATGAGCAATTGCATTAAGATTAACTAAAGTGCATAGTTTACACACTCAGGTCCATTCTTTGCGGATTTGGATCACTGTATCAAATCATGTATTTACTGTTACAGTATCATACATGGGTTTCAGGTTTCCATAAAGTCACTATCTTCAAAACTCCTAAAGGGGCCGGTGCTGTGGCGAAGCACGTAAAGCCGCTACCTGCCTTACCGCCATCCCATAAGGGCACTGGGCTTGAGTCCCAATTGCTTCCCTTCCTATCAAGCTCTCTGCTATGGCCTGGGAAAGCAGTAGAAGATGGCCCAAGTCCTTGAGCCCCTGCAACCACATGGGAGACCTGAAGGAAGCTCCAGGCTCCTGGCTTCGGATAGGTGCAGATCCAGCGGTTGCAGCCATTTGGAGTGAACTAGTAGATGGAAGACCTCCAAGCTATGTTTCTGGGAAAGCAGCAGAGTATGGCTCAAGTGCTTGAGCTCCTACCACGTATGTGGGAGACCCAGATGGAGTTTCTCCCTTCTGGCTTCAGTCTGGACCAGTCCTGGCCATTGCAGCCATCTGGAAAGTGAACTATGAGCCAGCAAATGGAAGATCTCTTTTTTCCTCTGCCTCTTCCTCTCTCTGTAACCATACCTTTAAATTAATAAGTAAATAAATCTTGTAAGAATTCCTGCTTAATTATTCTTCAATAATATGTATTTAGTATTCCTCCCTGTCTGTTTAAGCTTAACTGTTCATTTGTCTATCATCGAATCATATTTTCTTGTATCAGTGTACCCACTTATTTGAACAGCATCTTGGTTGCTTCCAGTTTGAAACAATCAGAAGAAAAGTTGCTATAAATAATTGGGTGCAGTTCTGTATGTGGAAATATTTTTCAATCAGTTTTTTTCTTTTTTTTTTTTTAAGATTTCAGTCTTTCTACTAGTTGTGTAATTTTATCTTGTTACTCTTTTAATTTGCATTTCCTATTTCTTGGCTCTTCATTCTACTCATCTGTGTGTCTACTCTTTATCTAACATTAGATCTTTGGTAAGTCATGAAGCCAAGTAGCATAAATTATACATCTTTGTAACTCATCCATTTAAAAAATATTTAAAAGGCAGGGTGAAGAGAGAGAGAGAGAGAGGGAGAGAGAGAGGGAGAGAGAGAGAAAGGAATAAAAAGAGAAACACAGAGACACATCTTCCAACTGCTGGCTTACTCCCTCAATGGTCACATCAACTAGGGCTGGGCCAGTATTAAGACTGAAGCATGGGCTGGCGCCACGGCTCAATAGGCTAATCCTCCACCTGCAGTGCCATCACACGGGGTTCTAGTCCTGGTCGGGGCACCGGATTCTGTCCCAGTTGTCCCTCTTCCAGGCCAGCTTTCTGCTGTGGCCTGGGAGTGCAGTGGAGGATGGCCCAAGTCCTTGGGCCCTGCACCCCATGGTGCAGGATAAGTACCTGGCTCCTGCCTTCAGATTAGCGCGGTGCGCCAGCCGCAGCAGCCATTGGAGGGTAAACCCACGGCAAAGGAAGACCTTTCTCTCTGTCTCTTCCTCTCGCTGTCCACTCTGCCTGTCACAAAAAAAAAAAAAAAAAAAAAAAAAAAAAGAAACTCCAAACAGGTCTCCCACTTGGATAGCCATTAGCCAAGAGCTTGGACCATCATGCCCTGCCTTCCCAAGTGAATTAGCAGAAAGTTGGATTGGAAGGCGTGACACTCTGATACAGAATGCAGGCATCAAAAATGACACTTTAACTCACTGTGCCACATCACAAGTCCCTTTTATTCATCTTTAATATTGTTTTAGCTATTTTGGTATTTTGTTTTTTCATCCATACTGTAAAGTCCACTTGTTGATATTCATACAATATCTTGTGATTTTTGTTTGGGATTGCACTGAATCCAAAGATGAAGTTGGGTATCATCTTAACAATGTTTAGTTTTCTAATCCATGTACATGGAATATCTCTCTGCTTCAATTCATTTATCAAAATTTTATAGTTATCTGCATAAATATTGAGCTCTTATCTCATTAGATTTTTGTCTAATTATTTCCTTTTTGTTCAATTTTAAATAGCATTGTAGTTTTTAATTGCAAATTCAAATTGTTCATCACTGATATTTATTTAGAAACCATTGATTCTTCTTATTATTAATTAACATTTTTATTAATATAAAGATAATAGATTCCATGTACTTCAAAAGCACAATTCTAAGAATATGATAATACGTCCCTCTCATCTTTAATTTCTTCTTTCTTTTTTTTAAATTTTGTGTTAAAATTTTTAATTTACTTTATAGTCAGGCTTAATGCTCCACTAAATGAAAAAGCTCAATTCTATCAACATTATATCCTGTAACTTTCTTGTAATTGCTTATTCGATGTAGCAGGGAGTTTTGTTCATTTTTGATATTTTTTCCACAAAAATAATCATGCCATCTGTGAAACATAATAGTTTTCACATTCCTTCCCAATCTGTATATCTTTAATTTTCCCATTTGCCTTATTGTAATAGATAGAATTTCCAGTCCAATCATGGATGGCAGCAGTGAGAGAAGATTGTAAAGTACTGATCAGTTTCTTAAATAGATATCATTTGCTTCAGATTACTCTTGTATGAGCTTTGGGAGATTTCCTTTTAGGAACTGTTTGTTTTCATTTATGTTATCACATTTGTGAGCAGATAATTGTTCATAATTATTTCTAGCTACTTGTTGTGAACCGTGGGATCAGTTGTGATGACACTTTTATTTCCTTTATTTTTCAGCATTCCTATCTATCTATCTATCTATCTATGTATTTCTATCATCTCTACCTATGTTTATTTTTGAGGAGCAGAGTGACAGAGAAAGATTGAGAGAGAGAGGAGAGAGAGAGAGAGAATGAGAATCTTCCATTGCCTGGTTCACTCTCTATCTGTAGCTGACAGGGCTGGGAACTCCTTCCTGCTCTCCGGTGTGGGTGGCAGAAGCCCAAGTATTTTTGCCATCTTCTGATGCTATTTCAGGAGAGCTGGATAAGCAGCAGGGCAGCCAGGACTTCACCTGGCACTCTGATGTGAGATTCAGTAAGGCAAATGGCAGTTTAACCTGTTATGCTACATCATAGCCCGTCTTTTTGTTTCTGATATTCATATTTTGTCATCTAACTTTTAATTTTTTAGTTTTGTTTTCTCACTTTTTCAACTGTTTCATTATTTTTTATTCTATTCTTTTTTATTCTATTCAATGTAACTGTACATTTTGATATTTTATTGTTTTTCAATTTTGATATTTTGTTATTTTTAAAATTCCTAGAGTTTTACTCTATGGATTTCCTTATCCACAGTTGTGTTTACTTCTTCCTTAATGTTCGCATTAGTTTTCTCATCTTGCTTTCTTGAGAATAGTAAAATGAGGGCTTATAGATTTTAGATATTTTTCTTCATTAATATGTCATTCTATTTTACAGATTTGCCTACAAATATTGACTTTATTGCATCCAACATTTTTGATAAATAATACTTTCAATTTCATTTAGTTGGAAATATTTTTAACATGTTCTTCAAAGTCTTCTCCCTTGACCCATATATTATTTAGAAGGCTCTCATTTAATCTCCAGTATTTTAGAATCTATAATCTATCTTTGATATTCATGTTAATTTCATGCTCATAATTGATACTTTAATTACTAGTTTAATTTTATTATGATCTGTAAGCCTATATTATATAAATTCTGCTCTATTTTTTAAAAAAATTCATTTATTTGAGAGGTAGAGTTATAGACAGTGAGAAGGAGAGACCAAGAGAAAGGTTTTCTGCCCGCTGGTTCACTCCCCAGTGGCCACAATGACTAGAGCTGCACCGATCCGAAGCCAGGAGACAGGTGCTTCTTCCCTGTCTCCCGTGCAGGTGCAGGGGCCCAAGGACTTGAGCCATTGCCCACTGCTTTCCCAGGCCATAGCAGAGAGCTGGATTGGAAGAGGAGCAGCTGGGACTAGAACCGGCGCCCATATGGGATGCCGGCACTGCAGGTGGAGGATTAACCTACTGTGCCATGGTGCCGGCTCCCCAATTCTGTAATTTTAAATGGTTTTCTTTTTTCCTACTTTAAATTTTTAAACATTTATTATTATTTTAAATTTAGAAAGAGAGAGACAGAGTCAGAGAAACAATATATATAGATATAATATTTCATTCACTGGCTCACTCCTCAAATTTTCAAACAGGTCGAGTTGAGCCCTGCTGAAGCCAGAAACCCAGAATTCAATCCCACATGGGTAGCAGGGACACAAGTTGTTGAATCATCATCCGCTGCTCCCCAGGCTGTGTATTAGCAGGAAGTGGAGTCAGGCCTGTTGTTAGGGGGTGGAGACACCCCGAGCAGTACCTTAGCTGCTGCAGGAAATACCTGCTCATTCTTTTAAATATTTTAAGTTACTTTATGACCTGGAATGTGGTTTGTCTTAGTGAATGTTCCATATGAAATTAAAAACAATGTGTATTCTGCTCCCATGGCATAAAGTATTCTATACAATGTCAATCACACCCTCTCTGTTGAGAGTGCTGTTAAGTTTAATAGGGTCCTTAGGATATTCTTCCAGTTTCTGATAAAGGACTATGGAAGATTCCAAGTTTAAGAGGAGGTATATCTAATTCACTTTAGTTATTTGAACTTTTCCCTCACATATTTTACTGTCCTGTTGTTAGTCACTCAAACATCAAAGTTGTAACTTTTAAGAAAATAGATCTCTTTGTTATTATGCAATTCCCTTCATCACTGATAGTATTCCTTATTCTGAAGTCTACCTTAACTGAAATTAATATAGTCAATCCAATTTTGTTTTAGTTTGTGTGTACAGCATATCTTTCTTTTTAACTTTAATATTTCTATGTGTTATTTTATGTGAGTTTCTTGTAGACAGCATAAACATAGACTTTTAAAAATCATTCTGTAATATTTGTCTTTCAATTTGTATTTAGATCATTGATGAGTAAAGCAATTACTTATATACTGGGATTAACATGTAACTATTTCTATTTTCTGTCTGTTTTTTCATTAAGATATTCTTAGCCATTATTATTTCAAATATTTTTCGCTCTGTTGTGTTTCCTTTATTTCAATTATGCGTATGTGACAGCATTTCTATTATAATGATTTTCCACATGATTGTGTCCCAGATTTGACTCTTTCATTCCTTTTAGGTCTTTATTTGCATTGTTCTTTCCTGTTATACGAATATACTTTAGAGCCCTTAACATATTTTAAATTTGAAAAGTTGCATCCTATCTTGAATTTCACTCATTTTAAAAAATTGATAAAAATTGAACATATGAGAGTACTTCAAAGAGTTCATGGAAAATGGGGTTAACATGTTTATTTCACTGAAAAATATTTTGGAATCCATTCATCACTTTCACATACTTTTCATGAATTTTTAACGACCCTTTGTAGGCATGGAATTCAAAGGTTTTTGCACCAAAATAAACTTATCTTTTAGTTCTACTTTTCATGAGCATTTTGGTGTCTCCTTTTGTTTATTGGATACACTGTGATGTTTCAATAAAAATATACAACATGTAATGACCAAATCAAAGTAATTAGCATTTCAGCCTTAAATGTTTATCATTTCATTGTGTCAAGAAATTTCAGAATACTCTCTTCTAGTTCTTTTGGAAATATATAATCATGGTTGCAAACAATAGACATGTATGGTTCTGTAAAACATTGCATTATATTCTTATGTTACTGTACCTTGATGCTCTCTATACAGTCTCTCATCCCCCCTCTCCTCTTCTAGTCCTCCAGTGACATTTTTGCTTTGTCTTTTTTCCATGCCTTTCAATCTGTCATAAATTTCTGCTGAATGTCTGATGTCATATGTCAAGAAAGATGTCAAAGACCTCTAGGAGAAGAATTCATTTAGGGAGTGAGAGTAGAGGAGATAACTGTGATCTGCACAGCATGGCCACACAGGCATCCCTGCATCTTTGTTAATGAGCTACATTGACAGTTAATGTAACAGTTCAGAGGGTTAGTCTCTCATGACAAACCTAGAAGCTCTTACTCACAATCTTGATGAAGCTAGATGTTTTCTGAAATGCATGTTGTGGCTATTCTGAATTTTTTTTACCAGGGTACGACACAGATTTTAATACATACATACACATATATACACACACACATGCATGCAAGCACACAATTTAAGTATCCCTAATTCAATAAATTAAATTCAAAATGCTTCAACATCATAAACTTTTGTACAAAATGACTAAAAATCTTGTACAAAGTTACCTTTAGGCTATGTTATATGTAATACACATATTCAGATACATGAATTGCACGTATAGATGTGGATCCCTACTGCAAAATATTTTATCACACACAAACAAATACTCCAAAATCTGGAAAAATCTGAAACACTTCTTATCCCAAGCATTTCAGATACTGAACATATATATATATATATATGTATGCTATTATATATAGTATATATAATAATATATGCTATTATATATAAAATGGGTTGTCTTATGTTAATTAACTAAATAAAAATTACCCAATTCATTTTGTCTTATCTGACGTAGTTAAATTAACACTTCCTTTTGTTACTTATTTAGAAATCAATCATGTCAAATTTCTGAAAAGGAACTGATACTTGCTTTTTGCTCCCTTCATTATCTTTTAAAGATTTATTTATTTATTTATTTGAAAAGCAGAGTTACAGAGAGCCAGAGGCAGATAGAGAGAGGCGTCTTCCATCTGCTAGTTCACGACCTAAATGGCTGCAAAGGCTGGATCTGGGCCAATCTCAAGCCAGAAGCCAGGAGCCAGGAGCCAGGAGCCAGGAGCCAGGAGCCAGGAGCTTCTCACGGGTCTCCCACATGGGTGAAGGGGCCTAAGGACCTGCGCCATTTTCTACAGCTTTCCCAGGCCATAACAGAGATCTGCATGAGAAGTAGAACAGCCTGAGGAACTGGAGCACATGTGAGATGCCAGCACCACAGGAGGCTACTTTACCCATTCTACCACAGCGCCAGCCCCTCTACCTTCATTTTTTCAAATTAAAAGTGTCTTAAATAATTTTATTTGCCCAACATTAACTCAATCTATATAATCTTATATTAAAAATTTATTTATTTGAAAGGCAGAGTAGCAGAGAGCCAGAGACAGAAAGAGATAGAAATCTTTCCTATCCATTGATTTATTCCCCAAATGACCCCAACACCTGGGGCTGGGCCAGGTTAAAGCCAAGAGCCAGAGAACTCCATTCAGGGTACCCACATGGGTGATAAGGACTCAAGTACTTGGGCCATCTGCTACTGCTTTCCCAAGTGTATTCACATGGATCTGGGTCAGAAGCAGAGTAGCTGGTACTCAAATCAGCACTCCCATGGGGGTTGCGGTTGTCCCATGTAGCAGCTTAACCAGTTTCACGACAATGCCAGCCCCAAATCTGAAAATCTTAATTCTGTATTGAGTTTTTATCATATTCGTGTTTTGGAATAAGCAACATGACATGTATTTCTATTTATCTCCTCCCTACCTGTATAACTTTATGTAGAAAGCTGTATGATTTACAAATTGTTATCAACTGGAAAATGCTTGTCTTTCACATAGTGAGTGTTTTATTGAATATTGAAACCTGGAAATGATTATGCTAATATAATTAATAAAATCAATTGGTCTAATACTCTTTTATACTAGTAAATTGCTGTGCTTCCATAAGATCATAAAAGCTTTCTTAGAGAAGTTGTGTATATATATATCTATATATACACATTTTTAAATCTTAAGTAAATTATTAGATAAAATGATTTCTTAACCTAAAATGAGACAGACTCACGTGATTTCCATCTGAATAGAATTGAAAATGAGACTATCCAGCTGACAGATGTTACAACATACCATTAAACTGTTAAATGATATGCTCTTATGTTTATAATAAACGGACTTTTTAACCAGGGATGTGGACCTTCTACAAAGTTTACTTGAGCTCCAATTCTTAGTACCATACTTAATACATCAACAGTTCCTTACCATTTATGAGATATTATCCTGTTAAGTATTTCTGATGGTTATGCAAGATGCTCAATCAAGATTCGTAGAAATTAACTTTCTCTTGATTTTATTTATTTTTATTCACTAATTTTATGATTTAATCTCGTTAGTTAAGAACAATCATTAATTATGTTAATTCATAAAAATGACTCTTCTAAATTTAAAAGGAAAACTATGATTTGATCTCATTATTGAATGTAACATTCCCCAAAGACAGGTGAGTATGGTTGCTTAGTTATTTCTAGTGTTTACTGCTTGGCACTGCAGAGAATCTTTTTTTTTTTTTCTGGTAGTTTTGTACTTTATCTCTTTCTGTTAGCTTAGAGCTTGCAATACTGTTTATGCCTCACTAAAAGTGTGATAATGAAGCCTGACTAATTGAAATGGAAATATGCTTAAAACTCAAGCTCACTGAGTTTACTCTGAGTCATAAGGAAGAATCTGCTATTTAAGATACACAAAACTTGGCGTATTCATTGTTAAGATATACAAACCTTTGCATAACTACAGTCAAAATACACAAAACTTTGCACAGTTACTAAGATACACAAAATGTGCATATACTAATAGCTAAATGCTTAGGTTGTTATATTCAAATAAGAATTTACTTTTGTATTCTTTCAATTATGAAAATGTTCTGGAGAAACAATAATCTACCTTAATTTAAAAATCCCAAACATTGGGACCAGAGCCTTGGCGCAGTAGGTTAATCCTCTGCCTACAGTGCCAGTTTCCCATATGAGTGCCGGTTCTAGTCCTGGCTGCTCCTCTTCCAATCCAGCTCTCTGCTGTGGCCTGGGAAAGTAGTAGAAGATGGCCCAAGTGCTTGGGCCCCTGCACCCATATGGACGACTGGGAAGAAGTTCCTAGCTCCTGGCTTCGGATCAGCACAGCTCTGGCCGTTGTGACCATTCGGGGAATGAACCAAAGGAAAGAAGACCTTTTACTCTGTCTCTCCCTCTCACTGTAACTCTACCTCTCAAATAAATAAAAAGAATCTTTAAAAAAAACTCATATATGAAACAAAGTGGCCAATGAGGAAAATAATAAAGAATGGAAAACATGTAGGTTTTAAAAACCTGTAAGTTGAATTAAAATAAAATTACCTATCTAGATAAACAAATAACAGATATCTCTCTGTTAGGCACAAAGTTTAAGATGAGGTGAATTTTTTTGCTCTTAATTTGATTTTTGAAAAATCTTTACTCTCTGACAGAAATTTAGGATATTATAATGCCATTTCCTGCTCTATTAATTTCAGAAATATTTGCAAAATTGTTGGCATCATTTTTTGGGTCATTCTTATCATTGTTATCGATGTAAAAGCTATCATAATCCACATCATCATTTAATAAGAATATGTGATCAGGATATGGGAGAATGATTTCAAATGTTTCTTCAGATGTGTTCTTTATGCAATCAATAAACAAATATTTATTGAAAGTATAACTTGTTGAGTAAAAACTGAAGAAAATCATGGTCCTGCACCCAGAGTAACTGATAAAAATAAACTGATTTCATTGACACAGTATGTGTATTTGATAAGAGTGAGAACAAAAGCAAACATAAAACGCAAAGGAAATCAGAGAAACTTGTCTAAGATGACATTGAAAAACTACTTAAAGGTACTTATAATTTCATTACATTGTTTCTACTTCAAGGTACTAAATGTAATAACAACTTGAGGAATGTTCCATAAAATACTGTTATTAATATTGAATATCTAGGGGCCAGCACTGTGGCATATTGGGTAAAACCATCTCCTGGTTCAAGTCCCAGCTGCCCCACTTATGATCCAGCTCTTAGTTAATACACTTGGGAAAGCAGCAGAGGATCGCCCAAGTGCCTGGGGCCCTGAACTCATGTGGGAAACCTGGAAGAAATTCCTGGCTTCCTGGCTTTGATCTGGCCTAGCCCTGGTTGTTGTGGCCATTTGGGGAGTGATCCAGCAGATAGAAGATCCACCCCATGTTGTAATTCTGCCTTTCAAATAAATAAATAAGTCTTTAAAAATATGAATTTCACATGTATCACAGACTAAACAAGAAAACCAAAGTTTCATTTTGGCCTCCCACGGTCATATTTTGATTAGTGTCCTGAGACCTCTTTTTTTTCCACTTAAAACATCTGTGAGAAATGTCACAGTCCACTAGATGAGTTCATGAATTCCCCATAACTTATTGAAGAGCTATTCATAAGAAAACAAAAGAAAAACAGCAAACAATAACAGATTTCACCGATTTCTGAGTCTAGAGGACCAGTTGAAAGATTCTAGACATGTGTTGGGTTAAAACATTTTTGCAATTTGTCCAATCAAATGTTTGTGTATTAGGAGCTTGGGCCCTGGGATGGTGATATTGGGTAGTAATGCCAAAATTTTTTCAGTTGTGGGAATAACGGGGATTCTTTTTAGGACATGCCTTGACAGAGATGAAGGTATTTCTAGTGGGATCCTGTAGTTCCCCAAAACTTGCTGCAATATGGATGCATCTAGAGGACATCATGTTGACTGAAAAAAGCTATGCCCAAAAACAAATAACACATTTCTCCCTTATATGCAGAATCTAAAATTAAAAGAAAAAAAAGAAAAAGAAAAAGAAGAAAAGATTGGTGTATCAGTATTGCTGCAAATATAGTTTTGTAAAATTTTGTTTTATACCTTTGTCAAACCAATGGTTAAGAATGCTTCACTGCTATAGTTTATTGAATGGTGATTACTTTAAAATGTACTGTTTATGGGTGAAATGGTCAGTTTTCTATTCAAGTATTTATAGCCATTGTCTAAATTCCCACTAAATGAGTTTTCTGTTTTTTACTTGTGAAACTTCTAATATGGTGAAGTATTAAGCCTTTTTACTGTAATGTAAATTTAAAATATCTTATCTCAACTGAAAAATGAAAGGAAGATGGAATGAGGGTGGGAGCGAGAGAGTGCAAAGGAGGAGAGAGGGGATTACTATAGTCCCAGAATTGTATCTACAAATTACATTCAATCTGTTAAAAGCTAATTAAATGTAAAACTAAGAAAAAAAATAAGGAAAAGAGAACAATAACCTAGAAAAGCCTGAGCCAGGCCACTGCTAGTCTCTCTGTCTTCCTTCATTGAAATGTGCTTCCTCCTTCCCACATTCACTCCTGCCATTGCCCTTTACCAGGATGCAACACAGACAAGAGAGCCCTCACCCAAGCTGAGCTGAGGCCGGCCCCATCCAGTCTCCTCTGAGCCAAGCAAACCTCCTTTGTTTTTAAAGGTGGTCCCCCTGAAGTACTTTGTTATAGAAATGAAAACTTGACTAACAGCTCCATGCATGAGCTATTGTGGTGACTCCTCTAAAGTTGTATTAAGCTGTGCAGCTTGAACTTGCAGGGCTACAGGGAAAAAGATGTTTTGTTCTTATTGACTCGAAGTCAGGAGGATGAGAAAAATCGCCAATGTTCATTTGGATAGCCATAGATAGATATTAAAGGAAATTACAGGGATTCAGAACCCATTCCATCCTGCAGATAAAAGAAAACCTTTTATAATATAATAATATGAACACTGCTGGTGTTGTGGCGCAGCAGGTTAAGCTGCTACTTACAATGCAATATGCCATATCTGACAACTGATTGGACTACTGAATGCTCCACTTCTGATCCAGTTCCCTGCTAATTCTCCTGGAAAGTCAGTGGAAGATGATCCAAGTACTGGGGACCCTGGCATCTATATGGCAGACTAGAATGTAGTTCCTGGCTCCTAGCATGTGCCTGGCCCAGCCCTGGCTTTTGTGGGCATTTGGGAAACATGAGCTGATGGAACACCTTTATCCTCTGTATTTCTCCCATTTTCTCTCTGCTGCTCTTCCTTTAAAATAAATATTCTTTTTTTGAAAATGATAATATAAACAGGACTAGGAGCTAATAACAGGTGCACCATAAATTTTCTCTTTATATTCACTGCAAGCACAGATAATAACATTAAGAATAATTTGTTTGCAAAATAAATCTTCTCATTAATCTTGGATGGATTATTTACATAATCACAGAGAGAACAGTAATTCTCTGTATATGTTCCTTTTTGTCTGCTTTGAGTAGACTTTTAAAAATCCTTTGAGCACTGAGAATCAAGTCAGGGAAACAGCACTATATTTGAGATGAAGTGCTCACATATTTGGATGAATTTCCATTTTCTTGAAGCCTTCAAAATATATTGAGGTTTCTGGGCCTCCTGGAAGGTAACTTCACTTTTCCATTCTGTATTCCAGGCTCAAGGCCAGTTTTCCCCTCCATCAATGGATTTCATTGGCTCCATAAAGTCAACCTTATTCCCACATGTCTGTCTAGTCATATCTGATTCTGTGAACATTCTCAAATATGTCATTTCAGATAACCCGTTGATCATGAAGACATATTCTCGATTTTGCCCATATACAAGGAGATTATGTTCTTGGGAATTTAGTCAGATAACTACATTGCTTATAAATAGAATATTTACTAAGAGCTTCTGAATTATGGAGTGATATGGGTTGAGATAAAAAAAATGTTTCAATTCTGTTTATAAATGCACTTACCAGATTACTGGAAGCTGCAAACAGTTTAAGAAGGATAAATAAGTAAGCTCCTCAAACTACAGAGCAAAATCGCTAATGATTATTGAAACCAAAATTCATTATAGTAATAATCATCCTCATTATTTATTTCAGTCTTATGTACTTACGGCTATTTTCTTTCATCATGGGTTAGAAATTTTATGAGTTTTTTTTTTTTTTCATCACAGTTCTGGAAATTTCTACAAAAATCCAATGGTATGATCTTAAACTTACCAAAATCTGTACACATTGTTTTCCACCAATCCCCTTAGAGACAAAGCACTTTGGGATTATATAATCCTGTGTCTCATTGCAATGTTTTGTTAACAACAATCCACATATTCAACTAGTCCCATAAGATTATTATGTGTCGCTCCCCCTCTTCATGGAGGAACGACACAAAACCCTGCCTAGGCTTCATATCCGAGTCACGGCACCATTATGTCGCTCCCCCTCTTCGTGGAGGAACGACACAGGACCCTGCGCTGTTCTTTTGTCTGCTCGGCCCTTCCCGGGTTTGCTGCTGGTTCTTCCCAGGTTGGCTACCGACCCTTCCACCTCCGTGGAAGGGCGGTTCCCCCTGCCACATTCCCCACTTCCGTGGGGGAGCGGCACACCGCCGGCCGGCTCTCTCGGGGGCTGCACAGGTGTTCCTTCAGATAGATGTTCCTGGTGCATGTTGTCTCTCTCCTCCTTTAGAGTCCTCTTCCGCCAATCCCAACTCGGCTGCCCACACGCCGAGTACGCTGCTCTCCTCCAATCAGGAGCAAGATCAGCTCCTGGAGGTCATCACTCAAGTTGGCAAGAGGCAGCTGCGTAGAAGCTGTTACTCCCTTCTCAGCGCCATATTATGGGAGAGCAGATGCATAGAATAAGTCTTAATTCCAGTAACAGTCTAGTCCGAGTTGCTCCCCACAATTATGGAGTTAAAAATTCACTAGCAACGTGAGTACTGTTTAAGATGCCAGGTAAGATTTCGTCATCTCATGTCATCTCATATCAGAGTCTATGAAGTTAAAGAAATTTTTGTAAGCAATAATACCAGCCATTAAATCCATCCTTACACACCCTGAGGGTCAGGGAATGTAACCATGTAAATGAAGTATTTGTATATTAGTAGAGAATAAAAAATAGATGTGCTTACAAATAAATAAGAATAAAAATGGGTCTGAAGGAGTCAACTCAAGAAATTAAGCTGAATGTCTAACCATTTCCCAAGGAAACTGTCACAAATTGCCCTTGTATAATGAAGGGAATGAGCAGAAACTTTCTTAAGGTGGAAAAGGTCTCCCTGGTGAAGCTTTCCTAAGCATGTTTTGGCCCTCCAGAAGAAGAGCAAGAAAAATGTCTTAAGCATCCAAAAAAATGTTGCAGTGACTTTGCTTTTGACTGGTCCACTCTGTCATTCTGACCTCATGGTAGGTCCTGCTTTGATTGAGCTGTATCTTCAGGAACATACTGTTAAGTCCAGATTTCATCTCCTGCTACATTTCTTCAGAGATGTTTTAGGATAAGATTTTGGGTCCACATGGTTTCAGATTTCCATGGAAAGCTCTGCCTTTTTTTTTTTTTTTTTTTTTTTGACAGGCAGAGTGAATAGTGAGAGAGAGAGACAGAGAGAAAGGTCTTCCTTTTGCCATTGGTTCACCTTCCAATGGCCGCCACGGTGCTGCAGCCAGTGCACCATGCTGATCCGAAGTCAGGAGCCAGGTACTTCTCCTGATCTCCCATGGGGTGCAGGGCCCAAGCACTTGGGCCATCCTCCACTGCACTCCCGGGACACAGCAGAGAACTGGCCTGGAAGAGGGGCAACCAGGACAGAATCCAGTGCCCCGACCGGGACTAGAACCCGGTGTGCCGGCACCGCTAGGTGGAGGAATTAGCCTATTGAGCTGCAGCGCCGGCTGAAAGCTCTGCTCTTGTCTGCAGCTGATTTGGGTGCAATTGTGTAGACACATTGAGCAGAAAGTTTGCTTCGCTAGGGTTTCACAGTTGGAAATGTGTAAGCTTAATCAATTGAGGTCTTTAGCATTGAGTATTTTCTCTGCTCTTATTTATCAGTCCTCTTCAATTAGGGCATCAACAAGACTAACTTTCCTTGAAAATTTATGTGGGTTATCTGCTGCTTCAGGCTTTATCTCCAACACTGTCTCATTCCCTTTCTTTTTAAGGTGAATAATCCGTATAGAGGATGCTGATTTCCTTGGGATTCTAGACCTGTGAATTTATAATAAAACACCAATAATTTCACAATGCTTCTACTCAAGCTTCAGCATAAATTTAATGTTTGTTCTTGCTTCAATTTTAGTAGCATTTGGGTTGCTCTGATAGGGATTTTCTCAAACTGAATCATTTTTAGTGCCTCAAATTAGATGATGTTCAGACATGCTCTAACAAGTTCTATGAGTTTATTTTGGTGCAAAATGTTTGAACTCCATCTATACTTTTTTTCATAGTATGCATTTTCTATCAATTTCTTGAAGACATCTTATATTTTAGGGTTACATGTCCTGAATTGCATCATTCATAAGATAATCTCTAAATTTTGAACATCTACTACTTTGTGTTAATTTACATGTTGTTCCCTGTCAGTTCCAAAATCTTTAGGTATTCATGTTTATTTATATGGACCCAGTATTCACCAAATATTACTATGCTTTTAATATAGTTTCCCAATTCTGATTCAATTTGACTCAACTCTTAAATAAACACATTATGTTGACAAATAGTTTCTGCAAGAGAGTAAATGGTATTGTATTTCTAGAACTTGTCCTAGCTGAGAAAATTTGTGCATTCTTTGATGCAGGTATAATGATTTGCAATCATAATTCTATTGTTTTTAAATTTTATATTTAAGAACAGTTTTAGATTTACAGGAAAACTGAAAATATAGTACAAAGAGGCCCCACAGAACTCGGTGCACAGTATTTCCAGTTATTAACATAGTATATTGTGGGGAGCAACTCGGACTAGGCTGTTACTGGAATTAAGACTTATTCTATGCATCTGCTCTCCCACAATATGGCGCTGGGAGAGGAGTAAACAACTTCTACACAGCTGCCTCTCACCAACTTGACAAGCTGCAGGAGCTGCTCCTGATTGGAGGAGAGCAGCGTGCTCGGCATGTGGGTAGCAGAGTTGGGATTGGTGGAA
The DNA here is from genome assembly GCF_051225735.1 of Oryctolagus cuniculus. NCBI lineage: Eukaryota > Metazoa > Chordata > Mammalia > Lagomorpha > Leporidae > Oryctolagus > Oryctolagus cuniculus. The sequence goes on from NC_142872.1 coordinate 75,229,014, forward strand.
GAGGACTATAAAGGAGGAGAGAGACAACATGCACCGGGAACATCTAAAGGGAACATCCAGATAACATCTGAGCAGCCCCCGAGAGAGCCGGCCGGCGGTGTGCCGCTCCCCCAAGGAAGTGGGGAAAGTGGCTAGGGGGAACCGCCCTTCCACGGAGGTGGAAGGGTTGGTAACCAACCCGGGAAGGACCAGCAGCAAACCCGGGAAGGGCCGAGCAGACAAAAGAACAGCGCAGGGTCCTGTGTCGTTCCTCCATGAAGAGGGGGAGCGACAGTATATGACTGTGGTTTCTTTGTCAATATTAGTGTACAATATTAATGTATTAGTATTCAGAGAAGTCCGTACCTTACCAAGGTTTCCTTGTTTCCAGCCTAATGTTTACGGTTCCTTCCAGATTTCCATGTTACATCCACCCATCTAATCCTTAGGACTCCTTTTGCCTGTGATTGTGTCACAGACATTCTTTTCTTTTCTTTAAAATTTTGAAGAATACTGGCCAATAATGTTATAGCTATTAGTCTACTTGTATTTTTCTAATGGTTGTATCACCAATAGACTAAGATTATGATTTTCATGGAGGAAGAACACAGATGAAAAATCCAATTTTCATCATGCCATGTCAAGTGCACTTAGTATTAGCATGAGTGATCACTATGAATTGTTATAATGCATTACTACTTTATTATTTTCTTGTTCAAGTTGCTCCAGTTGTGGTCACTGGGACTTCTTTGGGACCTGTATGGAGCCTTTTGGCTACTCCTTTGAGATGTTTTTTTGTTTGTTTGTTTTTTTGTTTTTGTCAGTACTGCCTTAGTTTCTGGAACTATTAGTTGCTACAGTTCATCTTGTGCATTTAAACTCCAAGTCCTGGAAATCAATCGTTCTCTAAGGAGCCCTCATTCATGTTATTGAAGAAAGATGTTAGAAAACAAGATCTTTGCTTACTGCTTGCTGTTCAGTGTCATTTCAGTTTTGGTACTCTTAGCTGACAGAGTAAAGAAATGTATGTTTATACACCAGCACACACATACACACAAGTACTCATGAATAACCATCTGTATCTAATTTGAGGTTTCATTGAAATTTGCAATTTTATTGCATTATTACATTGATCTGTATGAACTAAATCTTTGCTTACATGTAAATCCTACTCCAAAAGTGAGATGTGTTTCCTATCACCTCTACCGATTTCCTAAATTATTTAATTCTGGGTTATAGTAAAATATTTTAGGATTATAAAGCAATTAGCTAATAGTTCTCTACTAATTAATAGACTACAGTGCTTACACTGGTCCTTCTGCTTCTGAAAGAGTTAGACTAACAGACTCCACTCACTTCTGGATCAACACCTTCTCCAACTTCAGTGAGTTAATTATATTTTATATTCCATTCTGGTTTCTTCTGTTTTTTTAAAAAACAAAATCTTATGTATTTTTAAAGATTTATTTAGAGTTACAGAAAGGGAGAGGGATATCTTCCATCTGCTGGTTCACTCCCCAAATGGCTGCAAAGTTCAGGGTTGAGCCAATCTAAAGACAGGAGACAGGAGCTCTCTCTGAGTCTCCCACATGGGTGCCGGGTTCCAAGCACTTGGGCTATCTTCCACTGCTTTTCAGGGTGATTAGCAGGGAGCTGGATCTGTAGTGGAGCTACTCTAACTGGAACCCACATGGGATGCTAATACAGCAGGTGGTGACCCCACTCACCACGCCAAAGTGCTGGTCCCAAGAAAATCATATATTAAGGTTTTCTGTTTGTGCCTATGCAATAAGGAATATAACTGCACTGAAAGAGACATCTAGACTTTTTACAAGTTCTTGGGAGGTAACCTCCAAACCCTTAGAATTTTCTGGGTGATAGGAAGTATGTTCTCTCAAATTCACCCCTCTGGTCCCAGCAGATATTTTATGTTAATAGGATGACTCAGATTGGACTGGACACTGCATATTGTCTTGTAAGGTGGGAACTGGTCATGCAGAAAGCCTAATAATATGTTCTAGTGTGGAGCTTCGTGTTACCAGTGCAATTCTGGAGGACAGATTTAGCCAAGTGGGTAATCAACAAACCAATCATTTCATCCATCACGCTTGTGTAATGAAGCTACTGGGCCCTGGAGCATGGCTGAGATGCCTATGTTGGCAGTATACAACCTTTTATCACTTATCAACATTTAGAAAGTAATATATCCTGAGGACAATAGAAGCTTCATGTCTAAAACCTTTCCAGACTCTTCCCTATGTGTCTCTTCTCTTGGCTTATATGAATCCATCTTTCCCATAAGAAATACAGTAATGAGGATAAGAGGTATCAGTGAATTCTATAAGATTGTTAGTGATGATCAAAACTAAGGGTGGTTTTGAGAGAAACAAACTGGCAATAGGTGTCAGAAGTTGGAGTAGTCCTGGATAGGAAATGTACTCTCATTCTGTTTGGACCCTAAGTTATTGTAGTTAGCCTCCAGATTCAGGGACAGATTTGGTAGCCTGGGAGGCTGTGCGCTTAATCTTACAGAGTATCTAAAAAACTCAAATTCTGTGAGTTTGGACAAATGCATGGTGTTTTGTATGTATCATTACAGAGTCATCAAGAAGAGGTCACTGCTCTAGGATATTGTCTTTTTTACCCATTGATCCATTGGTTCTTTCAGCAAATCCTTGGAAATTTGTTATCATTTTGCTGTATATATAATTTCGCCTTTAAGGAATGTCATAAAATTGAAATCATATAATGTGCATATATACCTTTTTCAGATTGGTTTGGTTCACTTAGTAATACACATTTAAACGTCCTCTGTTTCTTTAAAGGTCATGTCAGAATCTTTTTTTATTATTGAATAACATATTGCATGGACAAACTAGAACATGTTGTTTACATAATCACCTTTGGAAGGACAATTATTTTGGGCTTTCAGTTTTGGGCAATTATCAATAAAGCTACCATAAACATTTGCATTATCATTTTTGCTTGTTGGCATACATTGTAATCAACAACTCTGTTTTGTACATTCTGTAGCAAATGCTAAGATTGTATTAGTGTTAGTAAAAAAACTTGAAATATTTGTCAGGGATTATTTTTGTGTGCTTTCACCCCATTTTAATACATGTGTGATATGATATCTCATCATTGTTTTAATTTATAATTGTCCATTAGCAATTGTTGTTGAGCATCTTTGCATAAGCTTATTTGATATATTTAAACTATATATTCACATCTTTTGTCAATATCTTAAATGAGTTAGTTTTCTGGTTGTTCCATTATAAGAGATTTATGTATTTTGCATTGAGTTTCTACATCAGATATGTGTTTTTCAAATATTTTCATGCAATATATGGCTCTTCTTTTCATTCTCTTAACAATGTGTTTTTTTTTTTCTTTTTTGACAGGCAGAGTGGACAGTGAGAGAGAGAGATAGAGAGAAAGTTCTTCCTTTTGCCGTTGTTTCACCCTCCAATGGCTGCCGCAGCCAGCGTGCTGCGGCTGGCGCACCGTGCTGATCCAATGGCAGGAGCCAGGTATTTCTCCTGGTCTCCCATGGGGTGCAGGGCCCAAGGACTTGGGCCATCCTCCACTGTACTCCCTGACCACAGCAGAGAGCTGGCCTGGAAGAGGGGCAACCGGGACAGAATCCGGCGCCCTGACCGGGACTAGAACCCGGTGTGCTGGTGCTGCAAGGTGGAGGATTAGCCTAGTGAGCCACGGCACCAGCCAACAATGTGTTTTGTTTATCAACTTTTTCTTCCTTTATAAAATTGTAACAATGTTCAACATATTAATTTTTATTTCATGGATCTTGCTATTAGTATTATCTGAAAAATTATTGGCAAAATTGAGATTGAAGACTTTCTTTTATGTTGCCGTTTAGAGAGTATGCAGCTTTTTATTTTATATGTAATTCTACAGTTAATTTTTGTGAAATGTGTAAATGTCTAGATTCTTTGCTTTGCATCTTGTATCTAATTTTTCAAGGTTTCTGAAAAGCTACATTTCTCCTTTCAAAGTATTGACACCTTTGTCAAAATTGAGTTTCCTATATTAGTATAGATTTATTTCAGGGCTCTCTGTTCTGTTTCACATATCTATATGTTTATTATTTCACCAATGTTACATTGTTTTGATTTCTTTTTGTCTGGTAGCTTGGGTTTCCCAACTTGATTCTTCCTCAATTTTGTTTTGGATATTTTGGCCATCTGTTTTTGAAATCAGTTAGCTAATGAGCTTAAAATGCCATTTTTTGGTCTTTATGATTCCAGTGGCTCTATAGATTATATTGGGAAACACTGATACCTTAACAATATTGAGTTTTCTTTTTTAGCACTATATTCTTTTTTTAAGCTTTTATTTAATGAATGCAAATTTAGGAATATAGTGGTTCTTCCCCCCATACCCAACCTCCAACCCCCATTCCCGTCCCACCTACTCCCTCTCCTATCCCATTTTTCCTTAAGATTTATTTTTAATTAACTTTATATACAGAAGACATACTCCATACTAAGTAAAGATTTCAACAGTTTGCATACACAAATACACATACACAACTTATAAAGTGCAGTTTGAGAACAAGTTTTACTGTTAATTGTCATAGTACAACTCATTAAGGACAAAGGTCCTACATGGGAGGTAAGTGCACAGTCACTTCTGTTGTTAATTTAACAATTAACTTTCTTATTTATGACATCAGTGATCACCTGAGGCTTTTGCCATGAGCTTCCAGGCTATGGAAGCCCTTTGTGACCAGATCTCTGTCAGTATTTAGACAAGGCCATAAGCAAAGTGGAAGTTCTCTCTTCCCTTCAGAGAAAAGTACATCCTTCTTTGTTGGCTCCTTCTTTCCTCTGGGGTCTCACTCACAAAGATCCTTCATGTAAGATATTTTTTGCCACAGTGTCTCGGCTTTCCATGCCTAAAATGCTCTCATGGGCTTTCAAACCATGCAGTATCTCACCTTTATAAATATTGTTCTTATTTTTTTCCAGAATACTCTAGGCCTTTAATTTGTTTTTTTCTTTATTTACTCTATGTATTTTTTTAAAAGAGTTTGCTAATACATTAGATTTCCAGTGTCACAGCAAATGCATGATAATTACTACAACACAAAACAAAATTATATTTGGAGCAATACTGATATACATATACATTTCTTTCTCTTTTCTTTTTGTTTTTCTTTTAATTTTAAAATATTTATTTAGTTACAGCAAGAATGAGATTCAGAGACAAAGATTTTCCCTTTGCCGGCTCATTTCCCAGATGGCCACAACAGCCAGCACTGGAACAGGCCAAAGCCAGGAACCAGGAGCTTAATCCAGGTCTCCCACTAGGGTGCCAGGGGCCCAAACACTTGAGCCATCTTCAGCTGCCTTCCCAGATCCCAGCAGGGAGCTGGATCACAAGTGGAACAGCTGGGACATGAACAGTATGCAGGTGTCACAGGTAGCGGCTGTGGCCTCTTCCACTATTCCACAGTGCTGGCCCTAGTATTTGTCTTTTAGTGTCTGGCTTATTTCACTTGACATAATGTCTTTCAGTTGCATCAATTTTGATGCAAATGGTAAAACTTTATTCTTTTTTATAGCTTAATAACATTCCATTGTGCGTTTCTATCTATATGTATATGCATGTGTGTGTGTGTGTGTGTGTGTGTGTATAGTTCACATTTTCTTTGTCCATTCATCTGATGATGGACATCTTGATAGGTTCCATATTTTGGCTATTGTGAACAGTGCTACTATAAACATGACGGTGGAGGTATCTCTTTCATGCATTGTTTTGATGTCTTTGGGATATATATCAAGTAGTGGGACTACTGGATCATATGGAAAGTCTATTTCTAGATTTTTAAGACATCTCCACACTGTTTTCCATGGTGGCTGCACTAAAGTTTACATTCCCACCAACAGTGTAGAAGAGTTCCCCTCTCTCTACATCTTCACCAGAATTTGATAATTGCGGTCTTTTGGGTAACAGTTATTCTGAGGGATGAGATTATATCTCATTGTGAATTAGATTTTCATCTCCCTGAAGACTAGTGATGTTCAGAATTTTTTCAAATATTTGTTGGCCATTTGTATTTCTTATTTTGTGGACTGTCTATTGAGGTTCTTTGCCCAATTCTTAACTGGATTGCTTGCTTTTTTGTTGTTGAGTCTTTTGAGTGCTGATATACTCTGGACATTAATCTTTTGTCCAATACGTAGCTTACAAATATTTTCTGTGGGATGTCTGTTCACACCATTGATTGTTTCCTTTCCTATGCAGAAGCTTTTGAGTCTGATATAATCCCATTAGTCTAGTTTTGTTTTTGTTGTCTATGCTTTGGCATTTTTATCCAAGAAGTCTTCACTTACACAAATGTCTTGAAGTGTTTCCCCTATATTTTTCTTCCAGCAAATTCACAATCAAAGATCTTAAATTGAGCTATTTGATCCATTTTGAGTTGATTTTTTGTGTATGCTGAGAGGTAATGTATAGTCTGGGTAGTCTTGTAAAAATTAGTTGGCTGTATATATGTGGATTAATTTCTGGGCTCTATTCTCTTCCATTGATCATTTTTATACAAGTACCATGCTGCTTTTATTACTCTAGTTTGTAGTATGCTTCAGTATTGTGATGTCTCCAATTTTATTTTATTTTATTTTATTTTATTTTTGCTCAGGATTTCTTTGACTTTTCTTGGTCTTTTGTGATTCAATATGAATTTTAGCATGGTTCATTCTAATTCTGTAAAGAATGTCATTGGCATTTTGATAGGGATTGCATTGAATCTGTAGATTGTTCTGGATAGAATAGACGTTTTAATATGAATTGTTACATCCCTGAGCAAGGGATATCTTTCCACTTTTTGTGTGTTCTTGATAATTTCCTTCATCAATGATTTATAAATTTTATTATGGAGTTCTTTCACTTATTTGGTTAAAATTATTCCTAAATATTTGATTTATTATGGCTATTGCGAAAGGAATTTCTATATTAATTTATTTTTGAGTGAATTAAACATTAGCATACAAAAAACTACTGTGGAATGTATGTTGAGTTTGTAAGCTGCAGATTTATTGAACTGGTTTATCAGTTCCACAAGCTTTTTGGTAGAGTGTCAGGGTTTTTCCATGTACAACATGTACATGTGTGTTTCATGAAACAAAAATAGGCTTTTTGAGGAAACTTCATATTTTTCTTTTTTCTGAATCTATTCATATAATCATGCTTTTATTTCTTCAACCTACTGGTATGATTAATTATATTAATTTATTTCAGTGTTGAAGCAACTGTTCATGGTTAGAATAAATACTACTTAGTTATTTGGGTTAAGGTTCATTATTATTTTAACATGCTATTGGATTTTATTTGTTAATATTTTGCTGAGTCCACATAGTTTTTAGTTTTTATTGTGTGTAGATCTGATACCAGTTTGATTTTGTTGACTCTTTTGTTCTTAATATTAAATAGATTATCTGTCATTTCTCAATTCTGGTCATCTTCTATATAAAATTCTTGAGAAATTCATTGGCATATACTTTTTTTAAAAGATTTATTTACTTATTTGAAAGTCAGAGTTACAGAGAAAGAAGAGGCAGAGAGAGAGAGAGAAAGTCTTCCATCCGCTGGTTCACTCTCCAATTGCCTGCAACGGCTGAAGCTGCGCCTATCCGAAGCCAGAAGCCAGGAGCTTTTTCTGGGTCTCCCACACAGGTGCAGGGGCCCAAGTACTTGAGCCATCTTCAACTGCTTTCCAAGGCCGTAAGCAGATAGCCAGATGGGAAGAGGAGCAGCTGGACATGAACCAGCACCCATATGGGATGCTGGTGACTCAGATGGAGGCTTAGCCTAGTATGCCACAGTGCCAGCCCCTTGGCATATACTTTTTAAAGCATTTTATTTATTTGAAAAGCAAAGTGACAGAGGTAAAGAGTAGAGGGAGAGTGAGAGACAGAGCACGAACCATCCACTGGTTCAATTGCCAAATGTCCACAGCAGCCAGGGTTGAGCGAGGCCAAAGGAAGCAGTCAGAATCTCTATCCAGATCTCCAGCTTAGAGTTAGGGTCCAAGTACTTGGGTCATCATCTGGTGCCCTCTCAGCACTTCAATAGAAAGCTGAATTGGAAGTGGAGTACCAGGACTCTAACTAGCATTCCAATAAGGGATGCAGCTGTCTGAAGTAGTGGTTTAATTGCCTGTGGCACAATGCCCACAGGGCTATATAGTCTTATTAGGCTTCATATAGATCTATGAAATAATCATGTGTGTATGATATATGCTTGGCATTTATCTTAAAAAATCATTCTCCTGTATCACATATTTGACTACATCTCTTAATTTGGGGGTACTCTATTTTAACACAATACCCTTTATTTTAAAAATCTATGTCTGGGGCTGACATTGTGTTTTAGTTGGTTGAACCACTAACTGCAATGCCAGCATTCCATTCGAGCACTCGTTCAAATTCCAGCTTCTCCTGTTCCAATCCAGTTCCCTACTAATGCTCCTGGAAAAGTAGCATGAGATGACCCAAATATTTGGGTCCCTACCATGCATTAGGGAGATCCAGAGGGTCTTCCAGGCTCCTGGCTTTTTCCTGGCCCCAGACCATTTGGGGAATGAGTCAGTGTATAGAAGATCAAGAGCTCTCTCTCTCTCTCTCTCTCTCTTTCTCTCTGTTACTGTGCCTTTCAAATAAGTAAATCTTTTTAAAAAAAATGTATCTGCCTCCCTTGATCTAATTGTATTTTTTTCTCACTTGCATTCACTCTGATTTTCACAAGTGCATAATTTTATTCGCTATGTAGCTTTTCAGTGTGGCTAACAGTTTTCTGAATTTCAATAGTATTTTAAGTGTTATTTTTATTCCAATGCATGTTTTCTTTTTTTATTTAATAAATGTGAATTTTTTTTACAAAGTGCAACTTTTGTATTGTTGTGGCTTCTCCCCCCGCAACCTCCCTCCCTCCCGCGGCCCTCCCCTCTCCCACTCCCTCTCCCATCCCGCCCTTCAAGTTTCTTTTTTTTTTTTCCTTTTGGAGAATTTTTTTTATTTTTATTTATTTTTTTTTTTTGACAGGCAGAGTGGATAGTGAGAGAGAGAGACAGAGAGAAAGGTCTTCCTTTTGCCATTGGTTCACCCTCCAATGGCCACCATGGCTGGCGCGCTGCGGCTGGCGCACCGCACTGATCCGAGAGCAGGAGCTAGGTGCTTCTCCTGGTCTCCCATGGGGTGCAGGGCCGAAGCACTTGGGCCATCCTACACTGCCTTCCCTGGCCACAGCAGAGAGCTGGCCTGGAAGAGGGGCAACCGGAAAAGAATCTGGTGCCTCAACCGGGACCAGAACCCGGTGTGCCGGCGCCGCTAGGTATGGGATTAGCCTATTGAGCCGCGGCACCGGCCTATCGAGTTTTATTTTCAATTACCTTCATATACAGAAGATCAACTTAGTATATACTAAGCAAGGATTTCAACAGGCTGCCCTCACACAACCGCACAAGGTATAGGGCATTGTTTGACTAGGAGTGTTGTTTTTAAGTTTCATAGTAAAACACATTAAGGACAGAGATCCTACGTGGGGAGCATGTACCCAATGACTCCCGTTGTTGGTTTAACAATTGGCACTCTTATTGATGGTGTCAGCAATCACCCAAGGCTCTTGCCATGAGCTATCTAGGCTATGGAAGCCCCTTGAGTTCACCAACTCTGAACTTGTTTAGCCAAAGCTGTATCACAGTGAAGGTTCCTTCCTCCCAGCAGAAAGGCACCTCCCTCCTTGATGGCCTGTTCCTTCTGCTGGGGACTTGTTCACCAGGATCTTTCATTTAGATTGTTTTTGCCACCATGTTGTGGCTTTCCATGTCTGTGAGACTGCATGTTTTCAGGTGGACTTTATCTTTTCATTTCAAGGCATTTTATACTCTTGTTATATTGAATCAAAATTGCTTATTAACCTGAGAATTAATAATATAAATATGACAATCAAAAACAAGTGTGAAAATTTTCCCTTACTTCCTTGAATTATATTGTCTTCTAAGTTAATTGTATCATCAATAACATTTTTCTCTTCCTTTGTCTTTTTAACTTTAGTGCTCTGTTTTTATAATTGCTATGTTGTTTTTGACTCACATTTGAATCCTTGTATTCATTTATTTCCTATTTCTAACATAACATGCCTGAATTCTTGGCTCCTTTCCCACTATATATGATTTTTGTCTTATTTCAAATACTATTTTAATGATTTGGGTGGGAAATGATAGTGTGTAGTGAATGAGGGGGTGATCTGAGTACTAGAGAATAAACAAAAGCCCATTCTCTTGTTAGAATGTCAGATCTGTACTTTCCTACTAGGACCATATTTTTCAAGTGATTTTTACTGTTTTTTTTTTTTTCCCCAAACTATGTGGGGATTCCATCTGTTCCAATGTAGCAGCAAGCTTGGGTTTTGAATTAATTTTCTTTGCCTGACTTCAGTGCATGTTTCAAAAGCATTTGATTCTAGGTCATCTGTGACATTTATTAACTGTGATTCAAAGATTTCTCTCCATCAATCACTTCCTTTAAATTTATGTTAAATAGGAAAATGTAATTCTAACTGATATAATTTCCTGCTATTTACATTTTTAGTATTGAGGTAGTTACTCAAACTATTATCTTATACCTGTATGATTTTAGAATTGTGCAGGAAGACTATAACCTAAGCTGGACTGGACTTTTTGTTATAGTTCCATATTATTGTTTTATTTGTTCTTTCCCCTTTGTTTATTGGTTTAAAGTGTTAACTATAGCATGTTAAAATTTTGTGTCAGAGGGGAGGTTGTGGAATTTTTTTGTGTATATTACATATTTTTGTTAATTTCATAATTGGTGATGAAATTTTTGAAGTGTTCTTAGCCTATTATTTTCATAAGAAAGCACCAGCACGTTATTCCAACCACACATTTCAGCTTCTTCCCCATCATTCATGAAACAGCTCTCACTATGGTTTCCAATGACTTCCCTTTTACCAACATAATTACCTATTTTTGAGCCTAGTATTATCCTACTACACTGCAGCATTTAACATCATTAGCTTATCTTTTCTATCTAAAAGTTATCTTCTTTCTCATCAATTGCCTCATACACTTCTTGCCACTCTCTAACCTACTTGGCTATTTCCAGTGACATTTGCACGTCTTTCTTTCTTTGACTCCTTATGAAGTACTCATTTTTCCCTAGGGTTCTTCCACCCTCATTCATATTCTCTTTCCCTTTCTAAATTATTAACTCTGTTTTCAGGGTTCTGATATTTACCATTTAACTTAATGCCCAATTTATCCCATTAAGATCTGTCTCTCAAAATCCAAAACTATTGGATACTCCAAGAAAAATGTGTCACACCCAAAGTTAAAGCTATTCTATATTTCGCATGATATTGTTCTTTTCCTGTTTACCATGTATGTGGGGAGCAACTCGGACTAGACTGTTACTGGAATTAAGACTTATTCTATGCATCTGCTCTCCCACAATATGGCGCTGGGAGAGGAAGAAACAGCTTCTACACAGCTGCCTCCAGTTCAACCAACAAGCTGCAGGACCTGCTCCTGATTGGAGGAGAGCAGCGTACTCGGCATGTGGGTAGCAGAGTTGGGATTGGTGGAATAGGACTATAAAGGAGGAGAGAGACAACATGCACCAGGAACATCTGAAGGAACACCTGTGCAGCCCCCGAGAGAGCCGGCCGGCGGTGTGCCGCTCCCCCGCGGAAGTGGGGAATGTGGCAGGGGGAACCGCCCTTCCACGGAGGTGGAAGGGTTGGTAGCCAACCCGGGAAGAACCAGCAGCAAACCCGGGGAGGGCCGAGCAGACAAAAGAACAGCGCAGGGTCCTGTGTCGTTCCTCCACGAAGAGGGGGAGCGACACATGTCTTCATGTGTTCATTCTCAAACAGGAGGTTAAGCCCCTTGCAATCTTGATCTCTGTTTCTGAGTTGCCATGTACAGTTAGGAAATTTACTGACAGCAAAACAGCACCTAGGTCAGAATTGATTTGTGTGCACTTTTCTGTCACTAAGATACCCAGTCTTCTGGGTATACAACATGATGCTCAAATTTTCTATTGATGATGTTGAGAACAGGTCTGTGGTCTGTTGTCTCCTTTTTGCTCAGTCATAGTGTAAGCACTCTTCCTTTTACACTCACTTGTCTTCCTGGTTCCTCAATTACCAATCATCTTGTCTGTCTCTCACAGTGAGTGATCTTTCAATGAAAACTCCTGTGCATGTTATTTGCCACTTTGCACATTTAACTAGCCTCCTTCCACTAGAATCCCAGTGTCCACACTCTCTCATGTCATTTAGAGCCCCCTTGTTTAATCAATTAGTCCTTCATCTTTCATCCAGTAGGCTGTCTCCTGGTGATATCATTCTTCACCAGATTCAAACAATTATTTGATGCACATTTGCTAATTCCCATAGCACTCCCAATAGCAACTATGTTCCTTTCTCTCCTCTGTGACCATCAGGATCTCCATTTTATACTTCTAGCCTTGTTACAGTTTGATCTCTTTGGTGACTTTCTTGCTTGCTGCTATTCCCACACTTCCTCCTTTGCTCTCCTTCAAATATGCTATTTATATTATGTACCATCAAGAACTTCAGATTTCTTTAGGACGATAGTATGCACTCACCTTTTCATATTTGCATTTTTAGCACTTCTAGAAAAGCACCAGTTACACACTGGGGCAGGATGGGATGGTACAGTTGGATGAAGTGTGTGTTATCAGTTCTGAGAAAAAATGTTCTTTTTATTTAAGATAAAGATGGGTAAACGTATGGGATGTTTATAAGGATTGAGATTGTAAGTGAGTGTATTTGTCCTATTTTTCTTAATTGAAGACATTCACTGCATTTGGAAAATCACAATTAGGTTCACTGGGAAATTATACATTTTTCACCACTTTTGAGAGCAGAAATTGTCCTTGCTTATTATTTTTTATTTACTGAAAAAATTCAACACTCTGCCTTTGCCCACACTGGATGAACAATGAATTGAACTGCTTGTTTCATGACAAGTCTGCTCTCTGGGGACTCACATACTCTAAAACATTGAAAATTTCAAGGGATCAGTTTTGTGTGTCAAGTTATGAAATGTATTGTTTAAGGTCATCTGGAAAATAAAGGATAGGGTGAACAGAGAAATACCTACTTACACAATTGAATTACACTGATATATGAACCTGTTTTTGTTGTTTCAGAAGTTAATGTACTTACTGTTTTATTCCTACTCCAAAGTGGATAATTTATCTTTTAGTTTCCATCCAAATTATGCATATTGTATGCAGGTAACATTCACGTACAACATCTCTTTTCTTTAAATAAACAAGGCAATTTTATCCTCTTCTTGTTGAAGGAGCAGGTACTTGCTGAAGTAGAATAAATCTACTTATCAGGAAAAAATACAATACATAGTTCCAAAGTGTGACCAATTTGACCAGGAGGAATTTGATTCCAATACTGTTTTATTTCTATTTTTACTTGTTGAATACTATACTTAATGCGGCATTAAGCCTGTGATTTGACAGTAAATTTAAAAGATGTTATAGCATAAATTAAAAGAAAAAAATGAAAGGAAGGGAGAGAGGGAAGTATCATTATGTTCTTTGAATTGTGTCATAGAACTACATGAAATCTGATCTCTTTATATTAATAAAAAATTTAAAACCAAAAAGCCAAAAATTTAATATTTCTTAAAATAAATTTTGATTTTTCAGGTTCCATTTTTTAAAGGAATGTATTAATCCATTAGATGATCAGGGTCACAGCAAATACTTGATAATTATTATAGCACAATCCTCATAAATGCTCATGTTATTTTATATTAATACAAAGAGAACAGCTTCAACGTGGTTCATAAGTGCGATTCTAAGAAAAACAGGATAAAAAGGAAAAGCTCAGTCTTTAAACTTATGATGATCAGAATACATTAAAGCCAGATAGAAATTTGCTATATAAATATTGTAATCCTGTATAGTATGTGATGTGGAAAATAAAGTGACATAAAATCCACTTTTGTGCTGTGTTATGTTTGTTAGAACTGTCTTTACTGTATGATACTTCAGGTTTACTGACAGCAGCATCTACTAGGTCATTACTAAATAGAATGTACCTTTCTGGGGCACATTTGCAATTAAGGACTGCTTCAGTCCTCATGATTCTTCTGTAGTGCAGTGAATCACAACAGCTTCAGTGAGTGCAGATTGGGGTTCACATTGTGTGTGTCTTATTGCTTGTACCTTAGTAATAGTGAGCCACACTGCCCACCTCACACATTTCCTCATACATCATGCATCACCGACAGCACTGAAGTTCCTGAATATTTATCTTCAGAGTTCAAGAAATATAGAATTTTGAGCTGTTTCTGTGTGTGTGGAAACTAGCATGTATACTATACTAGCCAGGAATTTTTTTTCTGTTTTGTTCTTTGTGATATTCCCATTATAGTAGGGATGGACATAATAGATAAATGATATATGATAGATAATAGATAGATAGATAGATATTACAAGCATTTAATTATTGCATAGTGTTGAATGAAAGGAGAAGCCAAATACATTTGTGGTTGTTACCATTAGTATTGGCAGCAGGAAAAGCTGGTGGAATGGGTGAGAGTCCTCCATTTAACTTCCCTTTGAAAAAAACCTGTGGTTATTCCTTTGAGCAGCAAGTTTATACATCATACGTAAACCTAGTAAGTTTCAGTATCTTCAGACTGTACACACAGAATATAAATATTTATCTATCTAAGAACATGAAGAATTAATTCAAGTAAAGTCAGTGCAGAAGAAAGAGGGTGTGATTAAGTTCCCTTCCATCTTACAGGGCTCCTCTGGTTTTTCCAGTGCTGGCGTGGTCACCAGATGCCTAGGATACCCTTTGACCTGTCAGAAAGGGCAGCTCCCTGCCCTGTACTGGGTAGGGAACTCTTTTTGATGCATTTCCTTGGGCTGGTGCTCCTCAAACCTCTCTAGCACCTAGGTTCCCCCAGATCATGCTTGTTTTATATATCTGAAATTACTCTATTAGAGAAACTAACTAATATGATTGCCTTAAGTGTTATTACTTGATATTTAGCACCACTCCTTAGAAATTGGCCAATTCGGATTTCAGAGTGTTAATTGGAATGCCAAAAGGCCCTTGAAAGAGAATTATTTTCTTCTTTTTACATCTAAAAAGTCTGGAGTTAATTATACCACTTTTCATTGCTGAAAAACGAAATTTCTTTGATTGCTGGGGTTTCAGGAAAGTGTAGTCTTTGGCAAATATCAAAAAACTTCAGGTTTGTAATTTCCAAATATCTGTAGAGATCTTTTCAGCTGCAATATTCTGTGTTGCTCAATACAGCCATAGTTAGACACATATATTACTTTATCTTGATTGATTGTTCACATATTGTTTAATCTTACTCATTCTCCTTAAGGATTAAATTCTAGTTAGTTACAATATTAATAACTCTACAAGTCATTCAAACACTATTTAATCATTCATTGTTGTAAGCGTGCATTTCCCTCAAATAATAATTATTGCATATTTGCAATGCCATCCTCGTGGCCCTGTGGTTTCTGTAGCAGGGGAACAAAGTGGAGCAGGGTGGCAGGTGCTGTGGCAGAGCGGGTTAAGCCGTCACTGGAGACAGTCATATCAGAGTGCTGATGCAAGTCCTGGCTATTTCACTTCCAATCTAGCATCCTGGAAATGTACCTGAAAAGACATCAGAAGAGGGTTCTGTACTTGAGCTCCTGACATATACTTGGGATTTAAGAACAGGTTTCCTGGCTCCTGATTTGGCCTGGCCTGGAATTGGTTGTGGTCATTTGGGGGTGAATCAGCAGATGAAAGATCTTTGTCCTGTAACAGTTCAGCACACAGGGCCTTCTGTTATCAACATCTCCAGTTGGCAGGTAGTTGAGCAAGGAACATGATTTGGTTTGAAAACCTCCATTTTAGTCACACACAAGATTCCTACACCACTTTGTATCCTGGAAAAAATTCTTCTTTGAGAGTTTTTTTAAGTTTGCCTTAAAGAGATTTTCCTGTTATTTTTGTAATTGTGTTTTTTTATTTTAAGGTTTAACAATTTTTAAAAATTTTGCTATGTTCACTTCATATGTAGACATTACATACATACAAATGCACACCTTTTTTTCTTGAAAACTGGGATATGAATATCATAAAATGAGTGATTCATGATAATATTTATAATGTTGGGAAAGAAAGGTATATTGTCATATATTGGTATAACTCAGTGAAGCAATAATTTAAAACTAAATACCAAATAATATGACATCCACATAATTTGTTTGCTCACTCTATGTATATTAACATCCACACATAAGATAAATGTGATATTTGTCTTTCTGGGTTTGATTTATTTCATCCAATTCCATCCATTTTGTTGCACATGCCAGGATTTCTTTCTTATGTGTGGCAGAGTAATAATCCATCATGTATATGTGTATGTATGTATATATAGCATATTTTCTTTATCCAATCATCAGTTGATGGATATTTACATTAATTCTATATCTCTGTGATTGTTAATTGGGCTGCTTTATAAACATAGGGGTGTAGGTATGTCTTTCATATACTGATTTCACTTTCTTTGGATATATTCCCAGAAGTGGGATAGCTGGATTATCTGGTGGATCCATTTTTAGTTCCCTGAGGAATATCTATACTCTTTTTCACAATGCTTACACCAATTTAGATTCCTGACAACAATATAGTAGGTGCCCTTTTCTCAACAACATTGCCAGCATTTTTTATTTTATCTTTGAATGATAGCCACTCAAATTGGAGTGAGATGAAATTGTCCTATTTTAATAAAATAGATAAATCATTTATTTGAGATAAAAATGTGGTTTAAACTAAAAAGAGTGTCATTTAATGTATTTGTAGGTTTTTTTTAATCTATTTATTCACTTGAAAGTCAGAGTTACACAGAGAGAGGAGAGGCAGAGAGAGAGAGAGAGAGAGAGAGAGGTCTTCCATCCACTGGCCCACTCCCCAGTTGGCCCCAATGGCTGCAGCTCTGCCCATCTGAAGCCAGGAGCCAGGAACTTCCTCAAGGTCTCCCACCCGGGTGCAGGGGCCCAAGGACCTGGGCCATTTTCTACTGCCCTCCTGGGCCACAGCAGAGAGCTGGATCAGAAGCGGAACATCCGGGATCCAAACTGGTGCCCATGAGGGATGCTGGCACCACAGGTGGTGGCTTCACTCGCTTTGCCACAGTGCAGGCCCCTGTAGTTCTTCTAACAGAAAAGTGATTTAGAGATTTCCAGTGGCCCCCACAGATATACACATATTGATCTGAGCACCCTAAATTATGAAATCACAGTTTTTCTGTTTTATTGGGTTAGGCTGAAAGGAGAAATGCTCTATCACCAATGAGTATTGGTGCAGATAGATAATCTTCTGGAAAAGTTGGCTGTTCTCATTGTTATAGATACTTTTAACTGCCATGGCCAGGATTTGCCTGGCTAACCAAATGGTAATTTAATGGAGATTTAGAAACTGCAAGAGTCTCCACATACCCTAAAAGAAAAAAGAAGCATTAATGAGGAGGATATCTGTGATCAAAATGTGCCTCCATTGAGTCTAATTCCAGTCTAGAGGTTTTGAATCCTATTTGTTAATAATCAAAGACTCAGTGTAGGGTCTGTCTAATGCCCCTGAATACTATGATAGCACAGGCACAATGTGGAAATCTCGTTACTGTGACTTTAGACTGGGGGAGTGTATTAAAGTGTGTGTGTGTGTGTAAAAATTTCAAGATTGAAAATTATTAAAATTTCAATCTGTTCTCTGTCAGATGACACAGAGTTCTCCAAACACATTATGTCCTGCATACTAATTAAAAGAGAAAACACTAGTTAAGAGCAGGGTAGACTGCAGGCTACAATTGTGAACAAAAACTAACAAGTAAAAATGTTTTATCCCATGGACTTTATGCTATATTTGAAAATATAAGCTATCCTACTAATTAGAGTAGGGAGCACAGGAAGTACTCCCTAAATATGCGTCCCACATGTCTCAGAAATCCATTTGGAGATTTAATGCTCAACATCTTTACTACTGACTCCTTAAAACAAGGCCCATTTTGGCCAGCGCCCCAGTTCACTTAGCTAATCCTCCGCCTGCGGCGCCGGCACCCCAGGTTCTAGTCCCAGTTGGGGCGCCGGATTCTGTCCCAGTTGCTCCTCTTCCAGTCCAGATCTGCTGTGGCCTGGGAAGGCAGTGGAGGATGGCCCAAGTGTTTGGGCCCTGCATCTGCATGGGAGACCAGGAGGAAGCACCTGGCACTTGGCTCCTGGCTTCAGATCAGCGCAGTGCACCGGCATAGCGGCCATTTGGGGGGTGAACCAGCAGAAAGGAAGACAATTCTCTCTGTCTCTCTCTCTCACTGTCTAACTCTGCCTGTCAAAAAAAAAAAAAAAAAAAAAAGGTCCATTTCTTGTATACCTCTCTATTAGTGACTGGCCTAGCTTAGAACACAGGGAGATATCCAGGACATGTCAATGGTCTTTAGTTTCATGGTTGCAATATTTGGTTAAGTTGACTACAGTAGCTTTTGGAATAGAAAAGTTTGGGCCAATGATCCCTTATTGCACGTAAAAATAGGACAGTAACAAGAGTGCTGGGGTGTTTCAGGTGATTTGCTTGATGTATTCTGACTTCCTTCATAAAAACAACGCAGTAAGTGCTTGTATCTGATCTGTGAAGGTAATTTGAGGGGCAATGGGAAAATAGGCCTAAATTGATTCTTGTTTGTGTTGTCAAAAACAGGGTAATGGGAGGAGAGCCCCTTATGTTATCTTTCTGTACAAAACCCATGGTAAGGACTAAATCCCTCTTCAGCTGGGATTACACCTGCTGTTGTGTCTCTCCCTCACAGAAAGTGCTTCTGATACACTGCTCGATTCTTCTTTTCTGTTTTCAAGTTTTTCTGTATGTTTCTTCTGTCTCAAAAATTTCTGCATGGGCACCCCAATCCTTCTTCATGGAACTCTCATTGAATACTTTCATTCTATTCTCATTTAAAAAGACATTTCCTGAGGAAGTTCATCCCAGATGCTTCTTCCTGTGTTAACTCTTCCTTTTCAGTAGGTTCCGTGTCTGCTATGTTTTTCCTTGAGAATAATCTGACAATCTTTATTAAGTAAACAAGATTGATGTCATTATTAAATTGTGAACTCTGAGAAGATGTTAACTCAGTGTTGTTCTTTCTAGCATTCCCACTACACTAGCACTTGCTAAATATGAGCATGCCAATCATAGACAAACAGGTGCTGATTAGAGCACTTGATTCCAGGTGGGGGAGTGAGGATGAAGATGTGTCCAGAGGAGGAGAGCAGCGCATTTTCAATGGATTTGGAGGTCAGGGAAGGCTCCCCATAGGACAGGAAGAGGCAAGACTTTAGGACTAATAGATCTTTGTGAGACATTCGATACAAGACTTGTCTGTAAAATCTCATTGCCTGGGTTTGTCACTTTGCTATATAATATCTGAAATAATCTGAATAATCGTTTAAGTTTCAACTTCTCCGCCTGTGAAACACACATAATAGATATAACTTACAGCATTGAATTGCTCTGAGTTGTATCCACATTTAGATTCAGATAAGGAAGCTACCAGATCCTGGAACATTATAAACTCTGACCAGAGGAGTAGTAGGGTGTTCCAGGTAATAGAATCAGCATGAACAAAAGCAAGAAAGCTGGAAACACCGTAACTTACCAGCTGCATGATTGTGAACAGTTTGAAATGCAGTAGTTCAGTGGAAAAGAAAAGAAAAGAAACCTAGAGGAAGAGTTTGGCAGAATTTTTTTAATGTACATGTATTTGAAAGGCAGAGTGACAGAAACAGAGGAAGAAAGATGGAGAGAAGGAGAGAGGGAGGGAGGAAGACATGGAGCAGAGGAAGGAGAGAGGGAAGGAGGGAGAGAGGGAGAGAAAGAGAGACAGAGAGAGACAGAGAGAGAGACAGAGAGAATCTTCTGTTTGCTCATTAACTCCCAAAATGCCTGCAACAGCTGGGCCAGGCTGAAACCAGCAGGCAAGAACTACATCTGGGTCTTTCAGATGGATGGCAGTAGCTTAAAAAGTTGGGCCATCTTCTGCTGCTTCTGAGATGCTTAGAGAAGCTGGATTGGAATCATGGAGGACCCAGGAGGTAGTTTAATCTGATGCACCACAATGCCCACTTCAATTTACCACTTTTAATAATATGAATTTTAATGTTTTTATGTGGGTTTTTAGTTTTTCCATTTGCATGCAATCACATTCAACAGTAGTTTTATGGAATCAAATAATGAATAATTCCTAGATCTACAAAACTATAAAAGTTTGCATAAATGGGTTATATGACCAGTGAGAAATAAAGTACTGAATAGGTTGACAGGACATGCTGAGAAGACATGGATTGAAGCCTGCTGGATTTTTAATATTCATCTATATTAAATTTTTCTTGTCCACCCACACAGAATCTTTTGGATAAGAAACAAATTTCATATTACAGTTATCCCTCCTTATCTAAGAAATATATATTTCTAGATGCCCAGGGGATGCATGAAGCTGTGAATGGTACCAAACTCTATGTATAATATGTATTTTCTTAAACATAAATATATATGATAAAGTTTTGTTGTTGTTTTTTTAAGATTTTTAATTTATTTATTTGAGAGGTAGAATTACAGACAGTGAGAGAGAGAGACAGAGAGAAAAGTCTTCCTTCTGTTGGTTCACTCCAAAGATGGCTGCAATAGCTGGAGCTGCACTGATCCGAAGCCAGGAGCCAGGTGTTTCTCCTGGTCTCCCATGCGGGTGCAGGGGCCCAAGCACTTGGTCCATCTTCTATTGCTTTCCCAGGCCATAGCAGAGAGCTGGATTGGAAGAGGGGCAGCTGGGACTAGAACTGGTGCCCATATGGGATGCCGGCGCCACAGGCAGAGGATTGACCTACTGAGCCATGGCACCGGCCTCCATATGATAAAGTTTAATTTACGAATTAAGAGCAACAACAGACAGATGCCATTAACTGTTAATGAAGTAAGATCAGTGAAGGGTTTATTTCTGAAAATTTCCATGTAACATTGTCACATTACAAGTGACCACAAGTAAATGAAACTGTGGAGAGTAACTCCATATTTGGCAGGGGTTGGGAGGATGACTCTACTTCAGAGAAAAAATAAGTGTGCCAGCCCTCCATGCCTTCACCATTATCTCACCATGGGTTCTGAAAGTTTTCCAAAGTGAACATCTGGACACTGAACAGGCAAGAGGTAGGGGAAATGAGTGTCCTCTGGTTATAAATGAGAGTGAGGGTGCTGTAATTTCTAATTATTCTATCATTCAATTTCAGCAGTTTGATCTGGTTCTTTTAAAAGTGAGTTCTATCTCTTTATTGATATTCTCTGTAGGATGAGTTTTTGCAAACTTATTCATTTCATTCTTATTTTTAATGACTTATTTATTATTTATTTGAAAGACAGAGTTACAAAGAGGCAAAGGCAGAGAGAGAGAATGAGAGGCCCTCCATCTGCTGGTTCACTCCCCAAATGGCTGCAATGGCCGGATCTAGATCGATCCAAAGCCAGGAACCAGGAACTTCTTCCAGGTCTCCCATGCGGGTGCAGGGGCCCAAGCACTTGGGCCATTTTCTACTGCTTTCTCAGGCCATAGCAGAGAGCTGGATCGGAAGTAGAGCCGCCAGAACTTGAACTAGCACCTATGTTGGATTCAGCACTGCAGGTAGAGGCTTTACCCGCTAAGCTACAGCACTGGCTCCCATTTCATTCTTTACAAGTAGTTTTCTTTCATTTTTACACATGCTTATAATACTTAACTCGAGGTCTTTGCTTGGTAAGCTCAAGAGCAAATTTCCCCAGAGACTGTCTATTCACTGATTTTCTTCTATTTCTTTAGGTTACAATTTCCCATTTCTATACGTGTCTTATTTTACATTTTCTCTACAAACAGGAAATTTGATTTCTTATTATTGTAACTTTGGATTCTCATGTCCCCTGAGATGGCTGAATTTGTTTTTTGTTTGTTTGTTTGTTTTTGTTTTTGTTTTTTTGAACTTGCCTACACTGATTCTGTAGAGTTGGTCTTCCCTGAAGCGTAGATTTACTGTAGTCTCTATCTGCTTATATTTGTTAAGCCTGGCCTTCTAGAGATTACTTATGTCTCAACTTTGCTAAGTGTCCAGCTGCTGATTCATCAGAGGCTGTGCTCAAGCATATTAAATAGCACTTTGCAGTAGAGCAATGTATGGGTTGGAGAACACATTGAGCATAATAGCAGTTTGTAGTTCATCCCCGCTTTATGTTGTAAGCATGTGCAAGTCACTCTGTCCTGCCAGGGAGGCTCTGTTAGCTGGGGCCCTCTCCTGAGAGAGGGATTTCCAGACAACCAAGGCTCTTGAGAGTTAACAAGAGCCAGAGTGGATTGTTTCATTCCTCAAATCTCCTTGATAAATTTCTAGCAGACTTGTTATGACCTAATTAATATCATGACCTCAGACTTCCTATGATGTTACCCTTCCCTGATTGTTTGCCAATAGCATGACTGTAATTTTTAACAATGCCTGCTTCTAAAGGTTTTATTCTCACTTAACTCAGAATCAACCTCCCAAAGCCTATGCTGCTCTCACAGAATCGCTCTACCATGGACCTGGGTGGAGTATTGAAAGCAACTCTAGGCAAAATGTTCTGTTGGAGGGTCACTAAATTTGATTGAATAAATGCCTCTTAATTTGTTATACAGTTTTAGTCAATTTCTGATACTGTATAATTATTGCGTTTGACACATTTTCTGTCCAAGTTTATCATTGCTTTTTGGAAAAATGCTGAGAACATTATAATATTTCCAAAGTAATGAATAAATACGCAGTGAATGAAATATTGAGTGCATTTATATTCCATCTTATGTCAAAATGCTTTAAAATGGCTCTTTTAAAAATGTTTAAAATATTTATAATGAAAACTTAAACACATGTTTATGTTAACACTTGGAAAATTTGTGAATATTTTTTAAGATTTTTGTTTACTTATTTGAGAGGTAGAGTTACAAACAGAGGGAGAGACAGAGAGAAAGGTCTTCCATCCACTGGTTCACTTGCCAAATGGTTGCAATGGCCAGAGCTGGTCCAATCCACGGCCAGGAGCCAGGAGCTTTTTCTGGGTCTCCCACACAGATGCAGAGTCCCAAGGACTTAGGCCATTTCACTTCTTTCCCAGGCCATAGGAAAGAACTAAATTGGAAGAGGTATAGCCAGGACTAGAACTGGTGCCCATATGGGATGCCGGCACCCCAGGCGGAGGATTAACCTACTATGACACAGTGCCCGTTCCCCAAAATTTGTAAATATTTAAATAGTATTTCATCACAGTAGGTTTCTAGAAACTTTAATCAATTAGCTAATTACGTTTTTGTTCCCTTAATCCAAATAGTATTTAGGATTATAAAAGCCACCAACATTCTAAGTGCTTAATTTTAAACGCAAAATTAAATTAGTTCTGGAAACTGGAAATTTTTTATATTACAATCTTAGCATGTTCACAGTACATATAACAAAGTTAATGTGCAAAATTTCTCAGTGTATTAGGACTTATTTCAATCTTCTATCAAACATTAAACATATAATTTTTATATATATTCCTGAATGATATATATAAATATACACACACACACACACACACACACACAATGATGTTTGCCTAAAAACATGAAACTTGAAGTTAGGTCTAAGATTTTATATAAAATATTTGTTTATTTGAAGAGTTACAGAGAAGGGAGAATGGGAGGGGGGGAGAGAGAGAGAGAGAGAGAGAGAGACAGATCTTCCATTTAATGGTCCACCCCAGTTGACCACAACGGCTTGGCTAGGTCAGTTTGAAGCCAGCTTCCTGGAACTCCATACGGGTCTCACACAGGGTTGCAGGGTCTCAAGTACTTGGACCATCTTCCACTGCTTTCTTTGTCACGTGCATTGTCAGGGAACTGGATCAGAAGCAGAGCAGCTGTAATTTGAACTTGTGCCCATATTGGATATTGGCATTATAGGCATCAGCTTAACCTACTGTGCCACAGCACCAGCCCTGGCCTAAAATTATTAAACTAAATGGATTTTATTTTCATAGAACATTTTAGTTTTCCCATAAATAAAAAATTGTTAGTAATATTAGTTAGTATATTTTCAAATAACAGATAAGCTTAGAATTAGTGTGCTTTGGTTTCTTTGTATTCTTAACTATGCAAGAACAATTCTAATATTTTAATATTTTAGATGTTATGGCTTGTATTGTGTCTGATTGTGTTAGAGCATGTTTTTTGGTGAGTTAGATGTAGCAAACAGAGCCATGTCAGAGTCAAGAGTTACAATTTCGAAAGTAAAAACATCATTTGATGTTTTGATGTTTTGTCTTATTTTTTTTTTTTACTTTCAAAAAGCATCTCATTGATGTCCAAGCTGCTTTCCTTTAATTCTGCTTCATGCAAAAGGATATTGTGAGTCATACCAGAGCTGTGCTAAAACAGACGTGTTTGCATTTTGCTTAGAATTCCAACTTGGCTCCATCTCCATCATAAGTTTAGAGCTGCTTTGGATTATTTGAATCAATGCTAGTGCTACAAATTAGTTGATTTTCTCTGCAGTAAAATTAACTAACTTGTGTACCCCAAAACCAAATGAAAAGATAAAAAAATATAGACAGTCTCGCCACCACAATTCAAACAGAGGAGAGTTTGGGTTGTAGACTTAGTACCTGACAAGATACATTTCATATAATAGAAACCACTTTGGAATGAGCACTTGATGCGTGGGGTTAAGATAGGAATTGGATATTCAGCACCCCATTATATCAGAAGCCTCGGTTTGATTCTCTGCTACCAACTCAACTTTCTGTTGATGTTGCACACTAAGGCAGCGGGTGTTTTCTCAAGTCGTTGGGTCCCTGCCACCCATGGGGAAAATTTATGTTGAGTTCCTGGCTCCATCATAACATTATAGCTGAACATCTAAATGAAGCTTGGCATAGGTCCAGCCCTGTTTAAGGAGTGAACCAGTAGGAAGGAGATTTTTATCTCTCCTTTTCCACCTTTGTCTCTTTCATATAAATAAAATAATTTTAATAAAGCATTAATAAATCAGAAAGAAGTTATTTTTGCCTTGTCCTACTCATTTTTATCAATTTCTATCCTTATTTTCTGAGATTATAGTTATTTCATCATATTCTATGTCCCTTCCAGTCAGCTCTTAGTCACCATCCACCAGCAGATAAAATTGTGCTTTCACTGTTTATGTCACTGTCTCTCTTGTTTGAGTGTTCATTGCTTGTTTTCTACCAGACCCCTTAGGAAGTGATCACAGGAATAGATTCCTGAGCTCTTACATAGGGACAGCAGCTGGCCGCAGCCTTTCTACTTAGCTCCTATTTTCTTTTCGTGATTATCCTCAATATGTTGTATCCCATTCGTTATGACAGAATGTACCAATTAAAATATTCCAAGGACAGTCTTATTTTCTTTCCCTTGCAGTTGATCTGTTCAATTTTTTGTCTGTGTGATGAAAGGGTTTTTGTGTTTATTTTTATCTAAATTACTATATGTTTTCTAGGATATGTCTTCATGTTGCTCATTTTTATGTGGTCTTATTAACTTTGATACAGGTTACCTTAGATATGCAATGTCCAGTTTTACTTATTTCTTAATTTGTGGGTTGTTCACCTGATATAGAGTTTATTTCTTTGCTTGTGTGTTTGTGTATGTGTATTTCTTCTCTTTCATTGCTTTGTTTTTCTCTTAATTAATATTATCTGTTAATTAATATATGAGTTAAATCTACTTTTGTCATTCTTCAACATCTGTCACCTTCATTTATTTTATTTTGACTTTAAAAATTAATGAAGTAAAATGTGTACACATAAAAATTACACATGATAAAGAATACATTTCAATGAAATTACTGTAAATAAACAGTATTTAGATTAAAACACAAACTATCAGAAGGTATCTTTCTCATCCATCCATCAAGCTACTGAAGCCACCATGCTGACTTTTAAATCAGACTTGTTAGGGGCTAGCATTTGTCACAGCAGTTAAGATGCCATTTTGGAAGCTTCTCTCCCACACTAGTGTATATAGGCTGACTCCTGGTTCCACTACCAAACCAGCTTCTTCCCAATGTGCACCCTGACACAGCAGGTGATGGCTAAAGTAGGTGGGTAATTGCCACCTGTGGGAGAGTTCTGGATTTAGTTTCCATAGCCTGCCTTCAGCCTGTGCCACCCCTGGCTGTTGTGAGCATTTGGGGAGTGAATCAATGGATTAAAGGTCTCAATGTCTTCATCTCATTTTCTCTCTACCTCTCCACCTTTAAAATAAAACAGAGAACCATCCATCATGGGAAGCAGGATACACAGTAGACTCATAGAATGGCAGATGTCCTAAATAGCACTCTGGCCTCAGAATCAGCCCTTAAGGCATTTGGATCTATCTGAAGAGCCCATGAGAGTATTTTAGGCATGGAAAGCCAAGACACTCTTGCAAAAAAAAAAAAAAAAAAAAGAAGAAGAAGAAGAAGAAGACCTAAATGAAAGATCTCTGCGAGTGAGATCCCAATGGAAAGAACAGGGCCATCAAAGAAGGAGGTACCTTTCTCTGAAGGGAGAAGAGAACTTCCACTTTGACTATGACCCTGTCGGAATAAGATTGAAGTCGGCGAACTCAAAAGGCTTCCATAGCCTCGGCAACTCATGACTAGAGCCTAGGGAGATTACTGACACCATAAACAAGAGTGTCAAATTGTTAAGTCAACAACAGGAGTCACTGTGTACTTACTTCTCATGTGGGATCTGTCCTTAGTGTGTTGTCCAATGTGAAGTAATGCTATAACTAGTACTGAAACAGTATTTTACGCTTTGTGTTTCTGTGTGGGTGCAAACTGATGAAATCTTTACTTAATATATACTAAATCAATCTTCTGTATATAAAGATAATTGAAAATGAATCTTGATGTGAATGGAATGGGAGAGGGAACAGGAGACGGGAGGGGTGTGAGTGGGAGGGAAATTATGGGGGGGGGAGCCATTGTAATCCATTAACTGTACTTTGGAAATTTATATTTACTAAATTAAAAAAAGAAATTAAAACAAAAACAAAAACAAAAAAACAGAAATAAAATTTAAAGCACTTTTTGAAAATCATCTCTCTTTTGTAAGGTATGATTACATAAGAGGTAATTACAGTGTAAGGCCTATTGTGTCTGGTCTTATTCACCCAACATCATGCTGTGAGTTCATCCTTATAACTGTGCATAATTTTGCTAGTTTTCAATTATCTAGTGTTCTATTTATGAATACATCATGATTTAGTTATTTATTGAATTTAATTTATTGACTATTATTAATGGTTCTATTATAGCTATTAGTGGTTCTATTATGGCCTGTGTATTGATAAACATGTGTACACATTCTCTTGTACATATAATTAGGAATGGAATTGATGGGCTTTAGGGAATGAGTATTTGCAATTTTAGATACCATCAGTCTTTCAGAGTAATTGAACCCACCAGTGTTATACAATATATTTAATTGCTCTTCAACATGAACATTTGTGATAGCATATTATCATCGTTTAGCTGTTCCATAGTATATGAAGTGGTATTGTGTTATAGTTCTACTTTGTATTTTCTCTGTAATTTATTTTTAAAAAGCTTCATCTTTTGTTTCTTCTAAAAAAACTATAGAATTTATTTACTTTTGAGTCTGTTCTTAGTCTTTATTTCTGTAAAAAAGTTTCATTTAACTTCTTTCCTGTGTTTTATCACTTAATTTCTGTTTTTATTTATATCTTCTTCTGTGTTGCATGATGTTCTTAATTTATTTTATCTTATTTTGAAGTATTAGGCCATTTTTTCCATCTGCCGCTAGACATGTCTTGTTATACTACCACTGCAAGAACAGTATCCTGTTCCTCATTATCTTTTTCTAGTAGCAACTTCATATGTAATTCAATTATGGTTTCTTCCTGTTCTTCATTTTTTACATGACATTTAGTTTTTTCCTGAACTTTTAGGAAGGAGAGCACCTGTGGTTTGCTTTTCAAGCTCTGTGCCATTAAAGACCTTCTGTTGTTCTATGAATTGTTCAAAAAGGCTGTGTCCTGCGATCTGAGACATCCTGTGTCTGCTCATCTCTCAAAGCGGCTTATCCTTTGCCCTTATGTCCCTAATGCTTTCAGCAAAGAATGTGTTTCCAGACCTTTCTCCACAGTTCAGGAGGGCTTTGTCCTGCAAGGGAGCTTTGACCAGAAACCAAATATGCACCGAGGACTCAGAAGGTCTCAGCTCCTGCAGACCTTATCAGAGACTCCTTCCACTCACTCACTAACCTATTAATTGGAAAGTGCAAAAAGCTGTACAGATGTCAGCTGTTACTCCCAAATTAACCCACTGTGCTTTCCAGTGAGTTCCCATTAGCTCTTAGCTTTTCTTTTCTCAGTATTTTTTTCCTGTCATAATCAGAAGCTTATCTGTAACTTTTAAAATTTTTATTCTTGCTTCTGCCAAATGGATGCTAATACCTTGACAGGCCTATAGTGGTCTCTGTGTGTTTTCTCCTTACCAAACACATTCTGCAATGTGTGTGCGTACTTAATACATATATATGTGTGTGCTTGTGCATGTGTGTGTGAGTGTGTATAAAATGTGTTCCAACCACCTACTTATTTTGCCAGTGAATATTAAAACCTTGCACGGGCACCAACTCCATTTTTTCTCTGTTTTAAGATTTGTAATATCCCAAGCTCTATTCTTAAATTGTTCAGAGGATGTTAGTCTTAATTCAAGCTCATTTTCTTTATTGGCTCCTGTTATACATATTCTTGAATGCATAATAAAATGTTTAATAAAATAAAAGTAGGTATAATTTCATAACAATTCATAGGTATTGATAGATTCCAACCTTGACTGTTAAAGCTACATATGCTATTGAGATTTTTTTCCCTAATATTTTGGCCTCATTTTCCTGACAAATGATTTCCAGAACTAGATAATTACAGGAATAATTGTTTGTTTTTTTTTAAAGATGCTTCTATTCATAAACCAGATTTTTGTCTGCTATGACTGGAAAGCAAGAATTTTGATCTACACATCAAAGAAAATTTTGAATAGCTTTCATCAGAGAATCAAATGTATCTTCATAAATTCTGGGCATTTGTAGTCATCTGGAAAGAGCTAATACTTAGAAGCAATAAGAAATATTTTTTATATCTCTCTTATGATGTTAATGGCCCTTTACTGAGTTTAATCAAGCTTAAAGTTGAGAATATGAAGAAAATCACATTTTTATTTTATTGTTATATATTTGAAAGGCCATCCAGGTTTACCTTTCTTTTGAAACTCACATAATATTTCTGAATTAGGAAATGACATGTTTAAGTGAAAAGGAGGGAGTCATATACTTACTCTTCTCTCTCATTTTTTTAAACCTCTAAATACTTAATAGACCATTCCTGTTTGTCTTTCGAGGGGAAAATGCAATATTCTGTAAAAATCTATTGAGTATTCTAAGAATAGAAAGGTGTTTTTTGTGTGAAGATTTATATTTTTTTTATTTATTTATAAGAGAGAGAGAGCGAGAAACTTCCCATTCTCTGGTTCACTCCCCAGATGGCCTCAATATATGGA
Source organism: Oryctolagus cuniculus (assembly GCF_051225735.1). Taxonomy (NCBI): domain Eukaryota; kingdom Metazoa; phylum Chordata; class Mammalia; order Lagomorpha; family Leporidae; genus Oryctolagus; species Oryctolagus cuniculus. The sequence continues at coordinate 75,258,710 of NC_142872.1, forward strand.
TTTGAGCCAGGCTGAAGTCAGGAGCCAGGAACTCTATACATTTTTCCCACATGGGTAGCAGGGGCCTATGTAGTCAAGCCAACTTCTGCTGCCTATCCAGGTGCAATAGCAGGCTATACTCTACCTGTCGCAGTAACATACCAGTCCCAGGCAGGTAGTTTTGACTGATTTCACTTACAAAGTTTAATGCAAGGACATTGCTGGGCAGACAAATGAATTTGGCATCAGATCTTATCATAATGTATATAACTTCAATGGGGTGAGAGGAGAATTTTGAAATGCGGGCTGCATTCATTGATTTTGGACAAATTGATTGCATTTGTACTGATAATAGGATTTCAAAGGGCTACAAATTATAGGTAATGTTTAGGGCTGAAACAAGTATACCACGTCCTACTTCTGGTTGAAATATGCATCTTGTTGAACAAGATTGATGATGGCTCCTGAATGAGGTAGGGAAGGTTTAAGGCAAAAACAAGAGCAGACTTAACTTAGTTTTAACTTATTCTCTTTTAAAAATTTTAAGTGTTTAGAGGAAAAGAATTGTTTATACTTAGTATCTTTTTTTTTTTTTTGACAGGCAGAGTTGACAGTGAGAGAGAGAGACAGAGAGAAAGGTTTTCCTTCTGTTGGTTCACTCCCCAAATGACCCCCATGGCCTGCGCTGTGCTGATCTGAAGCCAGGAGCCAGGTGCCTCTTCCTGGTCTCCCATGCGGGTGCAGGGCCCAAGGACTTGGGCCAACCTCCACTGCCTTTCTGGGCCACAGCAGAGAGCTGGACTGGAAGAGGAGCAACCGGGACAGAATCCAGAGCCCCAACTGGGACTAGAACCCGGGGTGCTGGAGGATTAGCCTAGTGAGCCGCAGCGCCAGCCCTTAGAATCTTTTTTAAATTCAGCACTTTGTCCATATAAATTAGCAATCCTCAGTTCAATTAGTCAGTGTACAAAAAATATTGAATTGAGATAATTAACTGGAAATCATAATTTTCTAGTGTTTTTGTAACACTGATGCTATAATGAAATCACTGTGCCTAAATGTATGAACAGAGCTCAATTGCCCATTTTATTCAATGGTATTAATTGAGCCTCAATAAGAATATGTGTATATCCACCAGAATACACAGTTACCTGGGAGATATGCAGCAATCTATAATTCAAAATAAATTTCTTCCTTCCAACTGTTCACCTTGAAAAAAGACTTGACATATTTCAATTGACGCTGCAATTGCTCAAAATATGATTTGTTTTACTCTCCCTCAAATTTGTTACTCAGATTTTCCTCTTGTTTTCTTAAATAATGCAGTTTATGCATTCCTTGGAGTATTATAAAATTTCAACTTTAAAGCATGAAGATTTTACTTGGTTAAGAATTGTAGAAATGCATTCGGAAACCAGTTCTAACATTAAAGCTTCAAGAGTTTTAAACAATAGCAATTGCCTTAGTAAGTGTTCTCCAAAAGTAAATCTATAAAGATACTCAAATGCCTTTAGAAGAGTAAGATCTGGACCAGCACTGTGACACAGTGGGTTAAGCCACCACCTACAAAGCTGCTATCCCATATGGACATTGGTCTAAATCCCTGCTGCTCCCTTTCCAATCCAGCGCCTTGCTAATGTACCCAGGAATGCAGCAGAAGATGCCCCCAGATACTTAGGCCCCACCAGCCACATGAGAGACCCTGCAGAAGATCTTGGCTTTGAGCTGGCCCAGCCCTTGCAGTTGTGGCTGTTTGGGGAGTGAACCAGTGGATGGAAGATCTCTTTATCTCTCCTTCTCTCTGTAACTCTGGCTTTTAAGTAAATAAATAAAATCTTAAAAAAGTATGAGATTTACTTTATTGGTTCAATGATCAGCATTATGAGATAAAAATATTATGCACATACTAGTACAAAATTCATGTTTCCCATTTATGAAGAATATGCACACACACTTTTCTATAATTTAATCATGCCACCATAGTAAAACTGGATCCTATCATCTCTTCCAATTCTCAACTGAAACCTCCCACCTACAGTCAAATGAGGAAGCTAATGTCAAGGAGTTTTATTTCAAGATCACACATCTCTCTAATGCCTGAAACAATTTATGTCCTACATTCTCATTGTGTATTTCATTAATGAATGATTCTTTTCTAAAAAAAATGTCATGAAGCTTCCTATGAATTCAAAAGTATGGTTTGTAAGTTTTGCTTTTGAAAAGTGCATTTCTTTTCTTCTGTAATTGGAAACCTGAAGTTTGTGTTCTATCTCTGTTTTCCACTACCCTGTTCATCTCACATAGTCACAGGGCTGCGGCTGCAGCCATCCTAAGTAATTGGATCCCTGTGTCAGTGTTCATTATCAGGGACTGCAGGAACCCACCACGTGAGCCACTTTAGCAAAGGTTATGCTCCACTGTAGCCTGCAATATGTGTGCTGATTAACCTCCATCTTCACATTTTAAATGCAGAGCCAAAGTGCTTTTATAATCACCTTTTGATGGGGTATGTGTTTATACATGGTGTTTGATTGAAAGCAAAATTAACCTTTCATTAACAGGGGGTCTTAAAGTGGTTACATTGAATAGGTTGTGTGCTTAGAGTTACAAATAACCTTTTATACATAAATGTCTTATTCTTAAAATGTATCTTTTGATATGCATAATGTGACTGGAAATACAAATCATTTTAGTTCATGTAACTTGAAATTCCAGAAATACATTTCACTATCTTAAAACTGTTATGGTCTACAAAAATTGGGTCAATTCTCTTCATGTGTCTATTTCTAATGGAACTCACAAAGAAGACTTTTAAAAAGTAGATGAGGGCCCGCGTCGCGGCTCACTAGGCTAATCCTCTGCCTTGCGGCGCCGGCACACCAGGTTCTAGTCCCGGTCGGGGCGCCGGATTCTGTCCCAGTTGCCCCTCTTCCAGGCCAGCTCTCTGCTGTGGCCAGGGAGTGCAGTGGAGGATGGCACAAGTCCTTGGGCCCTGCACCTGCATGGGAGACCAGGATAAGTACCTGGCTCCTGCCTTTGGATCAGCGCGGTGTGACGGCCGCAGCGCGCCGGCCACGGAGGCCTTTGGAGGGTGAACCAATGGCAAAGGAAGACCTTTCTCTCTGTTTCTCTCTCTCACTGTCCACTCTGCCTGTCAAAAATTAAAAAAAAAAATAAAAAAAAATTTAAAAAAAGTAGATGAGGATTGGAAAACTGTACATCTTCAAGTTATTTTCAGAAATACTCTGTACAAAATACCTGGAAATATACATTGAAGAATTTTTGACTCACCTTAGAGTGAATATTCAATTAAGTAAGCTGCCAGGGTTACCAATGACTAGTTTTTGCACTTGATTTCTCCAGTTCAGATATTTGACATTAGTGCATCGTCTGTTCTTGTATCACCAGGAAATCTTAATTATCCTCACTAATGGAAAAGAGTAGAAGAATAGAGTATTCACAATAACAGTAAATAGTAAATGCGCATGTGACTTTGGAATGCATTTTATGAATATTATATTTTTCTGATTTTATAATAGAACATAATCTAGCTACATGACAGTGGACAAGTTCTTTAGTCTAAATTGGGTTTCTTCTTAGTTCAGTGTTATTATCTTAAACATGTGTAGATTTAATTCAATAACAGTTCCAAAGTTATTAGTGTGAATATAATCTGTGATCATGTAATAAATTGAACGGATATTTTTCAGTCCTCACCCATATTTTCTGGTTAATTTTTCCTTAATCCTGTATCTAAAGAGATAGATTTTTAGTGATTGTCTCAAAATAATGCAACTAGATGGCCAAACTTAGAGTTAGTTTATTATTTTAATACCCACAAATATAATTTTCTTATTTTAAAACATATGTAAAATTAATATATAAAATACAAAATTTTGATACAAAGTTTCTAAAAGTGCTAGATAAACTGTCACACCAAAGATAAGTATGTTAAGTACTAAAGTAAAGTTGAAAACTAGAGCTATAATTAGAGCTGGCACTTCAGTTGCCACATGGAAGGAGAGGGACATGGAAGAGACAGGCTTTCCCTTTGTTAACTTAGGGTTTGGAATAAAAAGTACTATGATCATGGAAAAATTCAATTATGTACGTAAATAGAGTAGTATAATAAAGTGCTAAATACCCATCACTGAATTTCTGCATAGGACACATTTATTCTATAACTCTTCTCAATTCCTGATACTCCTTACTTGATTATTTTTTTTAAAAAAAATGCATATTTCAGGAAGCATTTAATTCTGTCTGCAAAGTTTTCCACTAGGTACATATAAATACATGTAAAGTATAAGCCTGTTTTTAAACACCTATAATCAAATATAATTATTTAAAGACAATAAAGTACAATCAGGGATATCTCATGTTCATAGATTGGAAAATGTCCACATACACAAAATAATATACAAGTTCAATGAAATATCAGTCAAATTCCTTGCCAATTTTTACATAACTAGAACAGAGTGGGGGAACAGACAGTCTTTTCTATAAATGGTGATGCAAAGAAAGGTTATGGCTAAGGTGGGAGAATGAAATTAGACCTGCTTCTTAATTTTTATATAAAAATCAATTAAAAGTGGATTAAAGACTTAAACTTAAGATCAAATACATAGAAGGAGAGCTCCATGATACTGCCTGGTCAATAACTGTGGAAGCAATCCTCAAAGCATAGGCAGCAAAGCAAAATGGGCATATGGGCTAATATCAAACTAAAATGCTTATGCATTGAAAATGAAACAGTTAATACACTGGCAAGATAATATAGAGATCAGAAGAAAAGTCTTCAAAAATCATAAATCTATTGAGACATATCCAAATGCAAAAAGAATTCTACTTCATAACAAGCAAGCAAACAAGAAGCAGCCACAAATAATCCTATTAAAAATGAGCAAATGTCCCAAATACACACTTATCAAAGACATAAAAATGTCCAATAGATACATCAAAAATGTTCAATACCACCAATCATCAGAGAACTGCAAATTAAAACTACATGAAATATTCCAACAGCTGTTAGAATGGCTGTGATTAAAAAAAGAAGAAAGATAATATCATGCATTGGGTTTGAAGTGGAGAAAAGGGAATGATTGTGCAATGTTGGTGAGAATGTTAATCTGTATAGCCATTGAGGGAAGCAGTATGGAGGGTCTCCAAAAATATAAAAATAAAATTTCTATATGATTCAAAATCTCACTACTGGGTATATAACCAAAGGAGAGGAAATAAGTCTATGAGAAATTAGTATTCCCATTTTGCACTACTATTCTCATTAGCCATTAGCCAAGAAATGGAATCCACCTAAGTGTCCATCAACAGACATCACACCAAGAAATGTGGCACATATTCACATAGGAAGCTAACTAAACTTTAAGAGAGACAAAGGGAGGGAGAGCAGGAGTTCAGGGAGAAGAGAGAGAGAAAGAGTGAAAGAGAGAGAGGGAAGGAGAGAATATTCTTTCATTAGCAACAACATAGATAAATGTTGAAGACATTATGCTATGTGAAATATTCAGGCACAAAAAGACAAATATTATGTGATCTCAACTACATGTGGAATCTTAAAATGTTAAACTGGTAGAAGTAAAGAATGCATTAGTGCTTACCAAAGGCTAGGAGCTGGGGTAGACAGGAAAAAATTACGTTTCAGTAAAATAAAAAAATACCAAATTTTAGTTAGAGAAGAGGAACAGATTCTAGTAATCTTTATAACAAAGTGATGAGTGAATATTAATGTGTATTTCAAAGTTAACAGATTTTAAATGAGCTCATTGTAAAGAAATGAACATGTGAGGTAGCATAAATGTTAATTTTCCTGATTTAATCATTTAATAAACATATATGTATCAAGATATCACATTGTATACCATGAACATACACAATATTTATTTAGTAATTAAAGTAAAATAAAATTTAAAATTCTCAAATGAGATGTTACAAGATGTTGTATAAAATTGAATGTTCATGGGTTAAACATTTAAGTAAGGAAATCCTCATCCTATGTGTAATGTGATCATTCAGTGTTTTGTGTAAGCACATCAGTTCTTTCAGTTTGCTATGTAGAATATTTTAAAATCAACAATCAATAAATTATTTAATTAACTAGAAGTAGCCATGTTAAATATACTTTTTTCAAAAGATAATGTTAGAGGTAGGCACTTGACACAGTGATTACGTTACCTCTTGGGATACTCACATCCCATATCTGAATACCTAGTTTTAATCTCAAACATTGTGCCCAATCCAGGTTCCTTCTAATGTGCAATTTGGAAGGTAGCAGATGATAGCGCTAGTGTTTGAGTCCCTGCCTCCAAGTTGGGAGATCTGGATTGAATCCCAGGCTCCTAGTTTCACTGTGTCCCAGCTGTTTACAGACATTTTTCAAGTGAACTAACAAATGAAAGCTTCTCTTTGTCTTTCTGCTTTTCAAGTTAAATGAAAAGAAGTAAACATTTATTCATAGTTTAAATTTTACTTTATTAAAAATAATTTTGGAGCAAATTTCCTATGGAAGTACTTAGGGGAAACAATAGAAAATGCCAATAAATTACAATATTGTAAGCTTGATTTGGTTTGTTATGCTTAAACATTTCTTTTTTAGTATATTTCACTTCTACCTACAATTATATTCCTTTCTAGCCCAGTATTTTTCATCAGTTTTGATCCAGTGACACTTAACTCACATTTATTGATATAATTACATGAAAACAATGTAGGACTACACACTTGCAATTTGTCATTTGTTTATCATATAAACGATTTCCAGTGGAATCTTAGTTTATATTTTTTGGTCTTCAATTTCCCCTGGAGCAGTTGCTGTATTTTCCACCTAGTTGCTGGACCTGAGATATATACACAGCATATTTAAAGTTAGTGTAGTATCCACATATGTGATGATTTATTTATCTTATTTTTATGATCTTCCAAATTGTTTAGGAATTTATTAACCAAACTTCATCATACAGAAAAAAAAATTATTTTATGTTAGCTTATCATTTTATTTATTTCCTCTCATTCATTTTTCTTTAAGATTTATTTTATTTATTCGAAAGGCAGAGTTACAGAGACGAGGGAGAGAGGAGAAAGAGGTCTTATATTGGTTGGTACACTCCCCAAATGCCTGCAACAGTCTTGGCTATGCCATGCTGAAGCCTAGAGCTTCTGGGTCTCAATGTGTATATAAGGATCCAAGCATTTGGGCCATCCTCCACTACTTTCCCAGGCAAATTAGCAAGGAGCTGGATTGGAAGTGGAGCAGCCTGGACTCAAATCAGCACCCATATGGGATGCAAGTTCTTCAGGTGATGGCTTAACCCGCTATGCCACAATATCAACCACTCATTCCTTTTTCTATGGTTTCATTAATTGAATTATCTTCTTCTTATGTCTTCCCCCAAAGAAACCTTTTATTTAAGGAATACTAATTTCATAAGTTCAACTTTAGGAATATAGTGATTCTTGCTGCATTTCTACCCTCCCACCCACACTCCCACCCCTCCTTCTCCCTCTCCCATTCGCAGTCCCATTCTCCACTAAGATCCATTTTCAAACAATTTTATACATAGAAGATCAACTCTATACTAAGAAAAGAGTTCAACAATCGGCACACACACAAAAAAATAACCTGTTCCTCAACAGTTGAGAAAGGGCTGTTCAGTCATTGCATATCACAGTTAATTTCACTTCTTTTTTTTTTTTAAAGAAACTTATTTAACTTTAAAGAAGCATCCAAGAATGATATATCTTTTGTGAGCACTTGGACATAACTATAACTTATGAGAAATAAGCATATATTTTACTTAATACATTAAAAGAACGTAAGTCCTTTAGAATGAGTTTTATCATTAATTAAGGAAGCACCTAAGAAAATAAGCAATGGCCCACTGTTGGTGGGAATGCAAATTGGTTAAGCCACTATGGAAGTCAGTCTGGAGATTCCTCAGAAACCTGAATATAACCCTACCATTCAACCCAGCCATCCCACTCCTTGGAATTTACCCAAAGGAAATGAAATTGGCAAACAAACAAGCTGTCTGCACATTAATGTTTATTGCAGCTCAATTCACAATAGCTAAGACCTGGAACCAACCCAAATGCCCATCAACAGTAGACTGGATAAAGAAATTATGGGACATGTACTCTATAGAATACTATACAGCAGTCAAAAACAATGAAATCCACTCATTTGCAACGAGATGGAAGAATCTGGAAAACATTATGCTGAGTGAATTAATCCAGTCCCAAAGGGACAAATATCATATGTTCTCCCTGATCGGCGACAACTAACTGAGCACCAAAGGGGAAACCTGTTGAAGTGAAATGGACACTATGAGAAACAGTGACTTGATCAGCTCTTGTCCTGACTGTTAATGTACAATGTAATACTTTATCCATTTTAGTATTTTCTCTTTGTTTTGTTCTAGTACTATTGGTTGAACTCTGTGATTAACACACAATTATTCTTAGGTGTTTAAATTTTAACTGAAAAGTGATCCCTGTTAAATATAAGAGTGGGAATAAGAGAGGGAGGAGATGTACAATTTGGGACTTGCCCCAAATGGTGGAGTTCGAATCATGCCAGGGATCCCAATACAATCCCATCAAGGTGGCATGTACCAATGCCATCTCACTAGTCCAAGTGATCAATTTCAGTTTACAATTGATCACACTGATAGGTCTAAGAGTCAAAGGGATCACACAAACAAGTCTAGTGTCTGCTAATACTAGCTGATAGAATCAAAATGGGAGAGAATGATCCATCATGGGAAGCAGGATACACAGTAGACTCATAGAATGGCAGATGTCCTAAATAGCACTCTGGCCTCAGAATCAGCCCTTAAGGCATTTGGATCTATCTGAAGAGCCCATGAGAGTATTTTAGGCATGGAAAGCCAAGACACTCTTGCAAAAAAAAAAAAAAAAAAAAAAAAAAAAAAAAAAGAAGAAGAAGAAGAAGACCTAAATGAAAGATCTCTGCGAGTGAGATCCCAGTGGAAAGAATGGGGCCAACAAAGAAGGAGGTACCTTTCTCTGAAGGGAGAAGAGAACTTCCACTTTGACTATGACCCTGTCAGAATAAGATCAAAGTCGGTGAACTCAAGAGGTTTCCATAGCCTTGGCAACTCATGACTAGAGCCTAGGGAGATTACTGACACCATAAACAAGAGTGTCAAATTGTTAAGTCAACAACAGGAGTCACTGTGTACTTACTTCTCATGTGGGAGCTGTCCTTAGTGTGTTGTCCAATGTGAAGTAATGCTATAACTAGTACTGAAACAGTATTTTACACTCTGTGTTTCTGTGTGGGTGCAAACTGATGAAATCTTTACTTAATATATACTGAATTGATCTTCTGTATATAAAGATAATTGAAAATGAATCTTGATTTGAACAGAATGGGAAAGGGAGCGGGAGATGGGAGGGGTGTGAGTGTGAGGGAAGTTATGGGGGGGAAGCCATTGTAATCCATTAACTGTACTTTGAAATTTTATATTTACTAAATAAAAAATAAAAAGAAAATAAGCAATGGAGTTGGACACCTAGCTATAACTAAATCACATGAGACATAAGCATATCCTCCACTTAATACACTAAAATGAAATAAATCTTGGAGAATAAGTTTTACTGTTAACTTTCATAAAACAATGCTTTGAGGACAGAGGTCATGCATGGGTAGTTAGTGCACAGTGACTCTTATTGTTGATTTAACAATTAACATTCTTATGTATGATGTCAGTGGTCACCAGAGGCTCTTGACATGAGCTGCCTAGGCTACAAAAGCCTTTTGAATGCACAAACTCTGTCAATATTAAGACAAGGGCATAAGCAAAGTGGAAGTTCCCTTCTTCCTTCAGAGAAAAGTACCTCCTTCTTTGATGACCACTTCTTTACATTGTGGTCTCATCCACCGAGGTCATTCATGTAGGACATTTTTTGCCACAGTGTCTGGGCTTTACATGCTTGAAATGCTTTCGTGGGATTTTCAGCCAGACCAGAATATCTTAAGGGCTGACTCTGAGGTCAGAATGCTAAGTAAAGCGATTGTCTTTCTATGAGTCTTATGTATAGACTGCTTCTTTCTATCTTTGTTTTTTAAAATAATGTTTTCCTTACACTTTCATTTTATTTATTTCACTAACTTTCTAATTTTTGCCTTTCAAGTCTCAAAATATTATTTCTATACTTTTCTGCAGAAATATTTTTCTATGTGTGTTAATTTGATACTTCTTGACATATTAAACGTGTATTTAAATTAAATGTTAAATATACATTTCAAGGATCCGTTGAATATTGTCAATATACCTAGCTAGTCATAGACTAATAGATATAGGAAAACCATTTGGGACCAAATGATGCTGAGTAATGTGAGTGTTCAGATCTGCATAGATTCAGCCTCCCAGAATATAATTTGGTTATGCATCATCAATTCCAATGTTGAGGCACTGATGGTGTAGAGCTTCCAAATTCATTTTAGAATTTACATATCCCCAAACTCAATAAGGTATCAGAAATGATGTTCTCAATGATCAAATGGTTGTCTAAACAGAAATAACACATACAGTTTGTGTGATGTTATCAACATGCATTCGAGTGACTACATTAGTGAGAATGCCTCATTTAAAGTCTATTCTTTTAGAAGCTACTGGAAAGACCATTTGGTAACACTTTCTCCTATTCGATACCAGGTCGTGTATACACATTCAAAAATCAATGTTACTCAAGCACAGTCTAACTTTGGGTGTTTCAGTTGCAAAGCTCCCTAATTTGTATGCTCCCTTCAGCAGATAGTGTCAGGAACATGCTGGCTTTGATTGTGAGAAGACTCATTTCTTTCTCAATTTTGTCTTCCATGAATACAATCATTTAGGACAAACAGTGAAAAGGCACAAGGAAATTTAACACCCATCTTTTAACTTCAGACTCATTTTCCTCATTTGAAATTCTAAATTTACTCTTTTATGGATTGCCTTATAGAAATTTTACATAACAGAAAATGTTTTATTTGCTGGGGCACCTGATATTTCTTTAAGTGGAGGAAAATAGGACACCAAAATAAAATTGTTAAATTATACACACTGTACATACTAAACGTATTCTATGGTGCCAAAATTCATACAGAAAATTCTTAAAAGAAACTGGTATTTGAAAATATGTCTCAAAATAGCTTATAGCTGCCTTAAAATTATTTTATGAAACATTTAAGTAAACATAAACAGCAGTTAAATTTGGTCATATTTACTTTTATATTTCTTCAGTATCATTGTTTTTAGAAATACCCAAAGGTAAAATTTGTGCTTTCATTTCCACCTTACCTATGTCAGTGTGTATACTTGAGGTGCAAGACTTTCTTTTTCTACATAACAACTTCCTGTTATCACCCATTTAATAATTATTGATAAAACTTTTATCAATGTTTAATATTTTTTTAAAAATTTACGCTTTTTTTTCTTTTTAATATGATTTATTTAGTTTTTAATAGAGAGTGACTGAGGAAAAGGAGGGGAATGGGAACAGATTTTTCCATCCTTTGGTTCACTCGCTAAATGGCTGTAATGGTCAGGATGGGCCAGGCCAAATCCAGGAGCCAGGAATTACATCAGAGTCTCCCATGTGGGTGGCAGAGGCACAGATACTTGGTCCATCTTCTGCTGCTTTCCCAGGTGCATAATCGGGGAGCTGGACTTCAGAGCAGCCAGGATTTGAACCAATGCTCCCATATTGCTTATTCAACCCACTACAGCCCAACACAACCCCTTGTCTCCCTGCTCTCTATTCAACCTTGTTTCTTCAATATATGAAACCAATCTAGCTCTCACAGTGTTAACAAAGTCCATTGTCACTGCACTGTCCAATAAATACCTCTTGGCCTCTTCAACAAATATCATTATTTATTAAAAAGGATGCATTGCTTTGGTTTTACTTAATTTTAGGTGTATACCTTCTTTCTTCTTATGTATTAATTTTGAATTTATTTGAAAGGCAGAGAGAAAGATAAAATGGGGAGAGGGTGGAGAAAAAGAGAGTGCCCGAAGGCAAAACTGAATCTGGGTCTCTCTTGTGGGTGGCAGGGACTCAGGTGTTAGAGCCATCACTGGCTGCTTCACCAGGTATGCAGTAACAGCAAGGTGGATTTGCAGCAGTGAAGTAGACTAGCACCAGGCACTCTTACAGGACATGTGGGCACCCCAAGTCTTAACCATTATGCCAAACGTCCACCACTGAGTTTCTTCTTTCATCTTCATATTCCTGGTAGTGCTAATCTTGTTGTCAGTCCCTCTAGCCCACTTAAACTTTTCCTCTTTGTTACTTGTCTTACCCACCTTGATTACAATGCATTCTGGTGTGGATTTTCTCATGCTCCTTGGACTTGGCATTCCTGCATCTTACTGAAGTTGAAGATGTTTCAGCCTATTTTAAACCAGTTATGATAGTATTTCTATTCTTTCAGTTATTTCAACTATTAAGAATTCAAATTCTCTTTTATTTCCTTTATAATGTCTAAATTATTAAATCACTTTCAGCGATCTTTAAAACATATATTGTACTTTTCATTTAAACATTGGATTTCAGAATTTTCTCATATCTCTCATATGTCTACTTGTCAGTTTGAATATATAGAATAAAGTCATAATTATTGCTTTAATGTTCTTGTCACTTAATTCTAATATCTTTGTTCTAAGGCAATTTTTATTTCTTATCTCCTAATTTTAAATGTGTTGCCCTGCTTATTTGCCTGCTTAGTGATTTTTTATTGGGATGGGAGACACTGTGGTTTTACCATATTTTTCTCCAGAATATTTTTATATCCCTATTGGTGTTTCTGTATTTTCAGATATAATTAAATTACATATAATTTGATCCTTGTAGACATCACTATGAACATTTTTTTAGGCTGAACTAGAGAAGCATTCTGTTTAGGGTTAATTTTACATCATTGAGGCATGATCCTGACATGAAGTCTACCATATGTTCTGAGATTTAACTCTGCTGACATATCAGGCCTGGTTTTGGCCTGTTGAGGAAGGAGAGATGCTTAATCTAAAGTTTGAAGATATTTCTTTTCTTGAACTTGGGTGATTTACCCACACAACCGTGCTGATTGCTCTGTGCTGAGTCTTCAGCAGGGCATTCTGAAGACTTCTGGAAACATCTTCCTAGGCAGCTTTTTCCTCTTAGTTACCTGCTCCTGCAAACTGTAGCTTCCCTGGATTCTTCACACCCTTACCTCTGCTTCCACATCAGGGAGTCCACCAGGCTTCTTTAGGGTTCTTCTCCTTATCGATCAATTGTAAGTGTGATGAAATAGCTTCAGTTTAGGTGTATCACTGTTGGACAGAAGAAATAACCAATGCAAAGCTATGTGGGTGTTGAATTCTATGTGATCTGGTCACTTTTGATGATCCTGATGGGTATCAAGGAGACTGGAGGTCAGAAGGAGAGTCTTACGAGGCTTGTTCATGTCAAGTAAAAAACCAGTCATCCATTTGAAAAAAATAAATTGAGAGGTAAAGATGGAAATCTGAATCATGAAAACATTTCAAATATCTTATAAATTTCCCCAAAGTGACCAATAAGTTCTGAAATTCTGGTTTTTCTTACAGTGTTTCATCAATCTGTAATGATTTCTATCACCTCTTTCCTCACTCATCAAAATACAAATGACAATTATAGGACAATTTCAATAGTCGCTTATTTTACACAGATTTTTGTAATATCTCCAATTAAATATGATAACTTGCTACTCTGCTTTTGACATATGCCTGTCTTGAGTTCCTTCAATTTGCATTGTAGTACAAGTACTAGTGAACTTTCCTATCTTCTAGATGGTCATTAGCTTGTTGAGTTGGACAGTGTGCTATGTTTTTTAGATTTCTTTTTGTAGGGGTACTAATTATGGTACTAATATTTTGATAGATTAACAGGTTTGAAGTCATTGTGCAGTGTTTATTAAATGACTCATTAATAAAACATTCATAATGCTAAAAGGTTATGAATGGATTGACATTTAAAAAATTAATTTAGTAGATTCAAGTTTAACTTCATAATATTCTACCATATACATAATTTATAATTTATAAAATGCAAGATCAAGGGATAAGGCAGCAGTGGCCACAGAGGGATGCCAATCTAGTTTCAGTCTATTGTGTCTTTGATGCATACAGTTTTCAGTAAAACTGAAATTCATTTCTCATGTAGGGCTTAAAGGAAAAGAGCTATGACATTGCTTCTCTAGAGCTAATGAGAGCTAAATTACATGTTGAATGAGTCATTATTTTTAAATCCACTTCATAAATAATACCTTAATTTTATTCAAACTCTGTATATAGTTTGTTGAAATTCCTACTATTTCAGTAGCTTATAGTAAAACAAATAGAAGATCATTCAGTTGTGTTATGCAAGATTGTATTATTGAGCATTGTTTAAGGGCAGATAAAAAAAAGATCTTCAAGACATAGTAAATTAATATTTTAGGCTATGAAAAGATGCCACGAATGTTATTGAATGCTGAATGGAAAATTATAAAATGCAAATTACTTCAGAAATAAAGCAGAAAGCTAGTGGTGTTGGAGTGATGTGCAGAATAGTTAAAATTGTGATATGCAGTCATTCCATGATTTCTTTTTCTCTTGAATACTCACAATGAAAATAGGTATGACTTCATAAGAATATTTCATTCAAAACCACTGAAAAGAATGAGAAAGAACAATAATTCTAAGGGTACATACCATCTAAGCTCTGCTGCTTTATTTCTTCCAGGAACATCCGAACTGTAATTAAGCTTAGCGATTTACAGGTGTGAGCTGAATATGTGCTGATGACAAGCATATTGCTACTTTATGAATTTTCACTGAATAAATACTACCTGGAAATGTAGAAAAGTGGAAATTGAATGTGAGAGACATCATTCAAAGGAAACACTATTTCTCAATTCTTTGCTTCATACTAAAACCCAGTTGTTGTTTTTTTATATTCAGCTTTTGTTAGTACCATGAAATACTAGAGACGACTAACTTTATGCAGAGAAAAGTTTTATTAACCTTTTATTTAGCCTAGTTTCAAAGGCTCAAATCTAAACCTGGGTAACCTCAATGATGTGGCCTCTGATGAAGGTGGCAGATGGCACAGGAAAGGTCACACGGTGAGTCAGGAAGAAGAGAACAAGACTGGAATTTTTCTTTAACAATCCCTGGTGAGAGTTACCTTCTGAGAGTAGACCTCTGATGACTTATGTCCTCCTACTGTGCCCCCTCCTAAAGATCCCAGTAGCGTACCCTGAGGACCTAAGCATAAAACCTGGTCCTTTGTGGAGCCACAAACTAATACCCAAACCATAGCAACTTTCAAAAAGCCATACTTTTTCCTTCAGATTTCAGGTGACATGATTTACCCTACCCTATTGCATTGTTATACTTATGATTACATTTAATATTCTCTCTTATCCTTATCAATGAATATATTCAAAAATTTAGGTCATCCTAGCTCATAGAATTTCATAAACATGGGAGATTCCACAGCATATCTAAGTACAGGACATGTAAATTTTGAATACTGGCATTTCGGTTCATAGCCCTATTTCCAGTAATGTCATATCATGTGGCTATGATCATGTATCTTTACTTTTGGATGTTGCCTTGTACTTAATATTAAATCATGTTTATCAGAAAGGTGGAGCAGTGTGTTTACTAATATATTATTTTAAAATACCACAAAAGATAAGTGAGAATAGTGTAAACTTTTCCATGTTCTTCATATCATTTCTGGCTTGGTCTTTATCTTGTATACAGTAAATATGCCCAAGGAGTTGGATTTACAAAGAGATTTTCAAACCATTTTAGTTTTTGCAGATAGAAAATTTATGATTATACAAGCCATATGCCAAAAATATTTTCACTCTTTAAAAATATTGAGGAACTAATATGAAAGTTCTTCCAAAAGTTTAGTTAACCTACATATTACAAAAAAAAGAATGAATTTCAAAATTTCTGCACTAAAATAAACTTTCTTTCTAAAAACATGAATGCATTTGTTTTGAGAGGCAGAGTGCAGTCAGAAAGATTAATACACAAAGCTCCTGTCCACTAGTTCACTTTCAAAATACCCAGAATATCCAGGGGCCAAGGCCAGAAGCTGAGAGCCCAATCCAGGTCTCCCAGATTTGTGGTAGGAATCTAACTCCTTGAGCTATCATTGTTGCATCCTTTGGTCAGAATTAGCAGAAAGCTGGAGTAAGGGTCAGTGGTAAGGTCAAATCCAGGGACACTATGTGGAGGTTGGCATCTGAGCCACCACTTTTACCAGTAGGTCAGAAGCTTGCTCTATGCTTATCTTTTATTTTATATTTTCATGAGCTTCCTGAAGTCCCCTCAAATGTTCTACATAGTCTGATTGTTATGAGGACAAAAAGAAGTATTAGTCTATGCTTCTAACCTTAGGAATTATATAGTAGAGTGAAGGAAAATATGTACACAGATAATTAAATAAAAACTGTAAAAAAAAAAAAAAGGAAGCCACAGTGACTTATCAAACAGATATTGAAAACTATTTTTCAAATACTGAACTGAATTTCCAGTAAAAGCAGAGTGAACTTCCTGGTTCTGCTACCAAACCTAACAAAGTATTTAATGAAAATTATCCTTAAACTGCATTTTGATAGATAAATACAAGTGCTAAATGGAGACAAGATAAAAACATTCCTGGTAAAGTAATAATGCTTGGTAAAGGCATTAAGCAATCGAATCTCTTCTCAGCCTTTTGGCTAAGACCAAGTGTAGTACCCCAACCTAGAGTAAGAAATTTGTGGGAAATTATCACTGGGACATAATACAAATAAAGAGTAAGAAAATTTGGAATGGTTTGGAAAGATTCTTGGGAGGTTGTTTAGGTGACTTTGAGACATGATTTCTTCAGAATAGGCTGGATTCGTTCCTATTCTAGGGTCATGATTAATACTCTTACTTCAACCTCTAAAGTTTTCTTGATGATCAAGTACAAGGTTATTCCCTATGTAAAAGCTTGCTTTGAAAAATTCTGCATGTTAGCCCTGAGCAATGGGGAGAGAGCTGAAGTCTTTAAGTGGGAGAGTAATACACTGTGTCAACTGAAACAATCCTGAACATTGTGGAGGATACTCAGAAATGAGACAGAAATGGTAGGACAAGCATATAGAGAATGTGTTAACTTGATGGGAGCAAGGGAGGAGGCTTTGAAATTATAGCAGTGACCATGGGTAGGAGAGGTGCTCCCTACAAGCAGAACTCAGCTTTTCTCCCCAGCAAAGTGCAAGGACATGTTCCTTTTAAAATTTTTAAAATTTATTTCTATTTTTATTTGAAAACAGAGTTACAGATAAAGGAGGGGACACACACACAGAAGTGGGGGGAGAGTGAGAAAGGGAGAGAGAGAGAATTTTCCATTTGCTGGCTCACTCCCCAAATGGCTACAATGACCTGGCTGAATCCAGCAGCCTGGAGCTGCTTCTGTGTCTCTCACGTTTGTGCAGGAGTCCAACACTTGGGCCATCTTCCTTTGCTTTACAAGGCTCATTAGCAGGGAGCTGGATTGGAAGTTGGGCAGCTGAGTCTCCAACTGGCTCCCATATGGGATGATGGCACTGCAGGAGGAGACTCAACTTTTTGTGTCACAACACCAGCCCCCTAGGGCACACTCTTGCTTTTCCTTTCTTGTCTGTGTCCTCATAGCATCTTTCACCTACTTAAAGTGTGTCACTTAGGCACAGTTGTAATTACAAGCCAGTCTTCCTCCCTGGGTTTGAAGGCAGGGACTATCTCTTTCCCTTTTTCTTTAGTCTGTTCTTGGACTTGCTCTTGCATATACCAAAATACAAGTATGTGTAAAAGAGTGTGTGTAGGTAATTATATGATACACTATTGTACAATGCAGTGGATACAATGCTTAACTGCATAAAGAGCATCCGTCTTTCTTTGAGAACACGTATTGATACGCTCCTGCAGCCGAGATCTCATTTGCCTCCCTGGAGCTCCATCTGTTAAATTTTGTTACTCATTTTCCATACAAAAAGGAAGATAATTCCTGATTCATTGCCCTCCACCACTTCACCGCACAGAACTAATCTCTCAATTACCCACAATACAAATGGCTCTGTGGGACTCCCACAATAATACTCTACTATTTGTCTCAAAATGATCTTAATGGGAGTCCAAGAGCTCTGCTCCCAATACTGCTGGGAAAATGCCCTTAAGTAGATTTAAGAAACTGCAAACCATTCCCATCAATACTTGAATTGTGCTACCTGTGGTAATGTGGACTTATAGAGCCATGAATATCAGCTCTAAAATGCTAAAATATGTGTGTGTGACAATAGTGTATTTATATGAAAAATAATACATGCACATCTACCCAACCATAAGCCTTACATTTTAGTACCTTCATCTTTTAAGGACTTTTCAAACAGTCATTGCATGTATTTTCTATTCTGATTCTATTGTTTCTATTACTATTCCATTATTATAATCAACTAGTATACTTAGGCTCACGTGTGTTTATATATACATATATATGTATATTTAGATTTTTTCTTTCCTCTAGACATTTACACACGCGAAGCAAACACTTGATTCTTTCCATTTTGTTAACAGTTTTTGGAAAATGAGTTGCTGTTCCCAATAGTAACAAATTATTTTTTGATACAAAAAAATTTACAAAATTGTCACAGTAGCCAAGCAACAAAAATAAGTCAGAGGCTTGCAAATGGGAGGAAAAGTAAATTAATTGTGTTATCACTGTGAAACGGAATGTCACTTAGTAATACAAATGAATCAATTAGCAATGAACACAGTAGCATATATAACTCAGCTACATTGTTAATAAACAAGGCTGTATGCTTCAACCAGGATTCGTGGGTTTGATGTCTGCCTCTGACTCCTGATTCCAACTTTTCACCAATGTAGACGCTCAAAGGCAGTGAAAGATGGGTAAAGTAAGTGAGTTCCTGACACTCACATGGGAGACCTGTATTGAGTTCCCGGCTCCTGGCTTCCATCAGGCCATTGTGGATAATTGTGGAATCAACCACTGGATGGAAGCTCTGTCTGTCTCCAACTCTATGCCTCTCAAATGAATAAACATTTAAAAATATTTCTAAGTACATATTTTGTTTTTACAATTATGTAACATTCAAAAACAGGTAAAGATAATCTTTTATAATAGAAATTAAAGATAGCTACCCTTACATGTACCTGCTAGAGGTGGCCTGAGAAGTCACCAGAGAGAATTCCTCATTTGCTGTCATTGCAGAGCTGTACACTGTGCTAACATGAACCAAGCTGCACACCAAAGTTCTTTGTACCATAAATCACATAGATTATAATATAACCATTAAAAATGTCTTTGGGATTGCCACTGGGACGTGGTGTTTGAGCTGCCAGTGGTGATGCAGGCAACCAATATTGAGCCACTGAATCAAGTCCCAGCTACTCTGTTTCCAATTTAGCTTCCTGCTGGTAAGGCAGCAGATCATGGTCCAAGTACCTGTGCAACTACCAGGCATGTGGAAACTTGGATGGAATTTTGGGCTCTTGGCTTCAACTTGGTCCAGCTGAGGCCCTTGCAGCCATTCAAAGGTAAACCAGCAAATGAAAGATCTCTGAATCTCTCAATCTTCTTTCTCCATTTCTCTCCCCCTCTTTGTTTCTCCCTCTCACTGTCACTCTGCATTTAAAATAAACAGATGTTTTTAAAAAGCGGTTTGATTTTTCAATATCATATAATGGTAGCTAATATTGAAAACAGGCACACACACCTATGCACACACATATATACACCCATGTAGATCTAAACATAGAGAAATATATACATACAGAAACACATATATCACACAAAATTACACATGTGTGCAAGTCCATACATGTATATCCATACAGATGCATAGTACACAAATACACACAAGCATATATCCTCACACATATATACATGCAGACACTCACATCCACAAACATGTACCTCCCTCACATGTGCATATATTTATCATATCTAGTGTATTCCATCCATTGTTTGTCACAGCATTGTCATTTAGAGCAATATTCTAGTAGTTTTTTTTGTGAACCTGTTCAAGTTGCTCTCAGTTTTGGCTATATGAAGCTCTTTAAAAAATAAACTAGCTAGTATGAGTCCTCTGACCTGTTCTTGTCAATAGTTCCCCATAAGCATGACATATAAAAGCAATTTGCATGGATATAAAATTCTTTTATCATCCTACCTTTCCTTTGGTACTATCAAATATGGAATACCACTAACACTGACAAAAAGAAATCAATATTTAGAAATTAAAACTTGATTGTTAGCCTTCCTATCTTATCACTGTAAGTGATGAAATATTTGTTTATTTTTTTTCTTTTCTCAAGTAAATAATTTACTGGAAGATGACTCAGTATTGAATTAGATGGGTTGGCCTTCCAACATGACCTTTCATGCTTTTGTTCTTGTGTTTTAGGAAAACAGTGTATGTTCTATGAGACTATATTGCCACTTTTGTGTACGGAGGATCTAATAGTAACTATTTTATATTTTATTTTAAAAAGTGATTACAGGTCAGATGTTTGATACAACAGTTAGAGTTGCCTATGATGTCCACATCCCTATGAGAGTGCCTGGGTTCAAATTCATGCTCTGCTTCCAATTCTAGCTTTCTGATAATGGTATCCTGGAAGACAGCAGAAGATGGCCCAAATACTTGAGCCACTACCAGCTTTATGAGTGACATGATAGGGTTCTGAACCATTAATCCCTAAAAGTACATTAATTAATTGTAGTGAGTGAGGAATGTATTTGGTGTGTATTCCACTTATTATCTTTACCTTTGATTGAAATCTAAAATATCTCAGAGCACAGATCCAAGACTGCTTGGATTGCATTTTTGGGCGGTATCTCTAAATAAGCCCTAGTAAGTTTCTCTTTGTTTCTTAATTGATTTGTGTATCATTTTGCCTTAAGGGTTGAATTTGCCTTTAGCAGTGCAAATATCACAAAATAAGATTCCAGATTTTAGGTACTGACAAATGATCTCTCAAGGATGAATGACTTTTAGGTTGCAGGGTTTTTTAAATTTTATTTTACTACTTGACCCACTATTATCATAATGATGAATTCATTAGTTCTTTATTGCAATTAAAATCAAGCACAGTAGAGAGCACACATAATGAATGTACATTTTGATGAGTTGCAATTAATATATACATCTTTGTGACCACCATTTCCAATGGCCTAGATATATTCCTCATGCTTCTCCACACTCCAAATGCTCCCCATCTCCCCCACTGAGAATTTCCTGAGTAGCAGATCCAGATATTTACTGAAGTACATAATTTAGTTTAAATAGGAGGAAACAAAGTATTAGCTCCTTTATATCAGGCTTCATATCTATCTGTCAGTCCATCTGGCATTAGGCTTAGTGGTTAAGATGTTGGTTAAGATGCAATATCCTATTTCAAAGTACCTGAGTTGGATTCCCAATTCACATTCCTGACACAAGCTACCTGGGAAGCAGTGATGATGGCTCTGATTAGTTGGGTTCCTGCAATCCACATGAGGGACCTTGACTGTATTTGAAGCTCCTGGCTTCGTGCTTCCCCAGCTCCAATCTGCAGTCAACAGATGACTCTAGGACTGAGACCTCTGACACTCATGTGGGAGACCTGCATGGAGTTTCTTACTCCTGGCTTCAGCTTTTCTTAGCCGTAGCCATCTCTCTCTCTCTCTCTCTCTCTCTCTCTCTAACCTTTTGCTTTCTCTCTGTTTCTCAAATAAATAAATGAATAAATAAACATGTATATATGTATGCATATATTGCTTTTAAAATATTTAGCCAGGGGCATGCTAAGGATTTATTTTATTGATTGTTTTAATAGCTTAGACAAAATAAGATTATTTTTCTCTGACATAGAGGAATCATTTTTATCTTTGAATTATTTTTGCTTTTTATGTATATAAAGGAAATGTTTCATGTGTTTTATATATACGGTTTTCCCATTTTATTTATTGAATACAAATTTCATAAGTACACCTTTAGGAATATAGTTATTCTTCCCACTATACTTGCCCTACCACACACACTCCCACATCTCTTCCTCCTTCTCCCCTTCCCAGTCCCATTCTCCATTAAGATTCATTTTCAATTAACTTTGTACACAGAAGACCAACTCTATACCAAGTAAAGATTTCAAAACTGTGCACACACACACATAAACTGCTTGAGAGCAAGTTATACACTTAATTCTCATAATACAACTCATTAAGAAAAGAGGTCGTGTATGGGGAGTTAGTGCACAGTGACTCCAGTTGTTAATTGAACAATTAACACTCTTTGTATGGCGTCAGTTATCACCCAAGGCTCTTGATATGAGCTATCTAGGCTATTGAAGTCTTTTGAATCCATAAACTTTGTCAGTATTTAAACAAGGCCATAAGCAAAGGAGAAGTTCTCTCCTCCCTGCAGAGAAAAGAACATAACACTTTGATAGCCACTTCTTTCCACTGGGGTCTCACTGCACAGAGATCCTGTAGAACAATTTTTGCCACAGTGTCTTTGCTTTCCATTCCTAAAATGCTCTTGTGGGCTTTTCAGCCAGACAAGGATGCATTAAGGGCTGATTCTGAGGTCAGATTGCTACATAAAGTGATTGTCATTATATGAGTCTGCTATGTGGACTGCTTCCAATTTTGGAACATCCTCTCCTTAATTCTATCTATTATTATCACCAGACACTTTATAGTATTTATATGATCACTTTAACACTTAATCCTATCTATATGTTCACTTTAACAATTAAAATGACATTTTTAGCACCCAGCTTAATGGGATTTAGGGCCCCATGGCAAGTTTTTAAGCTGTATTCTTAGAAGTGAGTCAGCAGGAATGTACATAGAAATACATAGCTTTACAGTTATCAATGTTCTCTCCCTCTCTTATTCCCACTGTTCTTTTTAAATAAGATCCATTCTTAATTGACTTTATACACATACATTTGATTCTCTGTTAAGTAAAGAGTTCAACAAATAGTATAAAAAATCTGTTTCTCAACAGTCTGGACAAGGGCCACTCAACTCATCCCCTCACGAAGTATCAATTTCACTTCAGATTTTGTTTTAGGTGCACTATTAGTTCTCACAGATCAGAGAGAATATAGGGTATCTGTTCCTTTGGGACTTTCTTATTTCACTAAGTATGATGCTTTCCATATTAATTCATTTCATTGTAAATGACTAGATTTCATTTATTTTTACCACTGAGTAGCATTCTATAGTGTACTTATCCCATAATTTCTTTATCCAGTATATATTTGACAGGTATTTGGTTTCATTCCTTGTCTTAGCCACTGTGAATTGATCTGCAATAAACATGGGGGTGCAGATAACTCCTTTATTTACTGATTTCAATTCCCTTGCATCAATTCCCTGGAGTGGGATGGCTGGGTCATATGGTAAATCTATCTTTGATTTCTGAGGTACCTCTATACTGTTTTTTATAGCAGCTTACCAGTTTACATTCCCACTAAAAGTTGATTAGGGTACTTTTTTCCCCACATCTTTGCCAGCATTTGTTGTTTGTTCATTTCTGTGTGCAAGCCATTCTAACAGGGGTGAGATGAAACCTCATTATAGTTTTGATTTACATTTCCCTGATGGCTAGTGATGCTGATCATTTTTTCATGTGTCTGTTGGCCATTTGGACTTCCTCTTTTGAAAAATATCTGTTTAAGTCATCCTATGTCCATTTTAACCAGTTTCTTTGATTTGTTGTGGAGTTTGGTTTTTTTTTTTATAATTTTGTATTTCTTTTTTTTAAACTTTTATTTAGTAAATATAAATTTCCAAAGTACAGTTTATGGATTACAATATTCTGATTATTAATCCTTTATCAGTTGCAGAGTTTGCAAATAATTTCTCCCATTCTGTCGGTTGCATCTTCACTTTCTTGAGTGTTTCCTTCACAGTACATCAACTTCTCAATTTGATGTAATCCCATTTATTTATTGTGGCTTTGATTGCCTCTGCCTGGGTCTTTTCCAAGAAATCTTTCCTTGTGCCAATATCTTGCAGTGTTTCCCCAGTGTTCTCTAATAATTTGATGGTGTCAGGTCATAGATTTAGATTTTTAAACCATGTTGAGTAGATTTTTGTGTAAGGTATAAGGAAGGGGTCTTCATACTTTTGCATCTGGAAATTCAGTTTTCCCAGCAGCATTTGTTGAAGAGACTGTCCTTGCTCCAGGGATTGGCTTTAGCTACTTGGTCAAATGTAAGTTGGTTGTAGATGCATTGATTGATTTCTGGCATTTTTATTCTATTCCATTGGTCTACCCATTTATTTTTGTACCAGTATCAGACTGTTTTGATTATAGCTACCTTCTAGTATGCCTTGAAATCTGGTATTGTGATGCCTCTGGCTTTGTTTCCCTTGTATAAATTGTCTTAGCTATTCAAGGTTCCCATGTTTCTTTATGAATTTCAGCAACATTTTTTCTATATCTGAGAAGACTGTCTTTGATATTTTGATTGATATAACATAGAATTTGTAAATTGTTTTGGGAAGAATGGACATTTTGATAATATTGATTCTTCCAATCCATGAACATGGAAAATTTTTCCATTTTTTAATCTCCTATTTCTTTCTTTAATGTTTTGTAATTCTAATCATAGAGATCTTTGACATCCTTGGTTAAATTTATTCCAAAGTCTTTGATTTTTATAGCTATTGTGAATGTAATTGATCTTAGAAATTTAATCTCAGCCTTGACATTGTCTGTGTATAGAAAAGCTGTTGTTTTTTTTGTGTATTGATTTTATATCCTGCTAATTTACCCAACTCTTCTATGAGTTCCAATATTCTCCTGGTGGAGTCTTTGATCCCTGATCTGTAGAATTATGTCATCTGCACATAAGGATAGTATAGTTTGACTTCCTCCTTCCTGATTTGTATCCCTTTGATTTTTTTTCCCTGCCTAATGGCTCTGGCTATAACTTCCAGGAAAATATTGAATAGCAATGGTGAGATTGGGCATCCTTGTCTGGTACCAGATTTCAGCAGGAATGCTTTCAACTTTTCCCCATTCAATAGGATGCTGGCCATGAATTTGCCATAAATTTTCTTGATTGTGTTGAGGAATGTTTGTACTATACCCACTTTGCTTAGATTTTTCATCATGAAAGGATGTTGTATTTTATCAAATGTTTTCTCTAGATCTATTAAGATAACCATATGGCTTTTTCCCTTCAGTTTGTCCATGTGATGTTTCACAATGATTTGAGAATGTTGAATCATCTCTGCATACCAGTGATAAATCCCACTTGGTCTGGGTGGATGATCTTTCTGATGTGTTGGTGAATTCGATTGGCTAGAATTTGTTGAGGATTTCTGCATCAATATTCATCAGGGAAATTGGTCTGTAGTTATCTTTCTCTGTTGCTTATTTTTCAGGTTTAGGAATGAAGGTGATAGTAGCTTCATAGAAAGAATTTAGGAAGATTCACTCCCTTTCAATTCTTCTGAATAACTTGAAAAGAGTTGGAGTTAGTTTTTCTTTAAATATGTGGTAGAATTCAGCAGTGAAGCCATCTCGTCCTTGGCTTTTCTTTGTTGGGAGGGTCTTTATTACTGATTCAATTTCTCTTGGTTATGGGTCTGTTTCGGGTTTTTATGTCTTCCTGACTCAATTTAGGTATCTTGTATGTATCTAGCTTCTTCTAGGTTCCCCAGTTTTTTTGCATACAGCTCTTTGTAGTAATTTCTGATGATTCTTTTTATTTATGTGATGTCTGTTGTTACATTTCCTTTTTCATCTCTAATTTTATTGATTTGGGTCTTCTCTCTCCTTTTTTTGGTTAGTTGGGCCAATGGTTTATCAATTTTGTTTATTTTTTCAAAAAAAAACTTTTAAGTTTACTTTCTTTTGTATTTTTTCCAATTTTATTGATTTATTCTCTAATTTTTATTATTTCTTT
The DNA here is from genome assembly GCF_051225735.1 of Oryctolagus cuniculus. Taxonomy (NCBI): domain Eukaryota; kingdom Metazoa; phylum Chordata; class Mammalia; order Lagomorpha; family Leporidae; genus Oryctolagus; species Oryctolagus cuniculus. The sequence goes on from NC_142872.1 coordinate 75,284,677, forward strand.
TCTCTCACTAGTTTTGGGTTAGGTCTGCAGATGTTTTCCTAGATCCTTGAGATGCATTGATAGCTCATATATTTGGTGCCTTTCTATTTTTTGACGTAGGCATGAAATGCTATAAACTTTCCTCTTAACACTGCTTTTGCTGTATTACTTAAATTTGGGTATGTGGTATTTGCATCCTCATTTATTTTCAGAAATTTTTTAATTTCTTTTTGATTTCTTCTATGATTTACTGTTCATTTAGAAGCATGTTGTTCAGCACCCATGTATTTGCATATATTCTATAGATTCCTGAGTTGCTGGTTTACAGCTTCATTGCATTTTGGTTCTAGAAGATGTGTGGTATGATTTTGATTTTTTTTTTTTAATTTGCTGAGACTTGCTTTATGGCCTAGTACGTGGTCAATCCTAGAGAAAGTTCTGTACACTGGAGAGAAGAATGTATATTCTGCCACTGTAGGATTAAAAGTTCTGTTGGGATCTGTTAGATCAATGCGATCTTTACTGTCAATTAACTATTGTTTCCTCGCTGATTTTCTGTCTGGTTGATCTGTTATTGCTGAAAGTGGGGTACTGAAGTTCTCCATTACTATTGTATTTGAGTCTATGTTTCCCTTTAGATCCTTTAACATTTCTTTTAAACAGCCAGAAGCTCTGTAATTAGGTGCATGTACATTTATATCAGTGGCATCTTCCTGGTGAATTGATCCCTTAATCATTACATAGCACCCTTCTTTGCTTTAACAGTTGTTGTGTTAAAGACTACTTTGATATTACAATGGCTACCTCAACTCTTTTTTGGTTTGTTGGCATGGCATATCTTTTTCCACCCTTGCAGTTTCAGTCTGTGAGCATCTTTGTTGGTGAGATATGTTTGTAGTAGGCAGCAAGTAGATGAGTTTTGTTTTTTAATACTGTCAGCCAGTTTGTGTCTTTTACCTGAAGAGTTAAAGCCATTTGCATTCAAGGTGACTAATAAGTAACAACATTGTCCTGTCATTTTCCCAAATATATTCCTATTTTTTTGCTTTGGATTTCCTTTGTACTTTGAGAGATTTTCTTCCTTTACTTTCTTTTTTACTGATGGCCAAACTTCTATGTTTCTGTGTGCAGCACATCCTTAAACCTCTTTTGCAAGTCTTGACCAGTGGTCTTATATCTTTCAATTTATGTTTTTATGGAAGGTCTTTATTTCATCTTCATTCATAAATTAGAGCTTTGCACTTTCTAGTATTCTGGGTTGAGAGTTTTTTCCTGTAAGACTTGGAATAAATCTTGCCATTCTCTCCTAGCCTGTAGGGTTTCTGATGAGAAGTCCACTGTGAGTCTAACTGAAGATCCTCTAAAATAATCTGACATTTCTCTCATACACATTTTACAATATTTTCTTTATGTTTTACTGTGGGGAGTTTGATTACAATGTGTCATGGTGAAAATCTTTTCTGGTCATGTCTATTTGGGGTTTTATGTGCTTCCTGTACTTGGATGTCCCTTTCTTTCTTCATATTAGGGAAGTTTTCTGTTAATATTTCATTAAAAAAAAGCCTTCTAATCCTTTCGCTCTTTTCACACTTTCAGGAACTCCTAGAACTTGGATGTTGGGTCATTTGATAGTATCCTGTAGATTACCAACAATGTTTTCTAATTTTCTAATTCCCTTTTCTTTTTTTGGTCTGAGTGTATAATTTCCTGTGTTCTTTCTTCTGCTTCATTGATTCAGTTGTTAAGCCTTTCCACTGCATTTTTTTATTTGCTCTATTGAGTTCTTCCTTTCATTTTGATTTCTCTTTAAGTTCTCAATTTTGTGGGAAAATTTTCTTTCATGTCATATATGGATTTCAGTAGCTTGTGCATTTGCTTCTGACTACTTTTGTGTAATCTTATGATCAATTTTTTTAACTCTATCCCTGGAATTTCTTCAGTTTCATCATCTTCACAATCTAGTATTGAAGTGTTGTGTTGTTTTGGGGGCATCATGTTGTCTTCTTTATTCTTGTTTTTTGAATTGAGTTTGTTATTCAGCATTTGTGGAGATACTCATTGGTTTCTTCTTTATGCACTATGGCAGCTTTTATCTTTGTACTATGCCTCTGTAGATAAGTGGAATGTCTGCTTTCAGTGATTGTCTGCAGGTTTGTGGATGCTGTGGCAAGGAAGCTCTGTTCAGTTCTCCAGGGTGAGGGGTATGTCTAAGGTAACACATCCAGGTTTGGTGTGGTAAATCTTATTTTTTTTTATTCAGAGGGGAGGTTTGTTCTATTTAGCTGAGCTTCTCTCCTCAAAAGAGTGCTGTGCCTGAGCCCTAGCCCCAGTGGATATAATATTTGTCTGCTCTGCTCCAAGGACCACACAAAGGATCTGTGCAGTACTCAGTTTAAGCTCAGATTCCCCAGCAATGTCCCTCACCAGGTAACCAGGGATCCCTGAGTGTATGGAGTCTCCCACAGTGACTGCCCAAAGTCCCAGCCACACCATAAGCCCTTCCACACAGCCTCAGTTATTTCACAGTCCCAACACATAAGCCTCCCACAGTCATAATCACCCAGCCAACTGTTAGTTTTCCCCACCAGAGTCAGGAGTTTTGACTTGGCTCATTGCTGGGTACAGACACAAGCTGGCACAACTGTTACATATGTCCCAAATGGCCCCTGCTTATCAACTTGATACAAGACACTATTGCAAGGTGGTTGGGCAGAAAGAAATATACCCTTGCTTTCTTTCCCCCCTCTAGTTTTGCAGGTACACTATTCCCAGGGGACTCCAAGCTGGATTCCCTTTAGGCTCTTCCTGCAGCTTTATTGCCAGTTGCTTGGGCTGCTACAGTCTTGTCTCACCTTACTTTCCAATGCTCATGCAGAAACTCTTGGCTGCTGGAGTCCTGAGTTGTGGGTGTCACACTCTCCACATAGGTCCACTGTGTCCCTCTAATTTATTTAGAGTTACCTCTGCCATTTTCTCCCTAGCTCTTCCAAGAGCCTGCACTCTCTCCACTTTTTTTAAACTACTTTCTCCTATACTAGAGCAGTAAGCTCCCACCCTATTCTGCAACCTTGGAAGCCTCCCCTCCTCCATCACTCACTAACTAGCTCCCTCTTTTCTCCTTCTTTTCTTATTTTTCTTTTAATTATAAATTGATACACTTTCAATTTACTTCATAATCACAACTTAACCCTCCAGTGAATAAAGATTTAACAAGTAGAATAACACTGTCCTTCAAAAGTATAGACAAGGACTATAAACAATATTCAAATCTCAATGTCAATGTTATTCATATACATTACATTTTTCCTGCTCTGTATATTACCACAAATCAGGGAAAGAAGGATATTTGTCTTTTTGGAACTACCTCACTAAGCATAATGATCTCCAGTTATATCCATTTAGTTACAAAAGACAAGATTTCATTTTTACAACTTTTTACAACTAAGTAGTATTCTGTCATTTATATAACACAATTTCTTTATCCACTCAACAGTAGATGGACATCTGGGCTGATTTCTTATCTAAGCTCTTGTGAGTTGAGCTGTTATAAACACAGGAATACAGATAACTCTTTCATATGTTTATTTTATTTCCTTTGGGTAAATTCCCAGGAATCAAAATGCTGGGTTATATATTAGAGCTATTTTCAGATTTCTGAGGAATCTCCATACTGTCTTCCACAGAGGTTGTACTAATTTACATTCCCACCAACAGTCATTATGGTACATTTTTCCCACATGTTCACCATCATTTGTCATTTTTTTTTTATTTTTGGATGCTTCTAACTGTGGTGAGGTGAAACAGTATCCATTTTAGCAATAATCACATTTGTTGTTCAAATGCTTGTTCTATATTTTCTGCCCTTTTGAAGTACATCTTCTTTTTTCTTGAAACTCATACTTAAAGTTTATATTATCTCAAGATTAGGTATAAGTATACCATGTCTCATATCATTTCTTTTATTAAAAGGTTTATTTTATTTATTTTAAAGACAGAGTTACAGAGAGAGGGGGGGTGGGAGAAACAGAGAGAGATCTTTCATCTTCTGGTTCACTCCCCAAATGGCTGCAACAGCTAGGCTAGTTGGAAGCTAGGAGCCAGGAGATTCATATGGGTCTCCAATATAGGTGCAGGGAGCCTAGCACTTGGGACATCTCCTGCTGGTTTCCCAGGTGCATTAGAGGGAGGCAGATCAGAAGTGGAGCATCTGGTACTTGAAATGGCACCCATAAGGATGCTGGCAGCTTAACCCACTATGCCACAGAGCCAGCTCCTCATTCCATTTCTTAAACTACATTAATTACAGTCTTCCAAAATCTTTTGATTCCATATTTTTGTTATTGTGAGCAGTGTTTTTTTAAGCATGATGGTGTAGGTATCTCTTTGATACAACATTTTCATATACTTTGGATATATAAAGTGTGAGATTGCAGGACCACATGATGTCAATCATCAGATGAATGGAGAGAGAAAATGGATAAAGAAAATGTGATACACCCAGAGAGAGAAGTGATACACGCACACACACACATATACATAATGAAATTTAATTTGTTATAAAAAGGAATGAAATTCTACCATTTACATAAAAATGGATGAACTTGGAGAACATCAAGTTGACTAAAATAAGTCAGGCACAGAAGACAAATATCACATAGTCTCCATTATATGAGGAAATAAAATTAGAAAAGAAAAATAAAAAACAAAAACAAGACAGAATTGCCTTTGTTTGTGAGCATTTTTGCAAATATATTTTTGTCAAATGTGTTTTATACCTTTGTCAAACCAATCATTAAGAATGTTATACTACTGTAGTTTTAATGATCTATGATTATTTTAAAATTTACTGTATAGGTGAAATGCTCATCTTTCCACTTTATTATAGTTTATAGATCTTGCCTAAATTACTGCAAAACTAAGATCTTTTTACTTTATACTTATTGATCTCTTTATGAACTATATTGAGTCTGTTCTTTTATTAATTAATATTACAGTACCATGAAAAAAGTATCAGAAAAATAGAACTAAATTTAAATTTTTTAAAAAATTCTCTTGCATTAACTAGGCTTATTTCTGTCTTAGTTATAGTTTGTAAAATTTTAGCCCTTCTTACTTGTTACTATCCAACTTTTCAGGCATGGAAAAAAAAAAACAAGAGATTGTATCAGATATCCACTTACTACTATGCTAAAGAAACTTCTCTATAAAATGTTCTTTCCATTTTTGCCTTCTAAATAGCAAGTTTATCACTTCAAAATCATATTTCATACATTTAATAAACCTTCAGGAAATATTTTCAGTTAAGATGCAATTCTCAAAAGTAAAAGTTTTGCATTGATACTGAATCCTAAATAATTCATGGAGCTGGTAGATTTTTTTCCTGTTGATTCAGGTGGTTTAAGTGATCTTTTTTATATTTAAATCAGGAGATTTATGCTATAGCTGGAAGGATAGAATATGGAAAAGTCAGTTCAGAACAGTATTTTTTCCAAATTCAGAAAGCAACCTAACTACACTGCATCAAATACTTTAATTCACCTGTTACTATTTTTCATAAATAAAATCAATTTTACAAGCATTTTTTCTTACCAAAATAAATTGCAGGTTGTGTATAACTCAACTAAATGTTAAATTACATTGTTTGTAGTTCATTAAAATACTTTTTCTCATTTATAAGCTTTAATTTTTAGTGAAATTTTATTTTAAGCAAAATGAAGAGAAAATGCATTAAGTCCCATATTCCTCCTGTTTCCTATCAATGAAGTTTTATGTTATTAACATCTTGCATTGCTTTGGAGTATTTTTTAAAGATTTTATTTATTTATTTGAGAGGCAGACTTACAGACAGAGAGTGACAGACAGAGAGAAAGGTCTTCCATCCACTGGTTCACTCTCCAAATGGCCACAACGGTCAGAGGTGGACTGATCTGAAGCCAGGAGCAAGGAGCTTCTTCCCGGGTCTCTCTCATTTGTGCAAGGGCCCAAGCACTTGGGCCATCTTCCACTGCTTTCCCAGGCCATAGTAGAGAGCTAGATCAGAACAGGAGCAGCCAGGATACAAACCAGCACCCACATGGAATGATGGTCCTGCAGGTAGAGGATTAGACCACTGTGCCATATTGCTGGTCCCTGGTATGGAGTATTTGTTAAAACTGATGAAATTACATTAATATGTTACTATTAGCTAAAATTCATAAGTAGCCTCAGGTTTGATTCTGTGTTGTAGTTTTCTAGTTTCCCAAAAGTGTAATGTCATATTTGACAATTATTGTATCACACACAATAGTGTCACTGTCCTAAAAATCCTGTGTGCCCCACAACTTACACCTCTGCTCCTTTCCCCAAGCAGTAGCACCATTGATATTGTTGCCCTCTGAGCACTGCTCTCTCTGATTGACATAAAGTTAGAATTTTATGTGTGGAGCCTTCTCATACTTGTTTTATTTACGTGGTTCTATGCTACTAGGGTTCCTCTTCGAATGACTTGATAGGTTATTTTAATTTATTGCTGAATAAAATTCTATTGAATGGATGTACTATTGTTTATTTATCCATATCCCTATTGAAAGACAACTTGGTTTATTCTAAGTATTGGCTATTAGAAAGATAGCTGTAATAAAGATTTATATGTAGGTTTTTGTGCAGATACTGTTTTCATTCGCTGGAATAAATCAACAATTAAGCTTGATTGGTCCTATGGTAAAAGTATGTCTAGCTTTGCTAAAAAAAAAAAAAACAAAAAAACAAAAAAAAACAGTTGAAATGTAGTTGTATCATCTTGCATTCCTTCCCACAATGAACAGAACTTCTTGTTACTACACACCCTTAAAACAGTTCCTGTGGATGTTTCTCATTTGTCTCATACCAATGACTTTGAAGTGGTATCTTAAGTCATTTTCCCCTCATTTTTCTTTTTCTTGCTTGCTTCTTTCCTTCTTTTTACTTTTGAATCAAAGAGACAGGATAGGTCTTTTGTAAATATTTTTCCTCAATCTTTGACTTTTCTTCACATTTAGATTGTCTGTCACAGAGCAAAAGATTTTAATGTTACTGAAGTCCAACTTTTAAGCTATTTCTTTCCTAAATCATGCTTTTGATGATGTATAATAAATGTCAGCACCAAATCCAAGTCACCTAGATTTTCTCCTATGTTATTTTAAAAATAACAGAGATTTCAATATTATTTTTTTAAATAAAATAGACTTCTATTTTATATTTAAGATTATTATCCATTTTGAGTTAATTTGTGTGAAGGATGTGTATGGTCTCTAACTTTGGTTACTTTTTTTGAATATGGATGTCCAGGTTTCCCATTGCCATTTGTTGGAGATTATTTTTTCTTCTTTGAATAACTTTGCTGACTCTATATATTTATGGATCTATTTCTGAACTCATTCTTCTGTTCCATTGATATATCCATCCATTTCTTTTTCTAACAGTGCCACCCTTTCTTGATTACTATTGCTGCATGGTAAGTCACAAAGTCGGATATTGCTCATCCTCTGAAATTGTTCTTCAGTGTTGTCTTGGTTATTATGAATCCATTGCTTCTCCAACTTAGCTTTACAATCTCTGTTTGGTATTTTAAAAATATATGATCTTATGATGTTAGATCTATAAATTAAGTTGCAAACAATTGGTATCCTAAACATATTCAGTTTTCTATGCATAAGCATGAAAATACCCATTGATGTTTACTCCATTTTTTCAAGCTTAATCATTACAGTCTTGCAGTTTTCCTATATAGATGTGAATTTTTTTATGCCCAAGTATTTCTGTTTGGAGGTACTAAGATCCATGGTATTGTGTCATAAATTTCGAATTCTCCTGATCTTTGCTTGTATTTAACAGAGTAATTTCTTTTAGATATATATTAATCTAATATCCTGAAATCTTTCCATAATGTTTATTAGTTCCAGAAACAATCTATTCAATTACTTTGGATTTTTACGTAGATGATCAAGTCATCTGCAAATAAAAGTTTGTTTCTTCCTTCATAATCTGTATACTTCTTATTTAGCTTCGAGTACTGTGTTAAAAAATCAGTGATGAGGGGGACATCCTTACTATTAAGTATGATATAGTTTAAAGCTGCTTGTAAAATATATTATCAATTACAGGAAATGTCATTTCATTCATAGCTGAGAGATTTCTTTATTTTTTATCATGAAGAAATATTGGATATTGTCAAATGATTTTTCTGCATACATTGGTAGAATAACATGATTTTTGTTTGCTAGTCTGTCAATATGAAAGATCATAATAATTTACTTTCCAATGTATAAAAAACTTTTGACTTTCACATGTTTGTTGTGTGTAATTATTTTTACACATTCTTGAATTTGATCTGCTATTATTTGCAATTTTTGGCATCTATATTATGAGAAATACTGATGGAAAATTTTTGTGTAGTGTGTTTATCTGGTTTTGGTATTACCAAATAATTAAACTCAAATAATGAGCTATTTCCTCTATTTCTGTTTTCTGGAAAAGCTTTTGGAAAGTGAATGTACTACCTTACTGAAACATTTGGTAGAATTAAACAAGTAAGCATGTTGCTTCATGTTTGGGGAGGTTATTATTAATTATTTACTTTAAAATATTTTCTATCTTGGTGAATGTACCATTTAAGCTTGTGAAGAATTTGTATCCTGCTAATGCTAGCATGACAAACTCATAAAGCTCAGTTAGTTGACGAATGATGCTATTGAGTTCAATCATATCCTACGGATTTTATACCTACTAGATGTGTTCGTTCCTGGAAGAAAGGTTTTGAAATTCAAGCTGCCATTGTTGATTGTTCTGTTTCTCTTTTTAGGTCTATCAATTAGTATCTATTTTATTTTTGTGTTTTGTTGTTAGATGCATAGTTATTTAAGATTTCTATACCATCTAAGATAACTGACCTCTTTATGATAATACTTCTCTTTATTCCTGACAATTTCACATGCTCTGAAATATACTCTGTCTTAGATAATCGATCTATTCCACTTTTCTTTTGATTATTCAAACAGTGCATGTTTCTCCATCCCTTTATTTCTAATGATATATCTCCTTATATTTAAGTCGTGTTTCTTATAGAAAACATATAGTCGGTTATTGTGTTTTGATAAACTCTGAAAGTCTCTTGTTTGTTTAAAGTTTTGCTTATTCATTTTCATTGTATTTGAATGCCACACACACAAACACACACACAGAGCATGAGAGAGAGTGGGAGAGAGAGAAAGAGAGAAAGAGAGAGAGAGAGAGAGAGAGGTGTCTATCTGATATTTCACTGCTCAAATTCTGATTGTAACAGTAAGGGCTGGGCTAGGTAAAGCAAGGAACCTGGAACTCAGTCACAGTATCCCAGAGAAACTGAGGACTTAGGCCAATTATCTGCTGCCTCCTGGGGTATACATTATCAGGAAGCTAGATTGGAATGAGTGGAAGTGGTACTAAAAGTACTCAACTCCCCTAAAGGATTTGTCAAACTCAAATGATGTCAGCTTCACCAAGCATGCAACCATTGCCCCTCTTTTTCACTTGGTGTTTTTGGTTATTAACATTATGTTGATTATTGATATGTTTTATTAATGTCTAGTGTATTTTATATTTTTCTATTCATTATCATTTGCTCTTTGTTCTACTTTTGATTCCCATGCTTTTACTGCTTTTTCCATTTTAACTGTACTATTTACATATTGTATTGTCTTTCCATTTTTATCATATCAGAATTACCTTTTTTACTCTTTTCAATGCTTATTCTAGAGTTTTCAATATATATTCGTCACTAACTGATGCCCACTTCAAATAATCCATTCTTCTTCGCAGAGTACAAAAACTTGTGCTAACAAAGAGGTCCTCATTCCTCAATCTCATGCCTTATATCATTGAGTTTTTCATTTCACTTATATGTAATTTATAATCATAAAATACATTGTGGTTATTATTATTTTGAACAAGCTTTTATCTCTGAGGTTAGTTATTACAATCTTAATTAATCATTTTCCAATATCCTTTTTTTTTAGGCAGATCTGAGTTTTCATCATATGTCATTTTCTTTCTCTCTTAAGAAATTCTGTTAACATTTCATTACAGGCCTTTTCACAATTAGAAAGTGCACATTTATCTTTCACTTTTGAAGTCTAATTTCTTTTTTTTAACTTTTAATTAATGAATATAAATTTCCAAAGTACAGCTTATGGATTACAATGGCTTCCCCCACCCCATAACCTCCCTCCCACCCGCAACCCTGCCCTGTCTCGTTCCTTCTCCCCTTCCATTAACATCGAGATTCATTTTCATTTCTCTTATATACAGAAGATCAGTTTAGTATACATTAAGCAAAGATTTTGCACCCACACAGAAACACAAAGTGAAAAATACTGTTTGAGTACCAGTCACAGCATTAAATCACAATGTATGGCACATTAAGGACCGAGATCCCACATGAGGAGCAAGCGCACAGTGACTCCTGTTGTCGACCCAACAAATTGACACTCCTGTTTATGGCATCAGCAATCTCCTCAGGCTCCAGTCATGAGCCGACAAGGCCATGGAAGCCCCCTGAGTTCACCGACTCTTATCATGTTTAGACAAGGTCATAGTCAAAGTGAAAGCCCTCTCCTCCCTTCAGAGAAAGGCACTGCCCTCCCTGATGGCCCTTTCCTTCCACTGGGATCTCACTCGCAGAGATCCTTCACCTAGGTTTTTTTTTTTTTTTTTTTTTGCCAGAGTTCTTGGCTTTCCATGCCCAAAACACCCTTATGGGCTCTAGAGCCAGATCCACATGCCTTCAGGGCTGATTCTGAGGCCAGAGCACCGCTCAGGACATCTGCCATTCCACAAGTCCGCTGTGCATCCGCTTCTCATGCTGGACCGCTCTCTCCCTTTTTTGTTCTACCAGTTAGTATTAGCAGACACCACTCTTGCCTACGTGATCCCCTTGATTCCCAGGCCCATCATTATGATCAACTGTGAACTGAAATTGATCACCTGGACCAGTGAGATGGCACTGGCACATGCCTCCCTGATGGGATTGAATTGGAATCCCCTGGCATGTTTCCAACTCTGCCGTTTGGGGCAAGTGAGCTTGAGCATGTGAAGTCTAATTTCTAACATATAAAATCCTAGGTGTGTGTTTTCTTCTGACAACACTTTACATATTACACTAAACAGTCTTCTTGTTTATATAGTTTCTGAGGATTAATGGAATGTGATTCATATCTTTGTTGCCTTATAGCTAAAGTATATCTCTTCTAGCTAAAGAAGTTATCTGGTTTCTTTCAATATTTTTTCTGTGTCTTTGATTTTCTACAGTTTGAAAATGGCATACTAGATTTTTACCATTTTCTGTACCACACCTGACAAGTGTGGTACGTTTTCACATTTATCCTGCTTGATGGTCTCTGAGTTTCCTGGACCTGTGGTTTAGTATCAGACATTAATTTAAGGAGTTTTCCAGTCATTATCACTTTACATATTTTTTCTCATTCTTTTTTCCTTTTTTTTTTTTTGTGGTATTCCTATTACCTGCATATTGTATCATTTAGAGTTGCCCACCATTTTTGTATATTGTGTTCTTTTTTTTTTTTCATTTTTTTCCTTTTTCTTTGTTGGTTTGGCAGTTATTTTAGACATGTCCTCAGACTGTGATATTTTTCCTTCAATTGTGTTCAGACTACCAACAAGCCTATAAAATGCATCCTTCATTTCTGTTAATTTTTTTCTCTAGCATTTATTTATTTTTAATCTTAGAACTTTCATATCTGCTTATATTGTCAGTTTCTTCTTGCATATTGTCTATTTTTTAAAGATTTATTTAATTTATTTGGAAGAGTTCCAGAGAGATTTAGAGACAGAGAGAAAAAGAGGGAGAAAGAGAGAGAGAGAGAGAGGGAGAGAGAGAGAGAGAGTCTTCCATTTGCTGGTTCACTTCCCAAATGGCCACAACAGCTGGAGCAGAGCCCAGCAGAAGCCAGGAGACAGAAGCCTCTTCCAGGTCTCCCATATGGGTACACGGGCCCAAGGACTTGGGCCATCCTCCGCTGCTGTCCCAGGCACATTAGTAGGGAGCTAGATCAGAAACGGAGCAGCCGGACTTGAACCAACACTCATATGGGATGTGTCTCTGTAGGCTGTGGCTTTAACATGCTGCACCACAGTGCTAGTCCCCATATTGTCTATTTTATCCATTAGAACTCTTATCAATCATAGTTTCTTTAAATTCTTTGTCTTGATAATTCCACCTGCTCTACAATATTTAACTTTGATTCTGCTGCATGTTCTGACTCTTTAAACTGTACTTTGTTTGCCTTTTAGAATGTTCATCAATATTTGAAAGCTGGACTTGATGTACTGGATGACAGGAAGAAAGGAAATGTAATAAATAAGCCTATAGCAGTGTTGATAAACTGGAGGGTGGGGAAATGATCTGTAGTGCTGTGCCAAGTTCTGAGTCTTTTACTATAACTGTGTCCCTCGATCGTGAATCTCAGCAGTGCTTCTCAGTATTGCCCTCCCTGAGGTGAGACAGAATGGTGCAGGAGGCTGCTGTCACATATTACCCTTCAGTAAAGATAGCTGAGCTTGGAAAAAGCAACACCAGCTTCAACAACAAATATAATAGATTAGGTTCTGGTAAAATTGTTTCCCTTGAGGGCAGGCTTGTTAAGAAGATGAGAATTCTCTGATACATTTCAAATGAATACTTTGCTTTGTGCAAGAAATGTAAAGGAGCATGCCCTTATTTTCATCAGAAGAACTGGCTGGAAATCCTTGAGGTAAAACTCACAATGACGTGGTGACCCTCCAAAACCTGGCACCAACTGGACTTTAGAACTGGGATTGTCCACATTGATTTGCAAGTAGTTTTTCATTTAAAGTTGTGATTTTGCTATCCTGGTTCTGGATTTTACAGAGGTTTCTGCTTATGGGTAAAGTTTTTCTGATTTGATAAGTTCTGACTCTCAGCATCTGCCTGTCTGTCTCTGATTTTAGGGGAAAACTATTTTTTTGTGTGACCTCAATTCTCTGATAGATTCAAGAAGAGTTGTGATGTTTCTGTTTATTTAATAGCTTTTTACTTACAGTTAGGATGGAGTGATAAGTTCCAAGCATCTCAAATATTGGACAAGAAACCAGAAGTCATTCAGTTTTTTAAGTGTTAGCATGCTATATTTTTCTCCTGCCCATTACTTTTAATTTTTATGTATTTATTTTTTAAATGTGGACTTTTGCAGACAATCTATAGGTGGGTCTTATATTTTGCATACACTCTGACAGTCTTTATCTTATTGGTGCATTTATATAATTCAATTATAAAGTGGTTATTGATATAGATGGAACAATATGTAACACATTTCTAGCTATTTTCTAGGCATTTCCCTTTGTCTGAAGAAAATCAAATTTGGCATAGATTTTGAATCATAAGTAACTCATGGGGTGGAGGCAGATTGTTTCTGTGGACCCAAATTGGTGTGGATAATCCTCCTTATTTTTAGCACAGTTGATTTATGCAATTTCTTGGAAACCTAGAGTATGGAACAGTCTTTAAGAACATATGTTTTTTTGTTTTTGCATACATAAAGCAAGATAATCAGAACAGCTCACATCACTTTATTGATCTGATCCTGTTTTGCCTACAGAAATAATAATTCTTATAAGTATTTGTCAACACTGATGTAAATCACATGGCATAGGATGCAGTTAAACTCATCAGCATTTGTAAAGTGTTTCCTTTCAAATCCTCTTTCATTGAGTACAATGGTAGTCACTGTTTTTGTGCTACAATGGTGAGGCTATTTCTTTCAGAGGAATTTTCAGTGTGACTGGATTAATTTTAATGCCTCTACACTGCATATATTCTCATGCATTAATAGTCCTGTAATTTTAAAATTTATTTATTTATTTATTTATTTATAAAGCGATCTTTATCTGGCAATTTCCTACACAAATGGCTGCAATGCCTCTGACTACATCAAAATAAAGCCAGCAGGCCAGAATTCAATCTACATTTCTCTTGGAAGTTGCAGGGGCCCGTGTACCTGCTGCCTCCCAGAATGCACATTAGCTTTATGGTGAAATTGGAAGCAGAATCAGGACTCAAGCCAGGCACTCTGATAGGAGATGCAGACGTCCCAAGTGGCATCTCAACCACTGCACAAAATACCCACCAGTGCAGGAATGCAATCCTTTGTAATAAGTTCATTGTTATGATTTTAGATTCAGTATTATGGTCATGCTGTTTTCTGTGTTGATAGATATAAGTCTAGCTTAGTCATTTGAACTACAGAAAATATCACAGGAATATACAGATGTGATAAAAGTTATTTGTGTATTCTCCAATGGAAATTTGGATTGTTTTCATGTTATAGACACACTTGTGAACACGTGTCATTTAGACAGATGTGAAATATTCTAAGCCATATATGTTAGTGAGCTGTTGTGTATTATGGAGTCATTTATTGAGTCCATAATAACATATTTCCAAACTGCTTTAAAAGTGATTGTTTAAATTATTATTCTTTTTTAGAATTTTATTTAATAAATACAAACTTCATGTATTTCATTTATACAAATTTAGGAAAAAAGTGATTCCTCTCACCCAACACTCCCTGTCACCTGCACTCATATCCTCCTGCCTTCTTCCTCTCCTATTCCCATTTTTTTAATAAGGATGTATTTTCATTTAACTTTATACTCATAAAATTAACCTTATACAAAGTATAGAGTTCAACAAATAATATGAAGAACAACAACAAAACACTGTTCCTCAACAGTTGAGAAAAGGGATGTTCAAAATCATCGTACTTCAAATTGTCAATTTCACTTCTATAGATTACTTTTTATTTACTCTGTATCTTACCAAAGACCAGAGAGAACATATGGTATTTGGCTTTTGGGGACTGGCTTGTTTTACTAAGAATAATGGTTTCCAGTTGCATCCATTTTGTTGAAAAGACAAGATTTTATTTATTTTTTTTTTACTGCTGAGTAGCATTCCATAGTATATATGCCATAATTTCTTTATCGAATCTTCAGTTAATGGACATCTGAGTAGATTCCATATCTTAGCTATTGTGAATTGAGCTGCAGTTAACATGGGGATGCAGATAAATCTTTCATAAGTTGGTTCATTTATGTTTGGGTAAATTCCCAGAAGTGGAATGGCTGGGTCATATTGAAGACCTATACTGAGATTTCTGAGGTATCTCCATATTGTCTTCCACAGTGGCTGCACCAGTTTACAGTCCCAGCAGCAGTGGATTAGGGTATCTTTCTCCCCACATATCCAGAAGCATTTGTTGTTTGTTGATTTCTGGTTAGAGCTGTTCTAAATGGAATGATGTGAAATTTCATTGTGGTTTTGAATTTCATTTCCCTGATGGCTACTGATCCTGAGCATTTTTCAACTGTGTGTTGGCCATTTGAATTTCCTCTCTTGAAAAATGCCTGTTCAAGTTCTTTGCTCATTTCTTAGCTTGATTGTATAATTTGTTGTTGCGTTTCTTGAGCTCTTTATAGATTCTGGATATCAATCCTTTTTCAGTTACATAGTTTGCAAATATTTTCTCCTGTTCTTTTGATTGCATCCTTACTTTGCTGAGTATTAATTTTTTTAGTGCAGAAGCTTTGAGTTTTATGTAATCCACTTGTCAAATTTGGCCTTGATGGCCTGTGCTTCTGGGAACTTTTTCAAGAAGTCTTTGCTTATGCCAATGTTTTGTCTGATTTCCCTAATGTTCTCTAATAATTTGATGGTATCAGGTTTTAGGTTTAGATCTTTGATACATTTTAAGTGGGATTTGTGTAAGGTGTAAAGTAGAGGTCTTGTTTTATACTTTTGCACCCAGAGATCCAGTTTTCTCAGCACTATTTGTTGAAGAGACTGTCCTTGCTCCAGGGGTTGAATTTAACTCCTTTGTAGATGTGTGGATTCATTTCTAGAGTTTCTATTCTATTCAATTGATCTGCATGTCTTTTTTTTTTTTTTTTTGGTAGAAGCTATTTTGATTATAGCTGCCCTGTAGTGTGCCTCAGATCTGGTATTGTGATTCCTCCAGCTGTATTTGTGTTGTTGAAGATTGATTTAGCTATGCAAATTCTCTCGTGTTTCCAGAAAATTTTAGTGTCATTTTTTCTAGATTTAAGAAGAATGTCCTTGGTATTTTGATTAGGATCACCTTGAATCTGTAAATTACTTTCAGTAATATGGACATTTTGATGATGTTGATTCTTCCAATCCATGAACATGGAAGAATTTTTCATTTTCTGTGTCTTCTTCAATTTCTTTTTTAGTGTTTTGTACTTTTCATCACAGAGATCTTTGACATCCTTGGTTAAATTTATTCCAAGGTATTCAATTTTGTTGCAACTATTGTGAAAGGGATTGATTTTAGAAGTTCTTTCTAAGTTCCCTAGCCAACATAGCACACACTCCTGAGTAATCAATGGAAGAACAGACATTCCACTAAGTCACAGAGACATAGGTCAAAGGTAAAAGACATCAGATAAAAAAATACTTATCTCAACAAATTCTTAAAAATAAATGTAAATGTAGAAACTCAAGAAATAAGAATAGGGAAGACAACATGACCCACCACCCAACAAGGAATACAAGAATGCTTCAATATAGGATGTGAAGATTAAGAGAGTCATGAAATGGCTGAAGTGGCATTCAAAAGATTAATCATAGGTTTACTCAGAAGCAATCAGACGCAAATGCACTTTGCCAGAACTGTAGCACAGTGGGTTAATACCCTGGTCTGAAGTGCCAGCATCCCATATGGAAGCCGGTTCTAGTCTTGAATGCTCCACTTCTGATCCAGCTCTGTGCTATAGCCTGGGAAAGCAGTAGAAGATGGACCAAGTCCTTTGGCCACTGAACTCGCATGGGAGATCCGGAAGAAGCTCCTGGCTCCTGGCTTCAAATCGGCACAGCTCCAGCTGTTGCAGTCAATTGGGGAGTGAACCATTAGATGGAAGACCTCTCTCTCTCTCTCTCTCCCTCTCTCTGTCTCTGCCTCTCATCTCTCTGTGTAACTCTGACTTTGAAGTAAATAAATAAATCTTTAAAAAAGCAAATTCACAAATTAAATAAATTTATACATGACATGAATGGAATTATTTCCCATGAAATTGAGATTTTAAAGAGAAATCAAAAAGAAATATTAGAAAAGAACAATTCAATAGATCAAATAAAAATGTGGTAGAAGGCTTTAACAATGATCTTGGTGAGGCAGAAGAAAGGATATCTGAGCTAGAAGAAAAATCTTTGGAAATTGATCAGGCATACCAAAGAAGAAGAAGGAGAAGGAGAAGAGGAAGGAGAAGGAATAATTAGAATATTCAAAAACAATGTTGGAAATCTATGGGATACTATCAAATGGCGCAACATACGGGACATAGGAGTTCCTGAAGGAGTAGAAAGAGAAAATGGATTACAAGATCTATTTAGTTAAATAATTACAAAAAACTTACCCAAATTGGAGAAAGAAAGGAATGTCCAAGTACAGGAAGCACACAAAACTCCTAATATATATAACCAGAAAAGATCTTCACCATGACACATTGTAGTCAAACTTTCAACAGTAAAACGTAAAGAACAGATTCTAAAACATGCATGAGATAAATACCAGATTACTTTCAGAGAATCCCCCAATTAAACTCATAGCTGACTTCTCATCAGAAACCCTACAGGCTATGATAGAATGAAAAGACATAGTCCAATGTTAACCCAGATGTTTAAGGATGAAGGTAAATAAAGCAAACAGAAATTGAAAGAAATTGTCAGCACTCATCCAGTCTTACAAAAGATGCTTAAGGATGTGCTTTATACAGAAACACAGTAAGACAGTTGTGATTATGAAAGAATATGAAGGGACTGGCACTGTGGGGTAGTGGGATAAGCCTCTGCCTGCATCACATATGGGTGCTAGTTCTAGTTCTGGCTGCTCCACTTCCAATCCAGCTCTTGGATAATGGCCTGAGAAAGCAGTAGAGTATGGCCCAAGTGCTTGGGCCCTTGCACCAATGTGGGAAACCTGATAGTAGCTCCTGGCTCCTGGCTGCATAGCAGCCTAGCTCCAGTCATTGTGGCCATTTGGGGAGTGAACCAATGAGTGGAAGACCTTTCTCTCTATCTATTCATCTTTCTATCTGTAACTCGACCTCTCACATCAATAAATAAAACTTTTTTAAAAATAAGAAAGCAAAATATGTTCTTTTAAAAAATACTAAAGAATGATTTTGAAGACAGAAAGTCTCCAGAAGTACGTACAAAGGAAATCTAAAGAAAGCAATAGGAGTATAAAATGGCAGGACCAAGTCATTTCTTATCAATAGTAACCTTGGATATAAGTGTCCTCAGCTCTTCAGTTAAAAAATACAAACCGGCTGAATGGATTTAGAAACAAGACCCATCTATTTGTGGCCTGTAAGAAACACCCCTTACAAACAAAAATGCATGCAGACTGAGTGGAAAAAGATATTCCATGTTAAAGAAAAGCAAAAATTAACTCGTGTAGCCATGCAAATGCCAGATAAAATAGACTTTAAACATCAAATCTATTAAAAGACACAGAGAAAGGCACTATGTAATGATTAAGGGATCAATTCAACAAGAACATGTGACTATAATAAATGTATATGCACTCAGTTACAGGGTGCATGGCCATGGAAAAGAAACGTTAACAGATCTATAGGGAGACATAGACTCCAACACAATAATGATGGGGGACTTCAACAGCTCACTTTCATCAACGGACAGATCAACTAGAGAGAAAATAAACATAGAACTTACAGAGATAATAGACATTACAGACCAAAAAGATCTAACTTATATCTACAGAACTCTTCAACCTACAGTTGCATAATATACATTTTTCTCATCAGTATATAGAATGTTCTCTAGGATAGACCATATTCTGTGCCATAAAGCAAGTATCAGGAAATTGAAAAAAAACTGAAATCATACCATGATTTTCTCTGACAACAATCGAATGAAGCTGGAAATAACAACTCAAGAATCTCTAGAACCTATGAGGCACATGGGGACTTAACAACATGTTCCTGAAAGAGCAGTGGGTCATAGAAGAAATAAAAAGATGTAAAAAAGTGCTAGAAAGGATTGAAGACTACAATAGAGTATATAAAAACTTACTGGATACACCAAAAACAGTGTAAAGGAGGAAGTTTAGGGGCCAGCACTGTTGCGTAGAAGGTAAAGCTGCCTCCTGCAGTGTTGGCATCCCATATGGGCACTGGTTCAAGTACAGGCTGCTCCACTTCTAATCCAGCCCTCTGCTATGTCCTGGAAAAGCAATGGAAGATGGCCCAAGTCCCTAGGCCCCTGCACCCGCATGGGAGACCCAGAAGAAGCTCCTGGCTCCTGGCTTTGGATCAGTGCAGCTCCAGTGATTGCAGCCAACTGGGGAGTAAATCAGCAGATGGATAAACTCTCTCTCTCTGCATCTCCTTCTCTTCTCTGTGTTACTCTGATTTTCAAATAAATAAATAAATCTTTTTTTAAAAAGAGGAAGTTTAAAGTAATTTGTGCCTACATTAAGAAAAAGGAAAAGCATCAAATAAATGAATTATCAATGCAAAGCAAGAACCTAGAGAAACAACAAACGAAATGCAAAATTGGTAGGAGGAATGAAATAATTAAAATTAGAGAAGAAGTAAACAAAATTGAAACCAACAAAATAATACAAAAGATCAGTGAAATGAAGAGCTGGCTTTTGGAAGATATAAACAAAATAAATACACCATTGACCCAACTACTCAAAAAGAAGAGAAAGAAGACCCAAATCAATGAAATCAGAGATAAAAAGAAAATGTAATAAAAGATACCACAAAAATAGTAAGGATCATCAGGAATCACTACAAAGCTCTTTGTGCCAACAATTTGGGAAAGCTAGAATAAATGGATAGATTCCTAGACACGTACAATCTACCAAAATGAGTCATGAAGACATGTAACACTGAGGCAGAACAATAAGTCCAAATTCATATGGAGATTGAATCAGTAATAAAGACCCTGCAAACAGGGGCCAGCGCCATGGCTCACTTGGTTAATCCTCTGCCTGCGGCACCGGCATCCCATATGGGCTCCGGGTTCTAGTCCCGGTTCTGCTCTTCCAGTCCAGCTCTCTGATGTGGCCCAGGAAGGCAGTGGAGGATGGCCCAAGTGCTGGGGCTCCTGCACCCACATGGGAGACCAGGAGGAGGAACCTGGCTCCTGGCTTCAGATCAGCGCAGCACCGGCCGTGTCGGCCATTAGGGGGGTGAACCAACGGAAGGAAGACCTTTCTGTCTCTCTCTCTATCTATCTATCTGTCAAATAAATAAATAAAATAATAAAAAAAGACTGCAAACAAAGAAAAGCCCAGGACCAGATGGCTTCACTACTGAATTCTACCAAACACTTAAAGAATAACCAATTCCAATTCTTCTCAAGCTATTAAAAACAATTGAAGGGAGTGAATCCTCCAAACTCCTTCTCTGAAATCTGTATCACTGTAATTCTTAAACCAGAAGAAGAAACAAAAGAGAAAGATAACTTTATACCAATATTCCTGATAATCATAGATGCAAAAATCTCAAAAATACTAGCTAGTTAAATTCAACAGCACATCAGAAAGACCAAGTGGGATTTATGCCTGGTATGCAGAGAGGGTCAAGATTCTCAAATCAATAATTATGAAACATCACATGAACAAACTAAAGAACAAAACTTTATGATTATCTCACTAGATGGAGAGAAATCATTTGATAAAATACGACATCATTTCTTGATGAAAACCTTAAGCAAATTGGGTATAGAAGAAATACTGCTCTAAACAATCAAGCCAATTTATAACAAAGTCATGGTCAACATCTTAATGAATGAGGAAAAACTGGAAACACTCCCACTAAGATCTAGAACCAGACAAGAATGTCCACACTCACCATTGTAATTCAATATAGTCATAGATGTTTTAGCCAGACACATTGTGCAAGAAAAAGAAATCAAATGGATATAAATCAAGAAGGAGGAAGTCCTATCCTATTTGCTGATGACATGATTCTATGTGAAAGAGATTCAAAAGTCTCCACTAAGAGACTATTGAAACTCACAAACAGTTTGATAAATTGGTGGGATATAAAATTAACACATAAAATCAATAGCCTTTTTATAAAAATTATCATTCTTATAAGTAGTACAACAAAATTTCTTTCATATAATTGTTTATCCAAGTGGAGAGTCTTGAAGTTTAAAGAGATTTGTATCTAAATAAACATGTGTATGTATTATAAACTTTCAGGAAATACTTGACTGGTACACATGGCAATAGAGGCAAATAGAGGTACATAAGATGACATCCACTTTACTTTATAAGCACCGGGATTGTGGTTGATTATTGGAAGTAAAATTGGGAAAGGAATTTCTATAACTAAATCTGTGTTATGATAGCAATTGCTATGTTTAGTTTTGTTGTTTCTTCTCAATGCTCAGGTTTCTTTTTTCAAATTTCAAAACAAATTGGCCTTATTATTGTGAATTCTGTGATTTTAAAACTTTTTCTTATGTCTTGAGCTTTGATAGTCATACCAACCTTCAGTCTACATTTGAGTCTTTTCCTTTACACATCCTGATTGTATTCCACAAAAGTCTTCCATCTGCTATTACAGATCTCTTTCTATATCTTGTCATGTGTATTACTAGATAATCTTCATGATACTTTGGACTGCCTACTTGAAAATTTTATAGAAAATGTTTTATAGGGGCTCACACTGTGGCATAGCAGATAAGCACACCAGCATCTAATATGGATGCTCCTTTGATTCCTGGCTGCTCCACTTCCTCTCTAGCTCCCTGATAAAGAAACCTGTGAAAGCAACAGAAGATGGTCCAAGCCCTTGGGCCCCTGCACCCATGTGGGAGGCCCAGACTGGCCCTGCTCCAGCCATTTAGGTGGGGAGTGAGGTAGAAGATGGAAGATTTCTCTTTCTCTCTGTCTCTTCCTCCCTTTATACATAATTCTGCTTTCAAATAAGTAAACAAATACTTAAAAATATTTTATAACTCATGTAAAATCTATAGAATGGCAAGATGTGCTATAGCATGAAAACTACTTACAGACTTAAAAGAAGCATTATTTTTTCTGTGTTAACAAATGTTCAGTGTTATGACATAATTCTATGATTCAAATAAGTTATAATAATTTATATTTGTTTATTCAAAATGTACCTTAGGTTGATTCAGTATATTCATAATGAATTTATACCATACTCACAAATGTATAGAACAGTGAATTTCATACATTTTTAAGCACATTATAACTATAAAGAAAAAAAAAGAAATTGAATGTACAATTAACATAGAAAAGAAATAATTTCATAAATCATGTTTCTAAAATTTTATATAAAAATGTATGTATAATTTAAAAATAATTAAAAGTATATCTATGTAGATTATAATATATATATATATCTCCAATATATGTAGGGAGCATAAGCAAACAATCACCATCTCAGAGTTCTATAAAGTAAATATAATGACATTTTATTTTATATTTGTACTTTATATATTTTAATTTTTTTCTTTTAATGTTCTAAAACAAAGTAAAAAATGAAATAAATAATATGGAACATATTTCACCCATAAACTCTTCCTTTTGCTCTAGGTCAGAACTAATTAACTTATAAATTACTCATGTCTGTTCCACATATCTGTTGATGAAGCTGACACGTTATTTTCAGAAAGAATACATCATTAGTTTCAATGACAAGATTAATGCACAACCTCTAATATGCTTTCATAAATTTAAAAACATCTAATCTATCTTTGTCACCCAACATTTCCTATAAATATTGTAAATTTTGTTGAGTATATATCTGGATGTTTTTAGTCAATATTCAAATCTCCTGAGGACTTTTTAAAAATATTTATATATTTATTTGAAAGAGTTACAGAGAAAAGAAGAATAGAAACAAAGATATCTTATATCCACAGGTTCACTCCCCAAATGGCCGCAATGGCCAGTGCCGGACCGGGAGCACAGAGCTTCATCCATGTCTCCCGCATGGCTGCAGAGATCCAAGCACTTGGGCCATCTTCCACTGTTTTTCCAGGCCATCAGCTGGGAGCTGGATCAGAAGTACAGCAGTTGAGACATCAACCAGTGCTCATATGGGATGCTGGCACTGCAAGTGCTGGCTTTACTCTCTACACCACTATGCCAGCAGCAAGAAGCTTTTTTTAAAAAAATAAAATTTTTTAAACTTTTATTTAATAAATATAAATTTCCAAAGTACAGTTTATGGATTACAATGGCTCCCCCCCCCCATAATTTCCCTCCCACCCACAACCCTCCCATCTCCCGCTCCCTCTCCCATTCCATTCACATCAAGATTCATTTTCAATTCTCTTTATATACAGAAGATCAGTTTAGCATATATTAAGTAAAGATTTCAACAGTTTGCACCCACATAGAAACACAAAGTGAAAAATACTGTTTGAGTACTAGTTATAGCATTAAATCACACTGTACAGCACATTAAGGACAGAGACCCTACATGAGGAGTAAGTGCACAATGACTCCTGTTGTTGACTTAACACTTAACAAATTGACACTCTTGTTTATGGCATCAGTAATCACCCTAGGCTCTTGTCATGAGTTGCCAAGGCTATGGAAGCCTTTTGAGTTCACTGACTCTGATCTTACTTAGACAAGGTCATTGTCAGAGTGGAAGTTCTCTCCTCCCTTCAGAGAAAGGTACCTCCTTCTTTGATGGCCCGTTCTTTCTGCAGACATCTTTCATTTACTTTTTTTTTTTTTTTTTTCCGCCAGAGTGTCTTGGCTTTCCATACCTAAAATACTCTAATACTCTCATGGGCTCTTCAGCTCTTCAGCCATATCCGAATGCCTTAAGGGCTAATTCTGAGGCCAGAGTGCTGTTTAGGACATCTGCCATTCTACGAGTCTGCCGTGTATTCCGCTTCCCATATTGGATAATTCTTTCCTTGATTCTATCAGATAGTATTAGTAGACACTAGTCTTGTTTATGTGATCTCTTGACTCTTAGTCCTATCATTATGATCAATTGTGAACTGAAATTGATCACTTGGACTAGTAAGATGGCATTGTTACATGACCTTGATGGGATTGAGTTGGAATCCCCTGGCACGTTTAAATAACGCCTTGACATGTCTGTTTCTATATTTTCTATCAGGAGACTGTCCAGGAAGACCTATTATAAGATGGAATACTTTTTTTTTACCCCCAGCATCCTTTTATTTAAGGTATACAAACTTCATGCATTTCAGAAATACAACTTTAGGAACATAGAGATTCTTCCTACTCGCATCCCCACCCCTCTCCCTCCTCCGTCTTCTATTCCCATTCTTATTTTTTTATTAAGATCTATTTTCAATTTTTAGAAGATAAAATATGGCTAGCCTATAAAAGCAGGGACTAGTTAGAATGGGCATAACTGTGAATAAGAAGGGATTTGAGACAGGATCAAGCAGGATCACAGAGAGTGACCACAAGATTGGTCCTTGTTCACCATCTCAAAAAGAGGAGTGTTTCAAAGGATTTAATAGATTTATATGTGTTGGTTTATTTTTAGTGAAAGCCATTTCCTATGAGATTTTCTTTCATAATAGTGAAAATGTGTGTTACATAAACACTCTTACAACACGGCTGTTAGGATTATTCCAAGAAAAGCGTTAAACTGTAGTTCAGTTCATATTTTCCCAGATTTAAGAAAAAAGCCCAAAGCTCCTGGTAAAGAAGGAGTTTTAAAAAATCTAATAAGAACCCAGAATATAGTGAAATAATATAATAACTCAGACATAATGAAATAAGAAACCTTTTAAAGTAATTTAGTGTCTTCATAAGGTATATTAGTTTTTCTAATTTAAAAAAAAATAAGTGGTTAAATTTTCAATGGTGAGAGTCATAGAATAGTAGAAATTTAAAATGAAAAAAATCTGAAAGAACATGTTCAAATATTTGGGTCAAGGTTTTTGATATAACTGTCAATAGCAACACAACACACACACACACACACACACACACACACTTGTATTTATGGATTCAAGTGACCAGCTAAGAATCCTTTTTAAACTTCTACCATGGTAATATATATATCTGACTTTGGGAACTGAATTTTACTTCAAGATCATATCCAATTAAAATTTCAAGGGCAGTCATTTGGCCTAATCCTGATGTCATGCCCACATCCCATTTTTGGGGTGTACAGGTTCAAGTCTTGGCTCTGATTTCAGGTTCCTGGTAATCCACACCCTGGAAGGCAATAGGTGATGACTAAAGTAAGTGGGTCCTTGCCATCCATGTGGAAACCAGGCTTCCGGCTGACCAAGTCTTATCCATTGCAGGGTTTGGGTAATGAACCAGCAGATAGAAGTGTTTCCTAGTGTTTCTCGCTCTCTCTCTCTCTCCCTCTCCCTCTCTCCCTTAACCTATATGAAGTTTACATATAGATGACAAAGATATCAATGCATTGTATCATCATAAAATTTGAATTTAAAACAACATACTACTAAATAGCTATTATACAGGTAGAAATCTGTGTGACACCAAATGCTGACAAAGATTTGGTGTGATGTTATTACATTGTAGACATGAATGCAAAACAGAACAGACTGTCTGAAAGACAGTTTTGCATATTCTGAAAGAAGTAAACATATTGTAATCATAATCTCCATCTTCCCACTCCTTGTTATTTACCCAAATAAGATTAAGATTTAGGTCCACACTCCTATCTCAACATGATGTATTATAGCAGCCTTAGTCATAATTGCCAAAAATCAACAACCCCTAGATATCCTTTAGTAGGTGAATGAGTAAACAAACCTGTGGTACAGGGGGCCGGCCACCGTGGCTCACTTGGTTAATTCTCCGCCAGCATCCCATATGGGTACTGGGTTCTAGTCCTGGTTGCTCCTCTTCCAATCCAGCTCTCTGCTGTGGCCCGGGAGTGCAGTGGAGGATGGCCCAAGTGCTTGGGCCCTGCACCCGCATGGGAGACCAGGAAGAAGCTCCTGGCTCCCGGTTTCGGATCAGCGCAGCACGCCAGTTGTACTGGCTATTTGGGGGGTGAACCAACGGAAGGAAGACCTTTCTCTCTTTCTCTCTCTCTCACTGTCTAACTCTGCCTGTCAAATGAAAAAAAAAAAAAAAAACCTGTGGTACAACTATAAAACTGAATATTATTTAATGGAAAAATATAAGCAAGCTATCAAGCCATAAAAAGGCAAAGAGTAAACTTAAATGTGTATTTCTAAGTGAAAAAGCATATCCAAAAATATTACCAACTTTATAGGATCAAAAATGCACCTTCTTGCCTGTGTGTTAGGTGCTAAGAAAAACTATTAAGAAATAGGGGGAGGGGATATTTGTTGTCTACAGCTCCCCAAAGTCTGGATATTGGATGATTCCAACTAAATGACATTTTGGACATGACAAAATGATAGATACAGTATTAAGTTCAATGGATGTCAGATACTTGGGGTGGAGGAAAGAAGGAAAAAAGTGGGTGGAGTTCAGGGAATTTTTAATTGTACAGCATTCTCAAATACCATAACACAATACATTTGTTAAAACACATTGATTTGACATGTATAATACAAAGAGCAAAGTTTAACCTTAACACAAACACTTTAATAAGAGTGTATCAATATTGCATTATAATTGTAACAAATGCCTCACAATAATACAAAAGGTTAAAAACAGAGAAAAAATGGTCAATATAATAAGCTATCAGGGAAATGCAAATCAAAACTACAATGCAGTACCACCTCGTTTCAGTTGGAGTTGAAATTATCAGTGTGGGTGCTGTAGTGCAGTGGATTACGCTGTCACTGAGACACCAGCATTCCATCCAGAGTGTAGATTTGAGAACTGCCCTCTCCAGTTCTAATCCAGCAGAAGATGGTGCAAGTACCTGGAGCCCATTCACCAATATGGGAGACCAGGATGGAGTTCCTGGCTCCAGGCTTTAGTTTGGCCCAGATCTAGCTATCGTGGCCATTTGGAGAGTGAACCAGTAGATGGAAGATCTCTCTCTCTCTCTCTCGCTCTCTCTCCCTCTTTTGTACCCTATTTCTCTCTACTACTCTGCAAACAAACAAGTAATGAATCTTTTAAAAGAACTGCAGATCTTTTTGAATCAAAAATAGTCTCTCATTTATTTTTATTTATTTGAAAGGTGATGATGAATGAGAGTGATGGGAGCGGGAGGATCTTCCATCCACTTGTTCACTCCCCAGATGCCTGCAACAGCCAGAATAGGGCCAGACCATAGTGAGGAGTCAGGAACTCCATCTGGGTCTCCCATGTGGGAGGTAAAGACTCTAGTACTTGAATCATTATCAGCTGCCTTTCAGGACGAACATTTTCAGGAAGCTTGGTAGGGAGTGGAGGATAGTACTAGGACCTGGGCCTCCACTAGGAGAGTCAAGCATCCCAAACAGCATCTCAACTGTGGTGCCAAAATGCTTGCCCATAAAAGTAATTTATTTATTTAATTTGAAGACATGGGGGGGAGGGGAGGGGAGAAGAGAGAGAGAGAGAGAGAAAGAGAGAGAGAGAAGAAGGGAAGGAAGGAAGGAAGGAAGGAAGGAAGGAAGGAAGGAAGGAAGGAAGGAAGGAAGGAAGGAAAGGAAAGGAAAGGAAGAGATATTGGCCTCTCATCCACTGGTCTACCAGATCAGGTAAAACTCAGATCCCAGAAACTAAATATGAGTCTCCTACATGGGTGGCATACACCAGTTACTCAAGCCATCACCTGCTACCTCCCAGGATGCATATTAGCAGTAAGCTGCAATCAGGAGCAGAACTAGGACTTGAACCTTGATTTCTAATGTGGGACACAGGCATCCCAAGTGACATCCTAGTTGCTGCAGCATTTGCCCAGCAGAAAGAAAAAAGCAACCAGTGCTAGAGAGGGTATGGAAAAAGGGGAACCCTATGTATTCCCTTCCTGGTTGGGAGCAAATTAGTACAGTCATTATGAAGAAAAATATGGAGGTTCTTCAAAATGTAAAATAGACTTACTGCATGACTCAGCTATCCCAATAATGAGTATACATCCAAATGAAATAAAATCAGCATATGAAGAAGATATGAACTTTACCATTATTAGGATTTGGATCATAGTTTGGGTGTCACTCAAAGATGTGCATACTGGCTTTGATCTCCAAAGTCTTCTGCTGATGGTTAATGGGTTGATATCAGTAACTCTGTTGTGTAGATGCAGTTCATTGAGGACTTGTAGTCAGAGAGTGGCGGTTGTGAAAGGGCTGGTTATTCAAGTCAAATTCAGTCCAGCTACTCTTTCTGCTTCCTGGTTCGCCATGAGATCCTTTTCGTGTGTTCTATCATCATCAGATGCCAGACCCGTGAGGCTGTGCTTTGACTGTGAAGCAACAAATTGCGAGATGAAATAAATCTTCCTTCCTAAAAATCCCCTCTAGGGTATTTTAGTTACAGTGATGAAAAGCTGACTAATTCACCCATGCTTATTCCAGCACTATTCACAATAGCCAAGAGACATAATCAACCTAGACACCCATCAACGGCTGAATGGATAAAGAAAATACAGTCTATATATACAATGGGATTTTTTCATGTGTAAGAAATGAATGAAACTCTGACAATTTCATCAAAATAGAAATGAAGATCATTATTTTAAGTGAAAAAAGTGAGACACAGAAGGAAAAAATATTGTGTGTTGTCTCTCATAGGAGGAAAGTTTTATTTAAAAGGGAAAAAAATCCATCTGAACTTAAAATGGCAGTTATTAAGGTTGGGAAGGGATGGGGCGCCAAGAGGGAATAGAGGGAGGTTAGGTATCACAACAATCAGATAGAAGTAGCAAATTGTGTTCCACAGCACAGTGGAGAGACCAGAGTTCGGAATAATGTATCATATTCTGTATAAAGACCTAGAA
Organism: Oryctolagus cuniculus; assembly: GCF_051225735.1. NCBI lineage: Eukaryota > Metazoa > Chordata > Mammalia > Lagomorpha > Leporidae > Oryctolagus > Oryctolagus cuniculus. Next base: position 75,313,603 of record NC_142872.1, read on the forward strand.
GAGAGCAGCAGGCAGATTCCAAATATAAAGAAGCATTAAGTGAATGGGAAGCCCAGTTGCTTGATTTGATTGGTTAATGCTGGGTCTATATGTTGAAATATTGACCATTAAAACAATGCATGTTATTGCATGTTAATACAAAATTTTAAAAATTAAAATAATTAGTTAAAAAGAAGGAAATCAATTTATCCTGACAAGAGGCATATGGGATCACCCTGTGTTTTTTTGCAGAATTTATCTGTAAACATAAAACTGTATAAAAAATCAATTAATGAAAAATATAAACAAAGATAACTCATAACCAATAAATCTACCAGAATTTCAATCCAGGTCTTTCTGAGCCAAGTTTTTTGCTGTCAGCATGCCTTTAGATAGGAAGAAGTTCTGAAGTTCTATTGCACAGTAAGGTGACCACACATGTTAATGGATTTTGTAATTTTTAGCAGCCAGCATAAACAATTTTGATTGTCTCCACCATAAAATAATAATAAATGTTTGAGAAGATGTCTCTTTGTCCTGATTTGAACATTATATAGTTTCTAGAAGGGTAACCAAAAAGGTCATGGAAAGCAGAAAAATAAATAAAGCTTATTTTAGCACAGAAATAGTTTTAAATTCATAGATGAGTGATTCTCCAGAAATTCATTAAAATGTGTATTATGAAAAAACTATACATAGATTTAAAATTTTTGTACCAAAACAAACGTATCTTTGAATCCTATTTTCCCATAAGATTTTTGAATTCATGCCCATATTTATTTTCATAATTTCTGCATGTAAAAATATTAAAAATCTAAAAGACCAATTATGTCTTGTAGAATGACACTAAGCCATATATTAAAGATGATGACTGATTTACTGTTATCCAGGAAAACACTAACAATTACATTTTTATTTTTTTTTGTCTTTTTTTTTAACTTTTATTTAATGAATATAAATTTCCAAAGTACATCTTATGGATTACAATGGCTTCCACCCCACATAACTTCCCTCCCACCCACAACCCTCCCATCTCCGCTCCCTCTCCCATTCCATTCACATCAAGATTCATTTTCAATTCTCTTATATACAGAAGATCAGTTTAGCATATATTAAGTAAAGATTTCAACAGTTTGCACCCACATAGAAACACAAAGTGAAAAATACTGTTTGAGTACTAGTTATAGCATTAATTCACACTGTACAGCACATTAAGGACAGAGACCCTACATGAGGAGTAAGTGCACAGTGACTGCTGCTGCTGACTTAACAAATTGACACTCTTGTTTATGGCATCAGTAATCACCCTAGGCTCTTGTCATGAGTTGCCAAGGCTATGGAAGCCTTTTTAGTTCACCAACTCTGATCATATTTAGACAAGGTCATAGTCAGAGTGGAAGTTCTCTCCTCCCTTCAGAGAAAGGTACCTCCTTCTTTGATGATTGTTCTTTCCACTGTGATCTCAATCGCGGAGATCTTTCATTTACGTTTTTTTTTTTTTTTTTTTTTTTTTTTTTTCTCCAGAGTGTCTTGGCTTTCCATGCCTGAAATACTCTCATGGGCTTTTCAGCCAGATCCGCATGCCTTAAGGGCTAATTCTGAGGCCAGAGTGCTGTTTAGGACATCTGCCATTCTATGAGTCTGCTGTGTATCTCGCTTCCCATGTTTGATTGTTCTCTCCCTTTTTTATTATATCAGTTAGTATTTGCAGACACTAGTCTTGTTTATGTGCTCCCTTTGGCTCTTAGTCCTATCATTATGATCAATTGTGAACAGAAATTGATCACTTGGACTGGTGAGATGGCATTGGTACATGCCACTTTGATGGAATTGAATTGTAATCCCCTGGTATGTTTCTAACTCTACCGTTTGGGGCAAGTCAGCATGAGCATGTCCTAAATTGCACATCTCTTCCCTCTCTTATTCCCACTCTTATATTTAACAGGGATCACTTTTCAGTTAAAATTTAAACACCTAAGAATAATTGTGTGTTAATCACAGAGTTCAACCAATAGTACTAGAACAAAACAAAGAGAAAATACTAAAATGGATAAAGTATTACATTGTACATTAACAGTCAGGACAAGAGCTGATCAAGTCACTGTTTCTCATAGTGTCCATTTCACTTCAACAGGTTTCCCCTTTGGTGCTCAGTTAGTTGTCGCCGATCAGGGAGAACATATGATATTTGTCCCTTTGGGACTGGATTAATTCACTCAGCATAATGTTTTCCAGATTCTTCCATCTCATTGCAAATGAGTGGATTTCATTGTTTTTGACTGCTGTATAGTATTCTATAGAGTACATGTCCCATAATTTCTTTATCCAGTCTACTGTTGATGGGCATTTGGGTTGGTTCCAGGTCTTAGCTATTGTGAATTGAGCTGCAATAAACATTAATGTGCAGACAGCTTGTTTGTTTGCCAATTTCATTTCCTTTGGGTAAATTCCAAGGAGTGGGATGGCTGGGTTGAATGGTAGGGTTATATTCAGGTTTCTGAGGAATCTCCAGACTGACTTCCATAGTGGCTTAACCAATTTGCATTCCCACCAACAGTGGGTTAGTGTCCCTTTTTCCCCACATCCTCTCCAGCATCTATTGTTGGTAGATTTCTGAATTTTTAATTTGTTTCCATGTACTTAAAAAGAGAGAAATAGAGGAAAATGGGGGTCAGGGAGGAGAGATAGAGATAGAGATAGAGATAGAGATAGAGATAGAGATAGAGATAGAGATAGAGATAGAGAGGGGTGGGGGGCAGTACTGTGGTGCAGCGGGTTAACACTCTGGCCTGAAGCACCGGCATCCCATATGAGTGCCGGTTCAAGACCTGGCTGCTCCACTTCCAGTCCAGCTCAATGCTATGGCCTGGGAGAGCAGTGGAAAATGGCCCAAGTTCTTGGGCCCCTGCACCCACATGGGAGACCTGGAAGAAGCTCTTGGCTCCTCTCTTTGGATCAGCACAGCTCCAGCCATTGAGGCCAATTGGGGAGTAAACCAGCAGACGGAAGATCTCTCTCTCTCTCTCTCTCCCCCTCTCTCCTCTCTCGCTCTCTCTCTCTCTCTCAGCTTCTCCTTTCTCTGTGTAACTCTTTCAGATAAATAAATAAATCTTAGAGAGAGCGAGAGAGAGAGTGAGTGAGATGGAGAGAGAGAGAGAGAGAGAGATTGGTTGGTTGATTCACTTCCCACATGACTGCAACAACCAGGGCTTGACCAGACTGAAACCAAGAGCCAGGGATTGTTTTGATTTCTCACATGAGTGTGTGGCAGGGAACCAAGCACTGGAACTATCATCCATGGTGTTCCAGAATGCACTATCAGAAAGCTGGGGTGTAGTATCTGGTATATAAACTGACACTCAGATATGGGAAATGAGCATCCCAGGAGGAGATTCCACATGTTACACCACAATACCCTTTGTATTCAAGTTATATTTTAATCCAATATATCAATTGATTAAAAAGTATCCCTGAGCAGTGTTTATCTTTTTTTTAACACTCATTTATTTATTTGAAAGTCAGAGTGACACAGAGAGAGGATAGGCAGAGAGAGAGAGAGAGAGAGGTCTTCCATCCGCTGGTTCACTCCCTAATTGGCTGCACGGATCTGAAGTCAGGAGCCAGGAGTCTCTTCCATGTCTCCCACTTGGGTGCTTTGGGCCCATCTTCTACTGCTATGCCAGACCACAGCAGATAACTGGATTGGAAGAGGAGCAGCCTAGACTAGAATCAGCGCTCATATGGGATGTCGCCACTTCAGGCCAGGGCTTTATCCCTCTGTACCACAACACCGGCCCCAGTCTCTACATATGTTTAAAGATTTATTTGGTTATATATTTGAAAGGCAAAATGACAGAGAGCAAGAGATAGTGAGAGAGAGAAAGAGAGGGAGGGGATGAGAATCTTCCCTCTCTGGTTCACCACCCAAATGGCCACTATGATAATGGCAAGGCAGGACAGAGGCCAGGAGCCTGAAACTGCATCCTGGTCCCGCATATGGGTGGTAGGGATATAAGTACTTAGGCTGACTTCCAAAGAAGCTGGATTGGAATCAGAGTGTCTGCGAATGGGAGCCTGCAGTGCAAAAACTGTGGCTCTCTAACTTTTTAATTGTAGAAATATTTAAGTGGGGTCTTCTGTTGAGACAGGAGAGATGGTCAATACTACACAAATAAACAGTTAATATGAGGGAGTTCAAACAAGCGACAGATAAAATTTGGAGAAACAATTTCTAATATTTTTCCTCTGTTGCCTAACTCAGACTTTCCCCTTATGTATAAACTAGATTTCAAGCTCTATGAACATTTGATGTGTTCTTTACTATATATTAATTAATCCAGTATTTATTAGAATACTCTGCTGTTTGATATTCCTTTAAATCCTCAGTGATGACACATGCAGGGAATAAAATTAGGTGAGCATTGACATGACAAACAAACCATACAGCTAAGAAATCCTGCCTGGAGTAAATGAAGAAGGTACACAACTGAAGAGAAAGTGTAATAGTAAAGCAGCGTAGTTGTTCAACTCTGTTCCCCACACCAAATGGAGTCTAGTGTACTCAAGAACAACTGCTGTCAGTCGGCTTGTGGGGACACATGGGCACGTCCATTTGCACGTGGCAGTACTCATTTTTGCTAGGGGAATAATTGACATGGAAAGTCTGGATAACCATAGGTATGTGTCAGGATAATTATCTTTGCAGAGTAGAAACAGGCTAAGTAAAACAAAGTTATCTTTTTACTAATTTGAACCTATGCTAGAAAATAGTCAAAAATGACTATTTTCCAAAAATAATTTTGTGTGATTGCCTGTTTCCATATTCTTATATTAAATTTATTATTTGAAATGTTGTGCTTTTCAACCTCACTTTGTCCAAGCCACTCTTATAATCTGGATAGCTATAAAACCAGCATAATCACTATTTGTGGAATAGTGATTTTGTCATTATTTGCAGAACAACAATAAATATATAGCTTGTTTTTACTCCAAAGAATAAATAGGCAGCTATAAAAGGCAATTTTTTCCTTCTGTTCATTTTATTTCTGCATGAAATAGTTTAAAAGCTTCCAGAATAATACTCTGTACCCTTTTCACATTACAGACTGCCACCTTCAGGAAGAAATAAGAAATAAAGACAATTATGAAAGCATGCACTGTTTGGCATATTGAATCTATAATCTATACTATTAAATGCAAATAAAACTGAAAACATCAATATATTTACATGAAAAAAACGATTGGCTTGCTATTTCTGTAATATATATAAGGACAAGACATTTTCATAGTTAACCGTGACAAATTATTTTCTGTATTCTGCACCTCTCAAATAAAATTCTTTACATACTACTAATCAATAGGTAGAACAAAATTGGTTTTGCTAAGCTGGGCAATCTATTTGACACATTTAGAAAGATGTGCTTTAGCTCCTAATACTGAAAGCATGTCCATTGTTTTTAACGTGTCAGTGACTCAATCATGTCTTCTTGTAGGTTATTTAATATTTATTGTCCACAAAGTTGAAGCATAACAGCTTAGAACAGGGAACTAAGAAGTACGTGATTATTAATACAGAGGAAACATTCTTCTTGTAAATTAAAAATAACTTTGGAGAAAGACATAATCCCTTACCATAGTGCTTATGTAAACTTAAATTTAATTATCATGTTCTGTCTGTCTTCATATAAATCTTGTCCACCAATCCAAACACAGCTCCTGTGCCGCCTGAGTCTGGGCAAACTGTTGCCCTGGCATTTTGGAGCTAATCGGGAAGAAGGATCACCTTGTCTGATTCTTGGTATATTTGAAGCCAGTGAGTTCCAGGAAAATAGAACCATCTGACTGCAGCTCTTCAACAAATTCATCAGCAATAATAACTCTGAATTATTGAGTCAGTTTTAAGAAAAACCACCTGAGATTTTATTTCCATGAAAATAAAAATCAAGAAACAAAGAAGAACACAAATCAAAACAAAATGCTGTCACCAAATTGCTTCCTGCCTTGCTGTTTAACCAACAGTAATTTCTAATGGGTTTATGTCAACTCAGTAGGAATTCTGTTCCTCAAACTTGAACAAGCTATGCCTCCCAGTGAGGGAAGATCTTTCAAACCTACAACAGAAAGTGAGAAATTGAATAAGAATAGCTATCAGCATTGATTAAATAAATTTGGTTGTATTAATTAGAAAGCAGTTTACGAACCAAACTCCAAATGGAAGACATTTATATCATTACTATTAGTGATTTTCTTTGTCAAACGCTCTACTTGAGCTGAGGAAAATACATTTTAAGGCCAAAATAGTACAAGATATTTCTATAAGAATATTTAAAGGAGTATGAATGTTATGCTGGTTGAAAGCAATTAGCAATCATTTGCTTTTATTACAAATCAAAGTTTTTTTCAAGTATCATAAAATACAAAAAAAAAAGCCAAATAATTACTTTTTAACCAGGATTACAAAAGGTGCATTTTGTTTTTAAAATAAAAAAAAAAAAATAGGGGCCAGCACTGTGGCAAAACAGGTTAAAGCCCTGGCCTGAAGTACTGACATGCCATATGGGTTCCGGTTCTAGTCCTGGCTGCTTCTCTTCTAATCCAGCTCTCTGCTATGGCCTGGGATAGCAGTAGAAGATGGCCCAAGTGCTTGGGCCCCTGCACCCACATGGGAGACAGGGAAAAAAACTCCTGGTTCCTGGCTTCAGATCAGCACAGCTCCGGCCATTGCGGCCATCTGGAGAGTAAACCAGCGGATGGAAGACCTCTCTCTCTGTCTCTACTTCTCTCTGTAACTCTAAATCTTAAAAAAAATGAAAAAAATATAAATAGCAATTAATAGCCTACTGTATAAGATTTAGGCAATGATTCTTATGCTATATTTTATCTTTAATTGGATAAAAATTACTTGAGCTGTTTGTTAAATTAAAGGTTCTTGTATAATCACCGTATCAATTTAAAAGAGATTGTTAGATAAAGAAAATCACAATAATGTTTCCATTGATTTTAGAAATAAAAAAAATGATAACTGAGTATATGAGGAGACGCTTTTTTCTCCCGTTAGGTTATGTTCTAGGCTTTATTAATTCTATTGAGTTGAAACCCTGGGTCTCAACAAGACCAAAATATTGATGAATGTGCATGCTTCTAGGATAACAAATTCAGGAATAAAACATTAATCAATACAATGGATAGATGAGAGTGGCTTGTGTTTGCAAACTGAGGACATGATAACTCAGGTCTGCAGCTGGTTTTTCTTTGTAGCAGAGTGTCATAACCTCAATGACAATCTTCCAAACAAAGTGTGGAAACACTGATATACACAACATACTGCTTTTCATCTGAGAAAGCTTATGGCAGTGGTATTGTTTTATTTATTAGTCTATTGATTGATTACTCACTGGATGATTTTTGTGTGGACTCTGACACACACACCCACACTCACACACAAACACACACACATAGGAACAATGAAACAAAGCATTCAGCACTCCACTTCCTATGATTTTGTAAAGAGTTACACAAAAACTGACTTTCAGCAGCAACACAAAATTACTTTGCTGAGAGATCTTCAATGTTGCAGGATTCAATGGGGATAGCTCATGTCTGCTGCAGGTGGAGTTTGCTAGGGTAGGGGCAAGCCGAAATTCAGCCATTGGGGTCTCCTGAGAGGCTCACTTGCACCAGAGAGCTTATCTCAGCTGTTGACAGAAATATCAACAGCTGATCTGGCCTGAGCATTCTCACAACATGGTACCAGGGTTCCCAGGGCAGCTGATCTGAGAGATAAGAAAGTAAATAAGGTGAGATCAAGAAGACATCATGTGACCAGTTACAAGAGAGCCTTGGAATGCATACAGTACCATGTGTTCCTCATGCTGTTTTTCAAGGCTGCCACAGACTCCCACTCAGTTTCAAAGAGAATGGAAATAGATTGTGTCTTTAGATGGGGAGTGGAAAGGTCCTGGAGGGGCATGTAGGAAAAGAACTATTAGGGTGGCCGTTTCAAGACGGTACACTATAGTGTATTTCGTCCCCTGACCACCACAATTCACAGCACCCTGTCTTCATACAAAATTCATTCACTTTTCTCCAACACTCTTCAAAAAGTGTCCCATTAGTGCTCAAGACCAAGATTTTTCAACACCCGTCTCAGACTCCGATGCAGAAAAGGCTTCTAACATTTGAGTCCTTAAGGACAGCTCTTCTGATTCTGAAAGATATTATCTTGGGCTGAACTATGTCTCACAAGAGTACATAAACTGAAGCCCTAAACCCCGTACCTAAGAATGGGACTGCATTTGGAGATAGGTTTTTAAAGGGGCGATGCCTTTTTAAAAAATTTTATTTGTGTATTTGACAGTGATAGTTACAGAGAGAGAAGGATTAACAGTGAGAGATCCTCCTTCCTCTGGGTTCATTCCTCAGATGGCTGCAATGGCTAGGGCTGGGCCATGCTGAAGCCAGGAGCCAGGAGCATCTTCCAGGTCTCCCATGTGGGTGGCAGGAGCCCAAACATTTGGGCCTCCTCCATTGCTTTCCCCAGGCCATTAGCAGAAAGCCAGATCAGAAATGGAGCAGTGTGGACACAAATTGCTGCCCATATGGAATGCCGAAGCTGCAGGCTGTGGCTTTATATGGTTAGCCAAAACTCTGGCCCAGAAGTTGATGACATTTAAGTGAGGATATTAGTATGATGTGACAGGTATTTTAACAAAAGATTTGGACACACCCAGAGGTACTTTTGTACTTATTGTACTTTTATGTACAATAAAAGACCATGTAAAGACTGGACAAATCTCCATGGCTTCAGGAGAAACCAGACCCACTGATACCTTCAGCTGAGACTGCTGCCCTCCAAAATTACAGGCAATTAATTTCTGTTGTGGAAGCCACCCAGTCTGTGGTACTTAGTTATGGTAACTCTAGCTTGAGGCAGGAATAGAATAGCCTGGTAGATCCTCATGTTCAGGAAGAGGGAACAATGAAAGAATACCTCAGTCACTGACCATGTAAACTCCGAAAGCCAGCAAGGCACATGTCTGCTCTGGCTAGGGCTCTGTCCTAGGGCTCAGAAGTGATCTACGTGGCTCCTGACTCTACCCTTGTGGTTCTTAGCTCTTCCTTCTGGAATCCTCAATGTGCCTTCCAGGATTCTGACTTTTCCTCCTGGGATCCTGGCTCTTCTCTGTGAAATGCTGGCTCTGAGACCAGGGATTCTGGACATGCTTTCTGGAATTCTGCTGAAATCCTGGGACTGTCTTCTCGAATCCTCATTCTGCTTTCTTTGACCTGGCTTGTGCCCTCTGGGATCTTGGCTCTATCTTCTGTTTCATGGCCCTGCCCTCTAAGATTTTGGCTGCGCAGTTATATTGCCAAGTGTGCCTTGCCTAGGAAGCTGAAACAAATATTTCATTCCAAATATATTTGACGTATAGTAAATTGGATATATAATATATTTATTTTATAATTTTTAAAAGATTTATTTGGAAGGTAGAGTTACAGAGAGAGCGAGGGAGAGAGAAAGAAAATCTTCCATCTGCTGGTTTATTCCCCAAATTGCTTCCACAACTAGGGTTTGGCCAGGCCAAAGCCAGGAACCAGGATCTTCTTCCAGGTCTCCCACATGGGTACAGGGGCTGAAGCACTTGGGCCATTGTCTGCTACTGCATTCCCAAGAGTATTAGAAGGGAGTTGGATTCAAAGTGGAGCAGCTAGGACACAAGCCTGCCCCCACATGGGATGTTGGTATCACAAGTGGCAGCCTTAACCTGCTATGCTACAATGCTGTCCCCAGTGGCTTTAATTTTATTCATTTCTATTTTGTGCTTATTATTTTCCATTCGACTTATCTAGATCAGACAGAAATCAAATTATGTAATGACTCTTGACTTCTATCAATTTTCCTTTATGTTTGGTACGCTTTTGTGTATGTAAGTCTAAAATTTCTTCATCTAAAATAATGCTTGCCCTTCACGTATTCTTTTTTGGCTTGATATTCAACTGCATTTTATCAACATTACCTGACTTGATAACTTTTTCAATGCAGTTGATCCCATAGCTAACTATAACACATTAACAAAAAAGTGCTTTTGATCTATAGATTCTCTCTCCCTCTTTGTGTCTCTATTTTTTCCTTGAATCTCAATGGCAGAATTTCTTGTCCAGCATTTGCGAATTGCATCTCTGTGTTACTCATTGGCATGTTTATGTATCTATGTACGTCCTATATATTTATGTTTAGTTTCAGATATTAGATGAGATTCAGGCCCAATTTTTGCTTTCCTGTTTGGTAAGATGCTTTCTTGTGATCAGATGGGATTCTTTCAGGGGGCTCCTGGTGTTCTATTGTCCCTTTGTATGAGATGCATGACTCTTGCAAATGTTGCCATTCTAATTTTGTCAGTTGTTTCATGTATTAGCTAGGATTATGGTATCCAAATTTCTTCTCGAGATATGGGATTTTCAAAGCAATTCTGGGAAAAGTTGGTTTCTTTGTGGAATACTACCACACAGAATGCCCCATGTATTTAGATGTGCAACTGTACAGTTTTTATAGGAAAGACACAAAAAGGCACTTTTGTATTTTTGCAATAATGATGAGTATTTTCTTGGAACTTGCTGGAGAGCTGACCTTTAAAAACATGGTTTTATCTTATTTAACTAATACGCTTTCTTTACTTTTTTATGGTAGTTCTTTTTCTTAACTGTAGTTCTACTTGTGATAAAGGAACTCTTATTTACTTAATAATGACCCCAAAGTGCAAAAGTAGTGATGCTGGCAATTCAGACATGTCAAACTTCAGCCTAATGGGATTCATCACATGAAAAGGTAAAAGTGTAGCAATATGTTTTGAGAAAGAGGGAGGCTGCTGTTTCTCTCTCTCAAAATATTTGCTATAATATACTTTCAGTATAGCATATTGTCATATGTAATAACATGGTCATTTATTTTGGATTACTGCTATTAATCACTCTCTTGCCTAATTTATAAATTAAAATTTATCATATATATGTGTATGCAAATTTTATACCATATATATGATAAACATATATAGAGAGAGGGTTTGGCATTATCCTTGATTTCAGGCATCCAGTGGGACCTTGGCATACAACGATGTGGATAAGGGAGGACTACTGAATGTCATTGTCCTTGATCATATTTAGTTTAATAATGGGCTTTTATCAAAAGCATTCAATGAGGGGCTGATGCTGTGAATTAGCAGGTAAAGCCACCACCTGCAGTGTTGGCATCCCATATGGGAGGCTGTTTGAGTCCCAGCTGTTCTACTTCTGATCCAGCTCTGTGCTATGGCCTGGGAAAGCAATGGAAGATGGCCCAAATCCTTGGGCCCCTGTACCTGCATGGGAGACCTGGAAGAAGCTCCTGGCTTCAGATCAGCTGAGCTCAGGTCATTGTGGCCATCTGGGTAGTGAACCAGCAGATGGAAGACTCTCTCTCTCTCTCTCTCTCTCTCTCTCTCTCTGCCTTTGCCTCTCTGTAACTCTGTCTTTCAAATAAATAAATATTAAAAAAAAAAAAAAGCATTCAATGAGTTGCTCTTTTTTATAAGTTTATATCTAGAGTTAGCACAGTAAGACGCAGACCCAGAGTAACAAAATAAAGAAGAAAAATTAGAACAAATGGAGAAAAAAATAAAATGTTAAAGCCAAATCTCCTTCTAATTTAAGGAGTTAGGAAGGGTTGAAAACAGCTGGAAGTCCTCTTATTCAATATCAGCATATCTCAAAAAAAAAAAAAAAACTGAAGAACAAATTATGGAGTGACTCCCTGATTAGGGAAATTTTTTAGATAATAGCAGTAAAAGTTGCATCTTTCCTGACATTTGCAAGCAGCTATTTGAATGATATTTGGTGACTGGAAAATACCAGAGTCCCTAATGAATTAGGAAAGTAACATTGGCTTCTGTGAGTTATCATAAATACTGGGGTTGGCACTTGACCAGGCAGTAAAGACTCTGGTTTAAGATGCCCGTATGAGTATTTGGGTTTGATGCCCAGATCCAATTCTCTTTTTTTAAAGATTTATTTATTTATTTGAAAGGCAGAGTTACACAGAGGGAGGAGAGACAGAGAGAGAGAGATGTCTTCCATCCGATGGTTCACTCTCCAGATGGCTGCAATAGCCAGAGCTGAGCCGATCCGAAGCCAGGAGCCAGGAGCTTCTTCCAGCTCTCCCACATGGGTGCAGGGGCCCAAGTACTTGGGCCATCTTCTACTGCTATCCCGGGCCATAGCAGAGAGCTGGACAGGAAGTGGAGCAGCCAGGTCTGGAACCAGCGCCCATATGGGATGCCGGCACTTCAGGCCAGGGCGTTAACCCACTGCGCCACAGCGCCAGCCCTGAAGATCCAATTCTTGACTCCAGTTTCCTGGTAATGTTCACCCTGGGAGACAGCAGGTAATGGCTCAGGTAGATGACTCCCTGCTAATCTGGTGGGAGACTTAAATTGAGTTCCTGTTTCCTGGCTGCTGGAGAACCCAGTCCTGGCTGTTGCAGGCATTTGAGAAGTGAACCAACTGATTGGAGATCTGTCAGTCTGTTTGTGTGTGTGTATGTGTGTGTGTGTGTGTATCTGACTCTCACATGAATAAAAAAAGAATAAAAATGAATAAAGAAATAACTAGGAAGACCCTCCAAGTTAAAAATGCTGTTTCCTAAGATAGATGAGATAAAGAAATTTACTCTACTGTTGACGGTATTTTAATGCTTATAATTTGTTTGAAAATGATAAAGAGGCTAAATTAAGCATTGAAGAATAATACAGTATACAATGAGGTGATGAGTGTATGGTGAAGTCTATAAATCTGTTGGGTTTCCTGATTTTACACAATGACTCAGCAATGTTTGCCTGGGACTGGCCCTGTGGCATAGAGGGTAAAGCTGCTGCCTGCAGTGCCAGCATCCCATATGGGAGCCAGTTTGAGACCCAACTACTTCACTTCTGATCCAGCTCCCTGTTATGGCCTGGGAAGGCAGTAGGACATGGCCCAAGTCCTTGGGCCCCTGTGCCCATTTGAGAGACCAAGAAGAAGCTCCTGGCTTTGAATCAGCGCAGCTCCGGCCAATGTGGCCAACTGGAGAATGGACCAACAGATGGAAGACCTCTCTCTCTCTCTCTCTCTCTCTCTCTCTGCCTCTCCTTTCTCTGTGTAACTCTGACTTTCAAGTAAATAAATAAATCTATAAAAAAAAAACTATATTTGCCTAAGAACACTGCTTCAGATGGAGCACCCAGTGGGAAGACCTGTATGTACACCTTGGTTTGTAGTAGCCATAGCTGTAGAGTTCCATCATCTCCATGAGGTCAATAACTGAGCTTCTCCAATATAGGACTGCATGATTGGATACAGCACAACAGCTGAATTTATGACATTTACACTTCCCTAAAGTCCACTTTCCTTGTAGTACTTATACAGTCCTAAGTTTACAAGGGTTTCTGTTTTTCCCTTAGTGTTGAAACACTTCAACATCTCTTCCTAAAATATTATTTATCATGTTAAAAATTCCCTTCTGGAGGAAATTTTATTTCATTAATCTATGTTATTTTGGGGACTGTTTTGTGTTCTGTTGATACCAAGTTAGAGAGATACTGGGAATTTTTACAAAAATTTCTGTGGAATTTGTTTTTACCTAATATGTTCAACAAGGAAAACAAAGCCATATTTTCCTTCATGATTTTTCTACCTTTTCTTGTGGCTCAAAGCAGTTAACTTTTTTTTTTAATCAAGTGTCTGTATAATTTCAATGTGAAAAAAAATTACATATATTTGTTAAAGTCTCATAATCTGTGAGATGGGTCACAAGGAAATAAGGAAACTCTGTGAAAATCCTCCAAACAAGCTTAACCATACGGACTCCCAGTTCCCACAGTGTACTTCTTGCAGAAAAGAATAAACACAACAATTTTCCATCTTGAAGATGATTACTCAAATAGTCAGAAGTGAGTTTACATTAGCTAACTGGGCAAGGAATTCTCTCACAGGTCCAAACCCGAAGCTCTGCAGGGCCGGCAGAGGCCCCAGTCACCTGCACTCAGAGCCAGAGTCACAGACCTCTGGGGTGTCTGCCTAGATTCAATGTGAAGTAAAAAATATCCCAAGTCTTACACCAAAATAGAGGCTTCAACTTAGAAATATGCTTTTAACCTTATTTTTTAAAATAAGACAGAAAAACAAAAATCAAGTTTGAAACACAGTAACACTTGTTTTGGCAAGCTAGCAACCAAAATCTAGAAAGCGTAAGCTATGTGGTTCAAATGGAAAAGGCACTCAAGAACAACCTTAGTATTCAGGGAAAAATCACACTGAACAAAATATACAGTATGTCTAAGCATTCAGAAGTTATAATTTAAGCCATAATGGTAAAAGCTAAAAACAATCTCTAGCAGAAACTGAGCATAAAGTGCACCTTTACGTGTTTCCCCCAAATAAAATCAGCTGACTAATTACACCTCAGAATTTGTGTTCTCTTAGTACAAAGCAACCACTACACACACATACAATGCTCAAAGCAGTTAAATTTTCATTGCATTTGTTTTTCACCTATAAGATTGCATCATGCACACAAAGAAGTTTAATCTAGAAAGAGATTTGGGGATCTCACTCTAACTACCACATTTTATTTTGCAACACTAAGGCCCAGAAAAGCAGACTCACCCAAATAAACTGTTTGGGGTAAACAAAATACAATTAGCTTGAGGCTAGAAAGTCATTTTCAAAACAATGTGCCCCTATTTTAATTGAATTCTGAGGGAGGGAAGTTTTACTGATCTCTTTGTGTTCCTGGACCCCAACTGAGAAGTGAAATACCAGTCCTGGATCACAGTTACTCAGAACACCTGAACTCCTCCTGATTGCTTTTGAGTCATTCTGTTCTGGTTAACAGGCAATGTACAAATAAACTCTTAAATTTTTATAAGAAGTTGGAATTCTCTTGTCTAGACTCACAATTTTAGACTTCTCAGAATACCAGCATTAAAGAGCACTTTCACCATTATTTCAACTCACTGGAAGTAGCACTGAAATAAGTAGGAAACTTTCAGTCCTTTTATTATTCCAGGAAAGCAGCATTTATTGATATCAGGAAAAAAATAATGTTACATGGATAAATAATTCAAGTCAGTATTCCCCTTTTATGAGCTCTGATGAGTTATATTGGTCTCATATACATATTGAGCATTTAAGTGTGCTCATATACACGCATGGACAGGCGCATTCACACAGTGTATCATGTCTCATTGCTGCATAAAAATGCACTGAGACCAATACAGTGTGACTTCAAAAGTTCATGGAAAATGTCATATGAAGAAGCTTATTTGGATGCTAAAATTTTTGAAATCCATGCAAAGAAAGGTGCTTCAAAAAGTTTGTGGAAATGCATATTATAAAAAAAATTCATGGATTTCAATATTTTATTCAAAATCAGTATCTTTTGGTACTCTATGTATTAGCTACAAATCAAAGAAAAAATATGATATTTGTTTTTTTGAATGTAGCTTATTTCACTATATATAATAGTCTCCAGTTGCATCTGAAATCAGACATGACCCCCTAAAATTTACACCAAAATGTGGCCCCTTAAAGTTCCCCAGAAGTGCTATCTGTGATGCCACATGTGCTACTGGAATTTGGGGTGCCATATGATTTCACCACATGCTTACTAATAAATCCCCAATATTAGTAAGCCCAAAGGGGTTCTTGACTAATATTTAGAGAAGAATTCTAAATACCGGCACAGATAAATGAGGCAGCATGTACGTATCTCCGGAAAGTGAGGGCTTTAGTTCAGGTAGGAGAGAGGGGAAAATCTGGAAACTAGGGTAGCATCCACACCAAGCGGAGAACAGGCCGAAAGCCACGTGCAGCACGCACCTTGAGCTGCTATCCACCACTCATCACCGGCAGCAAAGCAGAGGCAGAGCTTTATTTAAGAGAGAGAGGTAAATATGGGTTCATACCGAGCACCAGGAACCAGCCACGTGGAGGAGCAGCATCTAGGTTGGGAAGCGTAGATGGAGGCACTGGGCTACAGCCAGGCCCTCCTAGCAAGAGGCCAGGGAAAAGAGCAGGGCCGGGCCACACCATGTCCTGGCTTTTAACCCACTTAAAAAGGAGAGTGGTTAATTAACCTGATTGGCTGGTGGTCACCCAGGTGTGGCCAGGTAGGGAGATGAGGTTACACAGGGGCATGGCAAAGGCATGGTCTTCCAGTTCACAAATCTAATCAATTTTAGCCTGTATGCCTGCCTACTTTACATCCATTTTATTGCAAAACACGGGATTTCTGACTGATTAGTATTCCATTATGTATATATACCATATTTTCTTTTTTTGTTTTTAAAGATTTATTTATTTGAAAGGCAGAGTTACAGAGAGGCGGTGGGGGGGGGGTGGTTCTTCCACCTGCTGGTTCACTCTCCAGATGGCCACAATGGCCTGAGCTCAGCTGATCCAAAGCCAGGAGCCAGGAGCTTCTTCCAGGTCTTCACGCAGGTGCAGGAGCCTAAGGACTTGGGCCACCTCCCATTGCTTTCCCAGGCCATAGCAGAGAGCTGAATCAGAAGTGGAGCAGCCAGGACTCAAACCAGCACCCATATGGGATGCCGACACTTCCGGCAGCAGTTTTACCCACTGTAATACATAACAAGCCTCACCATATTTTCTTTATTCAGTCATCAACTGATGGACAACTGGGTTGATTCCATATGTGAGCTATTATGAATTGAGATGCTGTAAACATGGAGGTACAAATAATTCTTTCATATGCTGATTCATTTCAATTGGGTAAATTCCTAGGAGAGGGATGGCTCAATTTCATTTTTCCATTGGCTTTTCAGTACTCTCAAATAAGGTCGAATTCATCCACAAAGCTCACTAGTCTGGGGTTACAGAAATGGTGCTTTAAATCCAAACGTGAAAACAGTGAAGCCCTGCTAAATAAAACATTTGAAGTCACTCAGGAAAGCATGAGTGAAGGACTTATTCTTCAGCCACTAGTCAAATGATTCCAGTGCCCAGTTTTTAACTACTAAAATGAAGCCCAATACACTTCAGAAGGATTAATTGATAATATATAACTGCTCCTAGGGAAGGAAAACACAGGAGCCCTCAACAAGGACTGTCCTGTCTAGGAAGGGCAGGCCAGAAAACTATTCACTTGATGATCGCAAAAGCAAGATTTTCCATTTCAGAGTGCTCTGTTCCTTCGTGTCTATATCCATAAAGCTCAGCCTGCCTGTTCTCTCTGCATTCCTGCTGATGCAAACCCCAGTTGTCTTTTATTAGCTATTACTAAAGAAAGCCTTGACTTTTCTGCCCAAAAGGCTTAAAAGTTACAGACAATTCTTTATGTCTGGAGCAGTTACAGAGCTACCTTTTGTTAACAGGTGCTGTTGACTCTGCAAACTAAAACATCAGGAGCTTCCTTTAAATTAGATTCTAGCAAAAATATTTGCAATATCATGATGCCTTGTCTGCAATACTCCATGTAATACCAGTAATTATTATTTTCTCTTTTGTTTTTCACAGAATTCAGGGTTTTTTTTTTTTGTTGTTGTTGTTGTTGCTTAGTTGAAGATCACATTTTTAAAAAACATATTCATTTTTATTTACTTGAAAAGCAGAGAGAGAGAAATATTACATTCAATTGTTTAATTCCCATATTCTAGCAGCATCTAGGGCTGGCTCTGGAAAAAAATAGAAGGAAGAACTCCATCTTTGTCCCCCATGTTGGTGGGAGGAGACAAGTACCTAAACCATCATCTGCTACCTTCCGTGTGCATTAGCAGGAAGCCGGACAAGAAGCAGAGGCAGGAGTTTGGCGTCGTAGCCTAGCTGCTGAAGCACCCTTGCAATGCTGGTATCCCATATGGGTGCTGGTTCAAGTCCCAGGTGCTGCAATTCCAATCCAACTTCCAGCAAATGGACTAAGAAAAGCAGAAGAAGATGGTGAAGTGTTTGGGTCTCTGCCACCCATGTGGGAGACCCAGATGAAACTCCTGGCTCCTGAATTCAGCCTAGCCCAGCGCTGGCTGCTGCAGCCATCTGGAGATTAAACTGATGAATGGAAGATTCTCTCTCTCTCTCTCTCTCTCTCTCTCTCACGCACACACACACACACACACACACACTTTCAAGATAAATACACAAGTAAATATATCTTAAAAAGAAAGCAGAGGCTGGACTGGATGCCAGGTATTTCCATATACAATATGGGCATCCCAAGTAGTGGTTTAACCTGTGCCACTGCATCCACTCCAGCATCAGTTTTTATATGTTGTGTTGATACTGAATCTTGTTTGCAGTGGTTAAAAAAATTAATTAATTATATATTATTTCAACTTGATCTGGTTACCTGTAAGCAAATTTTAGAACATGAGAATTTAGATTATTCTACCTTCTGTGCAAAGAAACTTCATAAAGTTGGTGGAAAATGAAATTAAAAATGTTTATTTCAATGCAAATTTTTTCATTACAGATTTATTTCCTTAAGAGTCAGAGAGATAGAGAGAGACAGATGGAGAAAAAGAGAGAGGAGAGAGAGAGATCAAGATCTTTCATCTGCTTGTTTACTCTTCAAATGGCAGCAATGGCTGGGGCTAGGCCAAAGCTGAGCAAGGACCTCCATCAGGGTCTCCCATGTAGTTGGAAGGGACCCCAAGTCCTTGTGTCATCTTCCAAGGCTTTCTCAGGCACATTAGCAGGGAGCTGGATTGGAAACAGGGTAACTTGGACAGGAACTGGTGCTCCAATATGTGATGCTGGCAACAACACAGGTGGTGGCTTAAAATGCTGTTTCACAAAGCCAACTCCAGTACAAAAATAGTATGAAATACATGCATAGTTCTTTTTTCATAAAGATCCTTCATATATATGGTCTTCAAAAGTATTTTGCAGCAAAATCTACTTATTTTTCTTTTTCCCAATGACTTTTTGAAGCACCATGTAATTAGTCTTCTATTGTTATGCAATATTGCCACAAACTTAACAGCTTAAAACAACTGGTTTTATTATTTTGTAATTCCATCTGTCTGGAGGCCTGGTCTCCCAAGACTGTGACCACTATTCAGGCCAGGCTGTGTACATTGTTGGAGAACAAGATTCTCTTCCAAGCCTACAAGGCTGTCATAGAATTCAGTTTTCTGTTGAGTTAAGATTTGAAGTCCTCATTCTCTGAGACTTCAAAATTAAAAGTGAAGCAGACACACAGGTGTGTTCTCTGGTTGTCTAAAGTTGGAACACAACTTTGGTGCATTTAAGTTTCCTGAAAGCCAAGGGATAAAAATAAATTTATTAGTTACAAAATTATAGTATCTCTTAACAAAAGAAAAGCTGTCATTAGTGAGAACCATGTATTGCTTCAGACACCTGAGATCCGCACACCTTGGAAGTGGAATTCAATGAAATAGTGTTTATTTTCAACCTCAACACTATTTCTCTGAAATCATGCACCCTCACAGATAATTTTAGTTTATTTCATTTTTAAAATTACAAAACAGAAAAGTTTAAGTTATTAAGTTTAAGCTATTTAAAAAAGACTTGCAAATACAAAACCTAGATTTTCTCATGGACATTTACTAATTTTCTTTTTGATAACATTATTAACCCCATTTTAGGTGATCTACTTCTGTCTCTAATCCAAGACACATTATAACCAAATATGGAAAGAAGAAAATAGGCCTTATTTGTATTATCCCCTCATGCTATCCTACCACTATTGCCCCAATTGAAAATGCTATAAATATTTTGTAATTAAATGCCACATTTAAAGTCATATCCCTTTTTACTTGTATATTCTCTATTATTGAAAAGATAGATGGGAGGGAAAGTTTGTGAACCTTTTCAGGCACAAAGAGTAATTTGCTCTGCCTTAGCATGTGAGTAATAAGTTGAAAAACATTTTGCCCCTGGTCTGTGGAGATGTATCTCCAATGTCTTTTAGGAACAAATGCTGCTGAGAAAACTGATACCAAAATGCTTCATGTTCCTATAAAAGTCAATTGTGTGGTTTGATTGATCTAAGTCCATGAAATTCCTGTGTTGTTTTATTCTCCATTTTAGCCTCAAATATTCACAGAGTAAATTTAATCTGTTCATCAAACTGTTCATCAAACAACCTTCTGATACTTGTCATAACTTCTCATGGCTTCTACACTGACTAGATTCTACTTTGGGACATAATGAGTTATTCTGAGCACAGAGACTCTCCCAGTTGGCAGAGTCAACTCTACTCCATGCCATCTTGCCATAGTGTATCTTGGGTTTGGCCTTCTCAGCTGCAAAAAATCCTCCACCTCCTTTTTTCCTATCTGCCTGCATTTTTAAAATGGCCTTTGTACTGCTGTGTGCTGTCTTCATTTGTGGAGTTTCTTTTTTCCTCATATTTATGTTAGTGGAGTCTACAGAGGATAGAAGTTTTCAAACACAAGCTCAGCCCACCACTTTTTAAAATGTAATTTGTAGGCCGGCGCTGCAGCTCAATAGGCTAATCCTCCTCCTAGCGGCGCCGGCACACCGGGTTCTAGTCCCGGTCGGGGCGCCAGATTCTGTCCCGGTTGCCCCTGTTCCAGGCCAGCTCTCTGCTGTGGCCCGGGAGTGCAGTGGAGGATGGCCCAAGTCCTTGGGCCCTGCACCCGCGTGGGAGACCAGGAGAAGCACCTGGTTCCTGCCATCGGATCAGTGCAATTCGCCGGCCACAGCACGCCAGCGGCGGCCATTGGAGGGTGAACCAACAGCAAAAGGAAGACCTTTCTCTCTCTCTTTCTCTCATTGTCCACTCTGCCTGTCAAAAAAAAAATTAATTAATTAAAAAAAAAATATATATACATATATATAATTTGTATTTGTTTACTGTCATTATAATTAAAAGAAAGACAAACAAATGGGCAAAGGTCTATCCACTGGTTTGGAGTTTTCTCCCTAAATGACTGTGAATGCCAGGTCTGGGCCAGACCAAAGTCAAGAGCCTGAAACTCAATCCAAGTCTCTCACATGGGTGGCAGGGACCAGAGTACCTACCATCATCTGCTTCCTCCCATGGTGTGCATTTGCAGGAAACTAGAATCAACTGGAGCCAGGACTTGAACCCAAGCACTCCAGAGGGCATGTGGCTATCCAAAGCAGCATTGTAACTGCTGAAACACATGCCTGTCCCTCAGTCCACAATCTTTTCAGGAGATGATGCACGTTTTTGATGCCAGACAGTTAAGTTCAGGTTCTCAGGGAAGATATGGAGCAGCAGAGATGAAGCACAGAAGGCCTCTGTTAGCCTGGGGCTCTGCAGTTCACTGTAGAATCTTGAAGGCACAAGCAGGATTTGGAATGCAGAACCACTGTGGAAGAATTGGCTATTAACAGCTCCAGTGAAAATGTTCTACTTTACCATAAAAATAAATGGCACTGATATTATATTGGACAAGTGTTCTACACCCTTAGATGTAGTCCATCTGTACAGTTGTAAAAATATCTGAGACTAGATCATGTATAACAAATGGTATATTTTTTTCACTGCTCTGGAGGTTGGGAAGCCCATCATCAAGGGGCTGATATCTTTTGTCTGCTGAGGACCTCCTTGCTGCATCACAACCTGGTAGAAGTTGGGAGTAAGAAAAGCAGCAAACTCATTCTATGAAGCCCTTTGATAAGGAAACTTGTCCCATTCATAGGGGAGGAGATGGTATCACATAGTCACCTCAAGACCCCGTCTCTCAACACCACCACAATGGCTACTGGGTTTCAACATCTGAATTTCAGAGAAGACACAATTAAACCATGTTGTTATTTGAGTGTTTCTGCATCTTCACAATCTAGATATAATTCTTGGGAGTTCATTAAAACAATACTTGTACACTGTTAAGTCTCAAAAATCCAACAATTGAGAAAGCATTGTGGTATATTGCTCCCATATCGGCATGACAATTCAAGTCATGATTCCACCTCTGATCCAGCTTCCTGCTAATGTACCTGGAAAGCCAGCAAATGAAGTTCAAGTACTTGATCTCCTGCAGCATATGTAGAGAACAGGGTGGAGATCTGGACTTCTGATATTGACCTTGTCCAAAGTCAGGCGTTGTGGACAATTGGGGAGTGAATCAGAAGATGGGAGATTTCTCTCTCTCCCTCTGTCTCTCTCATTTCCACCCCCCTTCCTTACCTCCATCTTTCTGTTCCTCTGCCCTGAAATTAGATAATTCATTTCCTAAAACCTAACAACTTCAGCACAGCTAATGAGCCCTTATGAGCTGATCTTGGGTCTGTTTCTCCAGTTACCAAATGTAACACCAGATGAGTTTCGTGCTGATGTTATATCCCAAACTGTCCTAGAGGACTTGTACCCCCTCCCTGGCGAGGTGCCTCTGCTACTGTCTGCCTTAGAAGCTGCTCTTTCCTTAGGACTGGAGTTATCATCTCAACGAGATTCCCTCACGCCCATTTCCCATGCCAGCTGGACCTACAGCCCATGAGTCCCCCTTCCCTCAGCTGCCAGGCTCTGTCCCTGTGGTGTATTCAGTCACAACTTTCAGAGGGCAGCAGTCTTGTCTTCTGTATCTCTGAAGTCCCGTGTTGGGGATTATCTTGGCATGTAGAGTTAATCAGTAAAGGCCAAGTTTAACTGAAATAACTGAAAGAATAAGTATACACTTTGTTTCTGAGACATGCTTTAGAGAATGGTTTTATTATTACTTGGAAGTGATATGAATCCTCAGAGCATCAGATACAGTCATGTTTCAAAGTAAGTTCAAAATTATACTCTAAAACCAATATAAGTGTGCTGGACATTTGGGAATTATCACTAACTCTCTCCTTACCCAGTTGAATAGATTTTGTATTATATTAGCATCATTTCTGTGCAGTAACATTGGACTTCAAAGGAAATTGTCTGGCCTTGATACTGAAACAGAGTTAATGTTGTCATCTCTTCATTATTCTCGTCTGTGTATTCTTTTTATCAATGTTGCCAGAATTATTTTCTCTTGGCACCTAGAATATTTTCCAGTACACTGATAACTGCTTCATAGTTGACTTTTAATTACCGAAAGTAATTTTATCTTGGGTTACTTAAAAAATGATGACATAGGCTTAACAAGGAAAAAAAAATCCTATGATGAGCTCCAAAGCTAATTGTATATAATTACTGGATTATCATGACCACCAGTTCCCTTCCATAACTCAACAACTGATGTCTGACCAACTGAGATCTGATTGAGTGTGCATGAGGATATAGCAAAAACTTCATAGAAAAGTATAATTAAAGATAAAGATATTTTGGTATAAAGAGTTTGAAATCCATGTGTTGTTTTTTTCATAGTATGCATTTTCCATGAACTGTTTGAAGATAGCTTGTTATTTTGCACCAATTCATTTTCCACAAACTTTGTGAAGTACCTTTTTATGGGACTAGAGGCTGAGTTTGGTTTCTCTTTTTATGTTAAGTATTTAGTACTTCCTGCTCCCACTTTTAAACTCCAAGCAACAGCTTGTTCATGAAAGTCATTTCCAGGCCTCCTGACATAAAGTGAGCTCTCTTTGAAGTATTTTTGTGTCCCACCATGTGGGAGGCTCTATGCTGGGTGCAGAGAATGCTGTGCTGAGCAGCTGGGAGAAAATCTCCTCTAGAGAGCCCATGGCTATTTCAGAAGCACCTTGAACTTTGCAGGAGTGAAAGTCACAGAAACATCAAATGGTTTCGCCATATACATTTGTACTCCTGGGTCATTCCACCTTGTTAGGAAGAAGGATCAAACTCTCACATTTTTTCTTGTTCATTAGAATGAAGTTTGGTTGTTTGTTTTAAATTCCATTAACTAATGGAAGAGGAAAGTAAAGGTCATGATCACTCAATCCCATATGTCCTCTGGGAATTCTGAAGGACAGCTTAAGGGAGCCAGTTCCATGTTTGCACTGGACACACACCAAAGGGGAGAACTGCATGGAGGCGGGGAGAGGACACTGGAGACAGTCATCCCACAGCTTCAGTTTACATGTCAACATTCCTGATGAAGTTTATAATCAGTTAGGTTTTTGAAAACATAGGTTCAATAACACCATGTTCAACTTTAATAATAACTTTATTCTTTTAAAAAGCTTCTCTACAGCAATATTTGGGTTACCAAATGACTTTGATGAAAGTGTAGAAAAATAATTTATTTTTAGCAGCATTGAGATAAATACTGCTATTTTTCAAAGGTTTTAAATGGAGTCAATAAATTAGAATCTTGTATTAAGGAAAATTACCATCTTTCTATGCAGATAAGGTAATGTTGTTAATACCTTGATTATTCAAGTTCAAAGCAACATTAAATGTGGCAACAAAACACTTTGTGGCTGACATTTATTTCTTAATACTGCATTTGGGTTCACACACAGCTTGATACTCTTTCCTCT
This sequence comes from Oryctolagus cuniculus, assembly GCF_051225735.1. Lineage (NCBI taxonomy): Eukaryota > Metazoa > Chordata > Mammalia > Lagomorpha > Leporidae > Oryctolagus > Oryctolagus cuniculus. The sequence goes on from NC_142872.1 coordinate 75,337,981, forward strand.
CTGAATATTCTAAGAACTGTGCATTCTGCCATTTTGTAACCTATACAAAGGCCTTGCTGGGATCTACAGACACGTGACTATGCTGTGCTGCAGTGCCCTGTGAAAGCGAACATTTCTACCTTCCCATCACAGGCTGTATTTCTGTTTCCTCATTGCAATTGCTATCATACTGAAGCTGTAAGCCAATTCTTTCCTTGGGTGCATGAACGTCAAAATCTCCCAAAATAGACATGCCTTTTATTCAGCTCTATGCTCAGTCTTCATCTGAGTTCACTGCCTTTGTCTATGAAATTGCTGTGTGTACAACAGGACCTCTCTAACTTTATAACTTTTATGCTCTTTAGACTCCATGGTTCATAGTCTCCACTTTATATCCAGCTGTATTCACCACTATGTATTTGACGTCTGGATTGGGACTGTATTTTGCGTTGCTCTATAGCATCCACTTTCTGGGTGTGCACATTGTAAATTGATGGTACTTATATGATCATGAATTTGCTTGCCTTGCACCTTTTTATTCAATATAATCTTAGCTTATCTTCAATTTTTGTGTCTCTATTTTCCTTGTTTTTCCCAATATGATAATCTTTTGACAAGAAAATTTCCTTTGAGCTAGTTTTGCATCAATGATAGCAGTAATGATTTGCCATCTCAAAATGATTTTGTGAGGCTAAAATATGTCATTTTCTGGCAAGGTAAAATAAATGAATGCTAAATTAAATCTGTTAAAGGAAGTTGAATGGTCTATCAACTTACCTGAACTTGGCCTTTAAAAAAATCTTTCCGCACAACGGGTATAAATTTTTAGGTATAGAGCTTCAAGGTTAAAAATTTTTAAATACCATTTACATTATTTTCTATTTCTTTTTTTCTTTTCTAATTGCTACTGTCAGTATGTGCCCTTAACTTAAACCTTGAATTTTCACTTTTTCTTATTGTTCTTTCCTTTTTCCACATGAATGTTTTATGGATTTTTCTGACTATGTTGATACCTAATTATCTCACTAAAATATTCATACTAAAAAAGAACAGAGATAAATTTCCTGGAAATGTAAATTTTGGACTCAATTCTGATTTTCAATGAATGTGATGATCATCAACTTTAACTAGTGTAACTATTCATGCTGGAATACAATACACATACCCTCATAGGAGCAGAAAGATTATTACTACAAGTCATTCAGAGTGTTTCTTCTAATGAAACTAAATTGGGCAAAACACTTTATAAGATTTCCATGTACAATGCAAGCCATCGGCACATCCAAAGTACTTGCTATACCAATTGTGTTACATGGATTGCTCAACATCTACTTGGCAATCCAGTTTTCTATGAACATCTGGTTGATCATGTTTTCTTTGGGATTTTTTGCTCTTTTTCTCTCTTGGAGAATCGTATTGATCAGTTTTGTCATTGTGGTATCCATTTGATTCCCTGGAAATTATTGCTGCACTATCAATTTTCTAACACATTTAAATTACACCTTGTTGCTTTCTAATTATGCTCAGGTATCTTTATGAGAATTTTAGTAAAGTAAATTACCTTAGGAAAAAGGGATAATATCTTCATCCAGAGCAAAGGAATGATGTTCTTAACATTCCATCTAGAAAGATAATGTCTTTTAACAGAGCAAGAGGCAAGGATACTTAAGGTCTCTCATAAAAGATTTGGGTTGCCTTAGCATAGGATTCCTGTACTGTAATGTCCACAGGATGTGCATTCGTCCATCTGGGCTCATTCATGGTCATCCCTGGGAAAATTGTAAGTTGCTAGCTTACAATACTAAAATATCAGTCCTTCACTGTTTAATGGCTAGTCGATAGATAAATTACTATTTTACATACTAATCCACAGCATTGTTAAAAATTAAAATAATCTATAAAATATTTACAGATATTTTAACTAAGATGTTCTCATGAGTGTTCCATTTCAATAGTAATCATAATAATTATGCTTAAAGTGAGTGACTTTGAGCTACTATACCTATGTGCATTATTACCTATGTGTAAGCCAAAAGAATTTTAAAAGTGGCAAAAACTTTTGTCATTTAATATTTACCTTCTTTTCTGCTAATTTCTAAAATGAATTGTTTATTAAAGTTTTTAAGGAATTTGTGATAAATGTTATTTAAGATTAAGTTTGCAATTATAATGTAACATCTGCAACAGATTTTATTGAACTATCTATTGATGAATAATATAACTTGCTAGCCAAAAGAATTCTACCAAAGTGAAAAATGAATAAATAACAAAACTGACCATATTTCCACATGGTGAAATACTTGTAATGATAAAGCAAAACAGGGAATATTTGTTTTCTCACAGATCATATATTGCTATTGCCTCAAAGTTTCATTCTCATGCACCATGGAAAAGCAACTTCCCAAATTCAATAGGGAATTATAAGAAAATTTGAAAATAGTCCCAAAACTTTCAAATAAAATCATAAAAAAGCATAATTAAAACTGAAAAACTAAAAAAGTTATTTTTTTGCTCTCAGTTTGAGCAGATATCAGAAATACCTGCTGTTCACTGTATATTTAGTTGGAAAATCTATAAGCACCCTGTGCAAAAACATTTAAGAAAATATTGAGAAACAATAGTCATTTAACAAATTGTAAACATGATCTCTACCCTTCACTCTGAGGTGATCATTTATCTACTAGCAAATCAGTATATCACAGAATTGAATATGTATTTGCAAAGAATGTTTCAATAACTTTTAATTATTTTAAATAATTTTATGCTTACAATTTTTGTTAATAGAATAGAATGGAATAAATGGAATAACTTAAAAATAATTTTATCAAAAATTACTAGGTTCCACTAGTTTCTAAGAAGTTGGGAAAGAATATACTTTCATAAAATGTATATCAAATATGATTTCCAATATATAAATGAATACATATATATGTAACTACATGAAATATCTAATAGAGACTATGTACACAAAAATTGCAAACATAAGTAATACCCACAAAGTGTATGTATGTATCTTTTTTATTATATACTATTTGAATGACAACAAGATTTTGATACAGACAGAGAAAGAGCAAGAGCTCTCATCTTCTGTTCACTCCCCAAATGCCCCCAACAACTGGAGCTGGATCAAGTCAAAGCTGGGGATACAGAATTCAGTCCAGGCCTTTCATATGCATTGTAGAGACTCAACTGTTTGAGCCATCACCTGCTGCCTCTCAAGTTTCACAGTAGCAAGAAGTTGAAATAGGGAGCCAGGACTGTCTATGGAATCCAGATACTCAGGCTTCTTAACCAGGGCCTTAAGGACTAGACCAAACACCTACCTCAGAATGTATTTTTATGCATATGGATTGCTGGGAAGTGCATTGAACATTTGGGTCAGTGTAGAGAGAATTCTGCATCCAAAATTCCAGAACATGAATGGGTATTTGGAAATGTTTAGGAAACACAGAAGAGACAGAATACGCTAAGGTGGTCTCCTGGATAAGAGAGATTTCTCTGAATGTCTCAACACAGTTTGCTTCCTATTGTGGCCTCTCACTTGTCGCTCCCCGTCTTCGTGGAGGAACGACATAGGACCCTGCGCTGTTCTTTTGTCTGCTCGGCCCTCCCCGGGTTTGCTGCTGGTTCTTCCCGGGTTGGCTACTGTCCCTTCCACCTCCGTGGAAGGGCGGTTCCCCCTGGCCACTTTCCCCACTTCCGCAGGGGAGTGGCACACCGCCGGCTGGCTCTCTCGGGGGCTGCACAGGTGTTCCTTCAGATAGATGTTCCCCCTTAGATGTTCCTGGTGCATGTTGTCTCTCTCCTCCTTTATAGTCCTCTTCCACCAATCCCAACTCTGCTACCCACACGCCGAGTACGCTGCTCTCCTCCAATCAGGAGCAGGTCCTGCTGTTTATTGGTTGAACTGGAGGCAGCTGTGTAGAAGCTGTTTCTCCCTTCTCAGCACCATATTGTGGGAGAGCAGATGCATAGAATAAGTCTTAATTCCAGTAACTTAGTCTAGTCCGAGTTGCTCCCCACATCACTGAGTTTCCTTCTTGTCTGTGAATGAGCTTTACTGCTGGATACATAGTAGCACCTGAGGTTGAAGATGACCAGAAAAATCAACACATCATCAAATGTGGCACCAATGGGAGGGGACAACAAAAAGAAACATACAAAGTGAAACAGCAAAACGATGTTTAACAAATAAATGTCATAGCCTTAAGCTGTACAAATGAACTTTTCTGGGTTAAGACCTCTCACAAGGTGGAACTGTGATGTGACATAGCAGGTGCTGTGACATAGCAGGTAAAGCCATCTTTTGAAATGCCAGCATCTCATATGGGTGCCAGTTTGAGTACTGGCTGCTCCACTTCCGATCCAGCTCCTGGCTGCTCCACTTCCAATCCAGTTCCCGGTTTTTTTGTTTGTTTGTTTTTACAGGTAGAATGGACAGTAAGAGAGAGAGAGAGAGAAAGGTCTCCTTTACCATTGATTCACCCTCCAAAGGCCACTGTGGCCGGCGCGCTGCGGCCAGAGCATGGCGCTGATCCAAAGGCAGGAGCCAGGTGCTTCTCCTGGTCTCCCATGGGGTGCAGGGCCCAAGCACTTGGGCCATCCTCCACTGCACTCCCTGGCCACAGCAGAGAGCTGGCCTGGAAGAGGGGCAACCGGGACAGAATCTGGCGCCCCGACTGGGACTAGAACCTGGTGTACCAGCGCCACAGGCGGAGGATTAGCTTAGTGAGCAGCGGCGCCTGTTAATGTACCTGGGAAAGCAGTGGAAGATGGTCCAAGTGCTTGGGTCCCTGCACTCACGTAGGAGCCCAGGTTGAATTTTCTAGTTCCTGGTTTCTGCCTGGCCCGACTGTCTTTGTGGCTATTTGGGGAGTAAACAGCAGATAGAAGATCTCCCTCCCCTTGTCTTTCCCTCTTTCTCTATAACTCAGACTTCATCCACCACTCCCCCACCATCTCAAATACTTCTTTAAAAAAATAGACTTTATCCTTAAAACTGTGGTAGGGGAAAATCATTTTGTCGGCTTTTTTGTGTGTATATATATGTGTGTAATAACTTCTAGAAATTCGTTTATGATGTGACTAAGGAAAAATGAGAAACTTAGAGAAATATAAGATATATGAGATTGTGATTACTCAGAAATACTAAGCAAGCATTTTCTCTTTTTATTAGATTGAACCCAAACACATTTCTCTTCTATAAGATGACTCATAAGTTATTTGCTGTTATAAATTTAAGAAGACATGGCCATTTTCAGAGGTGTTTTTGTAGGTTTGAATGAACTCAGTCATCTCCAGATATAGTTTCAAAGGAAAAGGAGTCTGGAGAAACTCTCATAGGTGTTTGCATATTGGTTTGCTCAAAGAAAGCTCTGAGTTTTCTCTCTGATTTATTTAATAAGAAAACTTCTACTACATCTGTGTTCTGTTGCATTTATGAGAGGATTTTTGTAAAACCATAGAATAAAAAGTAGAATGAAATGAAAAAATATTCTTTCCTTTAATTTTATCTGGACTATGAAATTAGAATACTAGATAATAAAAATTTAAATTCACTTATTTAGATCAATTGTTTCTTATTATTCTTTCAACAATTTATTATTTATTTTGTTAGCTAGATTGCTTTCTGATATCTTCTTAAAGGCTAAGAACTCCTATAACAAAAAAAAAGAGTGACAAAGTACAGTTCTTGCTTATTTGTTTGGCATTGAATAAATATCCAAATGTTTATTTATCCCTAATTAAGAACATAAATTCCTTTGAAATATTTATTTTGCAAAGTGTTGTAAAACTTTAAAATTCAGATTTTATTCTAGGAACCTGACATGAAAATGTTTTCCTGAGTATTCTTTGATTCTTTAGAATAACAATGCAAAAGGCTGTAGTTCAGTTCTATCTTTCTATTTTCTATATTTCTATTTTTTAATTTATTTAAATAATACAAGTTATATGTTTTTCGAATATACAGATTTAGGAACATAGTGATACTTCCCACCTTACCCTACTTCCCACCCATGCACCAACCCTTCTTCCTCCTCCCTCTCATATTCGCACTCTCAATTTTTACAATGATTGATTTTCTGTTTACTTAATGATTATAACATTAATTCTACAATAAGTAAAAAGTTCAATAAATTGCATGAAGAAAATACCACTATTCCTTAACAGAAGCAATAAAGGTTGTAAACATTCATCTGATCTCAAAACACCCATTTTACTCTAATACATTACTCAACTAGTTACCCAAGATCAGAGAAAATACATGGTATCTGTCTTTTTGGTACTGGCTTATTTCACTAAGTATAATGGTTTCCAGTTGCATCCATTTTGTTGCAAAAAGCAGGATTTCATTTTTTTTAACAGCCAAGTAAGTTGTAATCCTTATTGAAAATATGTCATAATTTCTTTATCCAGTCATTATTGATAAACATCTGTGTTGATTCCGTATCTTAGCTATTGTGAATTGAACTGCAATGAACATGAAGGTACAGATAACAATTTCATATGCTGATTTCTTTTGCTTTGTATAAATTCCCAGGAGTGGGATGGCTAGATCATACGGTAGGTCAATTGATTTGTAAGCAAACAATTTATCATTCAAGACATTTGAGGAATGTGATGTTTTTATCATACTCTATTAAAACTTTTCTGTGAAAAATGAGAGAATGAGTATTTGATTGCACCCAATGGATAAAACCATTCTCAAATGTCTTGTACTGTCCTACAGTCTGTTGAACTTGATACAATGAAGGCAACACATCACAATAACATTGCCAGCACATGCTTGTAGGACACCTGAATGTCAGATCCAGAAAGGAAGCTAGCCCATTCTCTTCACTGAGAGATGATCAAGCCCAGAGCCAGAGAAGATAAATGATTGTACACATCACAGAGTGGATCAGGAAATCTTAACCCATGGGCCTGTTGAACATGCTGAAGTCTGTATTTTCTTTCTTTCTTTCTTTTTTTTTTTTTTTTTTTTTTTTTGACAGGCAGAGTGGACAGTGAGAGAGAGACAGAGAGAAAGGTCTTCCTTTTGCCTTTGGTTCACCCTCCAATGGCCGCCGCGGCCAACATGCTGCGGCCGGCGCATCGTGCTGATCCGATGGCAGGAGCCAGCTACTTATCCTGGTCTCCCACGGGGTGCAGGGCCCAGGTACTTGGGCTATCCTCCACTGCCCTCCCTGGCCACAGCAGAGAGCTGGCCTGGAAGAGGGGCAACTGGGACAGAATCTGGCGCCTCTACCAGGACTAGAACCCCGTGTGCCGGCACCGCAAGGTGGAGGATTAACCTAGTGAGCCGTGGCGCTGGCCTTGAAGTCTGTATTTTCAAGTGTGACCCTTGACCACTTTAATCAGAAACCATTTGAGGGCCAGCACCATGGCTCACTGGGCTAATCCTCTGCCTGTGATGCTGTCACCCCGGGTTCTAGTCCTGGTCGGGGCGCCGGATTCTGTCCTCGTTGCCCCTCTTCCAGGCCAGCTCTCTGCTGTAGCCAGGGATGGCAGTGGAGGATGGCCCAAGTGCTTGGGCCCTGCACCCGCATGGGAGACCAGGAGGAAGCACCTGGCTCCTGGCTGTGGATCAGCACAGCGCACCGGCTGTAGCGGCCATTTTGGGGTGTGAACCAACGAAAGGAAGACCTTTCTCTCTGTCTCTCTCTCTCACTGTCTAACTCTGCCTGAAAAAAAAAAAAAAAAAAAAAGAAAAAGAAAGAAAGAAAGAAAGAGAAACCATTTGAAAGATCTGTAATAAATTCATAGCCCTGACTTTTAATCTATATCCACTGATTGAGATTGAGGTCTATAGGTGGGAAGTAGGAGTCTATTTTTAATAAGTCCCCTGTAACTGATGTTTTTGTATATTGATTTTTTTGAATAGTACAAGCCTAAAGTATGCAAATAGTAAGGAGTAATTCAGCTTCTTTGTATATAGCATTGGTAAGGCTAACCACATCAAAATATCTTTATTTTATTTTATTTTATTTTTATTTTTGACAGGCAGAGTGGACAGTGAGAGAGAGAGAGACAGAAAGAAAGGTCTTCCTTTGCCGTTGGTTCACCCTCCAGTGGCTGCCACGGCTGGCACACTGCAGCCGGTGCACCTCGCTGATCTGAAGCCAGGAGCCAGGTGCTTCTCCTGGGCTCCCATGCGGGTGCAGGGCCCAAGGACTTGGGCCATCCTCCACTGTACTCCCGGGCCACAACAGAGAGCTGGACTGGAGGAGGGGCAACCAGGACAGAATCTGGTGCCCCGACCGGGATTAGAACCCGGTGTGCAGGCGCTGCAAGGTGGAGGATTAGCCTACTGAGCCATGGCACTGGCCACATAAAAATATCTTGAAAGCATTTTCCATAATAATAATAATATGGGATTTGTAACCTGAACCAGAGAAAATAATAAATTGTTCTAGTTTGAGTTCAGGTGATTCTTTGACAACTTCACATTTAGAATATTCACTATGTGATTGCATGTTGCTTCCTTTACCAAGTGTATTAGCTAGTTATATACAATTCATAGTTGATTTATTAAAGGCCACAAAGTTGAGACTTTGATTTTGGTCACCTCTCCAAAGAATATTGATATTACCTCATTAATAACATGAGAATGGACATAATAATAGAATTCATTAAATTCCCACAGTAAAACTAATCAGAACAGCACATTTATTTTATTTACTCCATGTTAAAATGCTGAATCATATTATCACACAGCGATCCTGTGTGATAGTTTTTATTTTATTTGTGCCATTGAGCTTGTGTGTGCTTGCACTCTTAGAATATTGTTACTTTTTCATAATGACTCATTGAATATATGGAGAAGTATATATATATTTTTGTTAAAATTTTTTTTCATAAAATTTACATCAAACATTTTTACCATTCATCTCTGAATATTATGCAGCATAGCAAAAGAGGATTCTGTATTCGTTTACATGTACTTTAATCTACCTAGAAAAATCAAACTGGCTGATTATTTTTCTAGCTCTTTTTTGTCCCACCTATGGCAAGATAGATTTTTTTTTACATATTTTGCTTCCCCTATGTTTTCCTCTGATAATTTGATTATCTTAGGTCTTAAGCTTAGATCCCTGATCCATTATGAGTTGCTTTTTGAAGAGAGTCTCCTTTTACCATGAAATGATTTTAGCTCATTTATCAAACATGAGGTGATGTAGATGTGTGGCTTAACTTCTGGGGTTTCTATTCTGTTCCATTGGTCTACGTGTTTGTTTTTCTATCAGTACCAGGCTGTTTTGATTATAAAATCCCTGCGGTATGTCCTGAAATCTGGCATTGTGATGACTCTGGCTTTATTTTTATTATGATTTCTTTGTTTATTAAGGCTCTTTTGTGTTTCCATATGTATTTTAGGACTGTTGTTTATAGATTTGTGAAGAATATCTTTGGTATAGCACTGAATCATAAATTTCTTTGTGTAGTATGGACATTCTGGTGATATTATATCTTCCAATCCATGAACATGGAGGATTTTTCCATTTTTTATATCTTCTCTTCCTTTCATGAATGTCTTAATTTTCATTGTAGAGATCTTTCGCATCCTTTGTTAAATTTATCCCATGGTATTTAAATTTTTGTAACTATTGTGAATGAAACTGACTTATAGGTTATTTCTCAGCCAGAACAATGTTGATATATAAAAATGCTATTGATTTTTGTATGCTGATTTTTTATCTTGCAACTTTGCCAAAGTCTCTTATGAGTTCTAATAGTTTCTTAGTGCAATATTTTCATTTCCCTATATAAAGGATCATGTCATCTGCAAACAGCGATAATTTGCATCACTCTCTTCTAACTTGTATTTTTTTTTTTTTGGTCTGCGTCTCTTATCTAATGGCTTGACTAAAAATTCAAGAAATATTTTGAATAATAGTGGCAAGACTGGACATTCTTGTCCAGTTATGGATCTTGGCTATTGCCAGTCAAGGGAAGTGAGGCGATGGAGTTGACTCATGTCTTCAGAATCCCTTAACCCAGTCAGATGTACACACTGTCCAGAACATTGACTCACACCATACTGTACTCCTCTGACAGTACTGGGAGAGCTGCCTCCAGTGTGCAGGGAGCTCTGAGTCTCTGTAATCTGACTGGGTATATGCATGGTCACTGAGCTGCAATCTACAATTTTTCAAGATGTCAGGGGAGTGAAGGCATTGGGGAAGAGTATAGTACCCAATTCTGATGGGATGGGTCTCACTTCCAGAGTACAAGGAAATTTCTTTTTTTTTTCTTTAGAGATTTATTTATTCACTTGAAAATCAGAGTTACACAAACAGAGGAAGAGACACACAGAAAGAGAGACAGAGAGAGAGATCTTCCATCCACTGGTTCACTCCCCAAGAGGCCACAATGACTAGGGCTGGGCCTGGCCAAAGCCAGGAGCCCAGAGCTTCTTCTGTGTCTCACATGGGTGCAGGGGCCCAAGTACTTTGGGCCATCTTCTGCTGCTTTCCCAGGTGCATTAACTAGGAGCTGGATTGGAAATGGAACAACCAGGACTTGAACTCGTTCCCATATGGGATTCTGGCTTTGTAGGTGGAAGCTTAACCCTTTATCACACAATGCCAACTCCAAAGGGACTTTTTGTCACAGTTTCCTTGCCCCTATTGTCTGCCATGTGTTAGAGAGCACTGTGTGGACCACCATACGCTGTTTGGCCCAGCAGGACCTGTGATGTTCAGACTGTCCTTCTAGAATGTAGGAATGTCTTTCTAGGCTGGACTTAAAATTAACAAGGACTGTGGGTTTCTTCTGGAGATAGGGCAACTTCTTACTTTTTTTTCCCAGCGAGGTGATATTCCTGAATGGGAACAGGTAGGAGCAGCAACTGCTGGTGACAGTGGCTGTGGTAATATTTCTGTTCTCTCTCTCTGTGGCTTATGAAGTTTTTGTGCTGTTCTATCATTTTATTGGCTTCCTTAGCTCTTGTAAAAGTGGCTTAGTTTGTGAATAATGTAAATAAATGCTCAGATTGTTGTCTCTAGGGAGATAGTCATTGGAGCTTTGTACTCATTCTGCATCTTGCTGCATCCCCCACCCCCACCAGATGTGTATATGATTTAACTGATTATACTAATGTAAAATAATTTTCCTATTGGTATCATTACAGTTTGCTAAAAATGTTAATGCACTCACTCGTGAATTGTATTGCATCTAGTAATGAGCTATGATTATTAATTCTATGTGGCAACCTGAGTGGATCATGACATGCTCTCTTACATATATGTGTATATGTGTGTGTGTGTGTGTGTGTGTGTATTAGTTCTGGAGGACTTAGAAGTTAGAGACTGCTAAAACAAATACCAAAAATCCTGGAAGTTGGGAGCTTGGAAACTGGGTAATGGGTAGAGAGATTCTGGGAGAGTGTTGAGGTATATATTACAAAAATCCTGAAATGCTAAAAACGATTACTGATAGAAATACAAACATTAAAGGGAATTTGAGCAACGCCTCAGAAAAAGAAAAGAAGACCTGTAAAGCTTCACTCTTCTCAAAAAAATATACCATCAATGGACAACAGATTATAGAAATGTAGATGAAGTAGTCTAGTTTTGATCATTATCACAAGAATAGCTGGGAAGAACTTCTTAGGAAGGAAAAAGGTTTATTTTAGCCTATGGCTTTGAAAGATCACTGCCCAATATTGGGTCATCCCATTTGTTAAGGCATCCTACAACACCAGAGTGTGGTAGATGGAGGATCACCTGGTGATCTTGGAAGCCAAGAGATCCAAGAGGATCTTCACTCTTCCTTCACATCCATGTGTCTTCTTAATATAGCTACAATGACTCAATCATTGGGTCCCTATTTTAACAACATACTCCAATCTAACCAATTGTCATGGCCTGAACTTTCAGATATCATATTTTGATTAAATCCCATCCTTAATCCTTTAATGCAAGACCTTGGGGACCAATACTTTAAAACATGCACTTTTGGAAGCCCTCCAATTTATTTTCCACAGTATAACAATGTTAAAAGACATTTTACTGAAGTCTCCAGAGGAAATTAGGGGCAGATTATTGGAAACTAGAAGGAAAGAGATCTTTGTTATAAATTGGCAAACAATGTGGCCAAATTTTTTTTTGTGTGTTTTATGGAAGGTGGGATTTGCAAGTGATGAAATTGGATATTTAACAGAGACAATTTCTAAGGACAATGTTGCAAATGTAATTTAAGTACCTCTTACTGCTTATAATAAAATATAAAGGGAGATATTGAATTAATAAAGTATTCATTTATCAACAAGGCCCTGAAGTTGGAGAGTTGGAAAATTTTCAGCCTATCCATATTGTGAATACTAAGAGATGTGAATAACCTTTTGAATAAGAGATCATGGATGTGACTTATTGTCTTAATTAATCATCTCAGCAGAAAACCAGGAACAATTAATGGATTATATCAGAAAAGAAAATGCCACTTTGAACTAAAGAGAACAGAGAAAGAAGGACAGAATGAAAGAATGCTGTGAATATTTTGCATTATGTAGGACCAGACTATCAAGGTATTTGGCTGTGCTACTCTTTGAGAAAAGGAAAACATGAGCTCAAATGTGGTCAGAGGCCATCAGGACTTCCAACTCTCACTTGGGCCCAAGGCAACACTATTTGTTTCCTCTTTGATAGTAGATGACACAGACTTCACCCAGAGCCGTAAGGGGAAGTACTTTTCCACTTACATGAGTGGATGGGGCCAACATGCTCTTTCTTTGACATGATATCAGCAAAAGAAACTGAGTCTCTGCTTGTTCCATCACTATGTTTTGGGAGTCCAGAATTTGCACAGCTGGGAGTAATTTTGCCTAACAAAGACTTGTACCTCAAGCTTTACTCACATCTGACTTGGATGATATTTAAGACTTTAGAATTGATACTGGAGTAAGTTGAGAACTTTGGAGCTATTGGAATAAGTCAAATGTATTTTGCAGGTGATTAAAACCTTTATTTTGTAAAACCAAGGGTAGAAGACTATAGACTGAACAGCGTTCCAACAAAATACATATATTGAAGCTTTAACCATCACTGTGACTCTATTTGGCAAGAGGATATTCAGGAGGCATGAAGATTATATGAGGTCATGAGAGAGGTACCTTAATTTGATGAGAGTGGTTTCCATTAGGACGACAATGAGGAGCCAGGACGTTCACCATCTCCATAAGGTGAGGACATAGGCTGAGAGGAAGCCATCTGCAAGCCAGTAAAGGAGCCATCATTAAGAAAAGGAAAACTACTGGAGTGTGAACTTTGACTTTCTGATTCCTGAGCTCTAAAAAATAAATTTCTGTTTCTTTAAAAATTATTTATTTATTTGAAAGGCAGGGTTACAGAGAAAGAGAAGCAGAGATAGAGAGAGGGCAGTCTTCCATCCTGTGGTTCACTCCCCAGATGACTGCAACTGCCAGACCTGCACTGATCCAAAGCCAAGAGTCAAGAGTTTCTTCTGCATTTCCCACATGAGTGAAGGGGCCCAAGGAGCTGGGCCATCTTCTACTGCTTTCACAGGCCACAGAAGAGAGAGCTGGATCAGAAGTGGAGCAGCCAGGACTTCAACCAGCGCCCACATGGGATGTCGACACTGCTGGAAATTGCTTTACCTGTTACACCATAGTGTCGGCCCCAAAATTCGATTTTTAAATTCACCCTTGTCTACAGTATTTATTATGAAAACCCAAACTAACACTGAATTTTGCACCAAGAGTCATTCTAGCCGGCACCGCGGCTCACTAGGCTAATCCTCCGCCTGCGGCGCGTGCATGCCTGCCAAGTACTTGGGCCCTGCACCCCATGGGAGACCAGGATAAGTACCTGGCTCCTGCCATTGGATCAACGTGGTGCGCCAGCTGCGGCGGCCACTGGAGGGTGAACCAATGGCAAAGGAAGACCTTTCTCTCTGTGTCTCTCACTGTCCACTCTGCCTGTCAAAAAAAAAAAAAAAAAAAAAAGTCATTCTAGGGAAACATGCAGATTTAACAATCAATTTTATTTATTGATTTTGTAATTGCCTTTCCAGTTTGATTTTATTTAAAGATGATGATAACTCTACTTCCAGTAGTATAGAGAAAAATAATAGTCTGCTGCTCACAAGAAGCATATCTCAACAACAAAGATGCATTCAGACTGAAAGTGAAGGATAGAAAAATATATTCTATGCTAACAGAAAGCAAAAAAGGAAAGGCGTTGCCCTTCTAATATCAGAAAAAATAGACTTTAACATAAAAACTGTTAAAAGTTATAAAGAAGGGAGCTATGTAATGATTAAGGGACAATTTTAACAGGATGATGTGACTATAAATAAATGAATACCCACCCAAATACAGGGCACCAGACTATTTAAAAGAAATGTTAATGGATCTCAAAGGAAATAAAGACTCCAATACAATCAATAGTAATGGGGGACTTTACCACCCCGCTTTCATCAACTGACAGATCAGCTAGACAGAAAATCAATGAAGAAACAATGGATCTAATTGACACCATGAACCAAATGGATCTAACTCACATCTACAAAAGTTTTTCACCCCACAGTTGCAGAATACATATTCTTCTAATCAGTGCATGGAACTTTCCTCTAGGATAGACCATATGCTAGGCCATAAAGCAAATACCAGCAAATTCAAAAAAAATTGAAATAATACCATGCATCTTCTCTGACCATAAATTAATGAAGATGGAAATCAACAACTCAAGAATCTCTTGATCAAATACAAACATATGGAAACTGAATAACATGATCTTGAATGAACAGTGAGTCATAGAAGAAACCAAAAGAGACAAAAGAAAAAGCAAAAAAAAATTCTGGAAAGAATGATGATAATACGTCATAGAAAAACTTATAGGAGGGGGCAGGCACTGTGGCTCACTTGGTTAACCCTCCACCTGTGGTGCCAGCATCCCATAAGGGCATCGGGTTCTAGTCCCGGTTGCTCCTTTTCCAGTCCAGCTCTCTGCTGTGGCCTGGGAGGGCAGTGGAGGATGGCCCAGGTGCTTGGGCCCCTGCATCCGCATAGGAGACCAGGAGAAGCACCTAGCTCCTGGCTCAGGATGGGCGCAGCACTGGCTAAAGTGGCCATTTGGGGTGTGAACCAATGGAAAGAAACCTTTCTCTCTTTCTCTCTCTCACTGTCTATATATCTACCTGTCAAATAAAAAAAAATCTTATAGGAGTACTAAGAGGGAACTTTATGCCAACATAGAGTCATAGAAGAAACCAAAAGAGACAAAGGAGAAAGCAAAAAAAATTTCTGGAAACAATGATGATAATACATCATAGCAAAACTTGTAGCAGTGCTAAGAGGGAACTTTATACCAACAGTTGCTTACATGAATAAATTGGAAAGGTACCAAATAAATGAGCTATCATTGTATCTCAAAGACCTAGAAAAACAACAAAAAACCAAACACCAATTAAGCAGTAAGAAAGAAATAATTAAAATTAGAGAAGAAATAGACAAAATTAAAATCAATAAAAACAATACAAAAGATCAGTGAAAAGAAGAGCTGCATTTTGAAAAAATAAACAAAGTTGATACAACATTGGCTCAACTTACAAAAAAAAAGAGGAAGAAGATCCAAATCAATAAAATCAGAGATGAAAAAGGAAATGTAACAATAGCTACCATAGAAATAAAGAGAATCATCGGCTTTACTAAAAACAGCTGTATGCCAACAAACTGGGAAACCTAGAAGAAATGGATAGATTGCTAGACATATGCAATCTACCAAAATTGAGTCATAAAGCCATAGAAAACCTAGACAGACCAATAAACTAGATGGAAATTGAATCAGAAATAAATACCATCGCAACAAAGAAAACCCCAGGACAAGATGGCTTTACTGCTTAATTCTATCAGACATTTAAAGAAAAACTAATGCCAATTCTTATCAAGCTATTCAAAACAATTGAAAGGGAAGGAATCTTCGGAAACTTTTTTCTCTAAGCCTTCATCACATTAATTCCTAAAACAGAAGAAGATACAATAGAGAAAGAGAACTATAGGCCAACATCCCTGATGAACATAGATGCAAAAATCTTCAATGAAATACTAGCTAATCAAATCCAAGAACACATCGGAAAGATCATTCACCTGCACCAAGTGGGATTTTTTTCCTGGTATGCAGGGATGGTTCAACATTCAGCAATCAATAAATTGGATACATCATGTTAACAAACTGAAGAACAAAAGCCATATGGTTATCTCAGTAGATGCAGAAAAAGCACTTGATAAACACAACACCCTTTCATGGTGAAAACTTTAAGCAAATTGGGTATAGAAGAAACATGCCTCAAGATAATCTAGGCAATTTATTACAAACTCACAGCCAGCCTCCTATTGAATGGGGACACGTTGGAAGCATTCTCCCTAGGATCCATAACCAGAACCAAGGATGCCTACTCTCACCATAACTATTTAATATAGTCCTGAAACTATATAATGCCAGAGACATTAGGCAAGAAAAATAAATCAAAGGAATACAAATTGAAAAAGGGAAATCAAACTACCCTTATTTGCAGATGACATGATACTATATATAGTTGATCCAAAAGACTCCACTGAGACACTACTGGAACTCATAAAAGAATTTGGTAGAGTAGCAGGATATAAAACCAACACAGAAAAATTAGTAACCTTTGTATACATAGACAATGCCATGGCTGAGAAAGAATTTTTAAGATCAGTTTCATTCATGATGGCTACAAAAAGAATTAAATAAGTTGTAATAAATTTAACCAAGGATGTCAAAGATCTCTGATGGCAGCTACAAAACACTAAGGAAATAAACAGAAGAAGAAATTAAAAAATGGTAAAATCTCTCATGTTCAAGGGTTGGAAGAATCAACACCATCAAAATGTCCATACTTCCAAATTCAATTTACATTCTCTGCAGCTCTAGAAAAAAATGATGCTAAAATTCATATGGAAATACAAGAGAACCCAAATATCTAAAGCAATATTATACAACAAAATCAAAGCTGGAGGCATCACAATATCTGATTTCAAGACATACTACAGGGCAGTTAAAATCAGAACAGCCTTGTACTGGCACAGAAGCATACTTGTAGACCAATGGAACAGAATAAAAAACTCCAGAAATCAATCAGTTAATCCACAACCAACTTACTTTTTTAAAAAGGAGCTAAAATCCATCCCTGGATCCCTGGAGTAAGGGTAGTATCTTTAACAAATAGTGCTGAGGAAACTAGATCTCCACATGCAGAAGCATGACACTAGACCCATACCTCGCACTTTACATGGAAATCCACTAAAAATGGAACAAAGAGTTAAATCTATGACTGATACCATCAAACTACTAGAGAACATTGGGGAAACTCTCAAAAACATTGGCACAGGCAAAGACTTTTTGTAAAAGACCCCAGAAGCACAGGCAATCAGAGCCAAAATCGACAAGCAGGATTACATCAAGCTGCGAAGCTTCTGCACTGCAAAAGAAACACTAAACTAAACAAAGAGACAACCAACAAATGGAAGAAAGTATCTGCAAACTATTCAACTGATAAAGGGTTAACATCTGTAATCTATAATAAGCTCAAGAAGTTCAACAACAAAACAAACAATCCAGTTAAGTAATGGGCAAAGGATTTGACCAAGCATTTTTCAAGAGAGGAAATTCAAATGTCCAACAGACACTTCAGGAAATACTAAATATATTTTTTCCATAAAATAAGATGTTCCTATGTCTTTATGTGGCCATGGTATCAGTGAATATGATGTAATATGTACTGTGTTTATCATTGGTTTCTGACGTGCACTCAAAGTGATGCCAGTTATATAACTGCAAATAACATGACTGTGTTCTTTTTAATGGTTGATTGTTATTCCCTTGGGCATATGTAACCATGTGCTCTTTATCCACTCATCTACCAATGGAGCACCTAGGTTGATTTCATATCCTGGCTGTCACGAATAGTGATGCAATAAACATGGGATATTGGTTTACTTTCCTTTGGATAGATATACACAGTAGGATTGCTGGGTCATATGGCAGTTTACTTCTAGATTTTTGAGGAAACTCCATACTGTTTTCCACAAGAACTGCACTAATATACGTTCACATCAACAATGTATTAGAGTTTTCCTTTTTACTGCATCTTTTCCAGTAATTTTTTTTTAAAAAAAAAAATTCTGTTAATAGCCATTCCAACTTGGGTGAGATAATACTTGATTTTGGCTTTAATTTTCCTTTCTCTGGTTATTTCATATACTCACTGACCATTGGCATATATTGTTTGGGGGCAGATCTGCTCAAATAATTTACCCATTTTTAATTGGTGTTTTTGGGGGGCCAATGATATGAGTTATTTAATGTCATCATCTGAATAATATTGCAAATATTTTCTTCCATTGCATTTTGTGAAGAAAGTCATTGGTATTGTGACAGGGATTGACTTGAATCTGTAGCTTATTTCGAGTAGTATGGGCATTTTAAAATATTAGTTTTTCAAATCCGTGACCATGGGATGACTTTCTACTTTTTAGTGGTCTCTTCACTGCAATTTCTTTCACCTATTTGTTTCAATTTATTCTGAGATATTTTCGAGTTTTTACAACTGTTATTGTAAATGGGATTGCTTTCTTGATTTCTTTTCCATCTGATTTGTTACGTTGGTATTGAAATGCTACTGATTTTTGTAAGCTGATCTTGTATCCTGCATTTTTAGTGAATTCACTTATCAGGTCTAAAAGTTTTCTTCCTGTGGGGAGCAAACCGGACCAGACTGTTACTGGAATTAAGACTTATTCTATGCATCTGCTCTCCCACAATATGGCGCTGGGAGAGAAGTAAACAGCTTCTGCACAGCTGCCTCCAGTTCAACCAATTAACTGTAGGACTTGCTCCTGATTGGAGAGCAGCGTACTCGGCGTGTGGGCAGCCGAGTTGGGATTGGCTGAGGAGGACTATAAAGGAGGAGAGAAACGGCATGCACCAGGAACATCTATGGGGAACATCTAAGGGAACCCGTGCAGCCCCCAAGAGAACCGGCCGGCGGTGTGCCGCTCCCCTGCGGAAGTGGGGAATGCGGCCAGGGGGAACTGCCCTTCCACGGAGGTGGAAGGGATAGTAGCCAACCCAGGAAGAACCAGCAGCAAACCCGGGGAGGGCCGAGCAGACGAAAGAACAGCGCAGGGTCCTGTGTCGTTCCTCCACGAAGAGGGGGAGCGACATAATGGTGCCGTGACTCGGATAGGAAACCTAGGACGGATAGAAAACTTAGGAGGGAAGAAACGTGACTCGGATAGGAAACCTAGCTCGGATAGGAAACCTGACTCGGATATGAAACTTAGGAGGGAAGAAACGGGAAGAACTGGGAAAATATCGGAGAGAGAGACTAGCAAACAGCCTAGGGAAAAGCCGGACGAAAAAGGAGCCGGAAGAAGCTATTGAAAGCCTAGGCATAGACTCGGATACGGACTACGGGGGGAAGCTGGGAGAAATCTCTAAGGTCGAAAGCGAAAGTGAAAGCTAGAACAAACAGACTCGGATACGGACTGTGGGGAGAAGCCAGGAGAAATGAGGGAGGAATATCGTTGGAGGAAAGTTTGGGGAAACATACCGGGTAGAGAAAAATGTTAGGGAAATTGAAGCCGCGGGGGGCAGGCCAAGGCGGACACGAAAGCCACTTTGGGATTCTCAAGTTAGCCCGGGAATAGGGGGCGAAAAGTTGAAACTAGAAGCTGAAACGTGAGCCTGGTTGGGATCCGTCTGATTAGCCCGGGGAGCAAAGGACGGGAAGCCAAACCGTGGGGCGGAGACGTACGCTGGGTTGAATTCGCCAGGCTAGCCCGGGGAACTTAGATTGAATGCTAGTGGCGGACACGTGAGCTACGCTGTGTTACTCGCGGAAGCCGCCGCGTGCAGAGAGAGCACGGGGCGTGAGTAGATAGGGAACGGGGCTGGCGTAGGCCGTGGTTCAGACGCGAAAGGGTTAAGCGTGGAGACCGCGGAGCGCGCGAAGCCGAGCCGCGCAAAGCCGGGAAGCTGCGCAGATGAGAGAGGCGCGCGGGCTGAAGCGGCGCAGAGCCGGGAACCCGCCGGCGGGGCGGGCGCCGGGAAACCGCGGGGATAAGAGAAGCCGCGGGAAGTTTAGAAGTAAAGTGAGAGAAATAGGAATGCTGGAAGATAGAAGTGAAATGGGAGAGGTAGGAATGCCCGGAGATAGAGAAATAGAGAAAAATAAGGCCTCCCCTCAACATGCCAATTAGAAGGCTTGGATTCGGTCTGCCCGATTAGTGAGGCGATGAGCACCTGGGCGGCTAGCTGCAGGTCACCGAAGATAGGCACGAACCAACACTAATAAGTCTCCCCCACAAAAAGGCAATGAGAAGGCTTGGATTCGGTTTGCCTGATAGGTTTTGTAAGCCCCTGCGAGCAGAGCAGAGCATGCGCTGCAGGGCACCGAACACAGGCACGCATCAGCGCCTAAAAACCTCCTCACAACATGGCGAAGAGAGGACCCGGATTCGGTTTTCCTGATTGATAGGACTTGTAAGAGCCTGTGGCAACTCTAGCAAGTAGAGCAGAGTGTGTGCCGCGGGACACCGAAGACAGGCGCGTATCAACGCTAAAAAATAAAAAGAAAGGGGGATCTGTGGGGAGCAAACCGGACCAGACTGTTACTGGAATTAAGACTTATTCTATGCATCTGCTCTCCCACAATATGGCGCTGGGAGAGAAGTAAACAGCTTCCGCACAGCTGCCTCCAGTTCAACCAATTAACTGTAGGACTTGCTCCTGATTGGAGAGCAGCGTACTCGGCGTGTGGGCAGCCGAGTTGGGATTGGCTGAGGAGGACTATAAAGGAGGAGAGAAACGGCATGCACCAGGAACATCTATGGGGAACATCTAAGGGAACCCATGCAGCCCCCAAGAGAACCGGCCGGCGGTGTGCCGCTCCCCTGCGGAAGTGGGGAATGCGGCCAGGGGGAACTGCCCTTCCACGGAGGTGGAAGGGATAGTAGCCAACCCAGGAAGAACCAGCAGCAAACCCGGGGAGGGCCGAGCAGACGAAAGAACAGCGCAGGGTCCTGTGTCGTTCCTCCACGAAGAGGGGGAGCGACATCTTCCCTTTTTTATGGTGGTTTTAGTTTTTCTCTACATAAGATCATATCAACTGTAAACAGGGACAATTTGACTCCCTCCTTTCTAAATTGAGTGCCCTTATCTCTTTTCTTGTTTAATTGCTCTGGGTATAACTCCCAGTGATGTGCTGAGTAAGAGTGGTAGAAGGGATCCACTGACTGGGCACGAGCCTGTGGTTTAATTTTCATGTATTTATATAATTTTCACAGTTCCTTTGGTTGATT
The DNA here is from genome assembly GCF_051225735.1 of Oryctolagus cuniculus. Taxonomy (NCBI): domain Eukaryota; kingdom Metazoa; phylum Chordata; class Mammalia; order Lagomorpha; family Leporidae; genus Oryctolagus; species Oryctolagus cuniculus. The sequence goes on from NC_142872.1 coordinate 75,359,306, forward strand.
ACTAATTTTATTCCACTGTGGAAATAACATGATGTGATTTTTAAAAATCTGTTGAGGCTAACTAGGCCTACATTGTGAGAATGCTCCATGTGCTGATGAGAAGAATGTATATTCTCAGCTGTGGGATAAAACATTCCACAACTGTTACGACCATTTGCTTACTCTATAGCATAGTCTAACTCCAGTATTTCATAGATGATTTTCTGTTTGGATGAACTGAAGGATGCACCTTTTATGTAGATTGTAATGCATGCTGCATTTTCACATGGCTAGTACCTTTGCAGTAAGACATGCAAAGATTTTGGATTTTCTGACCCCCATGTGTCAGGCCCAACTCCAGACCAATTTCCTAGGTTATGAGGATAAAAGGGACCAGAGTCTTTGAACTTGATTTTAAAAAAAACACAAGTTACAATGAGAATGTCCTAATCTGCAGTGGAAAAGAAATCAATCTTGAGAAATCTGAACCTACTCCCAGGCTGATATCGATGCAAACTGCTGAGCATTTATGTATTTTTTTATATTAGACTTCTGCATAGCACTTAGATGAAACAAAGCATCCCAGGGCTGAATAAATAAATAACATTCCCTAGGCAGTTTGATCTTTTGTTAAGAAGAGGAAAATATGTTCTAGATTGGAAACTTGTTTCCACATAAATGAAAATATTTTCATGGTGAACAACCAAGGTCACAAGCTTAAATGCTTTAGGCATTGGGAGTTAGAATAAACAAGGAAGGTGTAAGGTGTCCTGGATAGGGGGAGCTTTAATCAACTAATTAATAAGTGAATGTCCTGCCACAGTGAAAATTCAACACATAAACAGAATATGTTATTAACACATTTGCTGAATTACGTGTACATGGCTCCTTGACTCTTCATGCCATTGTCATCAGATCCCCTCCAGGCATCCAGCTAGGTGGTCTGGATCCATGGTCACCAGCTACCTTACTGGAGTACACGGACAGTCACGGGAGGATCTTATTGACACGTCCTAAAACTTTACAGAAAGTCAAGAGCCTGTGCATGATACAAATACAATGTATAGAGTATTCAAATATAGGAAACAGAGGAGACAGCTAATTAAAAGCAGGAAAGCCAAGAACAATGGTTGGCAGCTTATGGAGCAAAGAATGCTAACTAGTCTTAATAGTAAGGGAAAAGGTTGATGCTTGGGTTTATTTACTGTGCCACAATCTGTTGTGTCAATTTTATAATCCTAGCAGGTACTTGTTTGTGAGGGCAGGCCTACCTCAGAAATATACAGAACAGGTTCCAGAGCACCACAATAAAGTGAGTGTTGCAATAAGTGAGTCACATGAATTTTTGGTTCCCCCGTGCACACAAAAGTTATGTTTATACTAAACTATAGTCTATAATGTATGCAATAGTATTATATCTAAGGAAAGATGTAAGTAGGTTAAATAAATATGCTTTATTGCTTCAAAATTCTTACCATCATCTGAGCCTTCAGCAAAAAATTATGTTTTGGCTGGTGGAAGACATTGCTGCAATGTTGATGGCTGCTGACTAATCAGGGTGGTTGTTGCTGAAGGTTGGGGTGGCTGTTTCAATTTGTTAAATAACACAACAGTGAAATTGGTTGTATCGATTGACTCTTCTTTTCAGGAAAGACTTCTGTAGTATGGAATGCTATTTTCTCCATGGTAGAATTTCTTTCAAAATTGGAGCTGACCCTCTTAATCCCTGCTGCTGCTTTATCAAGCAAGTTTATATAATATTCTAAATCTTCCATTGTCATTTAACAGTGTTTCCAGAACATTCACAAGGAAGAGATTCCATCACAGGAAACTGTCTTTACTCAGTTGTGAGAGGCAACTCTTCAACCATTTAATATTAAGCATGATATTACTGCAATTAAGTCCCATCTTAAACTCCACTTCTAAATCTTGTTCTTTTGCATCTTCCACATCTGCTATCGCTTCCTCCACTGAAGTCTTGACTCATCAAAGTTATCCATGAAGATTGAAAATAGTTTCTACCAGACTCCTGTTAATGTTGATATTTTGACCTCCATGAATCATAAATCTTCTTAATGATTTCTGAAATAGTGAATCTTTTCTAGACCATTTTCAGTTTACTTTGCCCAAATCCATGGGAAGTTCACTATTTATGGCAGCACTAGCCTTGTGAAATGTTATTTCTACAATAAGACTTGAAAGTCACTATTATCCCTTAATCCATAGGCTGCAGAATAGAGGTTGTGTTAGGTGAAACAAAAACAACTTGAGTTGCATGGAACATCTCCATCAGAGCACTTGAGTAACCAACTACATGGTCAATGAGCAGAAGTATTTTGAAAAGAATCTTTTTTAGGCCGGCGCCGCGGCTCACTAGGCTAATCCTCCTTTTGCGGTGCCGGCACACCGGGTTCTAGTCCCGGTCGGGGCGCCGGATTCTGTCCCGGTTGCCCCTCTTCCAAGTCAGCTCTCTGCTGTGGCCCGGGAGTGCAGTGGAGGATGGCCCAAGTGCTTGGGCCCTGCACCCCATGGGAGACCAGGATAAGTACCTGGCTCCTGCCATCGGATCAGCGCGGTGCGCTGGCCGCACCATGCCGGCCACGGCGGCCATTGGAGGGTGAACCAATGGCAAAGGAAGACCTTTCTCTCTGTCTGTCTCTCTCTCACTGTCCACTCTGCCTGTCAAAAAAAAAAAAAAAAGAATCTTTTTTTCTGGACACTGATTTCAACAGATGGTTTAAAATATTCAATAATCCATATTAAAAACAGACTTGTTGTTATCCAGGATTTGTACCATTTACACAGCACAGGCTAATTGGATTTAGTAGAATTCTCAAGGGCCCTAGAATTTTCACTATGACAGATGAACATTGGTCTCAAAGTTGTCCATTTTATTAATACCTAATGAAAATCAACCCCATTTTGTTTAAAGCTTTGAAGCCAGGCACTAACTTCTCCCTAGAGACAAAAGTCCTACATAGGGGCGGGATGTGTAGCCGCATCCCAAATGTGTGCAGGCTGCACCACTTCCAATCCAGCTCTCTGCTATGGCCTGGGAATGCAGAAGATGGACCCCATCTAATTCCTTGGGCCTTTGCACCCACATGGGAGACCCAGAGGAAGCTCTTGGCTCCTGGCTTCAGATAGGTGCAGCTCCAGCCATTGCAGGCATTTGGGGAGTAGACCAGTGGATGGAAGACTTTCTCTCTCTCTCTCTCTCTCTCTCTCTCTCTCTGCCTCTCCTTCTCTCCCTGTGTAACTCTGGTTTTCAAATAAATAAATTAATTAAAAAAAACCCAAAGTCCTACATGTTCTATCTACATTGAAAATCTGTTGGCATAGCCAACTTTATCTATGACCCCAGCTAGACCTTCAGAATATCTGGCTGCAGCTTCTCCATCAGCATTTGTTCCCTGTCCTTGCACTTTTGTGTTGTAGAAATGGCTTCGTTCCTTAAATCGTATGAAGCAAACTTTCTTTAACTTCCTTTCACCTCTGTCAGCCATCACAGAATTGAATAATTAGGATCTTGCTGTGAACTAGGCTTTCCCTTAATGGGATGCTGTGGCTGCTTTGATCTATCCAGGCCACCAAATATTTCTCCATATGAGCAATATGTTTCTTATCTATAGTGTTCACCAAAGTAGCACTTTTCATTTCCTTCAAGATCTTTTCCTTCGGATTCACAGTTTTTTCTGCTCAGTGTGAGAGGTCTAGTTTTCAGGCTATTTCGGCTTTTGGCATCCATTCCTCACTGAGCTGAATCATTTATATTTTTTTTTTCATTTAAAATGAGAAACACTATACACTTCCTTTCATTTGAAACATGAGAGGATATTGCAGAGTTATTAATTAGCATAATTTCAACACTATGTTGTTTCAGGGGATAGGGAGGCCTGAGGAGAAGAAAAGAAATGGGGGAACAGTCAGGTGGTGAAATAATCAAAGCAGGCAAAACATTGATCAGTTAAGTTTGCCATCATGTACCGGTGTAGTTCATGGCACTCCAAAACAATTACAATTGTAACATCAGATATTCTGATAACAAATCACCATTAGAGACACAATCATAGTGAGGAAGTTTGAAATCTGGAGACAATTACCGAAATGTTTCATTGAGACGTGAAGTGAGGACACCTGTTGAAAAAATGGCACCAGTAGGCTGGCTAAATGTGGGTTTGGCACAAACTTTCAACTTGTCAAGCCATGTTATCTGTGCTGTTTAAGAAAAGAAAGCACAATCCTATCATGTGTGCTATATTAGTCCCATTTAAATGGGGACAGGACGTGATATGTGGACAAGATCCTTATAGTTTGATGAAAACTTGGACTTTTTCATTACTGTGTTTCGGGAAAACTGGTAATTGCCATTGACTCTTAGATGCATCTGACCAATTAACTAAAGAGGAACAGAAATTTGTTAAATTGGGTATTTTATATATAACCAGGGAATGACTGATTCCAAAGAGGTATATTTCAGGGGCAAGCATTTGCCCTCATGGTTAACACACTAGTTAGGGTGCTTGTGTCCCATATTGGAGTGCCGGGATTTGAGTTCCAGGTCCAGCTCCAGATTCCACCTTCCTTCATGCCAGCCCTCAAAGGCAGCAGGTAATAGTTGAGAGCTGCCATTCATGTGGGATACCAGCCCTAGACATTGCAGTCATTTGGGTAGTTAACCAGTAGGTAGGAGCTCTATTTCGCCCTCTGTCTCTCAGTTCCTCAAATCATTTTAAAAAGGTATCTTTGATGGCTGGTGCCGCAGCTCACTAGGCTAATCCTCAGCCTCGTGGCGCCGGCACACCAGGTTCTAGTCCCGGTCGGGGCGCCGGATTCTGTCCCAGTTGCCCCTCTTCCAGGCCAGCTCTCTGCTGTGGCCAGGGAGTGCAGTGGAGGATGGCACAAGTGCTTGGGCCCTGCACCCCATGGGAGACCAGGAGAAGCAACCTGGCTCCTGCCTTCTGATCAGCACGGTGCACCGGCCGCAGTGTCCCGGCCGCAGCGGCCATTGGAGGGTGAACCAACGGCAAAGGAAGACCTTTCTCTCTGTATCTCTCTCTCACTGTCCACTCTGCCTGTCCAAAATAATAATAATAATAATAATAATAATAAGCCTTCTATTGTGTGGCCTTATATCTAAATTAAAATTTAAAAAAAAGGTATCTTTGAGTTTCACAGAGAACAGTCATTTGGAGAAGTGAAAAGACAGACAAAGAAAAAAGATTTGAATACCTACAGACTTTGTGGGAAGGCAGATATATGAAAATTAAATGCTACTCAATAAAGGTTGGTTACATAGATTCCTCTGGAGTCATTTCCTGGCACATGAGAGTCTGATGTGGTTGGCCTCTGCTGGCCCTGGTAGATCCAGGAGGAGAGAACTCTTTTATCTTTGAAATCTAAGTCCTGCTGTCAGGCAAATAGATGGAGGGCTGAGCACCTATCTGCATCTGTATTCTAATTATCTTCAACTCAAAAATTCTTCAAATTTTGGAGTAGCATATTGCCCACAGGTATAACTGTAGATCACATATGTCCTCTGCTTCATATTTATAATAGAATTGGCAGTTACTAAAAATTGAGCAGGATTCTTGCTGTTGAGAGTATGGTTTTATATTTCCTAGAATGAGTAAAATATTTTTTCTGTATCATCTTACTAAGTTTTACTTGTGGGGTAATTTTTTTTCACTCCTATTCTGATAGTAAATCATCTATTTTTCAACAATAACACGCATATTGGGTCTCATTAGATCTTTAAAGCATTGGGGACAACACTGTGGCATGTGAGTAAAGCCACTGCCCTTGATACCGGGATCCTTTGTGGGTGTTGGTTTGTGTCTGTCCTGTTTCATGTCCAATCCAGCTTCCTACTGGTGGCCTGGGAAAAGCAGCAGAAAATGTCCCAACTACTTGGACCCCTACCACCCATGTGGGAGACCCAGATGGGTTTCAACCTGGCTCAACCTTGGCCTTTGCAGTCATTTGGGAAGTTAACCAGTAGATGGAAGAGCTCTGTCTCTCTGTCTCTTCCCATCTTTCTGCAACCCTATGAAATACATAAAGAAATCTTAAAAAAAACTTTTACAGAATTATCAGGAGAAAAGTCCATGAGTATTTACCTCATTGGAGAGAAAAGGGTACTGAGCCTCTGATCATTTAAATTAATGATTCAGGAGAAAGGATCCCAGACCTTACAGCACACTTCTTGACTTGCAGCATGATGCTCTCATTGCTCTGTCTTTCTGTGTCTTTGTCAAGAAAAATAGTTGTTTGTGGATGCCTCTGTGTGTCACTGGCCTTTATTTAATCTACTTCACAAGTTTTATATAGATAGAATGAAAATAGTGCTTTCCCATGGTTTGTAAAGAATAACCCCTTAACCTGTTTCTCTCTTTGTCTTCACCTTCAGGTGTAAGTTATGCACAGTGCTCAGCTGACAGTACTCTTTATATACTGCATTTAGAATTTACTGCCTTTAACTACAGCCTTCGTAGTTAAACCTTCTATCCAGAACTATTTAGAGTGAGAATAGAGACAGTCACACAATGTATTGTCCAGACATCTGCACATGGAGGAAAGATTTTGAAAGTAGCAACAAAATAATTAATTTCAAAATATATGTTTCATCTTTCCTTGAAAATCCGCATGACCAGAGATGCTGTCCTCGAGTGAAAGCCTTGTTCCTACAGAAATCAGGAGTCCTTATTCATTCCTACAGATGTGAGCCATCCACTCTGCTAAGCAGTAAAATAACTGCCAAGGGAAATGGACTAAGTCTTCAGACTCAGTAGCTAGCAACTCTAAAGCCAGCATCACAAGACAAGTTCCTCAAAGTTTCAATCTCCTGAATCAGTTGCAGAGAATAAGCACATATAAATTGCTGGACATTTGGGAATTAAAAAGGTGTGTATTTGAGGGAACTGAGAAAGAGAAATGAGCTTGGCTAAATTCTTGGAAGTAGTAAAAGTGTGTACTAAGAAGCCTATATTTTCTTCAGTAAAAACTTGGATGTGGAGAGAAAAACATTAAATGTGTTGGCATCATAAATTATTTTAATATTTATGCATTTTCATCTGCTTGAAAGGCAGAATAACAGTGCTAGAACCAGACAGAGCTAGAAAGATGTACATGTACAGGGATCGTCCATCTACCAGTTCACACCCAAAAGGCTGCAACAGCTGGGGCTGGGCCTTGCAAAAGCTAGAAGGCAGGAATCCCATACAGCCAGGTATTCCACATGTGTGGCGGGGACCCAAGTACTTCATTTGCAGCTTCTGATTAGCAGGAAGCTGGGTTGGAAGCAGAGTAACCAAGAATTGAATTGGTACTCCAATATGAAAAGTGAGCATTCCAAGTGGCAGTTCACTGTACCACAAATGGCAAAGCTAATATTTATATTCACTTCCATAACTTTTGTTGTCATATTTCTGTGTACATGGTAAAGTTTAACAAATCTACATAATTTCATTTTCTAAATCTGGATGAAATGATAACTTTTGCATAATGGGACATCATTTATCTTTTTACAGGATTCCTTCATGCACATTTGTCTATCTCAACATCTTATTTGATTTACTTCTAATTCAGTAGGACAACAGTATTTACCTGGCACCTCAGTCATGAATTTGCAGAATTTATTCATTCCCTTTAAGTGAAACATCATTGATGCAAAAACTTCTTTTTTCAAATATTTATTTTTTTCTTTGAACAAATGCTTCAGTCTTTTTAAAGACAGAGAAAGGGAGAAAGGAAAGCAGAGAGAGCCTGTTTACTGTTTCACTCTCCAAATGCCGACAATGGCCTCTAGCTATGGCTAAAACCTGGAGCCTGTAACTCAACCTAGATTTCCCGCACGGGTGGCAAAACTCCAGTAACTGGAGTCATTAGTAATGCCTGAAGGGGCTATGTTACCAAGAAGCTGTTGTCACAAGGGAGTCAGGTACTGCAATAAGGGACACAGGTAACTTAACCAGTGTCTTAATTGCTACACAAAATGACCACCCCCAAACTACTTTTTATATAGTACAAAGTCAAGACTATATAATAAAAAATAAATGTCCACTCAAATGTCGAAGATCTGGCTAAATAATTTTTGTATAAAAGCAATATGCCTTTAGGAATTAACATTTATAGGTTGTAAAATCAACTTAGACATTCAGAGTTTCCATAAAGTAACAAACACCATCGACAGTGTAGTTATTTCATTTTTAAATTTGATTTTGTGTAACATCCTCAGGGACATACTGAAAATTTCAAAAAAATCATGACTACTTTGCAATAAGAAGAGGGCATATGCAACCCAATATGATACAGTTTTTTAAGGAAAAGGATAAAAAAATAGCAAAAATTCCATAAAATTTCCTCAATAACCTTAGGACCTACAAAAAATTATCTTAAATAGAGGCATTTAGGGGACTGGTGTGTGGCACAGTGGTTTGAACTGCGATGCTGTCCAAATTGGAGTTTCAGTATGAGTCCTGAATGTTCTGCTTCCAATCTAGCTCCCTGATAATGCACTTGGAAAAGTAGCAGGTGATGGCTCAAGTATGTGGGTCCCTGCCACCCACATGGGAGACCCAGATGCAGTTTCAGGTTCCTGGCATATCCCCAATCATTGGAGATATTTGGACAGTGAACCACCTGATGGAAGGTGTCTGTCTTTCTTCCTCTCTCTCTTCCCCATCATTCAACATTTCAAATAAATAAAACGTATTTTTTTGAACGGTGCCGTGGCTTAATAGGCTAATCCTCCGCCTTGCAGAGCCAGCACCCTGGGGTCTAGTCCCGGTCGGGGCGCCGGATTCTGTCCCAGTTGCCCCTCTTCCAGGCCAGCTCTCTGCTGTGGCCCGGGAAGACAGTGGAGGATGGCCCAAGTGCTTGGGCCCTGCACCCCATGGGAGACCAGGAGAAGCACCTGGCTCCTGCCTTCGGATCAGTGTGGTGCACCAGCTGCAGCGTGCCGGCCGCGGCGGCCATTGGAGGGTGAACCACTGGCAAAGGAAGACCTTTCTCTCTCTCTCTCTCTCTCACTGTCTACTCTGCCTGTCAAAAAAAAAAAAAAGTTATAAAAAAAGTATTTTTTTTTTAAATTGGGAAGCATTTTCTAAAGGGATACATGTGAAAGTTAAATGTGGTAAGAACACCTTTTTTTAAAGATGTATTTATTTATTTGAAAGAGTAATAGGTGGTGGGGGGAGGGACTTTCCATCTACTGGTTCATTCCCTGAGATGGCCACAATGGCCAGGACTGAGCCAGGCTAAAACCAAGAGCCAGGAACTTCATTCAGGTCTTTCATATAGGTTCAAGGGCCCAGGTACTTGAGCCATGTTCCTTAGCTTTTCCTAAGCCATCAGTAGGAAGCTGGATCAGAAGTACAGCAGCTGGACACAAACTCCCGTCCATTTGGGATGTCAGCGTCACAGGCTGTGGCTTTACCCACTGTGCCACAATCCCGGCCCTAGAAGAATGCTTTTGAGCAAAGACCTTCTTAAGGTCAGTTCTCATGGCCAGGATCTGTGGCCATCCCCTTTTCCCTGCAAATACATATTCTAGCTGGTCACAGAGCTACCCCCATAAATGCTGCATTTCCCAGCCTCTCTGTAGCTATTTGTGATCTGGTAATGAGAAGACAGCAATGGAACAGGAAGAATGAATGAACATGTGCAACTCCCATTTTTTGCCTTGGCAGGAATTTGGATACAGAATGAGAACATGACTCTCAGCCCCCACACACTGAGAATGGCAGACAAATGCAGTGGAAGGAGAGTGGGTTGCAGACACTTTGAAATCACCTCCCATTTTAGGTTTGGGCCCTATCAAGAGGGAAAAACAGATTCCTATCCTTGTTGTACACATATGTTTTTAAAAAATAATCTGCCACAAGGCTGGCTTTGTGGTGCAGTTGATAAACCTGTACCACTTGCAGCACCAGTATTTCCTATGGTTGCTTTTTATCCCGGAAGCTCTACTTCCATTCTAGCTCTATGCTAATGGCCTGGGAAAACAACAAAAGATGGCCCAGGTGCTTGGTCCCCTGCTACCCAAGTGGGTGACCCAGATGATGCTCCTAGCTCCTGGAGTAGGCCTGGCCCTGCCCTGGCCTTTGGGGCCAGCTGATGGAAGATATCTCTCTCTCTCTCTCTCTCTCTCTCTCTCTCTCTCTCTCTCTCTTTCTCTCTATCTTTCCTTTCTCTGTAAATCTGATTTTCAAATAAATAAGTCTTTTTTTAAAAAGCAACATGGTAATCAGCCAGTATCCTAACAAATATAGAAAGATTAAAGACGCATACAGAGTGGCTTCTAAGGTACAAATTGCTAAATGAACAAAATGTTCACAAAAGATGAAACCCACATGACTGTAACTATTATTTTTAATCCTAGTATTTAACAAGCCTTGGGAGAGAAGGCCCAATTAATCTTGTCGTCGCACACAGTCAAGCCACAACCTGAAGATGGGAATGCATGTGGAGAGGGTGCCTGCTGGGTTTGGGTTGGGGATACACAGAGATAGAAGTTCAGTTTTGCATATTTCATTATTTTGCCTAGGGCAAACTCTATAAATAGATAACATCTTTTCCTTCAGTAAACTGAACTGTCAGAGTAAGCAGAGTATTTTAGAGACTTCTTTACACTAACCAAGCAAAGCATTCTGGAAATTACCTAAACCATTTAAATGCCACACGTTTTTGCATCAGTGCTTTCTATTTTACTCTATATAACCATTTAGTTCCTACTTCAGTGTTTTCTCTCTGTGTGTGTTTGTGTGTAGTTGCAGAGGTATACAATTTTTATTTTAATCAGTCACCTGAGAAATGGAGCATTTGAAAGGAATTAGTAAGTAGGATTTTTTTTTTATGTAGCATGCACAAACTTGACTGAGTTTTTCTAATTTTACTTTCTGCTTTTTGTTTACAAAGATGAAGTTTAATCAATCGCAACTGATGCTGCTCTGAGACTAATGGATGGTGACTGGTCCCATCAGTTTCTGAATTAGATCTAGTCCTAAGAGGCAAGACCTTTGGACCGAGATCAATTCTGTTGACCCAGGACATGTACCCAGAGCACCCTGAATAATCAGGAAATGCTCAGTCCTGTGTTCATTTTCCCAAGGTAGGAAGCAGGATGTCTCCATTGTCCATTGAGTCACAGATCTAACAATACTAGAAACAGACTTCCTGAGGGTACAGTTCTTCCACACTGTGGCTTATCTCTGAAATGGTCATGAGGAATCTAAACAGATCAGGGATGAAGTAGGTTGCATTAGGATATTGTGATTCCATAAACATTACAGGTAATTTTATCACCTGATTTGTCCAGGCTACTTACGCATTGTTAGTCTTATCTCCATATTTTAAGTGATGAAGTTTTCTAATACCCAAGTTTAAAAAGTCATTTCCAAAAGGCTTTGTTGTTTTTTTCCCCATAAGTAAAACTTACACTGACACACAGAAATCAATAAACATTTTTTCTTTTCCCTAAATATAAAGATGAAAATATTTGGCAATTGTATTAGTAGTTAAATCATAGTTTTTTTAAAAGATGTATTTATTTATTTATTTGAATGACAGAGCCACACAGAGAGAGGGAGAGACAGAATGTGAGGGTCCATCAAGCCTGAACTCTTTATATGTCCATTAGCACACAGAAACTTGCACAGGCATAGATTCTGAAGTCCTGAGACGTAATTTCTTTCTGAGAGACACCTCAGTGCTTGTTTCTAAGGCTTTCCAGCTAATTAAAGGAGGCCTGTCCATATCACTGAGCATAAGCTTCTTTAGTTAAAGTAAGCTGATTGTAGATGTTACCCACCTCTACGCAGTACCTTCATAATATCACCGGGATTAGCGTTGTATTGAATAGCTTCATTCTTCACCTGGTCAGCTTGGCACAAAAGATTATCAGTGGAAATATTAAGCATTTATTTTACTTAGAGGTCTACAGTCGGACAGGCAGCTCTGCTCCACACAGGGCTTTAAGCTACCTCTGTTTCACCCTGTGTGGTTTGGGTCATCTGAGGCCAGGCTGCTGGAGCGGCAGCTTTTCTGCAGGCTCTTCCCATGCAATGGCAGAAGTGTAAGAGATCACGTGGAAACATACAAAACCTTTAAGGAAACCAGCTCATGGTTCTCCTACTCACTCACCACTGAAGTGGGCACAAGCGGTTCTGGTTATGAGTGCAGGCTGGAAGACTGAAGGCAAAGTCAGGTATACTTGTGTTGACAAAGCTGTTTCCCACATGCTATAGGTTAATGATACTGTCGTGACTATTTGTGCATAATATACAAGTAAGTGTCTGAATGGCAGACCAATGGGAGCTAAGTTTCTCACTGTTGGAGTGGGAATTGACAGAGAAGCAAGTGGGCAGTGGAATGGTGCATGCTATTGAGTATTAGAAGTAGAACACCACTAAGATCATGTTTAGCTCAATATAGAGATGGCTCTGCATGGAAATGTTTATGAAGATGTGCTTACTCACATGAGTTAGCAAACATACTTGCATCTCCTTGATCTGCCAGTTAGGAAATGACTGCATCATACTAAATGGGAGAGAAGAGATGAATCTCCCATGTAGAATAATTACAAATGATTTGTGTGGATACTGCACCCTAAGGGATGGGAAACCCTGCTTCCAACTGTAGGTAAGGAATGCTTAGAGTGATATTTCTCCAGAGTACAGGATGTAGTGGGGGAAGAGAGGGAAACATTATAAGGGAGAGACCTAACTCGTTCTGCCTCTTGCAGGTTAGCAAACATCAGTAGGGCGAAGACATGTTGAAAGCATGCAGCTTTGCTTGCTTGAAGTGAAAATGGTGCTTCATCTCTGTTAATCCCAATTTAATCCTGAAAAAAAATCAGAATAATTCCAATGGAGAAGCATTTAAAAAGTTTCTGATCTGTTCTCCTCAAGAACTGACAAATTCCTTAAAAATAAGGAAAGTCTTAGAAACCATCACAGTCAAGAGGTCCCTGAGGACAACAGTTGACTAAATATGATGTGATGCCCTACGGGGGATCTCAGAAACCAAAAAAGGACGTTAGGAAAAAATTAAGGAAATATCAATAAAGTGTAGACTTTAGAAATGAATGATGTATCAGTAGTACCTTATTAGTTGTAACAAATATAGCATATTAAAATAAGAAAATACTGGACAATGATGGAGGGGCAACATAGGAAGAGTCTGTACCATTTTCTCACTTTTTCTGTAAATCTAAAAATGTTCTAATATGAAAGTTTTTATTTATTAATTGGAATGGGAAGAGAGAGACAGAGAAAGGCATTCTCTGTTTCACTCTACAAGCGCCTGCAGCACCAGGGTTGGGCTAGGAGCCAGGAACTCCATCTGTGTGTCCCACTTGAGAGCAGGAGCCCAAGAACTTGGACCATCTCTTGCTGCTTTTCCAGGTACATAAGCACGGAGCTGGATTGGAGGCAGAGCTGGTGTTACAGGTGGTGGTTTAATCTGCTATACCACAATGCTGGATCCAAATTATGATATTGGTAATCAAATTGAGCTTTTCTTTGCTAATAATTTCTTGATACATTACTGTCATCAGCAACTTCATGTATTTCAATAAAATAATATATGGCCCACCACTCACATGACTTATCCAGTGGAAATATTTTGTCATATGTTTTGTTACTGTTGAAAATGGTCAATCTCTTTTCTTTCAAAGCCAATAGTGATAATACAAGGACAGCATGAGTAACACCTCCAACTCTAGTGTAGCACACTTACCCGATCAAACATTCATCAATGTCCTACAAGGAAAAAAATGACCATGCAAGATTAAATTAATATGGGGTTTTACAGATTAGCAATTCAACGTTGGGAATGAAGATTAATTTTGCTGAGTACATCATTTGGAAATTAAGCATACTTTGAAGTCTCCCATTCGTCTCCCCATTTCATTTTGTCCCCACATTGTGTTGTTTTTTAGTATCAAGGTGTCAGATTTTTGTAGGAACTCTTGATTTTGTTAAGTTTATCATCTAGTAGAAATGAAGCTTTCTAAAACAATATTTTCAAATCCCTTATAGGCATTTATGTCTATGTCCATCTTTTCAGTGTGATCATGAACCCAAAGTGGAAATCTGTGTTGGGTATTTCATTTATTGATTTATCTAATATCATTTGCTCTGATAAATAGCTTGCTTCCTGAGATTATACTGTCTGTGAATAAAATTTTAAGTTTCACAGCAAATCATTCATGCATGCAGTTTTTAATTAAAAAGAGAAAGATTAGTCAACTTTTTTCAAGAGAGAACCATATGAAAGGCAACTTTTAATTACTCCATTTGAAATTTCTTTCCCAGTTGTAGACTCAGAGTTCAAAATTAATTCTGGGATTGAGAGAACACCTGAGAGCAAAGATTAATCATATCATAGGTCATTGTAGATCATGTCTGTGTGCTTTCTCAAATAGAGAGGTGTGTAGACTTGCACATCTTCCATCACCCTGGACACGCAAAACCTGAAGATTTGACTTTTTTTTTCCTTCTTTCTCTCTTCAACAGACCCTGGAGTTCCTTATAGGTGGTTTCAAGCACAGTTTCCCCGCAGGATCCACTTCACCATTTTTCACACTTGTCTTACTTTTGACACTGTGCTTAATGGCTCACCATTTCTGTCTTTTCAGACGACATTCTTTGTGGTGCCATAGCACATGGATTTCAGAACCGCCTGTGAGGAGGTAGGTGCAGACTTTATGCTTTTCAAATTGGTAAAATAGTATGATCAGAATATCTTGGCCTCACTGCCTAGTGGTGGAGCGCTGCTTTTGATGGAGAGTGGGAGATGGGCTGATTTCATTTCCAGTTTGTATTCTCTTCCTACAAAGCTAGAAAACCAAAGTGTGCATGGTCAAGTTTCACATTTTATCTCTCTCTTTTTTGTTAAGAAGACTGGAGCAAGGGCTAGTGCTGTGACACAGTAAGATTGAATCCTAGCTGCTCCACTTCCAGTCCAGCTCCCTGCTAATGTTTCTGATAAAACAATGGAAGATGGTTTGAGTGCTTGAGCCTCTGTACCCACATAGGATACTAGGATGAAGCTCCTGGCTCCTGGCTTCAGCGTGGCACAGCCTCAGTCATTGTGGCCACCAGCAAATGGAAGACCTCTCTGCCTGTCTCTCTTGCTCTCTCTGTAACTCTGCCTTTCAAATCCATAAATAAATCTTTAAAAAAAAAAAAAAGGAGAATGGAGCATATTTAATATAATTGGATTGCTCCTCTCCATCAACCACACACTCTGAGATTTCAGGTAGTGGAAGCATTGGAAGGAATTTTGTTTTGTATAAATGATTGTAAATGAGATGACATCTAAGGGCCCTTTTAGGACTAAAACTTTACAATTATAATTTCCTATTATTTAAGTATTTAATATCAGTTAAGTATCAATATGTAGCAATTCAAATTTTCTGTGGTGCTGACATCACACTTTAGAATGAGTTAGAATGATGCATTAGTTTCACTCAAGGATATTAAAGATCGTTGAAGTATTACACTTCAGTGGTGCACTCTCCCCAAGGAAGATACCATTCTATCTCAACAAGAAATACTATGTGTTTTTTTTTTTTTTGACTAATTATGAAACCTTCAAAGCATTGTTTTTTTTTTTTCACTCTATGGAAAAAATGCAAATATTTATCTTCAGGCAAAATACAAATATTTATACATTAGAAAATGGTTTGTATTTGCTTAAATATTTTACAGTATTTTTTATTGTACATAAGCAACTCAAACAAACAAAAAAAAACCTGTAATTGAATTACTCATGGTAATATTAAAATCAAACCAAAGAAATCAAAGGCTTCAGTCTTGATATTTGTGAAGATAGCCTTTTTAGTAAAATATCATTTGTTTAAAGTTATTATATGGATTTATGGAAACAAATTCTTTATTTTCTTCTAAAGCAATTTGAAAAATATGTTTAAGCATGTTTGTCACAGTGGGTGAAAATTTCAGAATGCCATTTGGAGGACTAAAAAATTGCTTTCGTATCTCTATTCTTATGTTTTCATTTTCAAAAATTTAATTATTGTAATGGCTTAAACATAGCTCTATGCTACCTCTTTTTAAATTATATTACAGCTTTTTCATTTACAAGATCGCTCTTGTGCAATATTGAATACTGTAAAGTCAGAGTGTGTAACTCATCATCTTTTTAACTCAGCACTTACTTGGGCACTTCAGTATATTAAAGAAAAAAAACTCTTTAATGTATTTAATTTTTTGCACCAAAATAAATATATTTTAATTACATTTTTAGAAAACTCATATCTTTTCATATATTATTCTTTTAGAAGTTTTGTATTCTAACATTAAGATTTAATTCTGTGTCACTTGTACTTTTAATTGCACACTCAAATTTGCATGTAGCAAGTCTTTTTTTCCATCAAAGTGTTGTCTTATGTATTTAGCAGTAAGGAATTCATTGAAACTGAATAGATATTTGCTCGAATAATAAGCCTATAGGACACATGAGATTCTTGTTGTGTTTAACAAATGCTTTGTATTGGACTTCACAGTATGATAGAAGATTCCCTAAACTTATTTTATTTAAAACAAATCTTTTAATGTATTGTTTTGAGATGTCTATCAAATTCTATTTAAGGTTCATAAGATCTGTTTTACAATCGTAATACCATAGTGATCATTCACCTTGTAGGAGCTGGTTGTTGTTCTCTTGCAACAAGCCCTTAAAGAGTATCATTTTAGTCTTTCCCTAGGACGGATAGAACTGCCATAAGCTGTGCTATCCTAGCATCCATGTATAGTCCACATCCTGGCTGGATTGAAAGAATACAGATACCCTGAAAATGAACAAAGTGTTCTGAAAAATGACCAAAGTCAAAGAATTAGCCTGAAATTTACAGCCTTGAAACATTTAAGTGTACAGGAACCAGAAAGCTAATTGGGCCTTTCATTTTGCACTTGAGGAAATTGAGAATTTTTTATGAAATTCTGAGTGCCATTTAGTTAATTAGTCAAAATCAAGCATATGTGTAGCTTGGGACTCCTAATTCTAAGTTCCAACCACATTCTAAGACACTACTTTGTTGGAAATTACGTAATAGTCCAAGATACATTAAATAAGACTTGGCTCTCTTGACTACTAATAAGGAAAATGATCAAAGTCTCTTTTCCATATCCATCAGGCAGACCAAGGCAGAATATTAGCATGAGATGACAGAAAGACTTTTTGCAAAGGAACAGAGAAGCCTGTCCAAACAACTGTCATTTGAAAGCACCTTCAATATATAATAAAGATTCTTTTTAAAAGAAATTCCCACTTAGTGTTTAAAAAACTTTCTGCTCTTAAAAACACAATGTCAGAATTCTTTAAAAGAAATTTGGATTTAAAAATCTAGCAAGAAACAATTATGAAGGTAAAGACTTTCAGAAAATGCAACTTGGGCAAATAACAAAATATATTGTTAGATGAAAAAGTGTCCCAACAGTCTGATATCATTACTGATTTTCTCTGCTCTTTGAGTGTCATAAAAATAAATCCATGCGTTTAAATAAGTCAATATGAGTTCTTTTATTTAGCTTTTCCTCAGATTTAACTTACACATTTGTCTTCCTTAAAATTAATCCACATATTTGTACTGACTGTGAAAACATATTTTCTCTACATTTTACATTAAAGACTATAATCCATAAATACATAATTTAATCTAGCTATTCATAGAAAGACACAATCTATGACTTTGATCTAATCACTATTTTTACAGAAATGTTTATTTATTTATTTGAAAGGCTGAGTGAAAGAGAGAGGATAAAGAGAGAGAAAAAGAGAGAGAAAGAGGGAGAGAGAAAGAGGGAGGGAGGTAGAGAGAGAATATTCCATTTTCTGGTTCACTGTCCAAATGGCCACAACAGCCGGGGTTGAGCCAGGCTAAAGCCACGAACCTGAAACTCCATCTGTGTTTCCCACATGAATGGAAGAGCCCAAGTTCTTAGACCATCTTCTGCTGCCTCCCCAGGCAAAGTAGCAGAGAGCTGGATCAGGAGAAGCTGGGGCCCAAACTGGTGCTTTTATAGAGGATGCCAGCATTGTAAGAGGATGCCAGCATTATATTGTGGTTAATAATTCTTATTATGAGACAGACTAATAATTCACTGTTGAAATCTTCTTGTGATGACAAGATACAAGAATATTAAAAATGAGATATGGAACTAAGTATTGCTGAAACCACTACAAGTGGTGTCAACAAGACTTGTGCTGGGAAGTCAAAAGTGGTTAGAATTCAGTTAAGGTAATCCTTAAAAACACTCTGCCTGAAACAGCATTTAGTGGATCATGCTGCATCGTAGCACAGTGTAATTGCTGCTTACCGAAAACAATGGTTTACAAAACAAATTTAATTGCATTTGGAGACCAAAATATAAAAATAGTGAGGACACCTGCAAGAGTACTTGCAGTTCGCATTATGTTCTCTGCCTGGTTTCTGGTAATGTGTTGCTTCTTACGTCTGATATTGTGAATGTTACATTTCAAAATGAAAACACAGACATAGATTCACAAAAACATATTTTGATTCTGTGAAAGATTGGATCATAAATTTAAAACCTCTTGACTTTTAACTAGAAAATTGGTGATAGTCTACTTTTTAAAGTTCCATATATGGTAACACGTTTAAACATTTATAAAATTTTAATAAGTTGAATGTGAGATTTGTTTAAGCAAATCAATAACCACATCTTTATTGATTGGCAGAAAACATAAGCAATGACTAGAATTTTAAAAGTATTTCTTTTTAAGTAATTAAAAATACAAATATTTAATGATTCCTTCAAACAAATAGACTCCAGTGAAGACTTCTGTACAATCTAGGTGCTAGATAGAATCATACATCTGACACAGGAAAACAAAATTTGATATACATCACTTGTTTGGAATAATCCTTTTAAAATTTTGACTTTAAAGTATATTTTAATTCATACAGCACAATTTTTTTTTTCATTTATGGGCAGTACATACACAGTCAACAAAGTTTGGAGACAAATATTTGCTATGTGAATAAAGATGTCATAAATATATCCTAAAATTTGGGGCAAATAATCATATAGGTGATATCAATTTTCAAGTAATTGAGGTACACAGATCTGTGAAGACTTTGAATTTGGTGCTGTTTAAGGGGCATCCTGTAATCCTGCCTCCCATTTTTAAGCCCTGAAACACTGCATGGGGAAGTGTAGATCAAGCCTCTTCCCTACTAGCAGTGTCTTCTGTTCATGTAGCATGCTAGAAAGAAAGTTCATCTACAAATTCCCAAGAAGCTAGGTCAAGATGCTGTGGTTCTTCTTCAGAATTAGGAAAGTTTGTTCTTAAAATTTTCATATATTTATTTGAAAGGCAGAAAGAGATAGGCAGGGAAACTGACACACACAAAGTTATACAGGGAGGTGTGGGAGCACCTTTGCCTGCCATGATTAGGGCTGTGGCAGAGCAAAGTCCAGGAGCAGGGAACTCAGCTAGGTCTCCAACAGGGGTGCAGGGATGTAATGACCTGGCCCATTACCTGCTGCCTCCCAGTGTCTGCACTGGCAGGAAGCTAGAATCAGAAGCAGAGCCTTGTGTGCATCCCAGGTACCCTGAGGCAGACATATGGACCTGTTTTTTAAACAGAGTCTTAGAGGTTAGGGCAAACTCTCACACGTAGGAGAGAGTCTTGACCAACATGCTCTCTGGTGAAAGATGCCACACTGTGACATGCATATGAACGATTGCTGGAGGCTTCCCAGCATGAACCTGAGATAACCTAGATCACTGGTCAAGAGCAGAAACTAGGCCCAGCTGTTCCATTTCCATTGGCTGTGGCTACATCCCAGTCCTCTGCCCCCTGCTGTCTTGGAAATGCTTGCCCTTGGTTATTGAGGAATAGGGCAGTGAATCTTTCTTGGCACAGAGTGAACACAACTGGTTTTTAAATAGAAAACATGTGAAACAGGCGACCACATGTCTATGGTGAGGATCTCATCCAGCCAGGCCCCTCCTTGTGAGTGCTCCTGCCATCTGCACCTGCCATCTTTCCTCATGACCTGAAGCAGCTCTGACTAACACAGCTGGCTTCCAGCCCTGATAATTTCTGCTCAAATAACAACAATATTTTAATTCTTCCATTTCCTTTGCATCTTCTACTATGCCATATTTAGGAGGCATGCATGAATGCCCATCATTTCATTTCTCTCATTTCTGCAGGTCCTCTGCTTTAGTGACTTGTCAAGCCCCAGACACACTATACAGGCAGCCCCTCCCCGTCCTCTGCTGTCATACCTCCCCTCTCGTCTGTGCCTCCCAGGTTTAGCACTGAGGATGTGCCTCCTGCTCTGTCCTCTTCCTGCACCCCAGGAGTTGTGCATTTTCATGCTACCACATCTCTTCTCACTTCTTACTCTTGATTAAGTGGCTTTTGTCTTCTCTAGTCATTGTCTTTTTCTTTTTTTTCAATACCAGCCATGCATGTTTTTCTTCCACATTTATCCTGTAACACCCCCTTGCCCCCAAGAATATCTAAGCATTTTCTCATTGCTGCTACCATGTCAGCTACCATATTGCCTCATATATATATATGTATATATATATGTGTATATATATATATACTTTTAAAATGAGTAGGCATACTCTGAGGTTGAGAGTGTTGTCTCCTTAATGTCTCATCCTCTGTTAATGTTCTACAGTACTGGTACAGGCAATGAATGTATGAGTTTTTCAATGTATTTTTATGTGTGCCAGGTAAATTTTCATTGTAGAATATATGTAACACCTATAACCCCCAGAAAATGTATTTTCCTGTCTATTTGTTCTTTGCTCTGTTTGCTCTTTTTACCAAGCAACAATTTATTGGTGTGTGTGTGTGTGTGTGTGTGTGTTCCATTCGACCAAAATGCTGTGTTATTCTTTCTGTTTTATAACTCTGGACCTCCAAGGACTGACAAGTGAGCTCAAAGTCTGCAATATGTTTTGAAGACAATTCTCTAATAACTAGGGAACATTTTACACAATACTTGAGTGAATGCTAGGTTTGTCCATATCAGAAATGTGATGAGAAAGCCTCCTAGCATCATGTTAGTTCCTCGACTTTCCCTGGATGCTCTTTTATAGCACTTTGATGTGTAACTATCATGTATTTCTGGGCTTTCTCTCATCCTGAAGTTGAAACAGTGCATTATTTGTGACTATGAGCTCTGCCATCGGACTTCTGGGGGAAAATTGGTTCAAAACATATTGTACCTTGAAAAATCAGCAAGCGTGCTCAGTTAAGATCTCTTGGTTTTGATGTCAAATTTCCTATCTTTCTCTCCTCACAATGCCCATTGGTGTCCGCAGTGTTGGCCCCTAGCCAAGACTACATTGTGAACAGGAGATTTCCCATGCTAAAATGTAGAGAAATGATGCTCCATATTAAAGAAGTATAATTTGCTTGTGCTGAAATATTTTGTCCTCTGGACATATCCATTTGACTTATACTCTAGAATAGATTAATCGGTATGATTTACTGAGCACCTGCTGTGTGCCTCTGCCATAGATGAGGATGGAATGCTGCCCTTGCTGCTGAACACCTTTCTGTTTTTGCCTAAAAGGACATCATAACTCTTAGATAATAATTACAGACTAATATGAGAGTGTGTGTATAGTGGAAGGCAATATGGTACAGTGTAGCTCACAAGATAAAGCAGGTTACAGAAAGAATGATCTCCAAAGCTCCAGTATCTAAATATATTCCCATCAACATAGATTCATATAAAGAAACAAGCTTATAGCCATCCCCATGGAAATGTATATTTCAAGCATTATTTTCTTGAGATACTGTATTACTTAATACTGAGGATAAAATGACATAGCTTTGTATTTGTTCATTCAGTGAAGAATGGCTCCATAATTATTGCATGTAAATGTCATCTCCAAAGTAGTGATTGTTCCTTTGAGTTTTTGTGGTAATAAGAGCCAGAGATTATGTTCTATCTCAAAGGAATTTTGTTTGTATTGGTGGCAAGTGGGAATGTTAGGTGTGCTTATACAGGAGAAAATTTATATTATCCCGGTAATATTATAGTTCCAACATGCTCTAACAATGGCAAGATTCATGGGCCTGTAAAAAATGACTTAATACAAACTCAGGAATCTTCATAGCCTGTTTTCATAATTCCCAAGGATATAAGAAAAAAATATTGATATAAGTAATAAGTGTGCTAACTTAGGTAGTTTGCTTACCTCCTCATCATTCCCTCATTGATACAAAGCATGGGTGTGCATTCATGTGTATGTGTGCATGCATGTGTGTTCACGTGTTTGTATGCATATGTATGCTTGTGGGTATGTGCACACATTTGCATGCATGTGATGTGTGTTCCTGTGTATGTGCATGACTGTAATCTTGTGAGTTCATGTGTATGTGTTGTCATATGCATGGTGTGTGTATTCATGTGCATTTATTTAATGTGCATACATGTATGCATGTATGCATTCATGAGAGTTGGTGACTAGGAATAATGAAATAGTGGCAATTAGTGTAGATATTAACCTTTCATTACTAACATTAATAACAGAGACAAAAATTAGACTTGGTGGTTGCCTCTGCTGGGGAGAGGTGGTGTGGAGAAATGGGGAGAATGTATTTCCTTTTGCAGAGATGGAAATACTCTAAAATTGATGGTAGTAAGGATTGCAGTTTTTCATATATACTAAAAAACACAAAAAGCACAATTTAAAGGGTTGAATTGCATGGAATGTGAATTATATCTCAACAAAACTGTTGCAGTTTCATTTAGTTTTAAATTTTAACAAGGCTTTCATTATTTTTTGAATATACGACATATGTCACACCCCAATGCTATTAATCTTTCTGTGAGTTTTCTGACACAGCGTCTGTTATTTGAGAGTCACTATACTGGAAATGGTTCTTTTTTCTCTGCATTACTCCATTGTGTGTTAAATTTCAGACTCATCAGAATGCAGTTTCCCCTGCTCCAAAATATTGTGCACCATATTTTGTTGTAAATAGATGGTAACATTATAACATATGAACTAAGTACGCTTTCTTTTCTCTGTTTTGCTTTCTTTCTTCCTCTTCTCTCTCTCTCTCTATCTGAAGACAAAGACAGGGATTTGTTTGCTGCAGGATGGTAATCAAGAGCCTTTCAAAGTCCGGCTGCACCTAGCCAAAGATATTTTGATGATCCAGGAGCAGGATGTGATATGTGTGTCTGGTGAGCCTTTCTATTCCGGTGTAAGTAGCTTTTCCTTCTGTCGAAGTGTTTGGTTTTAACCTTTTGTTCATAAGCAGGTTTATCCACAGGAAATTCTCAATATATTTTTCTTTTATTTCAGAACATAGTCAATGGTCCTGCCTGTCATTTTTGTTCACATCACTATGAGTGGAATGCCTCTGCATGAGGACCTGGCCTGGGTCCACACACATCCCCTAGGGTCCATCTCCCGCTTGGTATCTGTTGACCCCTTGCAGCCATAACGCGATAGGATGATTATGAGAAAGTGCATCCTACCTTTGCACATACAGATTTCCTGAGAGTCCTGCATGGCAGTGCTTCCTGCCCTGTCTTCATCTTGCATGACTCTGAACTATTGGAGGTGGTGCTGTGGTGGCGCCTGTCTCAGGGTCACAGGAGCAGGAGCTTATAGGTCATGGTCACTGCACTCTGCATGAATGCTTTTCCCCTGGGCTTTTGCCTGAGGGAAAAGTCGACCTCTTTGATAGAATCATGCCTGAATCGTAGCATGTTCTCTCCAGTGCTCTCACACCCACTAAGAATTTATGCTCCTGAAAGTTCAGCCTCAAAAAGTCATACATTATCACACAAATCTGCTTGGTCTGCATCCTAGCACCTGAGTGCAGCTGTATAAGACATCTGTAGGTGAGATTTGATATAATTCAACAAAAGGAATTTTATCAAAGAACATGATAATTTATTGACTTTATCATTCATTCTGTAGTATCTCAAAAGATATCATCAACATTGTTGCCATATGTAATCTTAGAAGGAAATTACAGAAAGTACCCAACAGTCTTCTTCCTGACTTCCCCAGACAGCTGTAGCTTTTTAGCATGGCAATCCAATTTGTGCCTTATTAACAGACTTACCTGGGAGGGTTTTCTTGGTAGTATATAGTGCTGAACTTGAATTTTCACATCACTTCTGGCTAACACCCCATGGGAGTTGCACAAGGTCCTAAATCAATAGGCCTTTTCCAACTAAAGATAATGGACATTTTGCAGACTGTTAACTATTCTTTTGTCACAGACCATTTAAATCATCTTGAATCATGAGCCTGGATGTCAAGGCTGATTAAACTGTTCCCATGCAGTTGCCCTTTCTTCCCTTTGGTTAATAACAGAATAGCAGTGTAGCAGTCGATTTCTTTCTTTTTTTTCAGTGATGAGGTATGATTCATAACTCTGTGTAATAAATATATTATGCACATATAATTACTATATATCCTTAATCAAAAATTATAATTGAAAAAATACAACATTGCAATGCCAAAATAAAGCTATTGATTTTAAATTTTGCTGTCAAAATATCTAATACAAATACAGGCTGTTTTAAAAAGTTCATGGAAAATAGAATTAAAATCTAATTTTATTTTGATGGAAAATTTTTTGAATTTCATGTATCAACGAGATCCTCAAAATGCTCATGAAAATGCCTGTTATGATAAAATGATGCATATATTTACATCAAAAATGAACATATTTAATTCTGTTTTTCCATGGACTTTATGAGTTGTCCTCACAGACTTGATCTTACTTTCAAGGATAGTTGTGCATACACATAAAGCTCAGAACATTTGGAAGGATTCAGACAGAGTTAAGAAGAAGCACCCTCCATAGCAACACATTTTAAAAGCATCTGACAAAGTTTCGCACTAACTCATAAAAAATATTTTCCTCAAAATATGAATAATGTTTATCTGATAACAAATATGAGTGCTCCTCACTAACATTATAGCCAGCATTGAATATTTATTTGAGAGTGAGAAGTCAAAAATCATCACTTGATTCACTTCTGCTAGATATTGTTCTTTCAAAAAAAGTTTATTAACTTATTTAAGAGAGAGAGAGACAGGAAGACAGAGGATCAGAGAGACAGAGAGCTCACACCTGTTATGTCACTCTCCAAGCAGCCAGGGCTGGTCCTGCCAAAGCAGGAACTCAATCCGCGTCTCTTACATAACTGTCGGGGACCTTACTACTTAAACCATCACTTGCTGCCTCTCAAGGGGTGTGTTAGCAAGAAACTGGAATTGGGAACACAGTGGATTTTGGACCCAGACATTCTGATTCAGGATGTGGGCATCCCAGTTGGAGGTTTAATTGTTAGATCAAATGCTTGCCCCTTTGCTGTTCTGTTATAGCAGTCATAAGTAGTCCACAATTATAATGGAAGAGGCAAGATTGTTTATAGATGTTATGATATTATAAACAGAAAATCTTAAGAAATCACAAAACTAGAAGAGAATGCTAATTCAACCAGGTTTCTGGAAATAAGAATAATATCCAAAGTTAATTGTATTTCTGTAACTAGCAACAAGTAAGGGAAATGAAATAAACATGTAATTCAAAACACATAAAATACTGTAGAAATAAACTTAACAAAAGATAATTAAGGCCTCTACCATAAAAACTACAAAATTATGATGAGAAAAATTAAAAAGAAATAAACGAACGGAGAAAAATAACAAGATCATGAATTGTAGAATAAATAATGATGAGTTGTTGCATTTCTCAAAATACTGCAAACTAGTAAAAGCACCAATATGGTTTTGTGTGTGTGTATATATATATATATATATATATAAAATCTATAGGAAAGTAAAAAGAACTTGCAATAGTCAAAACAATATTTAATAAGGAGAATAAAGTTCAAATGTTCATACTTCCTAACTTCAGAAAAAACCTATAAAATTATAATAATAAACAGTGTGATGTTGTCACAAATATGAACATATGAATCAAGAGAACATTACAGATGGATAGTTCCGAAATAGATCCACAGTTTTATAACCCAGTGAGACCTTTTTTTTGACTTGTAGTAAAATATATTATAAAAATAAATTTATCATAAGTCAATTGTAAATGCACAGTTCAGCGGTACCAAGTACATTTGCATTGTTGTATAATTATCACCATTTCCACTTTGTGAATTTTTATTGTCCCATACTGAAACTCTGTATCTAATAAATGATAATTATGCTTGCTCCTCCTCCCTTAGCTCCTAGTAACTACTGGTCTACTTTCTGTCTATTTGTATTGACTATAATAGGTAACTCCTGTAAGTGGAATCACATAATATTTAACTTCAGTGTCTGGCTTATTTCACTTAGTGTAATAGCTCCAAGAATTTGCCATGTTGAAGCATGTATCCAAATTTCATGACTTTTGAAGGCTGAGTAATATTCCTAGATATTTGTATTACATATTATCCACTCATCCAACAGTGGACTTTTGAGTTATCACCACATTTGTTCTCTATGAAAAAACATTACCATTAGCATGAATATAGAAACATTTGAATCACTACATTCAATTATTTTTTCATATACACACAAAAGTAGAATTGCTAAAGAAAGTCTTGTTTAATGTTTGAGGAACCACCATACTTCTGTCATAGTGGCTGTAACATCTTATATTTCAACTGCAATCCTCAAGGTTTCAAATTCTTCCACATCCCTGTCAAACCCATTGCCTTATGTGTCCTTGATAATATCTATTAAAATTGATACAAGGTTGAATTTTCATCTCCCAATAGATTTGTAATGTTGAGCATTGTTTAATATGCTTATTTATCATTTGCATATACCCTCTGGAAAAAAGGTATATTCATTTTTTTGCCCATGTCTGAATTGGGTTCTTTATTTTTTGATGTGGAGTTTTTTATAAACTTGGATAGCAATCTCTTATCAGCTTTGCGACTTCAAAATATCTTCTCCCAACCTGTAGTTTGCCTTATTACTCTGTTGATAGTGTCCTTTATACACAGAACTTTTTACTTCTAATGCAATTGTCTATTTTTTCTTTTGTTGTCTGTACCTTTGTGTCATGTCTAATAAACCATTGCAAAATCCAATATCAAGACTCATTTCCCCTATTTTATTCTAAGAGTTAATGGCTTTAGTGTGCACTTGTAGATTTTTCAATGCATTTTAGTTAATTTCTTTTTATGGTGTTAGGTAGGGATGTAACTTTAGTCTTTACATCTGTGTGTCCAATGTCCTGATACCATTTTTTCTGGGAATCCTTGCCAAAACACTATTTACTGTATGTGTAAGAGTATAGTTCTTAACCCTGTGTTATAGATCATTGGTCTATATATTTTTTGCTCAGCCAGTAATATGCTTTTTTTTACTGTAACTATATAGCAAAATTTAAAACAGGAAGTATGTGGCATTCAGCTTTGTACTTTTTCAGGGTTATTATGGCTTGCTGGAGTTCCTGGAGTTTCCATATGAATTTCAGAACTTTTTTTCTATTTCTGTAAAAAATATTATTGGGGATTTGAAATGGATTTCATTTAATGTGTGGATCACTATGGTAGCATGGTTATTTTATCTATATTAAGCTTCACAACTCATGAATTAGGCAAATATTTTCATTAATGTATGTGTTTTAAAATTTTTCCATTATATTATTTTTTAGGGTACAGGCCTTTCATATTCTTAACTATGTTAATTTTTAATAATATCTTCTTAGATGACATCATATAATTAATTTTTTTACATTTTTGAATTGGTCATTTTTAGTGTATAGGATCATAATAAATTTTTGAATGCTGATTCTGTTTCCTCTTATATTGTTTGTTTTTCAGTATTTCAAATATATATGATCATTTCTTCTGTGAACAAAGATAATTTTAGTCATTCTTTTCTTATTTGGATGCATTGTATTTCATTTTCTTAGTAATTATGTGGGCTAGGAATTTTAGTCCTATGTTGAATAGAAATGGCAAGAGTGGACATACTTGTCTTTCTCTTAATCTGAGAAGTTTTCAGTCATTCACTTTTTTTTTTTTTTCAGGCAGAGTTAGACAGTGAGAGAGAGAGACACACACACAGAGAAAGGTCTTCCTTCCATTGGTTCACCCCACAAATGTCCGCTATGGCTGGCACTGTGCCGATCTGAAGCCAAGAGGCAGGTGCTTCCTCCTGGTCTCCCATGCGGGTGCAGGGCCCAAGCACTTGGGCCATCCTCCACTGCCTTCCCAGGCCACAGCAGAGAGCTGGACTGGAAGAGGAGCAACCGGGACTGAATCCGGTGCCCCAACCGGGACTAGAACCTGGGGTGCTGGCGCCACAGGCGGAAGATTAGCCAAGTGAGCCATGGTGCCGGCCAGTCATTCCCTTTTGAATCTGAAGCTTGCTATAGGTTTTTCATATATTATTTTTACTATGATGAGGTAGTTTCCTTCTCTTTCTAGGTATTTAAGTATTGAATTTTTTCAGTATTGGGTGCAGAAATTTGTCAAATACTTTATCTGAGATAGTCCTGTATTCTTGTTTTAATTTTTTTCTCTGCTCAGCTTCTTGCTTTCCTTTACCTGTAATTGCCTCCTGGGACCATTCTAATACAAAAAATACTACCATCCCATTCTGTACCTGTGGGAATCCAACCTACAAGAAGGAATGTAGTACACTACACTCTTGGACATCAGATTTTCTCTGGAAGAACTCCGCTTGTCTGATTTTTAAAACTTATCACACTGATAGAGGACCTCAGACCACTCTGCTTGGAAAAAAAGCGATCCTCTTTGAACTTGGCCTTCATGATGCACCGTCCTTATATTAACAGGATGCATTGCCAGTGTGCTTTTCCTACAGTGATAGCTTCACTTGTTATTTATAGGATGTGTTTGAGAGGGTAGGATATCAGGACAAACAAATGCAGCTTTTGAAAGCAGAAAGACCATCTAAGTATTTATAATAAAAAGAGTGTTGACAAACATTCTGAATAAGTTAGTGAAAAGCTAAGGTGTTCTAAGGCAGGATGGATGTTAGGTTAAAGCCTTCAGACAAGTCTGTGAACATGTTATCTGGGAGAAATGCTGTGAAGCCCTGATTGGAGAATCGGGAAATAGTCCAATGAGACTAATGACAGGAATTCTTATCAGGAGATTTACTCACTAGGTTGAAGGAGGAGAAATGAAACTCCAATCTGCTGAATCTTCTAGGAAAGTATACAATATCGCAGGTTTCCTATACTCCACAAAAGAATGAAGTTGCTATTTATATTCCCAAAACCTTCCCATTAGCCAAAGGCTGCTATTGGGATTGTCAACACCTGATTCTCACAGTCTGCCCAGCTCAGGCTGAGAGAAAGCATTGAGATTCAGCGGTGACAGTGGGAGAAGTCCAGGGCTGGGAAGCTAGTGCTGGACCTGATTATGTATGTACACTAGAACCATAGATGGTAGAGGAGGTACAGGACCTGGCATCAACCTACTAACCAAGGAGGGAAAAAAAACAGTGGAGTGAGGCACAAGGTACAAGAAGGAGCAATTTGAGAACACAAGGCAAGCAAGGGTCTGAACATCAAGTTAGTAGACTAGCTACCACCCAGGCATCCATGCTATGCAATCATCTTAGCCCCTTGTTCTGAAGTCATGGTAGGGCTTTTTCAGATGCAGGCATCCAGAATGGAACATTCATGGTAAGTGTGCAATGTGGGACATCTGTGAAGAGGTAGGGTATCAGTGCCGACAATGAAGGGACTACTGGAAGAGGTTTATTTCATGAACATGAGTCTAGAGTTAGGAAGCAACATTGTGCAGCAAGCAGTCAAAGGATTAACAAATCTGATGGACTGTAGTAGCAAATGAATGTAGAGTTGAGCTTCCAGCACGCCATCAATGTGAGTTCATAATGATGGTGACTCAACAGTGACCTCAATCAGGGGAATTTATACCTTCTCAGCACTTCATGCCTCTAGGATTTGAAGGTTCACAAAAAACAAACAAACAAACAAAAAAACTCAAGTAATCTGAAAGGTATGGGGAGGTGTGGCAAAGGAAAAATATTTTGGCATGTTTAATAAATGTGACACTTTTATTCTAGTTAATGCAGCTAAATGCAGCTAATCCTATAAACACTCATCATTTAGAAAGGTTTATAAGCATTTCCACTTTCCAGAGTCAGCTAGTGAGGAACTACCAATATATCCAATGCGTTTACTGTGATTTATGCCAACAAAATGGCTGAAGATTTTGTCCCAATTCCTAGTATTAGCTATTTGTCAGGAACATTGCATGATTTTTTTCAGAGATTGTATGATTGAAGTTTTAGCATTGAATTCATATCCAATAAAATGGTTTTCATCTAGGATAATGGAGAAATAGTAACAAAATATAGACAGCAATTATTCAAGATCTTTAGGTACAGACAGTAGAGTGACTACTGATCAGAATGATACATAGCACTTGTCAGATAGAAAAACTACAGCATGAGTTAACATAAAAGGAAGTGATCATCCTGCTTTGGGGCTCAGAAATGAAACATCCAGTCCCTGTCATCCCTCTGAATGATTTGCCAAAGTCAGAGATATCCATGACTGTCCTAGTGACATTGTCCCTTCAACATGCTCTGAAAGAAGATTAAATTTAGCTTATGCTAGTTTTAAATATTGACAGAAATATTTTAGAAGCCAATGGGCCTTCTAAATCCATATAAGATGGGTATATTTTTCAGCTCAGAGACACCAGTTTCATAAATGTTGCTAGTAAAAGATAAGAAAACCTTGGAGATTAATTTTAAACACTGCAGAACTACCAAATAGGGCATCAGTACCACCACTCCCTCAGCAGAGTACTGACAGGCATTAATAAACTATATAATCAACACAGCTACTTCCTCAAGTTTTCCTTGGGATAGAAACCATGCAATTAGCAATCCCACCAGTGAAACTTAACTTCCCTCACATAACATTAAAGGAGCATGATGCTGACATTATTCGCCTTGGAGTTCCTGCAAACTCCTGCATGAGTGTGACCAGTTGTGCTTTTATTTCATGTTGCCATATCACAGAGAGAGTCATTCATAGAAATATATCAGCAAAGAAATTGGAGTCTGTGCAAACACACACATGCACAACATACAAATCATATGTATTTTTCAAACTTTAAAAAGAAGTTCTCTTGTGCTAGTGATTATTGTTTTTAGGTTTTTCAGTGAAATTGTATTCTTTGCTTATTCTATATTCTAAAAAATATTTAATTGACAAGATTATATAAATATTATATATATAGTCAACCATTACTAAACAATATATGCCTTCTGAGAAATGCATCATTAGACAGTTTTGTTGTAGCGTGACCATAGTGAGCATACTTACAGAAATTAACACTGTCTGAGGTAATCTTAAGGAAAACTGTAGCATATGTGGTCCCTTCCTGATTTACATGTCTTTAGGGGCCAAATGCTACATTCAAGATGTAAATGACTTTATATATATTATTATTTTCACAATCCAATTAATTTGAAAATCGATCTCCCCCCAAACTGTACGTTAGACCCAAGATGCAATTTTTTTATAATTGAAAATGTATACCCTTTGGCTAGCAGGGTCCCACCTCCTCCACTTTGCACTTCCTGGAAACCACAATTCTACTCTCTCATCCATTATATTATCCAGGAGAGTGAGATTAAGTGGCATTTCTCTTCCGGTATTTGATTTACTCCCCTTGGCATAATGTCTTCCATGTTCATCTATGCTGGCACAAATGGCAGAATTTTCTCTTTTTTATGGCTGAATAATATTCCATCATGTATATCCATTTCATGTTTGCTTTATCTGTTTACCAACTAATGGACATCTAGGTTGTATTCCAAAAAAATTGATCCATTCTAATAAGTACTTTTGATTTATACAAATATGCTTTAAAGACAAAAACATATGGAAGTAAATTATCTTGTATCTTTCATTATAGGCATTGATATTAATGTTTAAAGGATACAAACGTGGGTTGTGCAACTAGTTAAATCACTGTATGGGGTGCCCACATCCTATACTGGAGTGTCAGCTTGTGTCCAGGCTACCTGACTTCCAATAAAATTCCCTGCTGTTGCTTCCTGAGACTTAGCAGATGATGGTTTAGTTGTTCGAATCCTGCTCACCCAAGTAAGAGACCCAGAAGGAGTTTCTACTCCTGGCTTCAGTCTGTTCCAGTCCTGGCAGCTATTGTGATATTTGGAAAGTGAATCAGTAGATGAAAGAGCTCTCTCTTGCTCTAATTTTCAAGTAAAATACATAAATTAATGCAAAATATTTCATAAAATTATTTTAAATTAATTTAAATTATTTTAAAACCTTTTATATGTATTATCAGCTATATCATATCTTCCATGATCCCACATGCTATGTGAATATGTATCCATGTAAATAGACAAAGCATTGGTGTTGAAATTATACTAAATGTAGGTCAGGTTATTTCACTTACTAGTGAGATGGTAGCTTCATTATATGTACCTGAGGAGAATAATGAGATTTACTTTATTTCTTTAAGTATAAATCAGACAAATGGAGATAATAATATATATCCAACAGAGATCATTTAACTATTAATTGAGTTGATGTATGTAAAACAGTGTGGAAACACCAGCACCTGGTAAGGGCTCTACCTGTAATATGTATATGTGTGTTGTATATAATAGAAACATGTTACAGTGTGCATGTCTACACTCCTGGTGATAACATAGGTTAGAGAACTCAACATCAGTGCTACTTCCCATAGGAGGTAATGAAGGTGACTTGTTTGAAATTTTATGCATAATTTTTCAAGACATATGTGCATTGTAGACTGTCTAAGCGGATGGGCAGCTGGGTGCAAAAGTTACCAACTATGAAAAATCATGCAGTAATCAGGAATAGTGTGTCCTGCAACAAATTAATTGCTTGTGGGACACAGTGGAGAAGGAGGTAACCTTGGACTGGTAGATGGGCTGACATCAACAAACAGAGGCATCTAAAGGCAAAGAGCAGAGTGCAAAGAAGAGGGAAAAAAACGTTGATTTGAGACACATTTAGCCAGAATTGCCCTGAAGAACTCCATCAGGATGGGTCCTAGAGAATGATCTATAGATATTGAACTCAAAGCAAATGAACAAAGCCAACATCAGCTCCATAGTCTTGGGGAAAATGGGAGTCCCCCTGAACCTGTTCATATTTTTCTCTCCATGCTTGTGATGGCATTTATTCTCCTTCTCTACTGACATGTTTCCCTCTTCCAAAAGGCCACAAGACCCTGGAGAGCAGGGGCTGTGTATTAATTACCCCGGTAGTCTCTGCACTTACACAGAGCCAACCACTGAATAGTATTCAAAGGAATGAGTTCTTCCATGGAAAGATTTTAGGTCTGAAAGAGAGAAGGCCAATTGATTCCAAGAGGTGAAACAAAGAGAAGCCACTGTGTTCACACTATCATAATCTGACTCCAGCACATTCCATTTACAACTGCTTCAAGTGTATGGAAAAAGCTAAAACCACATCAAAATAGTTTGTGCTGTACATGAAAGGCGAGTAAGGGTTGGCACCTGCTAGTGAAAAGAAAGCAGTGATAGGAGGAAGTTGAGAAAGAGAAAACCTGAAGAAGCTTTTGTTGTCCTATATATTTTCACTGTGTGATAACTGAACTTGTGAATTAGATTAAGCACTGGGGTGAATCCTGGCTCCTCCACTTTTGATCCAGTTTCCTGCTAATGCAACCTGGGAAGCAGTGAACAATGACTCACGTGCTTGGATCCCTGCTACCTACGTGGTAGACTAAATGGAGTTCCAGGCTCCTGGCTTTGGGCTGGCCTAACCCCAGCTGCTGCAGGCATTTAGGAGTGAACCAGTGGATAAAAGATACCTCCTCATCACCCTTTCTCTCTTGGCCTTTCAAATAAATAAACAAAATAACTAAACAATACTTTTTAAAAAAATTGACATAAAATTAATAAACTTTTTTCTCAATATTTACCTATCTATTTGAAAGGCAGAGCTACAGAGAAATATGGGGGGGGTGTGGGAGGGATTTTCCTTCCTTCAGTTCACTCCCCAATGGCCACAATGGCCAGGTCTATGCCAGGCATAAACATCCTCCAAGTTTCCCATGTGGGTATAGGGGCCCAGGGACTTGGACCATCTTCCGTTGTTTTCCCAAGAATATAGGCAGGGAACTGGATCAGAAGTGGAGCAGCCAGGACACAATCCAGAGCCCAAACGGGGTGCCAGAACGTCAGGTTGCAGCCTAATTTGCTGTGCCACTACGCTGGGCCCCAGAACATAGAACTTTACCAAACAAACTTAGACCGTTTTCTTTAGTTTTCCTTCATCACACAGCAGTAAAAATTTAGCCATGGAATTAAGATGGGGACTGAAAGTGGCTTATTAAGACAATAATGCTTGGGCTGACACTGTGGAGTAGCCAATTAAGCTACCGCCTGCTCTGCCAGCATCCCATATGGTCACTGGTTCAATTCCTTGTTGCTCCACTTCCAATCCAGCTCCCTGCTAGTATACCAGGTAAAGCAGCAGAGCCCAAGTCTCTGGGTTCCGGCACCCATGTGGGAGACCTAGAAGAAGTTCCTGGCTCTGGACTTCAGCATGCACAGCCCTTGCTGCCATTTGGGGAATGAAACAATGCAAGGAATATCTCTCTATATAACTCTTTTTTTTCAAATAAAAAATAAATTTTTAATGACAACAATGCTTGTTTTTATTTGCATACAGTTATAGTATTACTGTTTGTATTTTTACAGAATTACCATACTTACAAAAAGATATATTTGCACAACTGAATTTGAATTTAATTTTATTTATTTATTTTTTATTTTTTATTTTTGACAGGCAGAGTTAGACAGAGAGAAAGATCTTCCTTCTGTTGGTTCACCCCCCAAAAATGGCCGCTATGGCCAGCGTGCTGCACTAATCCGAAGCCAGGAGCCAGGTGCTTCCTCCTGGTCTCCCATGCGGGTGCAGGGTCCAAGCACTTGGGCCATCCTCCACTGCCTTCCCGGGCCACAGCAGAGAGCTGGACTGGAAGAGGAGCAACAGGGACAGAATCCAGCGCCACAACTGGGACTAGAACCCAGGGCGCCGGCGCTGCAAGTGGAGGATTAGCCTAGTGAGCCACGGAGCCGGCCCCTGAATTCGAATTTAAACAACAAGAGTTTGGTAAAGCATAGGTCACTCACCAGCATAAGATGTCCATTGTTGCTAATATTTCCGGGGCCAGGAGAAAATCCCTGATCATTGCCTTCTTTAACACAGAGAAAGCTTATTTGCATTTTATGTTTATAATCCCTTGGTCTTTATGTTTATTACATGTAAACAATATAAATCTTCTCTTATGATACATGTGTATCATATAGACATATATAATCATGGGTACATATATGTGCATATATATGTACATTTAGGTGCAGAGAGAGACAAGGTTTTCAGTGTGCTTCGTTTTATTATATTTTGATGCTCTAGCTCCCATGTTGAGGTTGAGAATACGGGAAAATCTGCTCTTTGTCCAACTAGTTTTTCTTTGTACAGAATCTGTTTTCTTTCTGAGAACTCTGACAATTGAAGAATTTATGCCCATTCCACCCCTACAGCTGTGACCATCTGCAATTTCGCTCTGATGCATCTATCTGAAGATCTCATTTTCTTTGCTTGGAAGTGATGGGACCTAAATATGAGGTTTTATGGATTTCTTCAAATCTGAAGTATCATCACCAGTAACATTTAAAACCTTTTGATTCTCGGTCATTCTCCCTGTTTTTCGCTTCAGCAACATTTGTTAGGTGAAGGTTAGATGGGCTCTCTTGATTCTGCATTCTCTTACCTTCTTCATATGTTTGTCACTCTGTGGAGTAAAAAAAGCAACTCTTCCAGTCCCCCTCTCTACTCAGTAACTTTGCTTAGGTTGAGTCTGTTATGTCAACTATCTGTTGAATCCTCCGATTCTAATTATGCTTTTTACTTTTAGAAATTCTGTTTTGTCCCATATTTCATTCAATTATTTTATATCCCTACCATGCTATTCATCTCTCCCTATCTATTGATCATATCACGCAGCCTGTGCACACAGGTCTGGAATGTCAGGGTCTGCTGTCAATCTGTCATTTGTTTCTCTTGGTTGTTCTGCTGATTCACTCCTTCTGCTCTATTTCCTCCTGTGATTTCACGCTGCCTGCTCATGTTCCTTGGCTCTCTCCATGGGAATTCCTTGGAGTCTGTAATGTGTTGCAAAGACAAAATTTGCATTTGCAGGTGCCTGCAGATGAGAGCAACCTAGATATTCTTTAAGTGAAAATCTCTATTGCAAATTCAAGGCCACACAGAAGTAGTCAATGTCATGTCAAACCCACCTATGTGTCAATTTGTGTTTACAAATTCTCCAGAGAGTTCATTTATACTTCTTTCATCCAGAGCAATGATTAAGGTGGGCAAGTTTTCTTCAATACTACTTTTGGGTTGTGGGAATGATATTTCATATTCCACACTAAAAGAATCCTATGTGCTGGTGACCTCAATACTGCTACTTCCGCTGCCTGAGACCTTCAGTCATCCCTGGTGGATGCCCTCAGATGGGCCCTTGATGGATGCTCTTGTTATAGAAAGCTAAATTCCCTTAGTTCAAACAGGCACTGGAGGCTGGGTGAAGGATCAGCAGAAGCAGTTTATTAACACTGACAGGTACAGTGGAATCAATTTCTAAGACTAGACATCTGATCCAGGTTCCTTACAATATTTATAAGCTCATCAGCATCATGTGTTAGCAGTTATAGCATTGGCAGGCTTAGTTGCAACCTGCAGGAACCAGGACCACCCGTGGGGAACTTGAGATCACGATTATGGGAACTTAAGAAGGGCTTTTGCAGAAGACTAAAGTGGAACACCTACCCAGACATGTCAACACCTATGGGGACAGAGATTTGGATGTGTGCCCAGATATGCCAATTCCTGCAGGGAACTGGAAGAGGGGTCATAGTAAATAGAGATTAGGGCATCTGCCCTCTTCACAGGGCTTGTCCTCCCTTAACTCTGCTCAAGGCCTAACTTCCTCTTCACTCCAAGGCCCACTAATTTTACAGTGATTTCTTACCTGTGGAATTTTATACTTTGTCAACATTCCTAACAAGAGACTGCTTTATTTTTTCTTTTCTTTTCACCCTGGTTAAATATTTGACATTATTTTTGTTTATTTATTATTTTCATCATCTTATTGTGTGTTGTCTCGGACAGGCATTTCAGCATATCTGACTCAAAGCAGAGGTCAGACCTAAAGGTAGTTTTGTGTGTGTGCTCCTTGTTTTTCTGAGATTTGTTTTGTTTATTTTTGGAGGAAAAATGTCCAGCTCTGAAATGAGATAGACCTACCTTCTAATCTCAGCCTCATCTCTGGCTAGCTCAGTCACCCTATGTGGGTAAATTGCCTTCTCTGAATCCTGGTTCCCATGAGTGAAAAAAAGAGAGCATTTCATTTACATAACTCCTAGGACAACTTCAAGGAGACTGCATTGCCTTGGTGACTGCTTGAGGTAAACCATGATGTTGGTTGTCTATGCTCTGCTTTTTAACTATTCAAGTGTGTTTGTCTTAGTTTCACAGTTTTATTTGTGGTCATAAATGTTTACTAAGTTACTTCCTTTGTCTAATTCACTTTTATAAAGATTTAAATTTTTTGATAGAGATGCAATAATTGGACATATTCATGGGAGGCAGTGTGATATGTCAATGCATGTGTATAGCAAAGGTCAGATCAGGGTAGTTGATGTGTACTGGTGTGATTACCATGCTACATTTATTGCCTCCCAGAATTATCATTTATTTGAAATGGGAACATTCAAAATCCTCTGTACTAGCTATTTTGAAATATTTGATTGTTGTCAGCCTTAGTTATCCTACTGTGTTATAGAACATTAAAAAGTTATTCCTTCTGCCCAACTGCAGTTCCTACCCATTTCTAATTCACTTTGCATAAAACTTTGAAACATCATCCCTATAAGCAGCTTGAGCTGGTAAGTAGTACTTCTGCATGAAGTTAGTAAACAAAACTTTGCACTCAAAAGAAATCCTTCATGAGTGAATAATTTTTAAATGCAATGAGTTTTTAATATGGTAGTAATATAAATAATACTAGGCATATCTTAAATATTATGGATTTGTGAAATTTGTATTATTTCTATAAAAATAATTATAATTAACAGTGTAATACTTTAACAAGATCAAATATAGATTGATAGGCTAACTGTCTCAGTGTTCTGGAAATGACTAGCCAGCAAGCACTACAAAAGTGAAATGAAATAGATAATGTTGTGAAAATAAGGACAACATTTTTTAAAGATTTTTATTTATTTATTTGAGAGGTAGAGTTGCAGACAGTGAGAGAGAGAGAGACAGAGAGAGAGGTCTTCCATCCATTGGCTCATTCCCCAAATGGCCGCAACAGCCAGAGCTGCGCCGATCTAAAGCCAGGAGCGAGGAGCTTCTTCCGGGAATCCCATGTGGATGCAGGGGACCAAGAACTTGAGCCATCTTCTGCGGCTTTCCCAGGTCATAGCAGAGAGCTGGATTGGAAGAGGAGCAGCTGGGACTAGAATTTGCGCCTATATGGGATGCTGGCAGTGCAGGCGGAGGATTAACCTAGTGCGCCACGGTGCCAGCCCCTCAAGGACAACATAATTTATGTAAATATTTTTCTATATAAGGTAATATAATAGATCAAGGAGTGAAATTTCTAGACAAAAGTGCTCATGTTGTTAACAGTGTGTTTGTAATTTTCCCCCAGGGAACAACATTATCAGTTACTTTGATAACAAAGTTAGAGAAATTGATTTTTTAAAAATTGTTTATTTATTTGAAAGTCAGAGTTACACAGAGAGAGGAGAGACAGAGAGAGAGAGAAGTGTTCCATCTGATGTTTCACTCCCCAGTTGGCTGCAACGGCTGGAGCAGCACAGATCCGAAGCCAGGAGCCAGGAGCTTCTTCCAGGTCTCCCATGTGGGTGCAGGGGCCCAGGGACTTGGGCCATCTTCTACTGCTTTCCCAGGCCATAGCAGAGATCTGGATCAGAAGTGGAGCAGCCAGGTCTCAAACTGGAGCCCATATGTGATGCTGACACTTCAGGCCAGGGGATTAACCCACTGTGCCATAGCACCGGCCCCAAGAAATTGATTAAAAAAATGTGTTTTATTCTCCTTTCTGAATGAGGAAAAGTGCCTCTTTCAGTATTTTACATAAAGTGAAATCATAACTATAATCTCATGATCCTTCTTGTTATTGACTGATGTACATAGCAATAATTTTACAACCTGCATGGAAACAGAATTGGATACCCAGTTGCATTCTTTTATTAAAAAGTGAATTTTGACTAACCAAATCCCAGAGTTTAAACAAATCTTTTCATTTTCAGGGTTTTTATATGGGAATAATTGAAATTCAGCACATTGTATTTAAGGTATCTCAGCTTTGAAGAGACTTGTAATGCTAAAAATGATAAGGTGTGACTACTGTGAGGACGTAAAATGCTGGTTGTATTGTGTGCTCTAATAGGAGCCATGTAGGCCATTAGTTTTTATTTTTTCCTTAATATTTCAACTTTAACGTAAAAGAACCATAATGTTCAATTACTTAAGGGTGTACTTCCCAGCTTTTCATCTGTGATATCCATGTATATAGTCTCAAACAATAGGTTCTCAATACGTTTTTCAACTCTATTACTTTCCCGTAACTAATATGTAGTGGACTTGGACCCACATAACCAATATCTTTAATTTTTTAAAAAAATTATCTTATTTATTTGAAAACCAGAGACAGAGAGAAAGGGATAGCGAGCTCCTATCTGCTAGCTTATGCACATATGCCTGTGATATCTGGTAATGGGCCAGGGTCAGGATCTTCTACATGGATGGCAGGGACTGAACTACTTCAGCCATCATTGCTGTCTTCCAGGATGTGCATTAGCAGGAAGCTTGAATTGGGAGTGGAGCCAGGACTTGAACCAGGCACTCTTACATGGGATGTGGAAATCCCAAGTGATGTCTTAACTCCTACACTAAATGGCTGGTGTCACAGATGACATCTTAACATTGTAGGAAAACAAAGAAGACTAATGAAAGTCTGAGGCATTATTAGTTAAAATCATGAATTGTGCTATTAGAATCAACCATGGTGGTGATTTATTTAGCTTACTTTATAGCTTTCAACATTATTCCCAATATATGGGCTTGGAGATTACTGGAATTTGAGGTGTAACTGCCATTTGCATTTGTCCCTGTTTAATTCTTTATGCAATTTACAGAACATTTTGAAAGGTTATTTTGAAAGTTTAATCTGCATTTGGAACATTTTGTTTAAGACTACACAGATTTACATAATGGCATTATTTTGTTCATGTGTATAGGGCTCCAAAAAGTCAACAGAAGAGCTGATTAACAAGAAAAAGCAAAAAAGCTTTATTAAATTTCCATGCACACAGGAATCTTCACAAGAGAGTGACGTCCAAATGACCAAAGTATGCTATTTTTATACGTGTTAGACAAAGATCAGTAACCTTACAGGTGTGCCCAGGTGGGAAGCTGTGGATGAAAATATATGAGAAGAGTGCATGCAGCTAGGTTTGTGTGTAAACTCTTCTGGTGCCTGGTTCTGAGCTGATAACAGCAGCCTCCAGTAAAGGAGGATTTAGGCCCTGCCTGCGGGCAGCAAGAGGGAAAGGACTGGGACCCTTTGCTTCTTCTTTTTTTTTTTTTTTTTTTTTTTTTTTTTTTTTTTTGACAGGCTGAGTGGACAGTGAGAGAAAGAGACAGAGAAAGGTCTTCCTTTTTGCCGTTGGTTCACCCTCCAATGGCCGCCACGGCTGGCGTTTCGCGCTGATCCGAAGCCAGGAGCCAGGTACTTCTCCTGGTCTCCCATGGGGTGCAGGGCCCAAGGACTTGGGCCATCCTCCACTGCCCCCCCGGGCCATAGCAGAGGGCTGGCCTGGAAGAGGGGCAACCGGGACAGGATCCGGCGCCCCGACCGGGACTAGAACCCGGTGTGCTGGTGCTGCAAGGTGGAGGATTAGCCTAGTGAGCCGAGGCGCCAGCCTCTTTGCTTCTTAAAGTTCTGCCGCTCCACAGTCCTCAGTGCTGAGAATGGCTACGCAAATGCGTGATGGTTTCCTTCAGCATCTTTGCCTTCATTCTCAAAATGAAGAACTTGAAATCCATGCGATTGGTGTCTTTAAGGTTTGTCCATAAATAGAGTGAGAGCTGCTGCTGGAACTCCATGTAAAGTGATGTGGATTCTGTTACCGCCTTTAGGAGCACAGTCATCAAGGAAACCCTATTTTTGCTCAGTCCCCTAGCTTGGCACCTGAGTGACTGTGCCTGTGTCTCTTGATGACTCAGTGTTCTAAATGACAGTGAGATTCAGTGCTCCCCAGTATGGGAAGAGAAAAACTACCTGTTCTGCCAAATCCAACGAACTGCACTAAAGTCACAAAAAGGTCACATACAACTTTGAACATACATGTGAGTGTTTATTTTTATTTGGACTTGTGAAATGTTATAGAGGAGAAACAGAATTCCAGGTGGATTTAAACCCACTGGGAAATTGTACAGCACAGTTTTAAGTTACACAAAATTTACTTAAATAACATGTATGAGTGATTGTCAAACTGTTCATGGACAATGGACACTCTGAAAAGAATGAGTATGTATTTCAAAAAATTTTGCAGCAAAATTAATTCTTTTAATGTCATTGTCTTCAATCTTTTTGAGGTTCCCACATGTAACTTCAATTTAGAACACTGTGAAATAACATCCTTATCTCTAGGTGGCATCAATAAAGTTATTGAGATTAAGTCTACAGATTAGTTGCAAGTCTGCCTGGGAACGGACACGTGCAGCATTTTCCCATTACGTTCAAATCATGTGCAATATCACTCTACTCTGTAGACTTAGTCTGGGACATAGTGATTTACAGGACAGAATCTTGACAAGTTTCAGGCTGACAAAAATATTTGTGGGATCTTGAATACTGTACTTTCTCCAGACTTATTATCTGTGGCTTAAAAGGTAGAGATTACTTTAAGATGGTGCTCCTAGTTATAATATGTGATTATTTGTTCCTTTCTTCTCTTCTCTAAGAGTAGGGACTCTCTAAGCTTGTCTCCTAGACCCCTGTGTACTTAGAGTGTCTGTCTACTTTTCTGGTCTTCCTTGGACTATGAAATCATAACACTTTCCTTACTCTATTCAGCTCTGAGCTTCCTCAGGAATTATTCTCATTCCATGTTCTCTCCCCAAGTCCCAGTGATTTCTACTGCATCCTCACTCCTTGGTGACAACGTTACTCCCTACTCCACCGAAAAGAAGAAGAAATGAGAACATCACTCCAATCTCCATCTGTATCTACCTACTCGCATCTGTGCCTATATTTTCTTCCTTCAGATTTGCTTAGATTATCTTTTTTCTCCTATCTGAAGCCAGACCATCCAGTTACGCAGTGTATTTCATCTTTTTGCTTCTTCAAGGGCATTGCTCCAACAATATTCCATCGTGTGCATTGCATCATCAGACTTTCCTTCATACTAGATCACTCTGCAAGCAACTATACTATCCTCTCACTCAAAAACAAAACAAACAAAAATTCTTTCTTGACGTCAAATTGTTCCCAAGCTGCCACTCCATTTATCTACAACCTGCCCACACCCAGAATAGACCTCATTGAAAGAATTGTCTCTTTACCATGATCCTTGTATCCAGTATTTCACCTCCCATTATTGCACCAGTATTTGAAGTTCACTAGCAATGTCTACAGCACCCAACTAAAGATTCAGTGACTAACCAAAGCTTATATCTTGCCATGTAATAGCCCCTGAACTAGATTTGTATAATGCAACTGTCTCTGCAATATTTCTAGAGTTCTGATAGGCATTTCTAACTCAAACATGTTTAATTAAAACAAGCTAAGTATGTTAGACAAACTGAATTCTGGACTATACTTTCAAAACTAGTTCCTGTCACAGTATTTCTGTGCCAATAGGGCAAATGTAGATGTTATACTTCCTTTTGCATAGGCCAAAAATACCTGGAATTTCTCTTCACTCTATTCTTTCATCTAGGCCACATCCAATCAATTAAAAAGCCCCTCTGAGCTGTCTGTCAAAAATACAATTTGCAGGGCTGACTGTGGCATAGTAGGTTAAGCCTCTGCCTGCAGGGCTGTTATCCCATACGGGTGCCTGGTCATGTCCTGGCTGCTCCTCAACCTAACCAGTTCTCTGCTAATGGCCTGTGAAAGCTGTGGAAGACGGCCCAAGTGCTTGGGCCCCTGTACCTTCATGGGGGACCCAGAAGAAGTTTTTGGCTGCTAGCTTTGGATTGGCCCAGCTCCAGCCATTGAGGTGAATTGGGGAGTGAACCAGTAGAGGGAAGACCTCTCTCTCTTTATCTCTCCCTCTTTTTTGCCCGTGGCTCTGCCTTTCAAACATATATATAAGCCTAGACTTCTGGAAAAACAAGTGTTTTTTTTTTCCCTATTCATATTATTAAATCATCTGAAATTAATGAAGATTATATTTTTTAAAATCTGTAAGACTATGAAAGAGATGGAAGGGTAGGGAAGACAGACTGTCTGGAAACTTCAGCATCTGAAGAACCATGCAGCAATGTGCTCTCTGGGGTTTTTAGGTCTCATATATATATATATATATATATATATATATATATATCTCAGATTGGTTGTGGAAGAAGCTGGAAACTCAGAAATGCCAACCAACTTAACCACTTGGTCTCAAGCAACAAGACCAAGCTTAGTGTGACAATAAACTCTTTGAAAATAAATGCTTTACATATCATAAAATTGCTTCACTTAGTTATGATCACGATTAAAACAAATGGATAGAAAATGGATAGTCTCATTAAAAAACAAATTAAAATGATTGAACTAAAAAATACAATACTCACTGAATGAGAATAGTAGCAGACTGAATGGAGAGATGAGATAAAAATCAACTTGAAGAATAAGAGAGACAAAACAATAAAAATTATCCATTTGAAAACATAATGAAATTGGACTGAA
This sequence comes from Oryctolagus cuniculus, assembly GCF_051225735.1. Lineage (NCBI taxonomy): Eukaryota > Metazoa > Chordata > Mammalia > Lagomorpha > Leporidae > Oryctolagus > Oryctolagus cuniculus. The sequence continues at coordinate 75,403,345 of NC_142872.1, forward strand.
AAAATTAACAAAATCTCAGATGTCTATAGAGCTGTAATGAAAGATTTAATATGTCATCGGAGCCCCAAGAGAACGGAAAGGCTAGAGCTCACAGAGTAGTTGGATGGAAACTTCCAAAACATTGCAAAAGATATAAACTGATAAATAGCTTCAATCACCAAATTCTTAAAAAGGAAAAGTCAAATGAATCCATGTAAACATTTTCTAATCAGATCCTGAGAATTAAAGACACAGAAAAAAAAAAGCCATTAAAAGCAGCAGGAAAGAAGTACAACAAATAGAAGAAACATAAATCAAATGATTCTGCAGTTCTCACCAGCACTAATGAAGACCAGGAGGAAGTGGAATGATGTTTTTCAATTATTAAAAAAGGAGAAACATTAACCTAGAAATCTCTATATGCCAAAAATATCAGAAATCAGCACCTTCTCAGATAAAATAAAACTAAGCAAATCTTGTCAATAGACCTATCCTAAAAGAATGATTAAAAACACATCTCTTAGCAAAAAGGAAATGATTAAAGAAGGAATGTTGACACATCACAAAGGGAGAAAGAGTAATAAGTAGAATAAAAATGTAAGTAGATGGCCGGCACCACTGCTCACTAGGCACTGGCACCCCAGGTTCTAGTCCCAGTTATGGTGCCAGATTCTGTCCCGGTTGCTCATTCCAGTCCAGCTCTCTACTGTGGCCCAGGAAGGCAGTAGAGGATGGCCAAGTGCTTGGGCCCTACACCTGCATGGAGGACCAGGAAGAAGCACCTGGCTTCTGGCTTAGAATTGGTGCAGCCCAGCCGGCGCCGTGGCTCAATAGGCTAATCCTCCACCTTGCGGCGCCGGCACACCGGGTTCTAGTCCCGGTCGGGGCGCCGGATTCTGTCCCGGTTGCCCCTCTTCCAGGCCAGCTCTCTGCTATGGCCAGGGAGTGCAGTGGAGGATGGCCCAGGTGCTTGGGCCCTGCACCCCATGGGAGACCAGGAAAAGCACCTGGATCCTGGCTCCTGCCATCGGATCAGCGCGGTGCGCCGGCTGCAGCGGCGGCCATTGGAGGGTGAACCAACGGCAAAGGAAGACCTTTCTCTCTGTCTCTCTCTCACTGTCCACTCTGCCTGTCAAAAAAAAAAAAAAAAAAAAAAAAAAAGAATTGGTGCAGCCCATCGGCCGTAGTGGCCATGTCGGGGGTGAACCAACAGAAGGAAGACCTTTCTCTCTGTCTCTCTCTCTCTCTCACTGTCTAACTCTGCCTGTCAAAAAAAAAAAAATGTAAGTAGATACATTTCTTTTTCCTTTTGAGTTTTCTAAAGTATAGGAGATCGTTCAAGTAAAAATTATAACATTTCTAGTGTGGATGTCAATGCACATGGAGGAAATATTTAAGAAATTTTATAAATAAAGGAGAATAAATGGACACATAATGGAGGTAAGGCTTCAGTAGCTACTTTGAACTGGTAAGATATTTACATCAATAGATAGTGATAATTATGAACAAATAAGATAATCCTTAGCATACACAATCACTGAAAATGCTATCCACAGTTATAGTAAAACAGTATAGATAAGTCTCAAAAAATGTTCATGAACACAAAAGAAGACAGAAAAGGAAATGGAAAAATAATGAACAAACAGAACAAAGAGAATGCAAAAATAAAATAAAATAAAAGTCTTAACATGTCAATTATTATATTACATATAATTAATTTGTATTTAATTACTCTTAATTCATAAAATATAGAGATAATATAGTGACTGCTTTTTAAAATGAACATTTTCTGTTATATAAAATAAATTTACATGAAATATAATGACATGAATATATTGAAAGTAAAAGGATGATGAAAGATGTATCACTAATGAAAACTTTAAGAAAAGGAAGTGGTATTGTATTTTTATAGAAAGCTTTTGTTTAATAAATATAAATTTTATACATACAACTTTTGGATTATAGTGGTAGATATTGTTTTAATATAAGATAAAGTAGACTTCAGAGCAAAGAAAATTACAAGAGGAACAATATAAAATGACTAAAAGATGAATCTATCAAAAAAGAGATGGTGAACTTAAATGTATTTGGACCAAACAACATAACTAAAAAATATATAAATAGACAACTGAAGAGACATAAATAAACCTACAATTATGTTTTACTTCAACAAGCTTTTTCAAAAACTGACAGAACAACCCCCCAACACAAACAAACAACAAAGGAATGCTACAGAATTTAAAATAACATCCACCAACCCAAAAGGAATCTTATTGAACTTATGACAGATAATACATTCTTTTAAAACATCAATAGAACCTGTTGGAGCTGTATAAGAAACAAACACCTACACTGAGTGGTTTGTGACTGTAATAAAAACCCTAGAAATCATTAACAGACAGCTATGAGGAAAAATCTCTAAAAGTTGAAACTAATCAACACAATCCAAAATAGTCCATAAGTCTAATAAGATATCTCAGGAGAAATGAAAAGCCTTCAATTGATTGAAAATGAAAATTACATTATACTGATATTTATGAGATAAATCTAAAGAAATATTGGAAAATAATAAATACTAGATGCATATATTAGAAAAAAATATAGCAAATAAACAATCTAAACTCTCATCCCAAGGAGATAGTAGAACCAAGCAAACAGAAAGCATGCATAAAGAACACAGTAAAGATAAGAATCTAAATCAGTCAAATAAAAACAAATAAAATAATTGAAACAAAACCCTGGTTCTTTGAAAATATCAGTAAAACTTCTTGACAAACTTCTAGCAAGAGTGTCAGAGAAAATGAGTGAAGATACAAATTACTAGTGTTAAGAATTAAACAAGATATATCACTACAGACCTTATAGGCATAAACAAGAAAATAATGAAGAACTATGGTACTAGGTGCATCAGCTGCCAGCTGGGGTGTGTTTTTATCATATTACCTTGGATAAGGTATAGCCAACCAGCCACGAATCATGAGAGAACTGGAAAGTGATTTACAGTTTTGTCAATCAGAATTCCATGGGGGAAGAGACAGTGCATCAGGGCTGGTTAGAGGCAGAAGGAGAGGTGGAACTTCCAGCAAGAGTCTTTATTGTCATTTCCGTGGAGGAGGAAACAGTCGGACAAGGCCACCAGGCCTTGTTGAATAATTTGGGTGTCACTCTGGGACATAGGGACTTTTCTAGTTGTCTAGCATCTGACTCTGGAGTCATTAAGAGAGAGTGGCTGGTGTCCAGAGTATGAGTGCCCAACAGGGAGGTGGTTGGGGTTGTGAATTTAATTGACAACTCAAGAAAGTCAATCAATCAGTTGCAATCAATCAATTGGGTCAAAACTGTTTTAGAAAGATGTGTTACAGGACATCATTTTCTTAAGGTCCTCTCAGCTGAAAGGGCAAACGCATATTTACAAGAGATCATGAAAAGTTCATGGGAAATGTATAGTATGATAAACTTATGCATGGATTTGAATAGTTTTGCACCCAAATAAACATATATTTTAATTCCATTTCTGTGAGCTTTTTGAAACCCCTTCCTTCCTGTATGTGTGTGTATAAAATTTCCTGTTCACGACACTAATCTCCCTAAAAGTAAAATTCTAGATTAGTAATTAATATTATTTAGAGTCTCCACTAAATTATTATTATGGAAAAGATAACCTTTCTGATTATTCTTTAATAGCACTCTAAAACTAACAACCAATTCTACTAGGTAAATATTACAAAATATAAGCACAATAATGATGATGATGACTATCATATTTATGGTTAGAATAAATCTTGTTATTTGAAAATTCCACTATTGAACATGCTATTAAAGAAAACAATTAATACTAATATAAGTATTCCAATATATTTCCACCCAATTCAAACATTTTTCTAGGACAAAATATTTCTCAAATCTCCTTTCTATAATACATCAAGAGGTCTTGTTGGGACAAAATATTCAACACAATTTACAGGATTATAAATGTTAGTGAGTTTATTTCACCTATCCTTTTCAATATATGTTTGTCTGAGTCAGCTAGAAGTCCCACAGCAGAGATTCCAGTTAGTGAAATAGCAGTTTAGACAAAAGGTGATTGGAGAGTCATCCCTATGTTACTAACTGTTCCTGAATAGGGGCGAGAAAGGAGCAGGGGACCAGTGCATAGGGGACAACTCTAGGTCTGACCTTGGTCAAGTTACTTAACATCCGTGTGATTCCATTTACATTATATATGGATACTTATTTACTTTTTTAGATTTATTTATTTATTTGAGTTACACAGAGAGAGAAAAGGAGAGGCAGAGAGAGAGAGAGAGAGAGAGAGGTCTTCCATCCACTGATTCACTCCCCAATGGCTGCAATGGCTGGAGCTGTGCAGATCCGAAGCCAGGAACCAGGAGCTTCCTCTGGGTCTGCCATGCAGGTGCATAGGCCCAGGACTTGGGGCATCTTCCACTGCTTTCCCAGGCCATAGCAGAGAGCTGGATCAAAAGTGGAGCAGCTGGGTCTCAAACCGGTGCCTATATGGGATGCCGGCACCACAGGCAGCGACTTCACCCGCTACGCCACAGCATCGGCCCCAAGACGCCTATTTTCAAGAACAAAACTATAATGACATTAGCCTTTCAGTTTCTTTTACACAGTAGGGAATATAAAAGTAGCATTATGCAATTCTCAATTATCTGAAAAACTAAATAGTGAATCTTTAATTTTCAAAGAGTTTTTACTGTCTAACTGCCTTTAATCAGATTGGAAGGCTCTGTTTTATAAGCTATGTTTCCCAGGGAGGGCTTCCTTCTCTACTCTGACTGTAGCAAGAGAAAAACCTTTAGGAAACTGCCAAAGAAATAAACCAAACAGAATTAAGCAAGATTCCCCATAAGTGCTGTATATGTGACCCCTTAAAGAAACCTGAGTAATGGAGATTTTTTTTTTGTAATTTATTCTCTTTAATTATTTAGGTTTTTATGAAATCGTCCTGTGAAGTGAGTTTAATGCATAAGTCCTTCCTTGAGGGAATGCATTTTTTTTCCCTTAGGACTAAACACTCCTAAATATTCCTAAATTTTAAATGATACTTTTTTCAATAGCATCAAGGGGCAGGCATTAAGCCTAAACGTTAAGATGTCCACATCCCATATATGAGAACTGGGTTCAATACCGCTTAGGCTCCTGATTGCAGCTTCCTTCTAACGCCGACAGAGGAAGGCAGCAGTAATGGCTCAAAGGCTTAGGTCCCTGCCATTCAAATGGGTCACCTGAATTGAATCCCAGTTATGGGTTTCATCCCCAGCCAGGAGCCATTGCAAACATTTGGAGGAATGAATCAGCAGATGGAAGGAACTCTCTCTGTGTCTTCCTTTAAAATAAATACCAATCAAAAATATTAAACAGCATAAAAAGAGGACAGGCCCAGCAGTTAAATCAATGAAGACATGTTTCCCATATAAAAAATACCTGAGTTCAGTTCCCAGCTCTGGCTCCTGACTCCTGCTTCCTGTTAATGTGCACCATGGAGACAGCAAGAGATAACTCAAGTGATTGGGTTCTTGCCAACCACATGGGAGACCTGGATTGAATTACAGGCATCAGGCGTCAGTCAGACACATTACCAACCACGTAAGTATTTTAAGAGAGACCAGTGGATAGGAGTCTCTCTCTCTCCCTCTCTCTCTCTCATTTAAAAAGTTGAGTACACCAGCCCATGAATATGGAATATGTTTCCATTTATTTTTATTATGTTTGATTTTGTTCTTTGAATTTTTAGCTTTTAAAAATAAATTTTATAATGATTTTATTAGATTTGTGCCCAGATATTCTCATTTTTGTTTAAATTTATTTGACAGGTAGAGTTATAGACAGTGAGAGAGAGAGACAGAGAGAAAGGTCTTCCTTCCGTTGCTTCACCCCCACAAATGGCCCCTATGGCTGGCTCTGCGCCCACCCGAAGCCAGGAGCCAGGTGCTTCCTCCTGGTCTCCCATGGGGTGCAGGGCCCAAGCACTTGGGCCATCCTCCACTGCTTTCCCAGGCCACAGCAGAGAGCTGGCCTGGAAGAGGAGCAACCGGGACTTTCGTTGCGGGCGTATGGGATGCTGGCATTGCAGGCGGAGGATTAACCAAGTGAGCCACGGCACCAGCTCCCAGATATTTTCTTTTTAAAATGTACCATGGTAATTATTTTGTTATCCTCATTTCAAGTTTCATTTTCTAATTACTATATACAAGCAAAAATTAACTTTTTTATACTAACTTGTATTAACCCTCTTTATTTTTATGTACTTCCATGTTTATTCACTTTTCCTTGACTGTTGAAAAGAGCTGATGACATTCCCTATCTTTCTGCCTACATACTATTTTTGCATTTGTATTACACAAAAATAGTGTAATTATTCAACTGATAATCTCCTAGTTTTGGTGCTGTAGCCACTTCTTCATAACATTTTCACATACATGTCTCAAAAATGATTGCATGTGGCATACAAAGCACCAACATTTACTTTTTTGGGAACCTTGTATATTTTTGTTCCCATATAGTTCATTCCATCTCTTTCTCAATTCATTTTTAGATATCTATTTATAAACATATATGTGTGTACATATATAATTCTCTCTCTCTCTCTCTTTCTCTCTCTCTCTCTCTCTCTCTCTCTATATATATATATATATATCATATATATAGTTCCTGGCTCACAGCTTTCAGCTGATCCAGTTCTGGCTGTTGTGGGCCTGTGAGGAGTAAACCAATGGATGGAAGCTCTCTGTCATTCTGTATCTCTCTCAAATTAATTCATAGTCCAGTGTTTTTTTTTTTTGTTTTTTTTTTTTTTTTGTTTTTTTTTACTCCTGGGTTCAATCTTTTTCATTTTGAAAGAAATAAGACGATTTAGGAAGTGTATGTGATTGGATAGTTACACCATCTCTCTTTTGTATTAAAAATAAATAAATGAAATTGCTGACAATTTTGTCTTCCAGAAAATAATACTTTTGTTATCTGGCAACAGCCTCCACGACCTCCAGATGTGTTAACCAAATTCACTTTCATCAGTTTCTAAGTAGGCTGAATTATGAGCTGAGCAATTGATTATTAATTCATTAATGCTGCTTATTTATTTTCTTTATTTGTAAAGATTTATTTATTTTTTTGGAAGTCAGAGTCAGAGAGAGAGAGGTATCTTTATCTGGTGGTTCACCCTGCAGATGGCCACAATGGCCAGAACTGAGCCAGACCAAAGCCAGGAGCCAGGAGCTTCATCTGGGTCTCCCATGTGAATGGCAGGGGCCCAAGCACTTAGGCCCATCTTTTGTTACTTTCCCAGGCCATTAGTAGGGAGCTGGAAAGGAAGTGGAGTTGATGGGACACATCCCCTTAGGGGATGCTAGCATGCTAGGCTGCAGCCTTACTAGCCGAACCACAACACTGGCTCCCTTTACCGCTTACTTTTTTTTCAAAAGTCTTTCAGATGGCAGGAGGGAAGAAGCAGATGTGGAAAGTAGGATAAAAGGGGGTTCTAACACAAACAGGTGAGAGAATGTCAACAAAGTGGCAGACTATCAAAGTGAGCTCAAGGACAGTAGCACTAAGAGGTGCAGGCTGCAGTTTGCACGTGCATATGCTTGTGCCCCAGTGTGTAAAAACATTAAAATAAGTGCCGCTTCTGAGATTTTCAGCAGTCGGTTTCTGCTGACTTTCCATACTCCTCTCTGCATCAGCAATTATGCATTTGCTTTGGAACACGTTCTAAATATTCACCTCTCAAGATTGGAAGGCAGATTTGTAAAGAATGAGTAGAGGCATTCCAAGGACTCTTGATACTCGTGTACTTGCTACTCCTGTCATTGGCAAGCAGGGCTTCTGTACACACTGAGCCAGTGAACAAAAAGGGCTCTGACCCCGGTGCTCAGGTGGCTGATGGCTGCTGTGCAAGTTGTCCTAGGAGTGTGAGATGATGCTGTTTGCTAATTAAAATTCATTTGTCTCAGGACAAATTATGCGGGTTGTCTGATCCAAGTGTCCCGCTGGTTTTGATACTAGTTTAAGCAATCAAGTATTTTATTCTTTACTAAAAAGGAACTAAGAAAATAGTTCCTACCATGAGAGAATGTCACTGCAGTTTGACAGGCAGCTTTGTAAGAGCAGTTTTCCTGTCTGTCCTATAAGAAGTAAAGTTGCTGTTTAATTCATCTATTGCAGAGTCTGGATTGTTCAGTATTTGAACAACTCCCTGGTGTAGTTATTTGAATGTGAAGTGGGTAAATATTAATTAGATACTTGATGACTTTCATGTGAGAATTCCTGTCTCAAATAACAGATTGTGAGTGTGTGTATGTATGTGTGTGTTTTAATAGTCATTAAATTTCTGCTAAATGTCAAAGTACTTCACAATACTGGCCCTTAAAACAAAGTTGTTATTGTGTATTATTCATTAGCATTTTATAAATTTTGGAAATAGAGCCTCATGAGATGTAAGTAATTTAAGTCATGGATATCTGAGTTACAGAGCGACTGTCCGACTCCAATTTCAATACTGTCTGCAATATTCGACCTCCCTTTAGTAAATTCTTTAAAGGGAGATCAGAAACACTTACCTAATCTAGCACATTACTTTTGTCTTATTCAACAAAAGAACATTTCTGAGAGGACATTAGTGTTTTTTAACCACATTTTATGTGTGTACAATGCACATAGGTATCACCTTCCTTTTTGTTTTTGTATATCCATGTAGGTTTATATGCATAGGATTTGCAGTATAAAATGTCAAACATTGAATCTCCTCACTTTTCGCTGATAGGGAGTAATGCATAGTTGGCTTACACATAAAAAGAGTTTATCCTATTATTTAATATGAATGGTGTATTTAATACCTCAATTTGTTTTTGCCTAAACTATCATGCACGTATAAACTTTTCTGTGCAAATATAATTTTTAAAAATATATATTAGACAGGCAGAGTTCTAGAGAAAGAGGGAGAGATAGATTTTCATTCACTAATTCACTTCCCAAATGGCCATGATTATTGGGGATGGGATGGGCCAATGCCAGGTGCCAGAAACTCCTGTCGGGGTTCCATGTTGGTAGCAGGGGCCCAAACACTTGGCCCATCTTCTGCTACCTTCCCAGGTCATTAGCAGGGTGCTTGTTTGGAAGTGGAACAACTGGAACTCAAGCCTCCTCTCAAATGGGATGCAAGAATAACAGGTGGCCTCATAACTGATGGCACTACAACGCCAGCCCCATGTTTAAAGATAATTTTAATGTTGGTTTGAAAACAAGATTTGATGACAGGTTGTAAGAATAAAATAAGTGTTTACAAATTTTAAGAATGGATGATATTATGTAGCATGTTGTCAAAACAAATATAATTTATATTATTGAGTTCTACTTATATTAATGTTTTAAGGGAAATATATATCAGTCCAGACCAAAAGGCTTATTTTTAATACAAAACACATAAATAAGAATTAGTATGTCTTGATTTCTGGCATAATTTTTTTAGTATTATCACTTTATTTATAAAAACTAAGTATTTAGGGGCTGGCACTGTGGCACAGTGGATTAAAGCCGCAGCCTGCGGCACTGGCATCCCATATGGGTACCGGTTCAAGTGCTCTGCTTCTGATCCAGCTTCCTGTTAATGAGCCTGGGAGGGCAGCAGAGGATGGCCCTGAGGAAACTCCTGGCTCCTAGCTTTGGATAAGCTCAGCTCCAGCTATTGTGTCCATATGGGGAGTAAACCAGTAAATGGAAAAATCTCTCTCTCTCTCTCTCTCTCTCTCTCTCTCTTTGTGTGTGTGTCTGTCTCTACCTTTCTCTGTAACTCTGTCTTTTAAATAAATACAATAAATCTTTTTTAAAAAGCTAACTAGATGGCAAAAATGAAGCTTAAAACCTTTCTAAAGTAATGAGGGTTTATATTATATTAAAATAATTACCCTGGGGCAGCGCCACGGCTTACTTGGCTAATCCTCCGCCTGTGGCACCTGCACACTGGGTTCTAGTCCCGGTTGCGGCGCCGGATTCTGTTCCGGTTGCTCCTCTTCCTGTCCAGTTCTCTGCTGTGGCCCAGGAGGGAAGCAGAGGATGGCCCAAGTGCTTGGGCCCTGCACCTGCATGGGAGACCAGGGGAAAGCGCCTGGCTCCTGGCTTCAGATCAGCACGTGTGCTGGCCGCAGAGGCCACTGGAGGGTGAACCAAAGGTAAAGGAAGACCTTTCTCTCTGTCTCTCACTCTCACTGTCTAACTCTACCTGTCAATAATAATAATAATAATAATAATAATAAATAATTACCCTGAGCAACAAGGAGTAAACATTTTTCAGATTTTTCTCTTAGTTCTTTCAAAATGATATTGTGTTTTCCGGACCCAACCCGTAGAATAAGAGAGTAAGAGAAAATACACATATGTAAGTAAGAAAACAGTATTCTCACCTGGATATGGATTATAAAACCCAATCCATTGGCCATGAATAAAGGCACAGGGACAAAATAAAAATTCTCTCTCAGATCCTGGCAGAGCGTGGTGGGAGGTTGTATCAAATGGTTATAGATGGAGAAGTTTCAGAAGACTAATTTAAATGAAGCAGGTAGAAAATAAAAGCCCTCAACTTTTCAACATGGTTCCAGAGCATTTATTAGGTAGAGATGATTGCTTTAAAATGGAGGAATATTGATTTTTCTAATTGGAAATTACAGGATTTGTCCAACTATGGCTCTTTGTGTCCAAACCATTGTCTTTGTGACTGTTTTAAGTTTTATAAGCCAGTGATTGAATTATTGTTTCCATTGTGGAAGGAATAGGAGAACTGATTTTGAAAATTGATAATTCCATTATCATTATTACTTAGGCGTGTAATTCATTCTTTCTCCAGCAGGCAATTAATTTTGGAGCCTGGCTTATTCACTGTTTCAATCTTCGACATCACATGAATCATTTATATGTGGAAGCACAGCAGCTCCGTGCCTCAGCAAAAGCATCAGAAGATAAAGCTCTAGTTGACAAATACAACATTTACCATTGACATTGAGTTACTTTTATGTAGCCCAACCTTGTCATTCCTCAGACAACAATATGCAAGAAAACTTCAGAATCTTCAGGAAAAGGAAGAATACAATTTATTTTGGTAGAAAAAGACTTTGAAAGCCATGTATATATTTTTTAGTAATACACATTTTCCATTAACATTTTGGAGACCCCTTGTATAATGTGAAAATGAGAAAAGATGTAAGAGCTAAAGTTCAATGAAAGTCCCCAAAATCATTGAAATGAATAAATTTTTAAGAGTTTAGGATTTTACTAACACTATAGGCTCTTTCGTTTTAACAAATAACCTATTGATCTTTGATTTAAAAATTGTAATTATTCAAGCTTTGCAATGCTGTGGATATTCCAGTTTTGCCTCTATACTGTCACAAAATAGTTTTTGCTGTGTCTTGTTTTGCTTTGTTTAGTTTTAGTTTTAAAGAGCAACAGCAAAACCTAGAAGAAAATCATGCTTATGCAACATACTAGGAAGCACTAACCCTTCTGCAAATCCTGTCTTTCAGGAAAGAACAGTGACCATCAGAAGACAAGCAGTGGGAGGATTTGGATTAAGCATCAAGGTAGTCGCCTGTCCAGTTTATTCTTGCAAAGGCCAAGCTGTAAAGCCTGAACTTTTGTGCACTTTAGTGTTTGTTATTTAGCAATTAGACAAGAATTGCTAAAGCAAACTCCTTCTTATTTAGGCAGCGTTATAAATTAGGTCTGTTCTCACAGAACTATGGTCATCCTTTACTTAGCAATTTATGCACTTTAGAAAGGATTTGGGAATTTTTCTTTTCCTGGTATTGAATATAACTCATTAGTTTTATTTATCAGGCATCTTCTAAAATATCATGTATGATATTGCCATGTGACTGTCGCCCTCTAACCCACCAGAATAAGAACTGCAGACCCATAGTGAACAAAGCAAGGACAAATTTCATACCAACAAGACCCACTAGTGCATGCGCTGTTAATGATATTCTATTTATCTTTTTCTTTGTTGAATTGTTATTCTTACTAAAGAAATCAAAAAACCACACTGTACCATGTCAAATCCATTTAGGATTAAATATTGATAGCTTTTATTTCTGGTTATTACTGAGTAGTAGAGATGTACCACACTTGAAATCTGTCACCATCATTGGAATAAAAGAGACATTTTGAAGATTGGAAAGTCTACATATAATGACAATTAACCCACAGAGCTTAACATGCTTAACAAACCCACCTGTAGATCTTTGAAATTTAACTTTATCTTGATTCTTGTGTTAGATATTATACTTACATAAGGTGAAAATCATTTAGATATCTCAGATATATAAAAGTCATGGAATTTTAACTCTGCTCAAGTTACATATGCATTAAAAACAAATTATAAATTTTATGAATATCAGCTCAAGTGAATTGTGGAAATGTCTCAAAAAGAGACCAGTGTGCAATAACATTGTGTTGTGTGATAAGCCTATTACTATAATAAATGTTAGTTTAAACATATATTTTGTAATTTTACTCTATTAACAGCTGGGAACAGAGAAGCAGGCAGAATGTAGCACAGGGTGTAGAAGCTATGCTATGGGAATCCTTTCACTTAATAGACAAAGTTGTTTTTTTTTTTTTTTTTACTTTTGTCAAGATGTTTATTGAGAAGGGCTGTGAAGAATTTAAAGGTATTGCTAAAATCCTGAGAGTCCATGAACAAAATCCCATATTTGTGGTAGTAGAGGCATTTTTTTCTTTTAAATGCTATTTCTATTTCTAATTGAAATCCAATGATGTTACTTATTTTTACTTAAGTGTTACATTTTACTATAGACTTTTTTTTTATTTGACAGGCAGAGTTAGACAGTGAGAGAGGGAGACAGAGAGAAAGGTCTTTTCTTCCGTTGGTTCACCCCACAAATGACTGCCACGGCTGGCGCTGCGCCGATCCGAAACCAGGAGCCAGGTGCTTCTTCCTGATCTCCCATGTGGGTGCAGGAGCCCAAGCCATCCTCCACTGCCCTCCCGGGCCACAGCAGTGAGCTGGAGTGGAAGAGGAGCAACCGGGACTAGAACCCGGCACCCATATGGGATGCCAGCGCGCAGGCAGAGGATTAACCTAGTGAGCCACAGTGCCAGCGCCCTAGCCGGCGCCGTGGCTCAATAGGCTAATCCTCCACCTTGCGGCGCCGGCACACCGGGTTCTAGTCCCGGTGGGGCGCCGGATTCTGTCCCGGTTGCCCCTCTTCCAGGCCAGCTCTCTGCTATGGCCAGGGAGTGCAGTGGAGGATGGCCCAGGTGCTTGGGCCCTGCACCCCATGGGAGACCAGGAAAAGCACCTGGATCCTGGCTCCTGCCATCGGATCAGCGCGGTGCGCCGGCTGCAGCGGCGGCCATTGGAGGGTGAACCAACGGCAAAGGAAGACCTTTCTCTCTCTGTCTCTCTCTCACTGTCCACTCTGCCTGTCCAAAAAAAAAAAAAAAAAAAAAAAAAAAAGCATTAAACATACTGCAGTTTAGTATTTTTATTTCAGTCTACATCCATAATAAGTCATTTTATGATTAAATGAATTTATATTTTTCATTAATAAATTGGTAACAAAAGTAATATTTGAGTTACAATTAATGCTATATATTAGGAACTTTGACCACAAAGGAAGATATTTTAAAAATCTTATAGCACATACCCATTCACCAGAAATACAAATATCAACATTATTTTTGATTATATTGCCCATTCATTCCTAAGTGTTCCAGTATGTGTATAAATACATACATACATATATATATATATATATATAGAGAGAGAGAGAGAGAGAGTATAATATATCCTCAGTTGCTACAGTTAGGTAATCACCACTGGTACACATTGTAGGTTTTGCTGTGAGAATTATTTGTTAAGCCAGAAGGAAAATGGTGTGTTAGACATTTGAAAGGGATGTATAAATGTACTGAAGGCTCCTTTGAGTGCTCCTAAATTTCATGACAGGCAGAACAGAACATACATGACTTCTAGCTTAAAGAAACTCATTTCTCAAAACTTCACTGAAAGGCAATAAAATGCTCTATTTGGTCAGAAAAGACAGAAGTATTCTTCCATGTGATGTTAGATGTTAAAGCCTGTTTGCCGTGGTCAGAACCCTTGAAAAATCTTGGCTCCTGGGACTTCCTTGACACAGTCACCCACATGAGCATGCTGTTCCTCAGCTCTCCCGTGCTGTAGTCAAGGCTGCAAGCGACAGTAGACAGTAGTGCAGAAATGCTACTTATGTGGGGCTTTCTAATGCTTTATTGATTAACATGCTACAGCACCTGTAGGTCATGGAGTAGCTGATGTCTCAGGAACTACCAGTGTCCATAAATCGCTGATGTCCCCTGCTCACGCTTGGTGGTGTTATCTCCTCCAAGTGCTCTCTTAAGCCAGAGACTCCCCAGTAGGGATATAAATCAGCAGCAAAATAAAAGTCAGCCTTTACCACCATCTATTTCCTCTGCATTATAAAAGACAATGTTGAAACTTTGGGGATAAAAATGTGCAGGTGGCTTTAAGGTTGAGGCAGTTATAAATCTCAGCAGTTTATTTCCAGGATTTTGACATCTTCCCTCGAAGGGCTAATGCCAAATAAGATATAAAGCACATGGAGCAGAGTTCCACTTCAAGAATTCCTGAAATCCCAAAGATGAGGAGGAAAACCGTTAGCAAAAATGAACTTCATATTGTATTTAGTTGGTATTTAAAAAAACATTTTATTTATTTATTTGAAAAGCAGAAAGAGAAAAAGATAGAGGCAGAGAGACACAAAGAGGTCTGCTATGCTCTGGTTCACCCCCCAAATGATGGAATCCACCAGGGCTAGGAAAGGCTGAATCCAAAAAGCAGGAAATCAATCCAAATCTACCACATGGGTGGTAAGAAGCCAACTAGTTGAGCCATCAACTTCTGTGGGTGTGCGGTAGCAGGAAGATGGAATCAAGAGTGGAGCCAGCACTCTGATACAGAATGTGAGAATACCAAGAAACATCATGACTGCTACACCAAACATCTACCCAGATTTAGATTTTTGAAATGTGACTAAAGCACATTTTTTTAAACAATTCATTTATTTGTTTGAAAGGCAGTATTACAGAGAGGCAGAGGCAGAGTGAGAGAGAAGTCTTCCATCTGTTGAGTCACTCCACAGATGGCTGCAATGGCCAGAGCTGGGCTGATTAGAAGCCAGGAGCCAGGAGCTTCCTCCAGGTCTCCCATGTGGGTGCAGGGGCCCAAGGTCTTTGGTGATCCTCTACTGCTTTCTCAGGCCATAGCAGAGAGCTGAATCGAAAGTGGAGCAGCTGGGACTTGAACTAGCACCCTTATTTCAAATGGCGGCTTTACTTGCTGCGCCACAGTGCCGTCCCCTTAAAGTCCATTTTAATCTATGGTCTTTTCTCTTTGTCTGCTTCTCTTCCTGTTATTGCTTGTGCTTTCACCATAAGCAACTTGTTGATTCGCAACAGAATCTCTTTAAGATTCTGATATTCTCTTTTGAAAGTCATACTTATTTTTTTTACAAACATATTCAAAAATACTAGACACTCTGTTTGGAATACAACCGTCCAAAAAGAATTTTGGCATCAGTTTTGTTGAAAAATCTTTAGGAATCACTGGTTTATCTTCATGGATACATTTATCCTTTAGATTCCTAAAATCCTTTAGAATGCTTTGCCATGAAAGGTAAAGACCAAAATTAACTTTATATCCATGCCAATTCACAATCAGAAAGGAAAAACCAACACAGAAGCAAGCAAGAACCTCTGAGCACAGAGGCTGTGCTGACCAGGGAGGAGTGACACACAGGCCTGGCCCTCTCACTCCCATGTCCTCCTTGCAGAGGTTGGGTGAGACATTTGTCCTCAGCTCCAGCAGTTGAAAGGAATTCTCTCTCACCACTGTGGGACGTGCCTATTCCTGTATCTTGCCACTTTCTCTGCTTTCCTGTCTTTTATTACTGGCACTCTTAGACTGCAGCTTAGTGAATCTAGTAGGATCAAAGGAATAGCAGAACCAGAACATGGTGAGATGAGATGTGGGGGTGTGACATACACACGCTTATACCTGGCCCTCTGCTGTCTTTACGGAATATTTTATCTGTAAGCCTGGACTCCAGACCTTCAAAGAAGAGAGGCGCCTCCCTCCCCTGCTCAGAACCCCTCCCTGTGCTCTCTGTCCAGTGCTCACTCCTGCTCACTCCTGCTCACTCCTGCAGGGAGCCCTGCTGATTTGTGCTATTTTACTCTCAGGCTGTCCCAGAGAGGTGTTCATGTGCCTGCTGTAATTCTGGATCTTTGTGAATGATGATTTAGAATTCTTTCAGTCTAGCACTGTTATTCCATTTTCCCTGATTGAAAACAACTCTTGGAAGTCGCAAACATATTCATTTTTTTCTCCTTATGTTAGTTTTGTTTTTATTTGGCCCTAAGAAGAAACTCAATCCCTTCTATTTACTATTTTTTTTTATGTTCCCCAAAGCTATATCTGTGTTCTGAAAAAGCTGGAAGAAACAAACATGGCCATTTTAACTACTAATCACATATCCGCCTCTCTGCCTTCAGACTGAAGTGGATTCATTTGAAGGAGCCAGTGGCATCAGGGTAGCTGGTGTAGGTTCTGCATTGTCCAATGGCCTAGCCCGTCCATGCTGAAGTGCACCTGGGCTGGGGCTGGCCGGCTTTTCTGCGGTGCAGCATCAGCCCCTCCAGAGCTTTCTGGCTCTGCTCCCTCACCTTGGCTGCCATCCCTGTCCCCTCTGAGTGTTCTGGTGGACATTTCCTTTCAAGTGTACATCCCTCTAGTTGGGACCGTGCTGATCTTTATCTTTTCTGTAAATAACTTACTCTCCACAACTGCATCCCCAAATGTCACCAACTTTGAACACAAGGGGATTACAAAAATTCTGTGGATAGTCACCTTAAGAAAAGCCACCATCTTGCCATTATGAGAACTTTATCTACAAATATATTTTTTTACAAATATCTTTTTTTTAAAGATTTATTTATTTATTTGAAAGTCAGAGTTACACAGAGAAGAAGAGGCAAAGAGAGGGAGAGAGAGGTCTTCCATCTGCTGGTTCACTCCCCAAATGGCTGCAACGCCAGAGCTGCACTGATCCAAAGCCAGGATCAAGGAGCTTCTTCTGGGTCTTCCACATGGGTGCAGGGAGCCAGGCACTTGGGCCATCTTCCACTGCTTTCCAAGGCCATAGCAGAGAGCTGGATCTGAAATGGAGCAGAGCTAGAGCCCACATGGTATGCTGACACTGTAGGCAGCGGCTTTAACCCGCTGCACCACAGCGCCACTCTCTGATTATAGCCTTTTTAAAAATCACCTTATAGGGAACAAGTGTTTTAAATACTATTACCAGAAAAATATTTTCTGCAGCATTTCCCACCAAGCATTGCTTTTCTTATGTAAACAATAAATTATACCCACTCATTAAGGAAATGTGTGTGTTCAGTGGTGATATCTATTAAGAAGTTTTAACATGGCAGCAATGAAAAAAGATAATTATAATTGTTATCAATATTAATCATCCTGAAATTTATGAACAATTATTAATATTTATGACCTGCTAATTAAGTGGCATATTCTAACCTAAATATTCTAAATGCTGTTTAATTTGATTTTTACTAGCCAGTGAAGTGCATAACTATTTTTAAACTTTCTACAGACAAGGAGATTAAGAATTAAGAGGTTAAGGAACTTTATTATTGTAATTGGCAGAGCTAGGCCTCAACCCTACATAAAACTGATGACACAGTCCTTATTTGTAATAATTGTGCCTTGTGTCTATGGAAACTGGACAAAATTATCAGTGCGCTTTCCTTCTGGGGACACAAATCATATTATCTCTAAATTCTCTTCTTGGGGACATAAATCATGGTATTCACCTTCTGGTTTGTTTAAAACTGAAATAAATAGGTCATAATGATGAGGATCAAACAAGTAATTCCCTCATATTGAGGATTGGATAGTAATTGCATCTAATTTCAC
Organism: Oryctolagus cuniculus; assembly: GCF_051225735.1. NCBI lineage: Eukaryota > Metazoa > Chordata > Mammalia > Lagomorpha > Leporidae > Oryctolagus > Oryctolagus cuniculus. The sequence goes on from NC_142872.1 coordinate 75,421,346, forward strand.
AACTAAAAGTATACCTTCATAATAGCTATAGTGAATTTTTACTGTTTAATTTAGTAGGGATTTCAAAGCAAAAATCTATGAAAACAAACACTGATACAAATAAACCCACATGTTCGCATACATATCTCCCCATTCTCCTTATCTATTCTTTTTATTCGAGCTTGGTTAAGTTTTATCCACCATAGGCAGAGTGAATATGCACCTTTCCTGTATTAAAAATATGAAGATAATTGGCAGAATATAAGTCTGAACTTGAAGATCATGGATGAATCCCAAGAATAAATTAAAAGTACTAGACAATTATTATTTTGAAGCTTATTTTTAACTAAGCATTAATATTGATATGGAATTCACTGTGCAGTCTACCCATTTAAAGTACTCAGTTTAGGGCCAAAGTTATGACACAGCTGATGCTTGTGATGATGGCATCCCATAGCAGAGTGTTAGTTGGAGTCCCAGCTGCCCTGCTTCTAATTTATCTTCCTGCTAATGTACCTGAGAAGATAATATCCAAAGTGCTTGGGTACCTACCACCCATGAAAGACATCTGTATGGAGTTCCTGGCTCCTAGCTTTGGTATGGCTCATCCCTAGCTGTTGCTATGGCTATTTAGGGAGCAAACCAGTGGACAGAGGATATCACCCCACCCCCTGTTTCTTCCTGACACAATGGGTTTCAAATAAAAGAGTATTTTAAAAAATTTATTTTTTCTGTCTTTTCATTTATTTAATCTTATTTTACTTACCTTTTTTTTCTTTCATACTAATCATTGAACTCTTTATTTAGCATACAGTTAACCATATGTGTTTAAAATTAATTGAAATTAGATCTTAGTTTTAAAAAAGTCAGAATAAGAGGAAGAAGAAGGAGATCGGGAATGTGGGTAGGAAAGCAGGTATGGAGGGAAGAATCATCATGACACTAACGTTGTGATTTGGACATGTATGAAGTTTGTAACTGTAAAGCAGTATAGTTCTGCAAACATTTCTACAGACCTACTTCTAAGGGTACAGTTTAAAAATTTGCCTTGGGACCCCAAGTCCCCTTAAGCTGGGTGGTGATGTCACAGAGATCATATGGATAAATTGTGTTAAAGTGATCATATACACAGGATCAAGTGTTAAAGTGATTATATAAATAGGACTAAGGGTTTGGAAATAGTAAGAGACAGAATTCAAAGAGTGAATGCTCCAACATGGGAAGCAGTCCATACGGCAGACTCACAGAATGACAATCTCCTTAAGTAGCACTCTGACCTCAGAATCCTTGAGATATTCTGGTTTATCTGAAAAAGTAGCATTTCAGGCACAGAAAGCCAAGATACTCTAGCAAAAAATGTTCTACATGAAGGACTTCTGTTGGCAAGACCCCAATGGAAAGAAGTGATCATCAAAGAAGGAGGTACTTTTCTCTGAAGGGAGGAGAAAACTACTTTACTTATGGCCTTGTCTAAATACTGATGGAGTTTGTGGATTCAGAAGGCTTCCATAGCCTAGGCAGCTCTTGTCAAGAGCCTCCAGTGATCACTGATGTCATACATAAGAGTGTTAATTGTTAAATAAACAACAGGAGTCACTGTGCACTAACTTCCCACACAGGACCTCTGTTGAAGAGTTGTAGCGTGAGACTTAATAGTAAAATTTGTTCTCAAAGAATTTCTTCATTTTAGTGTAATAAGTAGAGGATATTCTTATGTCACAAAAATTATAGTTAAGTCTAAGTGTTCCCAAAATATGTGTCATTCTTTAGATTCTCTTTAAACATAATTACGTTTCAAAAAAAATTAAAGAAAGCAAAAGTACCATCCAGAGGCAATGACTTTGAACAGACCTTGTCTGGACTGTAGAGGAATAGCTTTTGTTCTTGTTGCTTTGTTTGTTTGTTTTTCTCTTGTTTGTTTTGATTTTTTTCTCTCCCTCTTTTTTCTTTTTCTCCCTCATATAAAGAGCTGAACTCTACATAGAACAGAGTTAATCTGTGTATAAAGTTAGTTGAAAATAAAGCTTAGTAAAAAACAAGATTGGAAACAGTAGAGTGAAGAGGAAGAGGAATAGGAGTATGGGTGGGAGGGTAGGAATATGGGAAAGATTACTATGTTCCCAAAGTTGTATTTATGAAATGTATGCAAATAAAATAAATTACAAAAAAGAATGTTCTATGCCAAACATAAAAAAAGTAAGTACCCAATTCAATGGTTTTTGGTATTATCTAAAGATATATGCCACCATCAGTAGGGTTAATTTTAGAGTATTTTATCTTTTAGCTGTCACCCTTTGTCCCCAGGTCTCCCCCAGCTCAGCCTTGAACAGCTACTGATGTGCTTTTTGTCAATATCGATTTCTTGGTTTTGAGATTTCAGATAAGGCAACCATAGTATACAGGAAAATCCACTAAGTTTTGTCAACAGCAAACTTCAATAGTTTGGGCAAATGCAGACAGCATCCAGAACAGTGGTACTTCCCTCTACCGTTTCAGGTGTGTCCCTTTGGTGCTTCTCCTAAACCTGTCTGCTTTGGCGTTTAACCATAATTACTGAGTTATTATTTTCTGCTTGCAAGAATTTACCCTACCCTAAATGGGACAAAGCTCAAAGAATTAGTTCATCTTTTTTTCCTCAGAGCCTAGAATATGATTGATGGATTGATTGAAATAATGATAATGTTGAACTGAAAAGATTGGTTTGTCAAGATTCTCTAAAGCATTCTAGGATTGATTTAGTGGTGTTTCACAGTTACATTGGCAAAATTATTTCTAAAATGCTTTACATGAGACTCCACTACCTTGATCCTACAATGCTAGTTATAACATCAGCACTGCTTTATAAAATGAATGTTACAAAATTGGATGATATTTGATTTAATATTATCTGGGTGCACCTTATAGTAAAGGTTCCTTTTTCATACTCTTGGATCCTCTCCCACGCTGGGTTAACAGTGCCCATTTAACTTAGGCATCCTCTAAACCATAATTATGTGACATTCCTTCCGGGTAGGGGTGTGTCTCAGGACATTTACACACTACTGAGAATGTACACTTTCATGCAATTGTTAGTCAGATAAATAGATGTGAATCAACCATGATCAAGTGCTGCACAAATGAATTACTTTAAATAAAACACCAAAGGACAGATCTTTCAGCCAAAATCTCAAATATACGGAGGAGTTTAACCAGGTAGATTAAAAGGGAAAGACAAAACATTCCAGACCAGGATTAAGTAAATATTGACATCCTTTAGAGCTCAGAATGAGGAAACTTCACAGGCGGCTGAGGCCACAGGACACGGACCGCTAAGGATTTTGATATTGATCGTAAGTGCAATGGGAATCTTATCATCTGTCTTAAACAGAGAAAGGCACAGTATTTGATTCTTGCCTGGAAGACTAGATTTCCCCATTTAGCTCCTAAGCTAAATCTAATTAACTTTAACAGGGCTGGGATGTTCTGACATTTCAAGGTACTAAAATTTTCAGTTCCCATTGTACCCTCTGAGTTTTGTCGTAACTTTTTCTTTTTCATCAGTAAAAACATTTTCTGAAACTAGTTTAAAAATTCTCTTAGAGCTCCAAATGTATGATTTAAAAATAGAAACAAACAAACAAAAAAGTTTGCACTGAATTCATGGAAATTTTTGAAGGCCTTTTGCCTGTAAAGTAAAAATGTTGGCAAAATATAGATTACTTCCAACCTGTGCTTCCAGGATAGCTGCATGTCTAGGTGGTGAAAATAGGATGAGACTGTTGAGTTGACGGTAGGAAATTGCTGTCTGAACAGCATTTTATGTAGAAGAACCCAAAGAACAGGTTTCTCATTGTCTGTGATAATTTGGATTAAAAATCTGAGCATTAATAAAATCTCTGGATTCCATAGTGGAACAAGAGGAATTTGTGAATTGCAAAACAGCTGAAGGGAAATGCTTTGATGACAGCCACACTGATGAGATTGGCAAAACAATGCTGCTTCTTGCCTCAAAATATCTGAAATCCAATATTATGCTTGAGTCATTTCCTCTTTCTATTCTGCTTAAAACATCATCAGTTGATGATTCTTTTGTGTTAATCAGCTTTTTCTTTCAAAAAATGTAGATACATTCTTGACATTTTTAATTTCCCAACCTCAAGAAACTATCAGCAACCGTAGTATAGGGTTGGAAAAATCTTTAACCTCATTCATTCATTTAAAAAAATACTTCAGTGATAAAAAATGGATCATTCTATGCACTGGGTTTGCATCAATGCACAAAACAAACTCCCCCAAAACACAATGCTGTTAAGGAACTTACATTTTAGTTAGGGATGAGAAAAGGAGAAATAAAATAAATAATAACTATAGCAAATTGATAAATATTATAGCAGATTAGCAGCTGAGAAATACAATGAGAAAAAAATAGAACAGAATATATGTAGAGGATTAGGAAATTGAAGTCCTAATTAATAAATAATAAGAGTCTTAGAGTGGGTTAGTCCTATTATGATTTATCATTTTAATGCCATGAGGTTTTGCACACAAATCTTGATAGACTGCAGTAGAATGACAGCTCCCCTTTATTTAGTGTTTACTGTGTGCTGAATAAGCACCTAATGTCTATCATACTGTCAGTCACAATTCAGTATTCCTGTATTCATGAAAGGCATGATTATCATAAGCAGTATCAGGGCTTGCTAGGACCATACATATTCAAAACAGAGCCAGTGTTAGGGACCATTGTAGCCTATGCCAAAGAATGGTGGAGATCAGAAGGATGGCTAATGGATTGGTAGGAGACTATAAGAAAAGGAGAGTTCAGTGACGTGTCTGAATTTCAACCCTGGTAGGAGAATTTTTCTTATTTGAATTATCATGTTTCTTTGTCATATCCCAAATATAGAAAGGATTCTACTTGCCAAGAAGAAGTTGAATATCACAGCTTTTCTTAAAAAATCAATTATCTAATATATAAGTACACTGGACAATCAATGGTAAAAGCAGACACCCATGAGGAAAAATGTCTATATATATTATTTTTGTTGTTGTTTAAAACAAGGAAAACTTAAGAGATTTAAATATCCTAATATAGGGCAACCTTCATAGAATTTAGATTTTCTTTTCAAGGATCCTATGTTAAAAGAGCCATTCTTCTATTCTATACAACATTTTATTATTTAAGGTATTTATTTGATTTTTTAACTACCGCTCTCTACCTTCTCTACACTGTAATGGACAAATAGAATTTGTTTGCAATTATTCTAAGGATTGATTCTATTTAATTTAAAAATCTTCAGTTTGTTTATTCCCCATTCTTTTTTTTTTCATAACAAAGCACTACTTTGTCCAATAACAAATTAAGACTGCAACACCCTTGGCAGTGTGTTTCAGTCTGTAAATTGTTCAGTATGAGATTTCACAGAGAAATCTAACACTAATTAAGGAAACGCTGATGAGTGTCTTCTCCCTCATGCATATGCACATTCTGATTTGTTTATCTACTGTGAATGTGAGGGCTCCCTGGTCACTTAGCAGCCAGAGAGGTCCCTGTACTGCTAAGAGTGCTTAGCCACAGACAAAACATAACATAGTCCGTTAATGGAAGTACATAATTATCAGGTGCCTAGTGGTCCTAGGAAAGAATCCCTGCAATGGTCCGCATTGCTGCACATTGAAGACAAAGCCTGTTCAAAGACATAATCATCTCTCTTGAGAAATGCAACTTTCAGGGACAATTGTTATTACTTATTAAATGTCTCAGCAAAATTCTAAACAGGTAGATGATTTTCATGGGAACACTACCTACATATGAGGAAATTACACAAATTTATTTAAATTCTGCCTGGTACCCAATTAACATGTTATTAATCATGTGTATGCTTTCAGCTAAAATCTGCATCCTTTTGAGATTAAAAAAAAAAATACAATACATGATTTTTCCTTTTCCAGGGAGGAGCAGAGCATAACATTCCAGTTGTCATTTCAAAAATTTCCAAGGAGCAAAGAGGTAAGATATTTAGAGAATTATATCGTAGCCCTACCTTTGTAAATTCTTATTATTGAACAGTGAATCATCGATTGTTAATGTATCATGTGATGACTTGCTTTAAGTTCCCCATGGTTGTGCAGTGAGGGGCAGAGTGTAATTCCTGAGACCATGCCATTTATCACTCCACAGTAGAGCTTCTCTCTCAGAGGGGAGCACAGATGAAAGAGAAAAAAGTGACCCTAGATGAATTAGAGACTCTGTAGCTTTTCCCTTGTTTTTTTTTTTTTTTTTTTTTTTTTTTTTTTTTTTTTTTTTTTTTTTTTGACAGGCAGAGTGGACAGTGAGAGAGAGACAGAGAGAAAGGTCTTCCTTTTGCCATTGGTTCACCCTCCAATGGCCGCCGCGGCCGGCACACTGCATGGATCCGAAGCCAGGAGCCAGGTGCCTCCCACTGGTCTCCCATGGGGTGCAGGGCCCAAGCACTTGGGCCATCCTCCACTGCACTCCCTGGCCACAGCAGAGAGCTGGCCTGGAAGAAGGGCAACTGGGACAGAATCCGGCGCCCCGACCGGGACTAGAACCCGGTGTGCTGGCGCCGCAAGGCGGAGGATTATCCTATTAAGCACACACACATACACACACAAGACAAATCACATCCAGTGAAGACAAGTCTAGATATTCTTGCAGTTCACATATACAATTTTATTCAGCCCTTTGTTAAAAAAAGTTTCATTTAGAAAAAACAATATACATATAAAGTAGCTGTTCCATTGTCTTCAATCAGCAAAAAGTATAATACTTATAAAAAATTCTTGGAGCTAATTCCACAGCTGATGGATTAAATATGACCATCTCAAATTTTTTCATGGAGACCTCAGATATAGAGTACGTGAGAAAATTGGGTCATTCAACAGAAGAATGATCAAGTTTTAGCAACTGAAAGGTCTGAAATAATACAACTAAATAGAAACATACCAGCAAGCATTTCAATAAGTAAGGCGGTTTGAACCATGTTATTGTATTGGATTTCCATTCCTTGTATGTTATTTGTTTTATGGTATATGCTAGTCACATAAAACATTTAAAATTAAACATTTAAATTTGTGTTTCCTCCATCAGTTTTGCCATGGTTTAATCAAGTCTTTGATCTGAATGATGGAAATATTTGCTGTATAATCGATTGTACTTTTTCATTCATAGCGGAACTCTCAGGACTACTCTTTATTGGTGATGCAATTCTTCAGGTACACATTTTATCGTTATTACATATGTGCAATCAAAACAAAGAAATCTGCAAAATATTATGTGAAACTACAATTTTCTTCTCATTGCAGATAAATGGAATTAATGTGAGAAAATGCAGACATGAAGAAGTGGTGAGTTTACTTTTTTCCTAATGTTATAATTTTACCCAGGTGCAAGTAAGGATTTGATGTATTGCTCAAAATTATTATCAGTTTATCCATTAGAGAAAGATGATGTTGATCATGTATGTTATCAAATTTTCAGTTATCTGTTGATTCATGCCTTTTTCTTTCATAAACAGGTAAGTGTTAACCAAGATGAAATGCATTTCAAAGACATGCTTAAGGATAGTTATTTGTTGTGTGTTTTTCCTTCTATTAATTCCTACCAGTAAATGCCTCCTAAATATATCTCTAGATGACATATATGTCTATGTCCTTGAAAATGTTTAAAAACTTTTAACACTATGTCAGTAAATTCTCATCCCACATTAAGAACCAGTGAAAGAGCATATAAAGACTGTGTGTGGAGGGGAGGCAGAAGTGAAAGTGGGAGTTTGAGTGAGACATTTAGAAGAGTATAGTAATTCTAAGCAGACAAGCTTAGGATCACTCAGAGCAGCCCTCAATTTTTAATGGGATATTTTCATGGATGTTTGTAAATGTACAGATTCTGAGGCTTCAGAATTAGATACTCTAACTTAGCAAGTGTTGGTTCCTGCAGGAATTTGAATTTAATAACTCACCTAAGCGACTACATTTTAGGTAGCCTATAAAATGTACTTTGAAAAATCTTCGGGTGGCAAAGGTGAAATGAATAAACAATGATAGAGAAAGGATGAGGACATTAGTGGATATTTTGGAAAATTCTCATCACAGTTGATTAAATATCATTCATAAAATCTTTACTAATAGCTCTTGTAGGAAGGGGCAGATGAAATTATGTCTAAAAGTTTAAATTGAGAAACAAATCACAACCACTGTAAGCCTTTTACCTTTCATAGCTCTGGTGCATTCGGTTTTTGGAAGCATTGTTCCTCTGTTAATATTTATTTGGTGAAAACTGTTCTGATATATTCATGCACTGCAGTCCTCAGAAAGGGAACCTCACATATCTGTGAAAAGACACTTTGTCCTGTGTATTAAAGATAAGCAGTTGGGACAACTGATCAAAGTTTGTTGGTGTGCATCACTTGATGTTGTCTTCTCAAAATCCTATTTGGGCCATCCTTTTGCCACTCTGTTCTTATTATCATATGAAATATACTTAGGTCTCAAGTTTCATACAAATATGCACAGAAGTAGTATTTCAGAAGAGGTTTTAAACAAGCAAGAGAGCAGCACAGCACAGAGAACTTTCTGTGCTGTAGATTCTCATGTGCCCTTCTCATATAGCCACAGAAGCAAAAATGCTTTTAACTTTTGTCTTTTTTTTTTCGAAAATATATAAAAAAGATGTTAAACTCATTATTCAGGGAATAAAAATAAATGCTTTCTCTTTTAAAACTGCATGCTGTTATTTGGAATGTGTTTGTAATTTGCCCTTCAAAAGCAGGCAGCATGCTCAAGCAAACTGTGATGGAGCTCTGATTAAACAGCTCAGTGTGGCATGAAAGATTAGAACATGCTAATCACACCACTGCTGATGGTGCACATTCTCTTTCAAACAAAAGACTTTCAGGGTTGTTTTGAGAATTTTATGTGGTCCTCCACAATACACTTCTAGTTTATTGACAAGCTTAACCCCATGAGCTTTGAAATATAGGTACCAATACTTTCTGTTGTCCCATTTTTTTTTTCTCAATAGCAACTAGATAATTTTATCTTTCTTATTTATTGCCTATGTAGTAGACTTACATCCCAGTGGAACTGAGATACTAATTAAATAAATAAAAACTAAGATACTCTCAAATAAATAAATAGAATCTTAAAAAAAAAAGAAAGAAAAGCTAGAACCAGTAGGCAGCAAGGTGTGTATATCTGGCTTCAGCTCTCATACACAACTGTGTGCCAGTCCTAGCTAAACCTCTGATGTAATGCCAAGGAAATGAGTTTAACTTTCTGTCCCTTTCTTCCTCCTAAAAATATGAACTAGTAAGAATTGCAATGAGACTCACATGTATGAACCACCCAGCACATGTCTAGATATTGAGTTCTATCTTATGTTGTACCACTCATTGTTGCAAATACTTGTGCTTCCACTATTCTCTTTCCTTAACCCCATGGGTGATGCTGTGCCTGTGGCAGCTGATGTCTCCTTATGATCCATGCTGGCGGTTGAGGAGTTGCCCCATGGACAGAGCTAATGATGTGTTCTGCATGTTGAGTTGTGCCTGCCAATTCCAGTGGGAAATCAAGGTGGGCATCTATGATAAGAGTTTGAAAACTCAGGGGTCCTTATTCATCCCAACAGAGCCTCTTATTTGCAATGTGATCATGTGTTGAAGTCTGGGGGCTTTACCTCTGAGGCACAAAAAGTCCTTAATGAGCTTATATTTTCTTCAAGGAAAGCAGGATTTATTGACTCTGACATGTTAAATAAATTGCATTTCCTGTATCTAGACATCCATATTCTTTACTCTGCTTAACCAGCAAACTGATCACCTATAAAGTTTCTGAGTGCCATCTATGTGAAACACACTGAGTCCAAGCCCTTGTTTAATCAGAAAAGTATACCAATCACTTTATATAGTTCAACACTTACTGGTGTGTGAACATCATTTCTTTAGAATGTTAAAATTAAAACAGTATACAAAAAAGTTATAAAAATTACTAGGTAGTGGCAATATGAAAGAAATGTTGGGACAGTCATCATGGCATAGTAGGTTAAAAATGGCATCTCATATGAGTGTCAGTCCCAGTCTGTACTACTCTACTTCCAATCCAGCTCCCTGCTAAAGCACCTGGGAAAGCAGCAAAAGATGGACCAAGTAATAGGGCCCCTGCCACCTCTGTGGAAGACTTGGATGGGGTTCCAGGCTCTTGGGTTTCACCTGACTCAGCCACAACTATTGCAGCAATTTCAGGAATTAACCAGAAGATAGAAAATCAATCTCTCTCTCTCTCCCCCCACCTCTCTCTGCCTTTCAAAAAAATAAATAAATCTTTAAAGAATGTTGATTTATAACATTCCTGAAAGTATGGTGATGATCTAGGTATCATCATCAGATGTAGGAGGAAATAAGATTTAATGATGGCAAAAAAGAAAAGTGTTTGTTGTATGAAGAGGCATCCTGGTTCTGACAAAGAATTTATCAGTATAATTTGAAACTTCCATATGGTAAAAGTTCAAAAATAGAATGGGTCTCTGTCAGGTAGAGCATGAGGGGCGGGCAGGTGTTTCCAGAGGTTTCCTTCTAAAGGAACATTTAGTTTTAGGTTTGAAATTTATGGATCCTCCTAAAAGGGGCTCATTCTCTTTTTGTTTTATTGATTTCATGAAGAGAAAATATTAGAACATGTGAAATGCAAGTAATTGACACCTTCACTCTGAATTTGGTTTACAAGAGCAGACTGAAAGCTAAATTATGTGCAAAAATGATGCATTCGTACAAAGAAATGATGCTGCTAAAATTAATGCTGATTGATAACATTTTGGTTGTTTTTACATATTGTTAACTTAAAATTTCTGTTGGCCTAAGAACATGTTCTTTTTTAGTTTATATTAATAAGAAAAAAAGACTTTGCAAAGTTTATGGCGAATCACCATAGATAAAGCATTATTCATAAATGGGAATAGTCTAAGAGGTTTTATGTATCACCAAGAAATATATTAGTAATGTGATTCAAGCACATAAATCATTTTAGACTTTGGTGAAAAGATTAAAATGTCATTGAGTTGCAAATCATGTTTTATCTAACTGCTAACAATTACATTGTTCACAATTTGGAAAAGAGTTTTGTGCTCTAATTGACCAACACTTTCTTAAGCATTCTAATCACAGTGAACTTTTTTTCTTTGAAATAACTATTAGCAAGGAAAGCCATGTATGAAATCATTTAACTTAATATTTCCCAGTGGTCTGGGAAATGTTAAGTGCAAAGACAAAAATTCTTTCTATGCTACCTCTGATTTTAGAAAGAAGTAAAATAGTCAGGGCTTGTTTTATTTGCATGCTTAAATTGGCCTTTTTTTTAAGAGTGCAAATTAAACTACTAGAAAATTCACTAGCCTTGATGATATTTTCTCTCTTTTTTTGGTAAAGATTTATTTATTTATTTATTTTATTTGAAAGTCAGAGCTGCACAGAGAGAAAAGAGGAGGCAGAGAGAGAGAGAGAGAGAGAGAGAGATGTTCCATTGGTTTAGTTGATCCCTTGCTGATTTCATTCTAGGAGCAGATACAGGATGCACAGCAGCAGGCACAAGCAGACCACATCATACTGATATGAGAAAGACTCCTGCATTGGAGATGGGCATGTGTACGATCCTTCCTCTCCTTCAGTACAGGTTCTTCTCAGTCACTCTCCTGCCCTGGAGGTTAGAAGGAGGAGGGAAGATGAGTGATATTCAATTGTACGATTTTTTGCAAAGCTCACATTCTGTCAAAATGATCAAGTGATAAAATGGAAAATAAGGAGAAGAAAGTGCATGAGGATGAAGTTTGAGGAGCTAAGTTAAAATTTTTGCTACCAATATTTTCCAGCCATGCTATGTTGCTGATGAAGGGCCTAAATCCTAAATCTCTCTGAACCTCTTTTTTCTTATCTGAAAGATGGAGGGTTTGAAAAAAGATCATGGGAATCTCTTTCCCAGTTAAAAAGTTCAATTATTTTATATTTTTAAAGATACATTTTGTTTAAATATATAAAACCGTATAATACAAATGTATACTTCTCACAGACCTAATTAATAATAGCAAGGAAAGATGGGGAAACTATATATACCAAAGCAATGGTGCTTACAAACAAAACAAAAAAGTGGGATATGTTTACAAAAATCCTGAAAACAAAGACTTGACACTGAGAATTATCATAATTATTCAGATTAGTGTTTTTCTTCCAGGTACCTAAGACCTCTGTGAACTGATTGTTTGAGTCCCTGGGAGAAAGCTCATTAGAAGAAAAAGAAGGCATAAAATTTTTCCAGGGAAAACACATAAAAATATCAGGATGCAATGAATTAAGCATTGTACCTCTTAAGAAATTCCTCTCAAAAACACTTTCAGTCCCAAGGGGAAGCAGCTACAATGCCCAACAGTTGCAGTAATACTGGTCAGAGTCAGCCAAAACTAAGAGAATTCAATAGAGGGGACCAGAAAAGAAGAAAGATTGGACAAAAAGCAGGACTAGTTTCTAAGCACATGGATACTACCAGAAATACTAGTGGGTAGATGGATTTGTTCAGGATGAGATTTTGCAATACTATGGGGAGTAAAAAAACTGGACAAGTTGTGCACTCATTGCTCACTCTATGTGTGAATAGTTCATATTAGTGAGGAGCAAATGGCATGTATCCTACAGATTGTGAAAACTTCTCAGGGACTTGAGGGAGTGTGGCACATTGCAGAATTCACATCTAAATCTAGGCTTCACTGAGAGTCCTATTAAGAGGCTTCCAGAGTTTCTACATTCTTTAGTGGTTCTGAGGCATTGAGTCTCTGGATCGGAAACATGGGAATCAGGAAGAAAATTAAACCCCAAGATCTGCTAAACATCCATTTATCTGTGGTCACTTAGACACTGTTTGGGGTGGCTTTACGGCTGAAAAAATACTCTATAATCTCTATCCTTATCTTTAGGGACAGCTGGCGGTCCTAAGTCAGCTGCTGGAGAACTGTGCTATAGGAATGTCCCTTCCTCTGCTCATTAGTGACAGTGATGTGTTTGCAGACAGCTTAAGAGATGCTACCTGGTTTTGGATAGCAAGATAGTATCGAGAAAGCATATTTGACCATACAGGACTATTTATTTACCATTATACTTACTGAAAGAAGCCAGTTCCAAAAAGACAAACACCATATGTTTTTCCTGTTTTATGGTAACTAATAGAGTACCTAAAAGGTAATCTATAGCAGTGAAATTGTCATTTTGAGATTTACTGATTTTATTAGTCCTTGTCTCCACTGGTAAGGAACAGAGATTTTTTCTTTGTACTGTTTGTTGAACTCCATACTTAGTATAGGGTTCATCTTATAAGTATAAAGTTAACTGAAAGCAGATCCTTGTAAAAATCAAGAATGGGAATAGGAGAAGTAGGAGGAAGTAGGGCGAGAGCATTAATGAGATGTTTTTACTTCTCTTCTGAAACTCATTTAAAATAATTTTTAAAAGTAAAAGAGAACATAGAAAAAAATCAAAACAGGCAAGAGTTATTGGTGATTTTATTTGAAAACTAAGACAGATAAGTGAGAAATTTTCTTAGCAGGGCTGAGAAAACTATACACAAAGCCTGTGCCTCTGAAATGTTTTACACTGCAGACCTAAGATTAGAGATAGCAGGGATATTGAAAAGAATTACTGGGGGACAGCCAGGAGTAGGAGGTTAAATTAGAATTTGAATCTCTAGTAGACATAATGGATTAAGATTTTAGCGTAAACACATCCCAGGCATATACCAATGAAAAGCATGTATTTGATTTTCTGGCTCCAGTCAAAATGATGAAGTTATCCAGAGATCCCCTCTAAAGCTATCTTATTTGCATGAGCTTAGCTATGGCCAGAAATTTGTGTATTAGACAGAATCATAGCCACTCATATTGCCCATGAAATATCTGAGTCTTAAAATCAAAGGTACAGGAATTGAGGAGAAAAGAATTTTTTTCTTTTACCAGTCACAAATGAACTCTCAAATTTATAAACCATTTTATAGCCAGCAGAATCTGATATTCTGAGATATTCTCAAATGCTACAAGCTATCATTTGACTAAACCAAATTTGGATGCATAAACTACTGTGTGTTCAACAGTTCATTTGATTCTCAGTTCTCACACCAGTTAGCTTGGGGTTGGGGAGTAAAGAATGATTGGCCTTTACAAAGATTTTACTCTCCACACAAGGGTGTGAAGGCATTTAATCTCAATTAGGAGAGATTAATCATTGGGAACAGGTGGGACCCTAATGAAGTGATTAGGATAAATCAATTTATGTGATTATTGAGTGACCGCTTATTCCCAGGTGTGTGCTATAGAAACTACTTCATATTTGAACCTCCTGCAATTTCATTATTTGGTCATATGGTCTCTGTGCCACCCAAACCTCTGCCAACAAGATGACCATCAACAGATACTGCCTTCCGACCTTGGACCCAAACCATGAGACAAATACCATTTCTTTCTAAATTACTGAGTCTGTACCATTCTGTTATTAGCATCAAACAAAACCTGACTCAGAACCTAGGAAGAGCTGTGCTGACAGGACTGAATTGTAAACTAGTGACCTTGTTTCTCAACCAAAGAATATCAGATCAAATGTAGAAGTTCATTTCCCCATGTGGATTCTGTAATCACCATCAATTTGGAAAGCTGTGAGGCCCCAGGGTTCACACAAACCCTTTTCCTTTAGACACAGGACAGGACACCAGGGTCCTGGCTACTGGCCCAGCTCACCTCCTGTGACCATAGAATACTGGTCTCTGACACTCACCACTTTCCAGCTTCCAACGAGCCCCAGCATCCTCCTGAGGGCTCCTGAGTGTGGTGAGGGAAGTTCACAGAGCAGCAATGGGTGAAACACCTGAGACCTCTCTCAGGAACAAACCCAGAAAGCCTAACATTGGGATGCCAGGAAAGAAGATGCTGTGTGGTTCAGCAGTGTTGGCTTTGAACACCTGATTTTAAAGTCTGCCCTAACAATGAGCATGCATAACATCAGAGAACACACAGCCAATCCAAATGCTCCTAGCATGAGGGCCATAGCTTGGGGTTGTGGCAGGTGGGGGCAGAGAGGAACTCTGCTTGGTCTCAGGTCTGAAACTGCCTCATCTTTGCAGCTTGATCCTCCGAATTGAACTGTTGGTAAGTCATAGGTGTTATAGATGTGTTGTTTGGTATTAAGCAAACACCACACATTTGGTGTTAGTGATCACGAAAATGACTGCACAGGTCACAGACTTAAACTGATTTTAAGTGTTTGATTTCTGGTGAGAATTACGACCTCGGAGGAGGGAGCCAATGCAAACTGTTGGGAGGGAAAAGTAAAAAGTGTGGAACTCTCAGAATTAAATGTTCTGGCTGCTGAGGTTTGTCTTAGTTCCTGAGAGTGAATCCCCTTAGTCTGCATCTCCTGAGAGTGATCCCCAAAGTCTGGGAACCTGAGTTTGGTGTCCCTTGATACTGTGGGATAAATAGGTTGTTTCCTTTTAATTGCACTTAGTACACCAGTTTAGAAATCATGTGCCATGATTTCATGTTAGACATATATACTCTTGCATAGATCCCTAATATACAGTAATACAACCTGAAAGGAAGACAATTGTTGACATCTTTGTTTTCTGCTAAATTTGAATAAGAATGTTAACATCCATAGAACTAATATTCAGGAAAATATAGGGGCCTTGGTCAGTTTAGGTATTTTCCCAATCTCTTCTACTTCTGCCCCCAAGAGGAGAGTCCTGGTTCTTTGATGTTTTTGTTTGCTTACTTTCTGTTTCTCTAAACCATGAGTTTTGCTAGCTTTGTTTGGTATTTGTGGCAATATCTTTCTTGATTTTTGTTCCTCATCTGCTAATTCTTGGCCTTTTTTGTTACACTATGGCAAAATGCTGTCATGTTATAGATTGTGTATAGACTGTGCTTCTGTAGGAAATATTGATAGTTAAAATGGATTGTCTATCTTTTCTTCCATATATACTGATTTTTGTGCTTTTTCAACACTTGAAGTGACCTTATTTATTTATTTTCTCCATCTAGTGTTAGCTGATGTATCTGCACAATGACATATGGATAACTATTAATTACCCCTGGTTGGGTATTTATACCATTGTATTTATTTGTTCTGAGAAACACTGGGCAATCCTTGCAGTTTTGTAAGCATTTTTCTTAAATATTCTGATGCTCTATCTATGAACACTGATATGAAACACTGTACTATCCTCATAGAAAATGATCTGCTCATCTCACTGTGTAACCCTTTTAAATTTTCTGACACAAATCCTGATTAACCTGAAGTGCATATTGCTTTTCCAGGCTTCAGTGTAATGGTGTTATAATGGACCATGTTTCTGCATATTTTCTATTTAATCATTTTAGATCTTCATTCCATTTTACTTTTGAAATCTGTACATATGTATCTTAAGTTGACAAAAATGTAATGTATTTAGCACATAAAATTGGTTTGGAACACTATTTCTTTGGAAGCTCAGATATCTTATAAAAGAATGTTCTCAACTCTTTACTCCTATTGTTTATATAATTTCTGTCATTATTTATAATGATCAGAAACTGTAACAACACTATTCATTGTTAAGTTTTTATTAAAATGATAATAGTATCTGTTAGGTTACATTGGAATAAAGAATATAAATATTTTGCTATAAAAAAAGAATTTGAATCTCTAACTATTAGGTACAGCAGAGGGCAGGGGTAAGGGTCTGCACTAAAACAAAGTGAGAGGTACACTTCACACAGAATGTTTCCCTGTCTTTATCTTTCTTTGAAGAGAACAGTGGCAGCTAAGTACGTCCCATGAAGAGAGGAAGTTAGAAAATTATTCTTCAGTGACATTTATCTAAGAGAAATAACTCACAAGTAATTCATGTGAGTTCTCCGATTGCCTCAGTAAAACCCAATGGTAGAAAATCCTGCAAGCTGGACCCAGTGCTGTCAATCCACTTTTTAGTGTCTCCCTGTTAGATAATGACATATACTGAAGGATAACCACCATTACTCAAAAATTATCCACAGCAAAGACAAAACCTAGGACATGGGGAAAAATGGAAGAAAAGTGAAAGTGAGGCTGAGAAAAAAAGATTTAGTACTAAAATATTTTCAAGGCAGATGGCAGGAATTATTTTATAAATGATGCAATAATAACATTATATACAAAAGGACGAGAGGGAAACAAGATAACTGGGATAACAAAATTTTGATAGCAATATTGAAAAAAGTATGGAATGTAGGAATAGTACCAAAGAAGATGTAAATATACCAAAATCAGATAGAGTAGTAAAGAAGTGGCCAATATGACAAAAAAAATGTTAAAATTTCTCATTGAGAAATTCTTGTATCAGATCAATAGATTTCAGAAATAAAATGTATCAAATAAAAAGAGCAGCCATTACCAAAGGAGTGTTACAAGAAAAAATATCTAGACTTGATATATATTCTTTGAAATATAAACATAGTGACAAGTAAAAGAAAATGAAAAACTGAAAAAGCGTGTCTGTGCTTACTAGGAAATGGCGTGACCTTTTTATTGGAGTTTGCATTTGTCTAGTGACTAAGAATATTGAATATCTTGTCTTGTGTTTCTTAGATAGTTCTTATATTCTTTATTGAATGGGTAAGTATCTTCATATTGATCTTTAAGACTTCATTTTTATATTCTTTTTTTTACATTAGCAAATCCTTTTGTTTTCATAAAATATGTCTGGCACAGTTTTTAAGGAATTTATTAATACATTAGATTTTAACAATTGCAGTAAATGTGTGATAATTACAACACAGCTCTCATCAATTCTTGTGTTGATGTGATATTAATACAAAGATAACTGATTCAATGCAGTTCATAGATACAATTCTAACAATATAATGGCACTTATTTTCCTGTCTTCTGTTTCTTTCCTCCCTCTCTTCCTCCCTCCCTCTCTTCCTCCCTCCCTCTCTTCCTCCCTCCCTCCCTTTCTTTCTTTCTCTCTCTCTCTCTCTCTTTCTTTCTTTCTTTCTTTCTTTCTTTTTCTTTTTTTCTTCTTTTTCATCATTCCTTCCTTCCTCCCTCCCTCTCTCCCTCCCTTCTTCCTTCCCTATCTTCCTTCTTTTTACAAGAAATATGGTTTATAATTATCTTTATTTTGTTTTTGCATTCATCAATGGTATGCTTTGAAACAAAGTTTTTGATATCGATAAAGTGCAATTTATTGATATTTTAAAGTTTAATAACATTGGTCCTTTTGGTGTCTGATCTAACAGATATTTCTCTAAATTAAGACGATAAAGCATTACTGCTATGCTTTATTCTAAGGAGTTCATGGTTTTAACACTTTTGTTCATGTCTATGATTGATTTTGAGTTGAGTTTTGTGTATGATCTGAAGTATGGTAAGGAGAGTATTCAATTTACCCAGAACCAGTGGCTGAGAAGACTAATTTTTCCAGTCAGCTGCCTTTAGACTTTGGTTGAAAGAGAATGACTCTAAATGTAAGAGCCTATGTCTATTTCCTTAATTATATTCTATCAATGAATTTGCATAAAACATATCATTATCACATATACTATTATTTAGACTTTGAATTATATCTTGAAATTGAAACATGTCAGTCCTCAAGCTTTGTTCTTTTTATGTTTTATTTTTAAAGAATATTTTGTTATTATGTTAGAAAATTCTAGATAAAAAATTGTAAAGCCAACACTGTGTACTAATATGTCTCACACTTGCTTTTCCCAATTATTAACATATCACATGATTATGGCATCGATGCTGACACATGGAAAAAGTCTGCATATTAGTTACATTTCCTTAGTTTGCCTGAGCCTTTTCCTGCTTTTCCAGGATCCTACCAGGAATATGCATTGTGTTGAGTAGAATGCCTCCTTGAGCTCTTCTTGGCTGTGATAGTTTCTCAGACTTTTGTTGTGTTTAATGATCTTCAGAGTTTGGGATCATATTAGTCAGGTATTTTGTGGGATGTCCCTCAGCTGATTTTTTATTAGATTGTGTGTTAATTAGAAAAATACCACAGATACAAAATGCCAATATTATAACATCATACCAAGGGAAATATTATCCACACTGTAACTTCAATCACTTTCTGAGGAAGAGTTTGCCAGAGTTCTCAACTATAAATATATCTTTGCTTACTGTATTCTTTGGAAGGAGTACTCTGAGGTCGTTCTGCACAGCACAAATTGAAGCAGTGGAGAAGGCTTCTTTAGTCTCATGTGAACAGGTGCTCTACACACGTTATTTGGAATTCTGTTATATGGCTTTATATACTTACTTCAATTTACTGTTTAATTTCATAGACTGGTATGGACCATTGATACTTACTCTAAATTTTGGGTTATAATTCAATACTGCCTATTTTCAAATGTTTCCAGTTTGAAATATTGATAGATCTTTCGGTAGAATTTTCTGTCACTTAAAATATATATATGTACATGACAGCCAGAATTCTGATGCAGGGAGTTAAGCCACTGCCTGCAATGTTTGGCATTCTAACTGATTACTGGTTCAAGTCCAGGCTGCTCTACTTCCAGATCCCTGCTAATGCACCTGCGAAGGCAGAAGATAGTCCAAATATGAGTACCCTGCCACCAACACTGGAGACCAGGATGTTGTTCCTAGATCCTGACTTCAGCCTATATGTTTATTTGAAAGGCATAGTGACAGGGAGAGGGAGAGGGAGAGGGAGAGGGAGAGAGAGAGAGAGAGAGAGAGAGAGAGAGAGAAACACTTCTATCAACTGGTTCACTCCCAAAATGACTTCAACATCCAGGTTTAGGCCAGGTTGAAGTTAAAAGGCTGGAATTCCATCCGGTCTCTCACATGGGTGTCAGAGGCCCAAGCACTATGGTCAACTTCCACGACTTTCCTAGGCACATTACCAGGAAACTAGATCAGAATTAGCAGCTGGGTCTTATACAGGAACACCAATCTGGGACGTCAGGATGCCAGCCTCACAGATGGCTGTTTAAGCCTACCATAATCCCAGCACCAGTTTTCATTGTTGAGAAGTAGCAAAAAACCTACTTTTGTGTATCAGATGTCTACCCAGCTATATTGCTATACCTCTTTATTAATTTTAGAATGTTGTTTTGTTTTTGATAGATTCTTCAGGATTTTTTTCCATAAATAATTATGTCATCTATGAATAAAGATGGCCTCCCTACTTTCTTGCCAATCTATATAACATGTCTTTTTCTTGTCTTATTGCCCTTGTTAGGACTTCCAAGTTACTTTAAATAAGCATTATGAGAGGTGATATCCATGCCTTGTGTTTGGTACAAGTGCAAGATTTCCAATTTCCTGCCGTTAGTTATGGAATTAGAAGCAGCGTTTTTAAGGCTTTTTTTTTTTTAATCAAACTGAAAAGTTCTCCCTTATTATTAGTTTCTGGATATATTTTTTTTTTAAGATTTATTTCTTTATTTGAATGTCAGAGTTACAGAGAGAGAAAGAGAGACAGAGAGAGAGAGAGAGGGAAGGAGAGATAGAGAGAGAGAATAATTTCCATCCGCTGGTTCAGCCCCAAGATGGTCACAATAGCCAGGGCTGAGCCAGGCTGAAGCCAGGAGCCAGGAGCTTCATCTAGATCTCCCACATAGATGTCGGGACCCAAGCACTTGGCAGTCCTATGCTGCTTTTCCCAGGCACATTAGCAGAGAGCTGAATGGGAAGTGCAGCAGTCAGGTTATGAACTGACCCCCATATGAGATGGCAGCCTCTCAGGCAGCAACTTTATGTCTAATGCCACAACACCTGCCCCTTGTGTACTGTTTTAAACACAGATGCATGTTAGATTCTTTCAAATCTTTTTTTCTGTATTGATTATTTGCTTTTGGATATGGTAGATTACAATGTTGAGCCATCCTTGCTTACTTGGAATAAATCCCATTGGGAATGGTACATAATTCCCTTTTCAATTTGTGAATTTGATTTTCTAATTAATATTTTGTTGAGGAATATTGTAGGTATGTTCATGAGAAATATTGATCTTAATACTTTTCCTGTAATAATACTTTCTAAAAATGTTTCTGAGAGTTAGATGAATACTATCATAATAAGATGAGTTATAAATTGTCTCTTTCCATCTCCTAGACAAAACTGTGGAGAAGTGGAGAACCAACATTATTTATTCATCAAATATATTGATTCAATTTATTTATAAACTGTTTCATATTATCTATTCCTCATGTGAGTTTTGGGGAATTGACCCATATAAGTTATTAAAATTATGGGCATGAATTTGTTCATAATATTCCTTTATTAACCTTTTTTATTCATAGGATCAATAGGAATGACCTCTCTTTCATCTCTGAAACTGGTCATTTCTATGTTCTCTTTATTTTTTGGTTAGTCTCCTAACAGTTTATCAGTTTCATTGATCTTTTCAAAGGTTAAGCACTGAGTTCCACAGATGTGTCTCTGTTGTTTTTGTTTGTTTGCTTTCCATTTCATTGATTTTCTCTACACTTTTAATGTTTTTTTTCTTTTTGCTTTAGGCTTTTATTATTCTGCTTTCTCTAATTCCCTGTTCTGTGAATGCTGGTAGTTGATTTGAACCCTTTTTATGTACAATCATTTAGACCTATTAATTCCTTTTGAAGCATTCTCTTCTCTGGATCCTACCAATTATAAATTGTGCTCTCATTTTTATTTAGTTCAGAATATTTTAACTTTCTCTTCAAGATATTTCTCTGACTCATTATATTATGTGGAAGACAATTAATCTCCTAATATTTTTTAAATTCCTAGTTATGTTGGAATGTATGTTACATGATTACTATTCTTTTACATGTTTAAAATTTTATTTTCTGCCATAGAATGTAGTTTGTCTTTGCAAAAGTTCCACCTGGCCTGTGTCTACATATTCTGCCATCTGTAGATGGAATGCTCTATAAGAATTTCTTATATCAATCTTAATGGTAGTGCAAATCAGTTAAATAATCCTTACTGAGTTGCTGCCTACTTGAATCATCAGTTTTTTGTCGCTCCCCGTCTTCGTGGAGGAACGACACAGGACCCTGCGTTGTTCTTTTGTCTACTCGGCCCTCCCCGGGTTTGTTGCTGGTTCTTCCCGGGTTGGCTACTGTCCCTTCCACCTCCGTGGAAGGGCGGTTCCCCCTGGCCACTTTCCCCACTTCCGCGGGGGAGCGGCACTCTGCTGGCCGGCTCTCTCGGGGGCTGCACAGGTGTTCCTTCAGATAGATGTTCCTCTTAGATGTTCCTCATGCATGTTGTCTCTCTCCTCCTTTATAATCCTCTTCCGCCAATCCCAACTCGGCTGCCCACACGCCGAGTACGCTGCTCTCCTCCAATCAGGAGCAGGATCAGCTCCTGGAGGTCATCACTCAAGTTGGCAAGAGGCAGCTGCGTAGAAGCTGTTTTCTCCTCTCCCAGCGCCATATTGTGGGAGAGCAGATGCATAGAATAAGTCTTAATTCCAGTAACTTAGTCTAGTCCGAGTTGCTCCCCACAGTTTTTGAAAGACTACTGTTTAAGTCTACAATAATAATAATAATTTAATTGATATATCTAATTCTCCTTTCAATTACATAAGCATTTATTGCACATATTTTAACATTGTGCTGCTAGGTTGCTTAGTATTACTATTCCTTCCAAAAACTTCTACAATTTGTCCTTATTTAATTCTACACTCAATCATTATTTGATCCCCCTGTTTAATCCTAATGATTTGTCTGGTTCTGAAGTCTTCTTTGTTACATGTTACCTAACTATCTTTAATTAAGGTTAGCAAATTGTTCTCCATCTCTTTACTTTAAACCTATTGATGTCTTCACTTAAAATTAGTTTCTTGTAGAATTTAGATTTAGATATTTTATATCCTCTTGACCATCTCTTTTAATTTGTATACTTATTTTTAAGTGTTAAAATTTTGTTTTTAAGTGATAAAGGAAAAATTGTACATTTTGATGGAGTTGTGATATCATGACAAATGTATACATTCTGCCGTGTTCAGTACAGGGTTAACATTGTTTTCTTAAACATTTATTCTCTTTGTAGTGAAAAAAATAAAATTTTCATCTGTCTGTCTATCTATTGGATAGCCTAATGTTCAAGAAAACAGCAGAGCTTCTTTCTCATAACATGATGCCAATCAATCAATCAACTTTTCCTCATTGTTTCCTCTTCCTACTATCTCCAGTCTCTAATAGCCACTGCTTTACTCTAAACTTTTATGTGGCATTTTTCTTAAGTTCCACATATGAAAAAGACCGCTTTGTACTTGTCTCTCTTGTTTCGCTTACTTAGCCTATGGACCTTCATGTTGTCATGTTTTGTGAGTGATGAGTGTGCCATTGTGTGTATGCATCACATTTTTTCACATTTTCCTTATTCACCAGTTGATGGACATTTACATTGTGCACATTACTTGGTTATTGTGAATAGTGCCACAGTAAGTCTGGGAGTACAGGTGTAGTTTTGACAGACTGATTTTAATTATTTTGAAAATTTACCCAGGAATTTGATTACTAGATTATTTGGTAGTTGTGTCTTTAGTTTATTGAGGAGTCTCCATACTATTTTCCATAATGATTGTAGTAACTTACATTCCCATCAAGAGCACACAAGCATTTCCTTTTCTGCACATTCTTACCAGTTCTTAGCATATTATTGTCTTTTTGATAATACTATTTTTTGGTTGTTTGTTGGAGATTTATTTATTATTTGAAAGGCAGAGTTACATAAAGAGGTGGAAAGATAAAGAGAGACATAGAGAAATCTTCCATCTTCTGCTTCATTCCCCAAATGGCCCTAATGGCCAGGGTGAGCCAGGTCAAAACCAGGAGCCAGGAACTGCATATGGAGTCTCCCACATAGGTACATGGGCCCAGGGACTTTGACCATTGTCTGGTGCATAAGCAGAGAACTGGATTGGAAGTGGGGAGCTGGAACTCTGTCCAGTGCCCATGGGATACCATCATTGCAGGTGGCAGTTTAATCCACTGTGCCACAACACTGGCCCTGATAAAAGTCGTTTTAACTGCAGGGAAATAAAGTCTTGTTGTGTATTCTTATTTATTTGCATTGCCCTGATGATTAATGATGTTGGGCATTTTGTCACATGCCTCTTGGCTGTTTGTATGTCTTCCTTGGAATAATGTTTATTCAGATCCACTGCTGAATTTTTGAAAATTAAATTATTTCTGCCTAAGGAACATAGTTCCCTCTTTTTTTTTTTTTTTTTTTTTTTTTTTGACAGGCAGAGTGGACAGTGAGAGACAGAGAGAAAGGTCTTTCTTTACCATTGGTTCACCCTTCATTGGCTGCTGCAGCCGGCGCGCTGCAGCCGGCACACCGCGCTGATCTGAAACCAGGAGCCAGGTGCTTCTCCTGGTCTCCCATGCGGGTGCAGGGCCCAAGCACTTGGGCCATCCTCCACTGCACTTCCGGGCCACAGCAGAGAGCTGGACTGGAAGAGGGGCAACCGGGACAGAATCCGGTGCCCCAACCGGGACTAGAACCCGGTGTGCCGAATCTGCAGGCGGAGGATTAGCCCAGTGAGCCTCGGCGCCGGCCTCAAGTTCTCTTGAATTCAGATATTTGGTTTTGTAATGCCATCTGGAAGATTCTATATGCTTTATTCATTGTTGTTTTCTATTTATGTATTTTCCAATAACCTGCATCCAAGCTAACATATTTTCTGTTTGATCTATTCAGCTATTAATGCTTTCTATCAGATTTCTTTAGAAAAATTATGTATCATATTTTAGTTCAACGATTTCTGCTTGATATTTTAAAACTTCTCCCAATTCTTTGTTTGTGTCTTTGTTAGAATATTGAATTGTTTCTGTTTTCCTGATGCAAGTCGCGTTCCTGTAAAATAGATTGAATTCTGCATCAATTTCTGACACATTATTTTATTTATTTGATGACATCAGGGTTCCCAAAAAGTTCCTCATGCTTTTTTATATTTTTAAAATTCTATTTTTTATTTATTTGAATTTGTGAGTGATAGGGAGAGAGGGAGAGACACAGAGAAAGAGATCTTCCATACACTGGTTCACTCCACAAATAGCCAGGAACCTGGAACTTTATTGCTTTGCCAGGCACATTATCAGGTAATTGGATCAGAAATGTAGCAGCCAGGGCTCAAATTGACACTCTGATATGGTATGACACTGTCACAAGCAATGACTTAACCTCTGCTGCACAATGCTAGTCCCCTTGATGCTTGCTAATGTATGAATTTGTCCACACATTTAAGGATAAGGAATTCTTTCTGGTATTTGTAATCTGCCTTTTAGTGTACTTGCCTTCCAGAAATAAGCAGTCTGCTTACTTTCTCTGAGTTATGGATACCCCCACTCTTCCAGCACTAGTTTATACCCTAAGTCACAGTCTACCGTATGTCTGCTGTTGGTATTTTGTCATTGCCCCAGCACTGTCAGGTCTCCATGTCAGATTCGTCCCATATCTGCAGTTGTTGCTTTGCTCAGAATGAACTGGAGGACCGTCTAAAAACGAATGTATATTATAGTGGTCTACTTCCTAAGGCAAGGGTAGACCCACATGCCAGCTCCACAATACATGGGATTCCACCTGACTCTGGTCCTTAACAGTATAGGAAGCGGCCTCAGGTTTTTCTGAAATGTTTCCTGTTTTTCTCCACAGGTAGACAATTACTCTGTCTGTGCTGTGGTGTCTGGGTTGGTGAGAAACAGGATGGGCTTTGCTGTGGGTACCAATGCCACTTGCTAGATCATACTCAGAGACCACAACTTGTTAAGTCTCAAGAAACACAGGAATAGGACCAAGACCCTCACTGCTATGGGCTGCCTGCTGCGAAGGTGGACTGACTGCCTGAAACAAAAACAACTAAGAATCAATCTTCTGTGAGGGATACATCTAATTGACTAGGAAAATTTATCTCCAGCTGGCACCTAAGGCAGTTTGAGAACCTACATCTGGAGCTATTGGCCTGAGGACAAAGTCATTAGGATATGCCAAGTGATGTATTTTAATAGTCCAATGCTGAGTTCAAAGCCACAGTCCTGTGCCAACTTTTGTGCTCTACTCAACAGTAGCTTTGAGTTTCGCTTTTTTTTTTCTCACAACAGATTTCTGGAGATGCATCTGAATAATAATGTATATTCATACAACAATTTGGAAATAAATGTGTGGGGAGCAGCTCGGACTAGACTAAGTTACTGGAATTAAGACTTATTCTATGCATCTGCTCTCCTCTGTGGGGAGCAGCTCGGACTAGACTAAGTTACTGGAATTAAGACTTATTCTATGCATCTGCTCTCCTCTGTGGGGAGCAGCTCGGACTAGACTAAGTTACTGGAATTAAGACTTATTCTATGCATCTGCTCTCCTACAATATGGCGCTGGGAGAGGAGAAAACAGCTTCTACCCAGCTGCCTCCAGTTCAACCAATAAACTGTAGGACTTGCTCCTGATTGGAGAGCAGCGTACTCGGCGTGTGGGCAGCCGAGTTGGGATTGGCAGGGGAGGACTATAAAGGAGGAGAGAGACGGCATGCACCAGGAACATCTATGGGGAACATCTAGCTGAAGGAACACCCGTGCAGCCCCCGAGAGACCCGGCCGGCGGTGTGCCGCTCCCCTGCGGAAGTGGGGAATGCGGCCAGGGGGAACTGCCCTTCCACGGAGGTGGAAGGGATAGTAGCCAACCCGGGAAGAACCAGCAGCAAACCCGGGGAGGGCCGAGCAGACAAAAGAACAGCGCAGGGTCCTGTGTCGTTCCTCCACGAAGAGGGGGAGCGACAAAATGTTCATAACAGTGCTGTTTTAATAGCTCCCACCTAGAAATAATTTCTATATAGTGTATTGAAAATCAAGGAATAAACTGTAGTGTACCCATATCATGAAAAACTACTCCAAAATTAGTGAGAGAGTAAGTGTTTAGTTAAGATACTTGTGTTCCATTACCAGAGTAGCTGGGTTTGATTTCTGGCTCTGGCTCAAAATCACAAATCCTGCCAATGCAAACCAAAAGAGGTAGCAGTGAAAGCTCAAGCAATTGAGTTCTTCTCATCCATGTAGGAGACCTGGATTTAGTTCCCCACTTCTAGCTATGGCCCCAGCCCAGTCACAGCCATTTTGGGTGTTTGGATACTGAAAGAGTGGATAGGAGCCCTTTATCTGTTATTTCTATCTGTATTGTTATCTTTGGCTCATGAAAGTAGAAACGGATTAAAAATGACAATCATATCCCTAAACGATCATTTCATTCCTATACATTTTTGGTGTTCTATATTAACTGCCATATATCATAGAAAACATACGATGTTTGTCTTTTTGAGATTACCTTATTTCATTAAGTATGATGGTTTCCAATTGCATACATTCTGCTGCAAAAAAAAAGAAAAAAAAAAACAGGATTTCATCTTTTTTATGGCTGAGTAGTATTCCATAGTGTATATACACCACATTTTCTTCATTCTTTCATCAGTAAATGGACATTTGGGCTCATTTCATATCTGAACTATTGTGAATTGAGCTGCAATAAACATGGGGTACAAATAATTCTTTCATATGATGATTTTATTTTGCTTGAATAAATTCCCAGGAGTGGGATGACTGGGTCCTATGGTTGATATATTTTCAGATCTCTGAGAAATATCCATACTGTCTTCACTAATGGTTTTACTAGTTTACATCCTCCACAGCAGTGGATTAAAGTACCTTTTCCCCCCATATCCTCATCAGCATTTATTTATTTATTTTTAGAGGATTTCCATTCTGGCTGGGGTGAATTGAAACCTCATTGTGGTTTTGATTTGCATTTCCCTGACAGCTAGTGATCTTGAGCTTTTTTTCATGTGTCTGTTGTCCATTTGTATTTAATCCTTTGAAAACTGCCTGTCCATGCCCTTTGCACATTTCTTAACTGAATTGTTTGTTTTGTTATTGAATTTCTTGAGCTGTTTATAGATCTTGGATATTAATCCTTTATCAGTTTCATAGTTTGCAAATATTTTCTCCTATTCTGTTAGTTGCCTCTTCACTTTTTTGAGTGTTTCCTTTGCAGTTCAGAAATGGCTTAGCTTGATGCAATCCCGTTTTTCTCTATTTTTATCTTTATTGCCTGTGCTTCTGGGGTATTTCCAAGAAGTCTTTGCCTATGTCAATATTTTGCAGAGTTTTTCCTATGTTCTCTAATAATTTGATGGTCTCTGGATATAGATTTTGGTCCTTGATCCATTTTGAGTAGATTTTGTATAAGGTGGAAGGTAAGGGTCTTGTTTCATATTTCTGCATGTGTAGATCCAGTTTTCCTGGCAGCATTTGTTGACGAGACTGACCTTTCTCCAGGGATTGATTTCAGATCACTCATGGCAGATTAGTTGGTTATAACTGCATGGGTTAATTTCTGGGGTGTCTATTCTGCTCCATTGGTCTACACATCTATTTCTATGCCATTACCAAGCTATTTTGATTATAACTGCCCTGTAGCATGTCCTGAAGTTTGATATTGTGATGCCTTCAGCTTTGTTTTATTGCTCAAGTTTATTTAGCTATTTAGGGTCTCTTGTGATTCCATATGAATTTTAGCATTGTTTTTTCAAGATCTGAGAATGTCATTGGTATTTTTGATTAAGATCACATTGAATCTGCAAATTGCTTTTGGTAGTATGGACGTTTTAATATATTAACTCTTCCAATCCACAAACATGGAATATTTTTCCATTTTCTGTGTCTGCTTCTATTTCTTTCTTTAATATTTTGTAATTTTCTTTGTAAAGTTCCTTCACATTCTTGGTTAAATTTATTTATGAAATAGTCAATTTTTTTCTGTAGCTATTGTGAATTCTACTGATCTTAAAAATTCTCTCTCAGCCATGGCATTTTTGAGTCAAAGCAAACTATGAGTTTTTTAGGTATTTGTGTAATATTTGAAAAAAGAAAGAAATGAAAGTGAATGAGCTATTATAATATTTACTTATTTTATAATACTGAGTTATTCAGAGGTATAAAAATGGCCACATTTCCCAAGAAACATATTAGGGTGTGCTATTACCTCAATTTTATAAAAGTGATTGCTGTCTTACTTTTCTTTTAAGGACAAAACATAGCATATATTTATTGTGCAGAACATATTGCTTTGCAATATATATATTGGAACTTTTGTGGCACTGTGAGTTAAGCTACCCCTTGTAATACTGGCAAAATATGTCAGAGTGCTGGTTCAAGTCCTTGCTGCTCTACTTCCAATCCAGCTCCCTGCTAATGTTCCTGAGAAGGCAGCAGAATATAGCCCAAGTGCTTGAGTCCCCCCATGTGGGAGATCCAGATAGTGTTCCTGGCTACTGGTTTCAGCCTGGCCCAACCCAACTTATTTTTTTTTAAAGAAATACTTATATATTGTAGAATGGCCAAATCTACTTAATTAACATATTCATTTCTTCATATTTTTGGTGAGTTATTACTGCATTTCTACATATAAGAAAAGTAATACTGAAAGACATGGGGGTAATTGACCCAAGTTCTGAGTAAAACTAAAGTTTTGGCAGAATTCATTGAAACACAGTTCTGATTCCAAAGTTTATGGCTAATGAGCTCAAAATATTATTTTCCACATATCTCAATAAATACTTGTTTTAAAAATTTGACTACCCAAAATGATAGAAGAAAGCAAAATAAGCATTTTATCTTTTTCAACAGAGGATTCTCTTCAGAATGATTTCAAAAGAAAACTATCACAGTTAAAAAAATATTTCCTCTTATCTGTTAACACTATATTCCTAGGTACTGCACATATACACTAAAATAAAAGTATTTTTCAAAATAACTTGTAGCAAGAAGTAGAGTTAAGAGATGAATTACCAAAAGCTAGGTTGAAGGGCAAATTGTGGCACAACAATTAAATCACTGCCTAGAAAGCTGGCTTCCTTTATTAGAGATCCTGGTTCATCTCTCAGCTTCTCTACATCCAGTCCAGCACATCCTGGGAGGCAGCAGGTGAGGGATCTCTGCTACTTACATGAATTGAGTTTGAGGGTCCTGGCTTCTGTATGGTCCTTATAAGCCTTTATGTGCATTTAAAGGATGAACTGGAGGATGGCAGATATCTCTCTCTCTCCCTTTCTTCTCTCTCTCCCTCTCTCTCCTGTCCCCCCTCTGTCTCTCTCTACCTTTCAAATGAATTGAAAATTATTCAATTAAAATTTAATAAAATAAAATACAAACTAAGTAGAGGTTGGGTTTTAATGTACCATTTTCCCCCAGTGATTTGTCTATCCTATTCAGTGATTGTATTCCATGTGATGATAAATAATAACCACAATTTTAAAGTCTAAGGTGTTCCACTGTGAGTGACAAAAAGATATCCATTCATTTCCCTACTAAATGTGGTATTCAGGAAGAGATAAAGATTTGATATCGGATAAAATCTAAACATATAAAGATTATAGTACTTTTTTGAATTATAGAAAACAAGATCTTTCTTTGGCATTCTTTGAGAAAAGTGCATATTTGAATAACAAAACTTATTTCAGTTTTTATATCATTACTTAGTCATGTATATTTTCGTATGTGGATATATATGTATATAGAGAAATTTAGACCAATAGATTTAATTCTATCAAGCTCCAATGTGGTACTTCCACATATTTCACTCACCTTTTAAGCTTAACACAGCCAAATTGAAATGTCAATTAACTAATATCAAAATGAGGGGGAATTTCCAAAACTTGTATTGCTTTGCTAATCTCTATAAATAACACAATTAAGTTATTAAGTCAAAAAGGCAAGAGACAGTCTGGATTCTTTTCTTTTTTATCACACTTCTCAGCTTTAGAACTATTGCTCTCAGGTGATCCATTCCTCTTGTGAATAACCACACCTCGTTCATGCCACTGCTCCCTTCTGCCTGGACCAACACAGTCTGCTAACTGCCCTCCAAGCTCCATCACATGCTCATCACACATCACGATCCACATGACACAGCAGCCGGATTATGTCACCAATGCTATCTTCCTAAAGTTTTTCCAGAGCAACAAAAGTCTTATTAACTGAGATGAAAGTATAAAATGACACAGTCACTATGGAACACAGTTTAACAGGCTTGCTACACAGCTAAATATCACCTAATATAACGGAGTGTATATACCCAAGCGTTTTTCCAAGAGAAATGAAAATAAAATTCCAAGAAAACCGTGTACATCAATGTTTGTATCAGTTTTATTTATAATCACCAAAAACTGGAATCAATCAATATGCTTTTCTGCATATTACTGAACAGACAGAATGCAGTACTTTCCTAAAATGAAATACTATTCAGCAATAAAATATGAATGATAATATGAAGTGATGTTTAAAAATCACTTGACAAATTCAACCTTCACATGATAAAGACACAGCCAGATATAAAAGGAAACCATTTCAACTACACTTTAAAATAATAAATATCATGGAATAAAATCTGAAAACTTAATACAGAATTGTAGAAGAAAGTTTGTCTTCTATGATCAAGAATAAGAAAAGTATACTTGTTCTTTTTCACTTCTAGTTATCGTAGTTCCAGAAGTCTTACCTAGAACAATTAGGCAAGAAAGAAAATATACAAATTGGAAAGGAAGAAAGAAAATTATCCCGATACTGTACAAATTTATGTATACAAATTCCTAAAGATTCTATGGAAAAATTGTTAGAACTAAAACAATTTCAGCAAAGTTCTCAGACACAAGGTTAACAACAAAAAAAAACTTCATTTGAATTTCTGTATTGTAACAGTGACCGAATTTCAGATAATTGAAATTCAGAAAACCATTCCATTTATAATAGCATACTAAAAATTTTTGAAATGAACTTAATCAATGTAATGCAAGGCTTCTACACAGAACTGTCCAAAAATTGATGAAATAAATGAAAGAAGTCACAAATAATAAATAAAATCCCATAATCATGGACTAGAAGATTTCATTTTGTTAAAATAACAATACTACTCAATATAATGTACAGTTTTGTGTATTGTCTCTATCAATAATCCCAATGGTGTTTCTTGGAGAAATAGAAGAATTCATCCTAAAATTTGTGTGGAATTTCAAGTGACCCCAAGTAGCCAAAACA
Organism: Oryctolagus cuniculus; assembly: GCF_051225735.1. Lineage (NCBI taxonomy): Eukaryota > Metazoa > Chordata > Mammalia > Lagomorpha > Leporidae > Oryctolagus > Oryctolagus cuniculus. The sequence goes on from NC_142872.1 coordinate 75,453,417, forward strand.
GTTTTGAAAAAGAAAAAAATCTAAAAGTATCACGCTTTCTGATTTCAAAACTTATTACAAGTCTATAGTCAAAATATTATACTACTGGCATTAAAATGTAGACTTATTATATTAGATTGACTGAAGATAAAAGAGATTCCAGAAATAAATCATTGATTATATGAGCAACTAATTTTTGGTAGTATTTCTTATGTCACTAAGTGAAGAAAGTGTATTTAAAAAAAATATTATCAATACTGGATATCCACATGTGAAAGAATAAAGTTGGACCAGTCCTAACATCATTTTAAAAAGTTGACTCAAAGTGCGTTGGAAACATAATGTAGGACCTAAAAAATTAAACTCCTAGAAATTAGGGAAAATCTTTATAAAAGAGATCTGAGATGGATTTTCTGGATATGACTCCAAGGCATAGACAACAAGACATAAAATAAATTATACTTCATCAGAATTAAAGGCTAATGTGTATCAAATGAATTGTGTAAAAAGACAACTTATTTAATGGGATAAATACTTCAAATATATATACTTCTCAATGGATTAATATTCAAAATGTGTAAAAATTTCTATAATTCAACAATAAAAAAGTTAACACAATTTTTAAAATGTGCAAGTGACTTGAGTAGACATTTCCCCAATGAAGATATGCAAATGATCAACAAACATATGAAAAACTTCTCAACATTACTAATCAGTACAAAAAATTTAAACTACAAAGAAATATTACCTCACAATCACTAGAAACACACCTATCAAAAAACAGAAATGCATAAGAACAGTGACCAAGTGTTGTTGATGGTGTGAACAAGCTGGAATGCCTGTACACTTGGTGAGAATGCAGAAAGGTGCAGTTGCTATGGGAATTATCTCCAGCAATTAAAAATAGAATTACTTTATAATCCAATAATCCCACTTCTAAATATTGTTCAAAAAACTTAAAATCAGCCTCACAGAGGTATTTTTACCTTCATGTTGATAGTAGCATTATTCACAGTAGCCATAAAAGTAAAAGTAACCAAAATGTTCATCAATGAATGAATGGATAAACAAAATATGATCAATGCACTCAATGGTGCATTATTCAGACTAAAAAGGGAGAAATATTTTAAGTAAGACATTATACTAACTGAAAGAAGCCAGCAAGAAAAAAAAAGATAAATCTTGCATGATTTAATTTGTATGAGGTATCTATCTAGAGTAGCAAGATTCATAGAAACAGAGAGCAAAATGTTTTTTCCAGTTAAACAGGATAGTGGTGATCTATTGGATGAGGAATATGGTTTCAGATTGTTGAAATGAAAAAGTTGTGATGATTAAATATACAACAATTTGAGGATTCTGAACACCACTGAACAGCACATTTAAAAATTGTTTAGATACTGAATTTTACACCAGAAAGATTTTACCACAATTAAAACTTTTTTAACAAAGAAGCAAGGTCTCGAAAAATTCATATATGTGGCTTTTTCTGAAAAAAATACCCATACAAATTCTGACTAATCTAAATCTGTGCATTTTCCCTTTAGCCACCATTTCCAACTCTGTTCCTTTGCCCATTTGCCTCCCAGGCATCTGCAGACACTTGAATGCCACTCTAGAATGGCAAAATATTAGAAGCCATTTCTCACTGCCCTCTTCTCAGCCTATGGCAAACTCAGTAAAAATTAGCAATATTATAAACATCTGTTTATTTTCCCTTCAATAATCTTAGAGACAATGATGACGATATGCAGTCTTTTATACCCTATGACTCCAAGAATAAGAGGTAGCTTAAAAATGTTTTCTGAATAAATTAAATTAAATTAAAATAATCTATAGAGTCCAGAGGCTTCAGAATGGAAAGAAAATGTGTCAGCTTAATCTAAAATCTGGATAAGGCCCTGACTTACTTTGGAAGGGAGTGGAATCTATGAAAATAAAAGCAAATTAATTCTACATAAGTACCATACTCAAACTGATAAAGTTGTTTTCTATGGAGTATGTGTAAAAAATATGGAACCACTATATATGTATACTGGAATTGAATGATTAAGCAAAAGATAGTGGATGCTATTGTCAGTTTTCTAACTGTTGAAGTTGGAGGTTACAAATAAACCATGGATGGGAGGAGAAGTTGAAATGGTCTATATGGTAATGGATGAAAGTGGGAGATATCAGGAGGAATACCTATGTAACTTAGTATATGTTCAGGTCACTGCATATGGAAACATTTACACATATATGTATATATACAGGTTCATAAACATAGATTTCCTCACTCTGTCAGCATGGCAGGCTGCACATCTAGTTCACAGACCTTGTTTTGTAATACCATGCTCCATAAAAGGAAAACATGACTTCTTAGAGAAACAGCTGATTCAAGCATTAGTAGAGGACATATATGTGATGAGATTGAAACATCTTATAGTGTCTCTCTCTCTCTCTCTCTCTCTCTCACACACACACACACACACACACACACACACACCATTGATGGGATCATGGAAAGAGGGGAAAGGAGACAGTCCAAAGGAACCCAATAGCCAAGCCTGGAACCATTTGGACCATTTGGACTAAGTAATGTTGGATTTTAATCCATTGTATAAAATATATATTCATGAACCCTCACTGTTTATTGACTTAATAGTCATTAAATGAGGAAGAATGGACTAGTATGTGCAGATAAATCCCAAATAATTTATGTAGATAAGCAATATTCATGGAAATGAGCTATAACTTGTGACTCCTGAAGTGTAGGCTCTGCATAATGACTTCGTTCCAAGGAATGCAGTACATAAAAAATAATGGTGGTAGAAGGGGCATGATGTTAGAATATAAATAATCTGATAATATTGCTTCAGCGAGTTAATCAAGGTCAATATCAATAGTCAGTCTTAGTAACAGTGTGCACTCTTGGTAAGATATGAAGAAAATGACGCCTCTGTTTTCTTTGACATAAACTTAGCCTAATTCTTACAATAAGATCAGAAAGAGCTTCATTCTGGAACACATTGAAAATATCTAACCAGTTTTAATCAAAATTGTTAAGGTCATCAAAAATAAGAATATTTGCAGAAACTGTCTAAGAGGAACCTAGGAAGATATAACTACTAAAAGTAATGTGATGTCCTGAAAGAGGTCCTGGAACTGAAAAATAGATTACAGAAAACTAAGGAAACCTAAGTGAACTCTGGACAGTAGTCAGTAAAAAATGTATCAATATTTTTAGAAAGATTTTTTTTAGTTGAAAGGAAGAGAAAGAAAGAAAAAGAATGGGAAGACAAACAGTGACCTTCCATCTACTGGTTCACTCCTCAAATGGCTGCAATAGCCAGGGAGAGGCCAGGCTAAAGTCAAGTGCAAGGAACTCCATCCTGGTCCCCTACATAGATGGCTGGAAGCAAAATAGCTGGACTAGTTTACATGAATTTTCCAGGTGCATTAGCAGAAAGCTGGGTTGGAATTTGAGCAGTCAGGACTCAAACTGTCACTGATATGGGATACAAGCATTACAAATGGTGGCCACAATGCCAACCCAAGAATATATCAGTATTCTTGAGTGCCAGATATGTTATAGCAAGGTAAGAAGTTAAAGTGGGAAGCTGGATGTGGAATATATATATATATATATATATAAATACAAATTTTTATGTATATTTAATACAAATATATAAAATATATATTTGTGTTCTAAAATTTAAAAATCTATTTTAGAGCATCAAATAATACTTGTATTTACCATGACCTCAGTTTTCCTCTTCTGTTTACTTTTATTTAATTCTCTCTCCCAACATTGCAGTTCCTTGAGAGTAAGAATTGTTTATATATTGAGTCTAAGACTTACATATTGACATAATGCAGATTGTCAAATAGGCAGTGATTGAATACTGAAAGTCACTCTCCCCACAATCCAGACTGCCCTATTCTTCTGAGCAGTTTTCCTCTCCTGCAAACTTTGCTTTCTTCTTCTTTTCTCACTTTTTAAAAATAATTCCCACAGCTTTTACATATGCCCAACATAATAGCACTTCTACCAGTTGAGAAAGAAACACAGACTTCAGTCCTCGATCTACTGATTTTAGATTATGGGATTACAGATGGGTCAATAAAACACGGATTTCTACCTACTATTTAGTAAGATCAAGTGTAGTATCTGTTCTACCTACTATTTAGAAAACCTTTTTCTAAAAAAAATTCTTTGGGCTCTAAATAATTACATTTCTGGACTTAATTGCTTTAGGCTTAAACTGGTATTTTAAAAATACTTTTATTTTAATTTTTGATTGTTTTCAACAGATTCAATGTGATTTGTAGATACAATTCTAACATTATACTTAGTGAAAGGAGTCAGTCTCAAACAGACAAATGCCATATGTTCTCAGTGACCTGTAGTAACTAATAGAATATCTAAAAAATAATCTATAGAAGTGAAATTGACACTTTGAGATGCGATGACCATAGTATAGAATTAATCCTGTGTATATAAAGTTAATCGAAAATCAATCTTAGTAAAAAATAAGAATAGGAGTAGGAGACAGAAGAGGAAGAAGGGTGGGAGTGTGGGTGAGAGGGCAGGTAAGGTGGGAAGAATCAATATGTTCTTAAAGTTGTATTTATGAAATGCATGAAGTTTGTACACCTTAAATAAAAGGTTTCTGGGGGAAAAAGCATATTGATATTCCCTTCCACCTTCCCTTCCTCTCTCTCAGTCCTACCCTGATTCATTCTCCATTTCTTTCTATATTCTAGTTTTTGAGATAAAATATTTTAAATTTATATTACAGTAAAAAGGCTTAATACTTCACCAAATAAGAAGTTTAACAAGTAAGTTTTATGCATATAAAATTAACTCTATAAGTAAAGAGTTCAACAAATAGTGTGAAAGAAAGAAAAAAAAAACTGTTCCTCAACATTTGAGAAAAGTAAAAAGCAAAAATACCCTAGTTTAATGTGGATATAGACAATGTCTATAAACTATAATTGAATGGAAAAATGAACACTTGGCCCATATAAAGAAAATTTTAAAGTTATTACAGATCATGAAAAACATTCTAAATCATTGGTTTGACAAAGGTATAAAATAAGGTATTACAAAATTATATCTGCGACAATACTGATACACACAAACATTTCCTTTTCCTTTCTTTTTTGTTTGATTTTTTAAAATTTAGCTTCCACAAATAAGGGAGAACATGTGGTATTTATCTTTCTGGATCCAGCTTATTTCCCTGAACATTATGTCCTCCAGTTGCATTCGTTTTGCTGCAAATATTAGAATTTCATTCTTTTAATAGCTGAAAATATACTATTGTGTATATATACCACATTTTTTGTAATGATTCATCTAATAATGGACACCTTGGTTGATTCCAAATTTTGGCTACTCTGAACAGTGCTGGTATAAACACTGTGGTACAGGTATCTCTTTGATACATTGTGCTCAGGTCTTTTGGGTAAACACTCAGTAGTGGGATTTCTTGATCATAAGGCAAGGTTTTTCTTTTTTTTAATGAAATTTCCACACTGTTTTCCACAGTGGGTGCAGTCATTTGCAGTCCCACCAACAGTGTATAAATGTATCCCTTTGTCCACATCCCTGCCAGAATTTGTTACTCTGTGATTTCATTTTTAGCCATTCTGACAGATATCTCATTGTGGTTTTGCATTTCCCTGACGGCTGTTGATGCTGACATTTTTCCCCCCGTATATTTGTTGGCCATTGTATTCCTGCTTTTGAGAAATGTCTACTGAAGCCCTTTTCCCGTTTTCCAACTGGATTAGTTGCTTTTTCATGGTTGAATTTCTTAAGTTTCTGATACAATAGCTTTATTAATCTTTTGTCAAATAGGTAGTTTGAAAATATTTTTCATGTTCTATTGCATGTCTCTTCACTCTATTGATTACGTCCTTTGCTGTGCAAAAGCTGCTAAGTTTGATATAGCCTCATTTGTTTAGTTTTGTTTTTGTTGCCTGTCCTCTGAGGATCTTATCCAAGAAGTTACCCCCTACACCAACATCTTAGCATGTGCCCCCTAAATTTTCCTCCAGAAATTTCAGAGCCTCAGGTCTTAAATTAGGGTCTTTGCACTCTGGGGGAAAAAAAAAAAACCTAAATGAAAGATCTCTGGGAGTGAGATCCCAGTGGAAAGAATGGGTCATCAAAGAAGGAGGTACCTTTCTCTGAAGGGAGGAGAGAACTTCCACTTTGACCATGGCCTTGTCTAAATATGATCAGAGTCAGTGAACTCAGGGGGCTTCCATAGCCTTGGCAGCTCATGACAAGAGCCTAGGGTGATTACTGAGGCCATAAACAAGAGTGTCAATTTGTTAAGTCAACAACAGGAGTCACTGTGCACTTACTCCTCATGTAGGATCTTTGTCCTTAGTGTGTTGTACATTGAGATTTAATGCTATAACTAGTACTCAAACAGTATTTTTCACTTTATGTTTCTGTGTGGGAGCAAACTGTTGAAATCTTTACTTAATGTATGCTAAACTGATCTTCTGTATATAAAGAGAAACGAAAATGAATCTTGATGTGAATGGAAGGGGAGAGGGAGTGGGAAAGGGGAGGGTTGCGGGTGGGAGGGACGTTATGGGGGGGAAGCCATTGTAATCCATAAGCTGTACTTTGGAAATTTATATTCATTAAATAAAAGTTTGAAAGAAAAAAAAATTAGGGTCTTTGATATATCTTGATTTTATTTTGTATATTTTAAGAGGTATGGATCTAATTTCATTCTTCTATATACACACACCTAGTTTTGCCAGAACCATTATTGAAGAGATTATCCTTATTCCACTGGATGGTCTGAGCACTTTTGTCAAAAATCAGTTGACTGTGTGTATGTGGATTAATTTCTGGGCTTTCTATTCTGCTCCATTGACTTATGTGTTGGTTTTTATTCCAGTAGCGTGTTGTCTTAATTAGCTTTGTAATATGCTTCAAAGTCAGGTATTGTGATGCCTCCAGTTTGATTTTTCTTGTTCAGGTTATTTTGGGTCCTTTGTGATTCCATATGAATTTTAGGATTGCTTTTTCTAATTCTGTAAGGAATGTCATTAACATTTTGATAAGGATTGCATTGAATCTTAGATTAATTTAAGTAGCATAGACATTTTCATGATATTGAGTCTTCAGATCCATACGCAAGGAATATCTATCCATTTTTGTGTTCTTGATTTCTTTCATCAATGTTTGATAATTTTCATTGGAGAGATCTTTCACTTCTTTGGTTAAATCTATTCCTAAATATTTGATTTTTGTGGCTATTGTGAATGGGATTTCATTCTTGATTTCCCTTTCTGTGAGTTCATCATTAGCACTTCTGTTTTTTGTCACTTATTTTGTAACCTGCAACTTTACTGAATTTGTTTATTAATTCTAACAGCTTTCTGGTACAGTTTTTAGGCTTTTCCATGTTCAACATCACACCATCTGCAAACATGGAAATTTAACTTCTTCTTTTCCAACTTTGATGCTGCTTATTTCTTTCTCCTCCCTAACTGCTCTTGCTAACACTTGAGTGGCAAAAGTGTCTTGTTCCAGATCTGAAGGAAGATGCTTTCAGTTTTTCCCCATTCCTAATATTGGCTATTGGTTTGCTGTGTGTGTGTGTGTGTCCTTCACATTTATAAGATATCTTCATTGGATATAATATTCAAGGGAGGAATTTTTTTCTCTTAAAACCTTTACTATATCAGCCCACTGTCTCTGGCATGTAGGGTTTCCACTGAGAAGTCGGTGTTTATCTAATTGTTTTCCTTTATATGCAACTTGGCTTTTTTCTCTTGCTTCCTTAGGATTCTCTCATTGTATTTAATTTTTGACAATTTGATGTCACTATGCCTTGAAGAAGATCTTGTTTTATTGAGTCTACTTGGGATTCTTTCAGTTTCTTGTATCTGGATGTCTTTGTCTCCTTCAAGACCTGGGGAATTTTCAACTATTATGTCATTTAGCAGGTTCCCAATGCCTTTTTCCTTTTCTTCTCCTTCTGAAATTTTCATAATACAGATATTTGGTCATTTTCATAGACTTTCTTCATTCTTTTCATTCTTTTCTCTTTATTTTTGTCTGACTGGTTTATTTCAACACTATTGTCCTCAAGATCAAAAATTCTTTCCTCCACTTCATCTATTCTTCTGTTAAAGCTTTTAATTGTATTTTTATCTCAGTTATTGGAGATTTCATCTCCAAAATTTCTATTTGATTCTTCTTAAAGAGTTCTATCTCCTTAGTAATATTTTTCATTCATGTCACTCAATGGTTTTCTTATTTCCTTAATCTGTCTATATGTATTCTCTTGTATCTCATTGAGTTTCCTTACAATCATTTTTTTGAATTCTATAGCTGTCATTTCACAGATTTCCTTCAGTCCAGGATCTAATTCTGAAGGAGTCTGGAGGTGTCATGCTACCTTGCTTCTTCTTGTCTCCTGTGTTCTTATGTTGACATCTGTCCATTTGGTGTACTCTTCCCTTCCTATTTATGGAGTAGGTTTTAATGTGAAAGAGTTTATGGTTTAGCTAGTTCAGAGTATCACTTGGCTAGTTGCTTTGGCTTTGGTTCCAAGTGAGTCCAGGATTGTAGTCTGTGGGTGATTTCTTTTGTCTTAATCTATGTCAGCTGCATCTACAAGTGACACAGTGGAGTAGTCAACTGCAGTTTGTAGGGATAGAAGTGTGGCTTTGAGATGAATAAGGGTTCTTCCTTGAATGTGGTACATCTTTAGTCCACAGGGAGTTCAATGGCAGTTTTCCTGGTGATTCTGATAACCAGGACCTTGTTCTTGAGCTGAGAAAGACAATAGTGGCTGCCCTCCTTGTCCTACTGTCAAGCCTGAGTGATGCCAGTGTTTGTGGCTCTAATTGCTGTGGCTCTAGGACTGTGTGATATGGATGGAACCTTTCTCAAGTCCTGCTAGGAGACTCCAACTTTTCTGTGTCTTATAATATGAACAGCCCTAGTCCTGGGGCTAGGGGATGTGAACTGAACCCTATTGCAGTCCTACAGGGTGACTACAAGGTTTACGGATTTTACTCTGGAATATGTGAGTCCTGATAGTTGGAACACAGGTAGGTTCCTCTCTATGTCCACTGGGTAGATTCTAGTGGCACTAAGAAGTTTGGAACCAATTGTTACAGTTCTGGTGTTGCAGGGTATAGTAGGGTTATTACCCATATGTCTCAGAGTAGGAACAGTTTTTAATAGGCTGCTTCTGGTTTTAGCCCCCAGAAGCTAAGGTGAAGATCCCTCACTCATGTAGACTGCATAAGCAGAGTTCTGGGGCTAATGCCCCCAAACTCCCAAAGTTCAGGATACCCAGGATGTTTCCTGTGCCCCACACATTGCCGTGACTCTGACTGTGATGCTGGCAGGAGATTAGAGGTGTGCTGTGAGAATTTCCACTGCCCAGGATGGCACTCTGTGGGAGTGGGGAAGGGAAGAAAGCAAGGCAACATTGCTGCTCCAAGCCCAGCAGTTGCTCAGACCCCAGCTCTCTAGGCTAAAGTAAAAGTCAGTGGGCAACTATGAAATTCCCTCTCAGCTAAAATTGTGAGTGATGGGGCTCATGCTTATTTCTTCCTACCCTAATGTGGTAAGATGGTGGCTCACAGCCATCAGCTGGCTGCACCAGGTGGCTGACTAGAGCTGTCTCTCGCTTCTCTTATCCCCATGGAATCCTCACTTTGTTTCCCAGTTATTCCCTGAAAATGTCCTTTAGCCGGGCCACTAGAAGTATAGTCCTTCCTTTGTTCTCTCTATAATCCAGAGCAGCATAATATACCCTATTTAAAAATCTTGGCTCAGACATTCTTCCTTCTTGGTATTGTTTTTTGATTGAAACCTTTTCGATTGATGCTTATCTTCCCAATTGTGGATTTATAAATGAGATGTAATATTTGATAGGGTGACATTTAAAGTCCCCAGAATTTCCTGGTTATTCTCTATTTCATTCTTTTTAAACATTGAAGTAATCTCTTAATCACTTTTTAAAAACATTATTTATTTGTTTATTTATTTATTTTAAAGGTAAAGTGCATGCACATGAAAGAGCGAGAGTGAGAGCGAGAGCGAGAAAGAGAGAAAGAGAGAGAGATCTTCGATTTACCAGTTAACTACCCAAATGGCTACAAAGGCAGGGGAAACTGAAGTCAGGAATAAGGAACTCTATCCAGGTCTTTCACATTGGCATCAGAGGCCCAAATACTTGGGACATCTTCAGCTGCTTGTCCAGGTCCAAAAGAAAGGAGTTGGATCAGAAGCTGAGTATCGAGATTGGAACTGGCATTCCAATACAGGATGCTGGCGTTACAAGCAGAGGCTTAACCCACTATACCACAATGCCAGTTCCCCTAATCATTTTGTGTTTGCTTTTCAATTTAAAGATTTCTTGGATAGTTCTCCAAACTTTAAAATGTATCAATTGAAAGCACATATTTTATATTTAGCCTTCCTTCTCTTTCTCTGAGGTTAGCAATATGCCAGTGTCTGATTGTGTTTGGAAATTTGTCATGTCTCTGGTGTGTAGTGTATTCACACACAAAAATTACTTTTCCTTCTATAAAATTTAGAATGGATTTATTTAGTCCCTGTCCTCTGGCTATTTCCCCGTTGACAGCATATTCTTTCTTTCTTTCTTTTTCCTCTTCTCATTTACCTCTACAGTCCTTTGTTTTGTTTTGTTTTTATTGTTTGTCTGCTTGTTTGAAACAATTGGCCTGGGAAGCCAAAGCCAAGAACCCAGAACTTAATTTGTGCCTTCTAGATGTTTGACCAGGTCTTAAGTACTTGACTAATAATCTACTGCCATCCAAGGCTCATTAGCAGGAAGGTGGATAGGAAGCAGAGTAGCTGGGACTGATATCAAGCACTGTAATTTGGCATGTGGGTATCCCAAGCTGTGGTTTATCCCATTGCTCTGTAATGCCAGTCCCTCCTCTACCTTCATATTGTCCCTGAAGCATCCCTATGCCTTCATTTGTATCCATCTGGTTTCATGTGTATTAAAATTTACACCTCCTCGCCTTTTAATTCCCATTGAAGAGTCCATTCTCTACATTCATAGGAGCGCTCTATCTTTAACAGCCCTATGGCTCCTAGGCCCAGCTAACATCTCACCTTAAGTTTCCCCCTTAACAGAGTGAAAGTTGGTTTCTGTTGCCTAATATCCTGCTGACCAAGTTTTCTAATCATTATAGGTTAATTTACCCTGTTTTAAATGCCTAAGTTAGTTTCTACTGACTATAACTGACTTAGACAAGTTTTCATTTCTTATTTTGTATTTTCTTGGGATCTTCATGAAAGTTTTTGTCTTTTTCACCATAGAGGTTCAGTAAATGTTAGTTGATTAGGATAATGAATTGGATCAGGGAAGACTTTAAAAATAGATGTATTACGAACTATGGAGACCATCAAGTCCTAAGAATCCTCTTAGAATAGAAGATTTCTGTCTAGAATTAAATATAGATATCTTGAAATATAATGCTTCTGAATTTATTTTATATTATTTATTTACTTACTCATAAATATAGTATTTTTTTAAGATTTATCTTATTTATTTAAAGGACAGGGTTACAGAGAGAGGTAGAGACAGAGAGAGAGAGAGGTCTGCCATGCACTGGTTCACTCCCCAGATGGCCGCATGAGACAGAGTGGGACTGACCCAAATTCAGGAGTCAGCAGCTTCTTCTGGGTCTCGCATATGTATGCAGGGGCCTAAGCATTCAGGCCATTTTCTGCTGCTTTCCCAGGCCATTGACAGAAAGCTGAATCAGAAGTGCAGCAGCTAGGACACAAACCGGTGCCCAAATGGGATGCCAATGTTGCAGGTAGAGGTTTAACTTTCTATGCCACAGTGCTGGCCCTGCAGTCATAGTTTTTACCTGCTATGCTACAGCACCGGCCCCCAAACTCCTATAAATTTATATTCACTCTAATTTGGGGACTTAAAGTTAGCTTTTGAAAATGGTATGTTTTCCTTCCTTGAGACATTTTCTAAAACCAAGCAAATATGATTTGTGGGATGTCCCGTGGTACATGTCTGTAGTCATCTTTGGACTGGGTAGAACTGATCTTAATTCATTAACTTGAGGCATTTGGGAAAAATGCAGGGGAGAAATATGTCTAAATACATTGCAGTAGCTGGTGAAGTAATGCTTGGTTTATTTAAACTTATAATGGTCTTTCAAAATGTTGATGGAAAATATAAAGTTAAAGAACAAGTTTGTTTTGTTGCAAAAAACCTAAAATAACATTTCTCTGAACTTTTTGAACACTCATATTTGCTTGCCTGGAGATTTGCTAAGGCTGAATAAGCAGCTCCTGAGATGAAACATCACACACTATCCAAAAATAAGAAAAAAAGGAAAACAACCTACTAGTTAGTCTTGAAACATTTAAATGAGATATGATCTTTTGACATGAAAATTTTAACAACATAACTAATCAAACACACATTAATCATTTCTGAAGTATTGTTTCATAATAATGCAATATTGAAGGTATGGTCAAAGATGGCTTGTATTATTTACAAAATTATATTTTGGTAATCACATATATATGTTTACATATGTATATATCTCAGATACATATACTATATATTGTAATAGTTTACTAGTAAAATACTTTTAGTTTTATAATAGAAATCAGCTTTTATTTCAAAATATGAAAATTCCATTGATAGAATGGCAGATTGTGAAAATGAAATGATACATTCTTTTTTATTGGACTATTGTTCATGTTCTATGTAAGAGATACAAAACCATGATTACAATTTTATTGACCAACAAGTATTAAATAGCCAATATATGCTTTGTGTATAAAAATCATTACTAGAAAGCTTATTGATTCCCATAAATGATTTGTAGTTTCAGATGATAGCACCCACATAACAGAGCAGTAAGTTTTGAAAGCACAACTGATCAGCATGCAAAAGACATTGCTAGAGTCTACTGACAATATATATCATTAGATTTTTTACAATTATTATGTTTTCTACTTATAATTAATTATGGTCCATATATTCAAGGAATGCAATGATTTTTGTTTAGTGAGTAGCAATTAACTATGACTACATTAACTGAAAATCAAACTTTATTCTATGTTAAAAAACATTCAGTTTACGTGTCAAGAATAGGAGGCCTAAAATTTGGTTTTGTTGATTGGCATAGAAAATATCTAAGAATTTCTTATGTTTCTTTCATCAGACAATATCAAAGAGAAGGAATGCCACATTGCTCCTAGTGATTTTCTTTACAATACAGTATTTGTTGCTATTAGTCAGTTTTGTGATTTCTGCAATAATGGAAGAGAGATGGCTAGTTTCAGGGGTAAATGGCAATGATGCTGGTCCAAGATTTTCAGCCCTGTATGCAATGTGCTATGGCCATATTTATTCAGTCCCCAGTTTATGAGGCTGAGATAGGAACCGAATCAGCAGAGTTGTAGCGATTTCCCAGTCCAGTGATCTGACAAATTGTTGCCCCAATCAATCTGTCAAGATGTCTTTCTCATGCCCCCTCTTTCCTCTCACTAAGTTGTAGTTGTGAAGTAGCTCTGTCTGGGGGTATGGCTGCCCCTAGTTGCTATGGATACCAGAGCACTAACAGCAAGAGAAGAGGCGGCTCCTTCCTTCTCTTACTACTAACTTAACTCTTTTCCTACTACAAAATTCAACCATAGCCTAAGCAGGAATGAGAACAATGGGATTTCAAAGACGTGAGTCTTATGTTCTTCCTGCTCCCTGCGTGCAGGGTGCAGCTCTCCCTGTGTCTGCCTCTGTACCACTTGCTTTTCAAAGGTAATATTTGTGAGAATAACAATTGGTAGTTTTCTTTAAGGCTGTTTTCTTTGAAAGTGTTATGTTCGTACTCCCAACACACACTCATTCCTCTAAACTGTCTGACTGAGCATGAACCGTTTCAATTTGTCTCAGGTGAATAGAGTCCAAACGCGGAAATTGTTTACTTCAGTTCCTTTAAATAGATAGGAAATTGTTTACTTCAGTTCGTTTAAATAGATAGATAGAGCTTAAATCCCCTGTTATTAAATTATTACTGTGGGGTCAAAATGCAATTAGAAAATGCAAGTGGGGCACTGGTATTTAGCTTCGTGGTTAAGATGCTGATTGAGAGACCCAAATTGGAATACCTGGACTCTGTACTTACTTACCTCCAGTTTCCTTCTTTTTTTTTTTTTTTTTTTTTTTTTTTTGACAGGCAGAGTGGACAGAGAGAGAGAGACAGAGAGAAAGGTCTTCCTTTTGCCATTGGTTCACCCTTCAATGGCCCCCGCGGCCGGCGCGCTGCGGCCGGCACACCGTGCTGATCCGATGGCAGGAGCCAGGTGCTTCTCCTGGTCTCCCACGCGGGTGCAGGGCCCAAGCACTTGGGCCATCCTCCACTGCACTCCCTGGCCACAGCAGAGAGCTGGCCTGGAAGAGGGGCAACCGGGACAGAATCCGGCACCCCGACCGGGACTAGAACCCTGTGTGCTGGCGCTGCTAGGCGGAGGATTAGCCTAGTGAGCCGCAGCGCTGGCCTACCTCCAGTTTCTGAATCCAGTTTCCTGTCAATGGAGATCCGGGGGAACAGAGTCTGACTGAATTTCTAACTCTTGACTTTGGTCTAGCCCAGCCCTGGCTATGGTGAACATTTAGAGAGTGAATCATCAGATAGGAACTTTTGCTCTCTACATTTCTCTCTTTCTTTGCATTTCAAGTAAAAATACAGAATAGTTTTTTTTTTTTTTTTTTATGGTGAAAAAACATATATATTTAGAATTAGCCAGCTGGACTCCGTTCAGATGATCCCAATTTTGTTGGCAACGTCCAGAGCATCATAGTCAGGAGCCAGCCGCACACACGCCTTCTTCTCTCCGTCAGGTCTGATCAGGGTGTTGACTTTGGCCACATCAATGTCATAGAGTTTCTTCACAGCTTGTTTGATCTGGTGCTTGTTGGCCTTGACATCCACAATGAACACCAGTGTGTTGTTGTCTTCTATCTTCTTCATGGCCGACTCCGTGGTCAGGGGAAACTTGATGATGGCACAGTGGTCAAGCTTGTTTCTCCTGGGGGCGATCTTCCGAGGGTATTTGGGCTGCCGTGGGAGGCGTAGTGTCTTGGGCCGCCGGAAGGTGGGGGACGTGCGGATCTTCTTCTTCTTGTGGCTGTGGACGCCTTTCAGCACTGCCTTCTTGGCCTTCAAGACCTTCGCTTTGGCTTCGACTTTAGGAGGGGCAGGAGCTTCCTTCTTCGCCTTCGGCGCCATCTTGGTGAAAAAAGGCCAGAATAGTTTTCTAAACATCCAAGCGCAGGCACCGGGGTATGGCAGTTTAAGCCACCAGCTGCAGCATAGCGTCTATATGAGATTGCCAGTTTGAGTCCCAGATCCTCCACTCCAATCCAGATTCTGGCTAATGCACGCTGGAGGGCAGCAAAAGATGGCTCAAGTACCTGGGCCTCTGCCACCCACATGGGATGCCCAGATGTTCACTACCCAGATTTGTGGGTAGTGAACCAGCAGATGGAAGAGCTCTCTCTGTGTGTCTTTCCCTCACTTGCTGTTGCTCTGTCTTTCAAATAAACAAAAAGAAACTGTAATTATTTTAAAAATCCAGAATCTCTCCTGCGTTAAAAAAGAAACCTTTGTCCTGTTGTCACTGATGAGTGTACTCTTTCCCTGCAAGTTGCTTAGGAATGAAATTATGATGTATTTTGGGGTTTGGAGTGTACTAGAGGGGAAGATGAAATCTGAGTCTGAAATCCAGGGCCCAGGCACGTGAAATATTTCCCCCAAAAAAGCTTTTTCATTTTGTTTTGTTTTTGCCATTTAGCTACCAGGAGATGGAAGGGTCCTTTGGGAATCTGTTGAAAATGAGGTAGGACTTGAAACAGAAAAGGAGGCTACAGGAAAGTCTGAGATGATGAAACAGAAGTCGAACGTTTTAAAATGTTGCTAAAGTTCATCTTTAGTTATATTCATTCACTTCTATAAGATCTAGGTATATATTATATATATTACCAAAGAGGAGTCTTCAAAAGGTTCATGGATATGCATTATTATAAAAAGTATGCATGCATTTCACAATGCTTCTGCATTAAAACAGATGATTCTTTAATTCAATTTTCTGAACTTTTTGAAAAAATATATATAATATTGAGCAATTTTATAAAATAAATACGTCTTGAGTAAAATAAATACCTCTTGAAAAATTTGGCAAATATTGTCATTGCTTTTACAATTAATTATGTCTGATCTTTTTGGTGCAAGACAAATTTCTCTAATAGCTGAAATTTAAAGGAATAATTAAATGATAAAATGGATAGATGATGTTTTCTTTATCTATTTATCAACATGTAGAACAAGCTCTTTTCATCCTGTTCACTTAATAACACCCAGAGCCTCGTTTAAGTGTTTGAAATTCCTGAACTTCCCCCCAAAAGCACAGTCTTTCTGTGGCAGCATGGCTGTGTTTCTCCCTGTGCAGACTCTACTCACCAAGGAAGTGCTGGCACAGCCTACTCTGGGAGGCCCCAACAATGCTGCTAATGGTAGCAGAGTGTTTATACTGTACTCAATGTGAATTCTGGGGGATGGCATTTACAATTCAGAATAACATATTTAAATGACTCCTGCAATAGACTGAAATGACAGTACATAGCAAGGAGCAGTGTCAGCAGATCTAAAATATTTACTTCTTAGTTTTATGTTGTGCAAACATTGTGTGATAATATGCATAAACAAATATTTAGCAACTATATTCCACAGCTGCGAATCTAATGTGGGTGTGATAGTGTTTAGCTTTGTTTTCCAGATCTTGACAATTCATTATGTTTGAGATAATGTTATGCAGAATTCTAGAAAGATAAGGATAAAGTGTTGTGATGTCTCTCTTTTTCTTCAAGAAATTTACTTTCTGGTAACATAAATTATAAACTTGACACTTACATAGCTATGGTTTTATTGTTATGAATTTAAAGTACACAAGAGCATTGAATTATTTACAACTAATGTGGTTATTTTAATGTATTTGTCTATTTTAGACTATTTAAACACTGAATTTCAAAGGTACATAGATGTGCTGTATCTCAGTATTCTGCCTCAAATATGTCACAACTATGTATAAAAATATGCTACAATATTTTTATCCTATAAAAGATGTCTTGACTCACTCTGTCCCCATAAAATGAACTGAATATATTTCATGGGGGAACTTCAAAAAATTTGGAGAAATATGGAATTGATAGATATTTATTTTGATGTCACCACTTTTTAAAATTTTAATTAAATATTTTATGAGAGAGGAAGAAAGAGAAGGGGAAAAGAGAAAGAGAGAGGGAGGGGGGAGGGAGAAGGAGACAGAGAGAAGGAGACTGAGACTTCCATTTACTGGGTCACTTCCCCAATACTTGCAGTGGTCAGGTTGGGCCAGGTCAAAGCTGGGATCTGAGGACTCAGTCCAGGTCTCCTATGTGGGGAGCAGGAACCCAATCACTTGAATCATCAGGTTGTTGCTTCCCAGGTCTGTATTATCAGGAAGCTATAGTTGGGAGCTGGGTTTGGGAGCTGTTGACATGTCAAGTGGCATCTTCATCTCTGTGCCCATCACCTGTTCCTGCCCCAAAGTTTGAAATCCATGAATAATTTTCTTATAATATGCATTTACCATGTATTATGAGAAAACACTGAAGCATCCTTACATTTAGTATGCAATGATTACATTTTGTAAATGTGCTTTCCATCATTGAAGGAAAATGAAGGGAAGTCTGATTGAAACACCTTGGGACCTCAGTAAACATCGACTACATTTGATAGGATAAAACAAATTTCTCCTTTGGGGGCCAGCACCGTGGCTCACTTGGTTAATCCTCCACCTGTGGCACTGGCATCCCATATGGACACCGGGTTCTGGTCCCGGTTGCTCCTCTTCCAGTCTAGCTCTCTGCTGTGGCCTGGGAGTGTAGTGGAGGATAGCCTAGGTGCTTGGGCCCTGCACCCATATGGGAGACCAGGAGGAAGCACCTGGCTCCTGGCTTCAGATCGGTGCAGTGACTACCATGGCAGCCATTTGGGGAGTGAATCAACGGAGGGAAGACCTTTCTCTCTGTCTTTCTCTTTCACTGTCTATAACTCTACCTGTCAAATAAAAAAAGTTTTCTTCCTTTTTGAGGATCTCACTGATGCTCTCTGAGTTATCACCAATGAGATCAAAATGATTCGAGTCATTTGCAATTGAGAGGGCAGCAGGGTTGTGTGGGCCTTGGTTTGCTTGTTTCCCCTATTGTTCCACCCTAGGCAGTGATACAATTCCACAAACTCTCAGTGATGCCAGTATTAGCAGAGTGTACAACAAAAAGCACTGTGAATCATTTTACACTGAATAGATTGGGGCCTAAAATATTTTATTTTTAAAACGTTTTTGACTTTTTTTTCCTTTTAATTAATGGGAAGCATTTTCATCCCATCAGTTTGGTAGTGACAAGGGATTTATCAATGTAATTTCCACATTGCACTTTCTGTGTCCCTACATGTGGTGCTTTTGATATGATAAACCCTTGATGCATGCTTGTTGAGTTGATTTAATCTCCATACAGATTGTTCTTAAAAGGAGCACAAGTAAGTAACTTATACAAATGCAGTCTCCTGGATATTAAGATAAGCTCATTTATCTTTCTTATCCTGTTTTCTTACATCTAAGTAGACTCTATTTATTTCTATCTTTTCTATAGCAAAGAAGTGATGATGTGGAGTTGGGCTCTATAGACAGAGATATGTAGGAGCCAATAGGCAGTGAATATGTTCTTTAAATTGTTATAAGAACAAAATATGATTTTTAAAAAAAAATTAAGATTTACCATTGACTTTTTTTGTAAAACGGCACAAGGGAAAGAAGTAAGTCATATGTGTAATTTTGTCAGTCTGCCATTAATCAGCTGTCATATTTAAGTAAATATTTTAGCTTTTGAATGCTTTCATATTCTCATCTGTAAAATAAAATAATTCTCACCTTATTTATTTCACATTATTTTTAATAAATCTTAGCTTATATTGTGTTTTGAACACATATAGGGACTATGTAAGTTTTAAATATTCAGTATAATCAACACTTGGTGATATTCATTTAAATAAATAGAATTGATTCAACATGCAATTGAATGCAAGACTTTTCATAAAAACAAATCAACAACTCAAACAGATTTCCTACTGAGGTAATTTGGTCTAATTTTTGATAGAGAAACTGTTGTTGTATACAATGATTGAGTATAATTCATTATGAAATGTTGAATATTTTAACAGTGCTGCTTCTGTGTCACTGTCACCTGTGAAGCGTAGAGTTTGAAGGCCCATTGACACATGTTTCAATTAATTAACAATGATAGTAATGTTCAAGACAAAGTGAATGGAATCTTTGCTGTAAGTCCAGGTTTTTTTGTATGCTGGTCTAGTTTCATCCTGGCAGTTTAAAATATGAGGGAACTTTAAAAATATATATTATGAAAAAGCTGTACATTGATTTCATTTTTTTGCACCTGAATAAAGCAATAATTTAATTTGATTTGGAATTTTTGAAGTGCCCTCATATAACCTATAAGGCCACCACAAAACACATCAAACACCGGAGTAAGGGAAAGGATTTATTGGTGGAAACCCGACAGAGTGGAGGGAAGGGACAAAGAAGGAAAAGAGAAGGAGAGTGCAAGAGAGAGATCCAGAGAGAGAGATCAAGAGACAGAGAGATAGAGAGAGAAAGAGACAGAAAGATCAAGAGATGGAGAGAAAGAGAGCCACATATTCAGGGATAGGTCCTTTTAAAACTTTGCTGGGGGAGGGGGCGGGAAGGGAAGTTAGAAACAGCGAATCCCGTTAGGATGTAGGTAGAGCTGACACTGGTGGTTGGGCCATGTGGCCACCTGGCTTCCAGCAATGGTGGTGGGGGATAGAGCCAAAATGGTGTCAGGATGTAGATTGCACCATAGATAAGGCTGCATCATTTACTAACATTCCCCCCTTTTGTTTTTATGAAGCAGGAGTTGTGTGGGATTACATTAACCCAAAAAGTCCAGGAGGGCTAGAGGGATGATAATCTGTCTTCAGAGCTGATTCCTGTTGACATGGGGTGACGAGATACTCTTCGCTGGCAAAGGGTGATGTCTCAAGCCACTGTCTCCTGGGTGGGGAGCAGAGTATATCCTGGTAGCAGCATTTGGTTGACCATCTGGTTGCTGAAGGCCTTGATTCGTTCCATTATCAACTCCTGTAAACACTTAAGCAGACATAGTTGTATGAAGTCGGGGTGAGAATAGCAACTATTAATCCTGAGTGGCATTAACCAAGTAATGAGAATATTTCATAGAGGAGAGGAATAGGGATGTGGTCTCCGGACCCTTGTGAAGACTGTTTGATGGATGTGGTTTAAAGCTGATCCCAACCAAGGCTGGGAGAAAAGCCACTCATCTTTTGTGGGCAGAGGGGTTTGTCTGTGGAGAAAATCCTGAACAATCATACAATGTTAAGTGGGGAAGAGGACCATCATACAGCTCAGGAGTAGAGCCACTGGTGTTAGAGTAGACTATGATTCAAAGGAATGAGGCCCCAAGTGGACTAGACAGGATTTAGAACAAAGGACTGAGTCATTATTAGAGGAACTATGAAAGGTGCTGTCTAAGCCATGAATAAGTTCTCTGATTGAGAGGCAAATAGAAACTGACAGAAGTGGGCCTGATAATAATCAGGTGGGCTTTAAGGCCTTGCCAGTTATGAGGCCCAGACCTATCTGTGTCTTCACAGGGGGTACATCCTAAGAGAGGTGTGAACCTCCTTGGGGAAGGCACCCTGTTGACTTCCATTACCTAGCTGGGCTGGGAGGACAGCTGACCTGTTAAAAGCACCTGGCATCTCTAACAGGAAATTTACAGTTCTGCCTGCAATGTTACTGACCTTACTTAGCTGTCCCCTCAGCAGTGGTGGTGACTTTGGAAGCTGGGCCAAGTGAAAGGCTTTTCAGCTTGGAGCCAACAAGATCTGTGGCCCTGTCCTGGGCATCCTTTGACTCTGGGGCAGTTCCATTTCCAGTGATCCAACTCTTGGCTGGCAGAGCTGCAGGCCTCTTCATGAGCTGACTTCTGCTGAAGCCCTGGATTTTCACATGGAAAACCGATGCAGTGGACTGTCCTGTTGGGTCTCCTTGATGGCAGATCACTGTACAGAGCAGCCTTTAATAGGCCTACCACCTATCTTTACATTGTTTCTGATGCCTAGCTTTCTTTTCCTCTTGTTTTTTGTTAAAGCAGACAAGAAGATACAAGTCAAGGGGGTGCTCAAGTCCCATCTCTAATCTTTGTTGCCTACACTAGAAGACTTTAGTCACAAGCACATTATGATAGTGTTTTTTTCTGAGGCAGACGATGGCCGTGAGGAAAGCTGTGTCCTCACTTTAAAAGTTTCTCTTCCTTGTTTGGTCTGAAAGGGATACTTTGCCTGTTTACTGTACCCATGGTGAAGTAAATCTAGCTGTGAAATTATAATATCTCATTTTGGCTATGCTATTACAGAAAATGTTAGCCATCCCTTTTATAAGATCTAAAGATCAAATTGTACATCCTAGAGAGTCCTTCAGTATAGTCAGTTTCCACCTTAAAGAGAATAGAGAAATGAGGGGAAAAGTCAGGCTTGGAATAGAGATGCATTTATCTCATTTGCCTTTAATCAAATTAAATTAGCAGTTACATGTAAATGACTTAAGATGCTCATATTATATTATATCTCTATATGAATTCAAATAAAATTAAAATTGCATTCATTTAAAACAAGTACTAATTACTCATTGCTGTTTCATTGAGTACTGCTTACCCAGAAACCTGTCATAATAAATTGCAAAATAAGTTTGGCAAGTTATAAAGTAATATTTTAAAGGTAGTGAATTTCCTAGATTCAAAGAGAGAAATTTCTTCAAACTCAGTGTCTAGTTATAGCTGCTTTTTTTCCCCTAAGAACACCTTAGGCCCGTGATGTCATAGTCAATAGTCAGCCACTTGGGACTGCCTCTGAAACAGAAGTTCAGGCAGCAGGCAGCTGCCAGACAGTTCCCAAAGGAGACTGTGGGCCAATGGTTGATGCATAAAGAAGTCCACCAGGGTGGAGGTCAAAAGACCTAACTTTTCTGTCTGGCTTGCTCATAATAAAAGAGCCCTCAGAAGGGTGAGATATCTAATTTGTTTCTCTGTAATCAGGGAGCACAGGATGGGATTACCACTCCCTTGCTATAATTATGGTAAAACTGGAACAGGAGAGGGAGGTGCAAAGTTGGAAGATAAGAGCTGGCCCATGAAAGCATGGAGATGGCCATTCCCAAACTTATGGGAGGATCATTGACATGAAAGGGAAAGTAGACTTTAGACCAAGCCTGGTTCTAAGATAATGTTGGAATTCCTGGTGGGAGAGGCAGGTATAATGAGCCAATACAGTGAAGAGTTGGAGCCATGAATGTGGAAGGCAGAGGTTTAGGCTCAAGCCCTTGACCTCTAGTGGAAAGTTTGGAGGCCAGTAGGACCCAGGCTGAAGAGCAGGAAGTACAGATAGAAGGTTTAGATCAAAGATAGAAAAGGTTTGAGCATATAGGATCTCCTTCCATTTTCCCAATTGCTCACAGAAGTGATAAAGCTATCAGGGTAGGTATTTGAGGTCTAGAGACAATTTGAGAGGGACCATATTACTTAATTATAATGCAGGAAGAAAGAATCTCCTGTGGAGATCTGTAGAGTTGGATCAGCAGATATCAGGCATCCCTGAGATCCTGGTCATCCAAATGACAGATTATATGGAAACAGAGGGTTGAGTTGTCAACCTTACACCCACTGGAGCCCAGGGCTTAGCCTGTAGAAGGGAAACAGGAAGTTGAGTCATCACCCATACCCACTGTTGTCTGGACATAGAGTCTGTAGAGACTGAAAAGCCTTAGGGATGGGCCAGCACCTGGGCTTACTTGGTTAATCCTCCGCCTGTGGCACTGGTATCCCATATGGGTGCTGGATTCTAGTCCCAGTTGCTCCTCTTCCAGTCCAGCTCTCTACTGTGGCTCAGGAGTGCAGTGGAGGATGACCCATGTCCTTGGGCCCCTGCATCTGCATGGGAAACCAGGAGGAAGCACCTGGCTCCTGGCTTTGGATCTGCACAGTGCACCAGCCACAGTGGCCATTTGGGTTGTGAACCGATGGAAGGAAGACCTTTCCCTCTGTCTCTCATTGTCCAATTCTGCCTGTCAAATAAAAAAAAAAAATTTTAAAAAAGAAAAGCCTTAGGGAGTTGTGGTTGGTGCCTAGTACCAGGACTTTTACATGGGAGTAGAACCACAACTCGTAGAAGTCGCTGTGGGAATTTCCTGTTCCATCTTACCTCAGAATTTGGAAGGTCAGTATGTGGATGGAGATCACGGAGCATTAGGTGGTGTGGAAGGAGTTCCAAAGCTGTGTTTTGTGACTGGCAGAAATCCAGGACCACAAGGCAGCTCAGAGATCCTTGAAGGTTGAACAAAGTCACTTGGGGAGCCTGGATCCGAGTCATGACACCAATGTAAGGCCACCAAAAAACACACCAAACACTGGAGTAAGGGAAAGGGTTTATTTGGAGAAACCTGAAAGACCAGAGGGAAGGGGCAAGGAGGAAAAAGAGTGAGAAGGAGAGTGTAAGAGAGTGATCCAGAGAGAGAGAGATCAAGAGACAACTAGAGAGAAAGATAGATAGAGAGAGAGATCAGGAGATGGAAAGCCGCATGTTCAGAAACAGGTCCTTTTAAAACTTTGCTGGGGGAGTGGGGCGGGAAGGAAAGCAGAAGCAGCAAATCCCATTAGGATGCAGGTGGAGCTGACACTGGTGGTTGGGCCATGTGGCCACCTGGCTTCCAACAACGGCGGCAGGGGCTAGAGCCTAGGATGGTGTTGGGGTATAGATCTCACCATAGATAAGACTGCACCATTTTACTAACATAACCTGTACAATGCCATCTCACTAGTCCAAGTGATCAATTTCAGTTCACAATTGATCACACTGATAGGTCTAAGAGTCAGAGGGATCACACAGACAAGACTAGTGTCTGCTAAT